>NC_134236.1:152403297-153028297 GCF_965152275.1 Natator depressus
TCCCAAGACATCCAGGGTTGTTTTAAGCTATTCACACCACTGATTGGGTAGATATTACACCAAAATGCTCTCAGTAGTTTAGTGGCCACTCTGATCATCCACTATCATCAGATCTCTTTGGGGTTGTTTTCTTTTGAAGATTCTCACCATTAAACAACTTGACGCACTGGAGGAAACAGATGTAAAGTTGCTTTAAAACATATGTAATATATAGAATAATGTCTCTTGTTTCTTCACACTGTAAAGCAACTGAAGACTGGATAACATCTCCAAGTTTGTAACAGAGATTGCCTCCTGGTATTCAATTCACTTCATTATCACAATCTACAGAAAGCCTGTCCCTTATTCCACATGAAAAAAGTTTCCATTCTTTAAAGATAAATCAGATTAACAAGCTTTTAAAATTGGTAATGATGTAAGGCTTGAGGAATATCCTTCTGTGCAGCATAAACAATGACTCTGCTAATATCTCATGCCATTGAGGAAGAAAGATCACTAGCAGACCTAAGCCAAGATGCTGTGGGAAATAAATAGAAGACAACAACAGCTGGAAATATTTGGCTCCTATAGTAAGGCTTTGCAACCCTTTGGACGATGGGTTTCAAAGCCTAGTTTCATGCGAACCATGTCGTTAAAGCTTGCATGGGAAACCAAATTAGTAGCATCAATGTATGCAACTATGTACTGCGGGACTTGGTTATTCTGTCACCTGAGATGAAATGTATGAAAAACAAAATCTTCCCATAAACAAGTTAGTCTCCCCGTCTGTAAAATTCACAGATGACAGAGAAATGCAACTCAGCTCCAGAGTTAACGTTATATGCATGGATCTGAAATGTAGATAGCAACTATACTGCAAGAGCGTTCTTGTTTTTGTTCTATTCCAATGGTTCCCAACTTTTTCCAGCATCAAATCTATTCACTCACACATTGACATGACCACATCACCACATTAAGGTGATAAGGATAGTGAACAAAATTATTTATTATTTGTATTGTGGTAGCACCGAGGAGCCCCAGCTATGGATCAAGGCCCCATTGTGCTAGGCACAATACAAATACAAAATGAAAAGATATTACCTGTGTCAGGTCTTTGAGACAGGGACTATTTTACTTGCCTGTCAAGAAAAAACAAACAAATTTTTATCTAGAGTAAATGGGCGCATAGAATTTTGCAAGGGTGTAATCATAACAACAGTTCAAAATACATAGGCTCAAAAGTGAGAAAAATAAAGTAAAAAAAAAAAAAAAAGTCCCAGTAGTTAGCAATGAATTTTCCTACCTGAGCCTAGAGCATACACACTAGCAGGCCAAAGCAAGTACTTTAACCAGTTGTCTCTATTAGGAAAAAGGAACTGGTCATCAATTACTAAGATTATATAAATTGGTAGATAAGAGGATGATTACAGCTCTATGAACTATCATTGAGTTTTGCTAGGTAAAAATGAAAAGCTGAATAAAAAAAGCACCTAGAGAGGAAATGTGTAGACTAACTATTTCTGCCCCTTCCTTCTATTTTCTATGAAGGATGGTCAATCACAGTTACTCAAAGAATTTCTGCCATTATGGTTGTGTAATGCTAGGATACAATGAATATTTAAGAAATCCAGAGAATGTTCTTCTCCCATGGTATCATTTGATGAGAGACTTTCAGAAAGTTGGAGGGAGGAATAACTGAAAGAAAATAAGCTGTTTGTATTCATTTAGTACAGCATGGAAATTGGTAAGTTGTGCCCCAGACCTTTACTTGAATAAACAATTATGTGTCTCGTTAAATGTTCCAAACAATAAAATAAATAGTCTTTTAAGAAGTAAATCATCTGTGTAAACAGGGAATGGGAAATGCTACTGAATTGCCAACCATTTTCTGAAGAAAAGAAAAAAGAAATTATCAAGAAATCAGCTTCTTGTGCTGTTCCAGAGATCCAAATACAAACATAACCTAGGAAGTGCATTGTAGACTCAGGATGGTGAATGTCTGTCCTGACTCCCATCTCTACATATGGAGAAATGGGATTGTGGAACATTCTAAATAAAATTAATCAACAAGAGCCAGACACAGTAGGCCAGCTTTGGAAATGTAGCTACCAATATACTGGGCTTTTCCCTCTCTGACAATCCTCTCACACCTTCTTTTCCTCACCATGGGCAAACAGACTTCTCCCACTAAACAGAGACTGCAAAAAAACCCTGGGTATTACTTTTCTTATAAAGAAAGAGAGACAGATGCACTGACTTTCCCAGTGGAAGGGAGGTCGTGGTCATTTTGTGTTGCTGCCGCCTTCCCAAATGGAGACTTTCCACTTTGGGAGTCTTGTGTTTGGGGATGTTTTATCCTTTTAATGTCTTTACTGTAATATTGTTCAGTGCCCCAGGCATTTACATGGTGAGGTTGGTGTGTAGAAATAAAATATTATTTTATTTTGCTTTGGTGTGATAACATTTTACAAAAGAACTAGAGGAAACCCATGCTGCACTCATGAAGCTATCAGACAATGGGGCCAAATTCTCTCAGGCCTGGTCTACACCTAAAATATATATTAACCCAGCTACACTGTTCATGGATGTGAACAATTCACACCCTGAGAGAGAGACATAATTAAGCCAATCTTAGCCCCAGTATAGACAGTGGTAGGCTGGCAGAAGAATTCTTCTGTCAACCTAGCTACCACCTCTCGAGGGAGTGGATTTACTACAGCAAAGGAAAAATCTCTTCTATTGCTGCATAAAGTGTCCATACTACTGCTGTACCACTGTAGCACTTGTAGTGTAGACACAGACTCAGTTATATGAATGCTATCTCACTGACTTTGATGGAGTTGCACAAGCATAAGTCAGAGGAGAGTTTGCTCCAAAGAGAAGTGCGCGAGACACTGAATCCAAGAACTAGCTGAAACTACTAAACCACCACATATGCAGCTAATCTGGGATTGGATAGTGCTTCTGAGCACCTGTTGTGCTTTTTCTGCTCCATTATGGGCCTTCAGAGATGTATGCAATATTCTGTGCCACTTTGTAAAGTCAACACTGAATGTGTGATTAGCACACAGCCTGATTAAATTGTTTCACAAGATTTAAGGATTACAAAAGTACATGACTCACTCTGTAGTGGGACATTAACATTTAGTGGCTCACAATAGGAGAGATTCTTGTGGTTGCATGTAAATTGGGAGGGGGAAAAGGCAAACAAGTTAAAACTGCCAAGAGGTAATCATTTCTGCAAGCAAACAAGTGGCTATTCCCGCTACAGAAGAGGGAAATATACCTTTTTTATCCCCTAGATAAAAGCACTGTTGGAACAATTCCAATTATTGCAACAATCAGCAGGCACAGCAATGATACAGAATGAGAGAAAAGTGCAGAACTCTGAGATTTGTGTCACCAGTAGGATTTGTATTAGATCCTCTTTCCCCGGTTAGGGAAAATGTTATGAGGGACAGCTGACTTTCTGGGTCAGTTTGCAACTGAGCTCATTCCATCTAACTACAATACACTTAAGAGGGTCGATGACAAAACACTGCTGTCTTGATTACAGTAAAGAGTTATGCAAACTAGGGGTGGTCCGATTTATCAGACCACCAAAGCAGCTTGTGGAAATGAACATGCATCTGTTTGCACAGGACAGTGAAAACCACTGGGAGAGTATGGCAGATACGGGCTCATACATACCCCGGCTCCAAAATTAAACCAAAAACCTTTTTGCATTGACATTTTGGCTCAGTGATTGATAGCTGTTTTCCCTCTTCCTGACCTTTGGTGGACAGGTGGGTGTGATTCAGTGGGTAAGAGAAACATCATTGTTCAAAGTGTATTAAAGGAAAGCAAGAGACTCCAAAGGAGCTAGCTACCATCTCCATGGTGATCTTGAACATTGCCATGAACCTCAGTACAGGAATAAAACACAAGAGGCCAGATTCAGACCGTGTGTAAATTGGCACAACTCCATTTAAGTCAATGAGTCAGAGCCCAGAGATGCACCAATTTATATCAGCTCAGGATCTGGACAAAGATTAGAGAGTCTTGAGGGGGGCGGGAAATCAAGGCAAACAACATACACTGCATTTTTAACAGTTGTGAGAGATGTGGAATGGAGAGTGTCTGCCTTAAAGATCCTAACTTGAATGAGACTGACTAAGGGTACATCTACACTGCAAAAAACAGGGCAAAAAACAAAAGACAGGGCAGCTCATCTCAGAGCCTAGGTCAACTGACTCGGGCTTGCATGGATTGGGCTATGGGGCTAAAAATAGCAGTGTAGATGTTCTCACTTGGTCTAGAGGCTAAACTCTGAAACCTACCCAACTCACCTGGTTTCAGAGCCCGGGCTCCCACCTGAGTGGCAATGTCTACACTGCTTTTGTAAGCCCCAGAGTTAAGCCCTGTGAGCCCAAGTCAGTTGACCTGGGCTCTAAGACCGACTGCTGCCGGTTTTTGGTTTGGGTTTTGGGTTTTTTTTTTTCCTTTTTTCTTTTCTTCTCTTCAGTGTAGACATACCCAGGGGTGTAAAGTCACAGATGAAACAAATATGTGACAAACAAGAAGATCTGAACAGCCAAGGAGGAAGAAAAACGTTAAGGTCATAGGAATTCCTGAAAGCACAAGAGGTAAAAACCCAGTGACATTGTTTGAATGCCCCCAGCACAACAAGATCAAAGATTGAGAGAGCTCATTTTATAGGATATCAATATGCAGACTAAAGACTGCCAGTTGCCAAGCTCATACACACGCTTGTAGTATTGTATCCCAGTAAGGAATGAATAACTTGATTAACTGATTTCAGAGTAGCAGCCATGTTAGTCTGTATCCGCAAAAAGAACAGGAGTACTTGTGGCACCTTAGAGACTAACAAATTTATCTGAGCATAAGCTTTCGTGAGCTACAGCTCACTTCATGATGCAGTGAGCTGTAGCTCACGAAAGCTTATGCTCAGATAAATTTGTTAGTCTCTAAGGTGCCACAAGTACTCCTTTTCTTTTTTTGATTAACTGAACTGTTCATTTTTGGATTTTTGTTTTTTGTCGTTGTTGGGTAAGTATGCAAATATATAAAATGCAGGAAGCAAATTTCCTGTAAAACAACTCCACTTAACTTCAAACATATGCTGCAACTCACAAGGTTCTCCAGAGAAACATGTAGCTTTTCCACCCCTCAAAAAGATTAACAATCAGGAGCATACCAGAGACATTAAACTAAATGCAGAGAAGGGCTGGAAATAAATTTTTAGCTTTGTGTCACTCTTAAACCTCAGACACTCCCTGTTTCTGGAACCTGACAGTGCAAAGTAAAAGTGATGTGTCATAGGATGCAAAGGATTGCTTTTAAATGAATGCAGATACCTAATTGTCCACAGCCTACAGACAGGTAGTGACCCAACAGTCTCAAAGGCTCTGTTGTGGCTTTTCACCACAGCCTTATTTTGGGGATGATGCAGAACAATCCACCTGAAAGGGAGCCCTGGGAAGCATAATGCCTCTTAGAGCAAACTGGTTCACAAGTGAAGTGTGTCTGTGCTGCACCGGTTATCCCTTTCAACCCAAGTAGCCAATCATCAGGATTTTGCAAGTTGTTTCCAGCAGGAAGAGAAAAATTGTTGTTGGAGTCAGGCATTTCTTTGATGCAATCCTGTTTATTTACAAATAATATACACAAAGTCCTGTTTCTCTGAACACAGTAGGATTCATACAGCAGGAGACAGGTTTTTTGCTCACAGTGGCAAGTCTCTTTCCCGCCAACACTCCACTCAATGGTTTCTCAGCAGCACGCTATAAGTGCTTCTCTGGCTGTCCCTAAGCTTCCTTCTATGTATGCTTCTGTGGTGCTGCCTCACTATAAAACAATATCCAACCCCCCCCCCACCCAGCATTTGTATTCAGCCCCCAGAAAAAACCTCCACCGACATAGCTAAGATTCCTCAATGGCCTTGCATGTGGCCTGTGTTTTGGGTGGTGGCTCCTAATGTTTCAGTTATCTGTTCTACAAAGGGGGGAGGGATAGTTCAGTGGTTTGAGCATTGGCCTGCTAAACCCAGGGTTGTAAGCTCAATCCTTGAGGGGGCCATTTAGGGATCTGGGACAAAAATTGGGGATTAGTCCTGCTTGAGCAGGGGGTTGGACTAGATGACCTCCTGAGGTCCCTTCCAACCCTGATATTCTATGATAATTGCCTTTTTACATTTATTCTGAATGAAGGGCAGTTATGACCAGAGCTGGAGAAATAACTGATTTTTTGGTTTGCTGGCAGGTCTGACCAAAAAAAATATTTTAAAAAGATCAGTTTGACCCAAATCAAATCTAAAAGTCACAAAAAATAATAACAGGTTTCAGAGCTGTAGCTCACGAAAGCTTATGCTCAAATAAATCTGTTAGTCTCTAAGGTACCACAAGTACTAGTTTTCTTTTTTAAAAAAGTAATAATAATCTAGCAAATTGAAACAAATCCATATTGGGTCACATGAATGGACTCTGAATGGATTCTTCTGGGTGGCAGTGACCTCCCTTTATTACTTTTAGCTCAATGGTTAGAGCACTTGCCTGGAATGTGGGAGACCTCAATTCAGTTTCCCCTCTCTGCCTGATGTGGGGAAGGCATTTGAACTTGGGTTTCCCATATTTCAGGACAGTGGCCTCACCACTGGGTTAGAGAGTATTCTCGGGAGGAGCTCTCTCCATCTCTCCTGTTGAAGAGTTCCACTTTGTAAATCATTAAATAGTCATTGTGGGAGACCCACATTCAAGACCCAGATCCAACAGCTATTTAATTATGTATACAAACTGGAACAGCTTCAACAGGAGAGCCGTCTAGTGTGGCCAGTGGAGAGTGGGCTAGGGCTATGTCCCTCCTTCCTCCCTTGGGATGGCTCGTGCCCCAGGAGCACTAGCAAGGATCAGTCCCTGTTCTCAGGAGGGAGCAGGGACCATGACTGGCCATTGTGCTGGGATGCATGTGCAGGGCAGGCTTCTTGCTTCCTCTCCTTCCACTGTGCACTTGCACAGGGGTCAACCTTCAGGCTCAAAACACTGACATGGATGGAAGTAAAGATGGGCCCAAATAAAATAAATAAATAAATAAAAATACCAACTCCAATCTTATCATTTGGAACCAACTGTAGACACAATATCTTAAGGTAGTAACATGCAATAAAACATTTAAAGGTGCTCCAAGCACATGCCAGAGTTCTCTGATGGGAATTTCCTACATTTTTATTTTTCCATTTCCTTACATTCAAATATCAAAGAATACATCTTGAGTGTACACAGCTTTCAAGAAAGCAGCCAAGCAAGGAGTTAACTATGAAAGAACACACAGCCATCTGTAATGTGACAATTACATTCAATCCTCTGAGAATTGGTCTTTTGTACCCATACTCTGTTGTGGTGGTGTTGTTGTTGTTTTTCTTACCAGCCAACAGTAATTACCAAAGGAAAAATAATTCTTGGGAAAAATTATTTTATTAATCAGTCAATGTAACATTTAACTCAGTCACAAGCTTAATGTTTTACATTGCAATACCCTGTGGTCTGTTGTGATCCAAGCGCTGGACATGTATTCCACAGGAGACTCACTCCCCTAGGACTTCTTGGGTTGGAAGAAAAGGCATTTCTCTTTGTGGATGGAGTTACTGATAGACATACAGCATTAAGGTCAAGCTCTGGCAGTTAAAAATTTGTTATTTATATTTAGAAATCAAAACAACAAAGTGCCTCTCCCTGCTGCCCTAGAGGCCCTAATGCCAATTAAAATGTATTTTTTAAAAGCATTAAAGACATTCCATTCAGCAAACCCCAACAAAAATAATCAATCCAATCAAAGCAACAAACCATAGAAGTCCTCCATCATATAGCAGAATCTATTCTCTTCCTACCCTCACCATCTCCAAATGCCAGGGCAGCAGCTGATGGCTATTTCAGACCAAGGTGGGAAGTGAACTCTAGAGTCAAAGCGTCCTCATGCAGAGTGCTCTGCAGAAAGTGCCTACTGTTTTAAACTCAGGAGGCTCCAGCTCAAGCACCTTCACTGACTGCATCTGTGGCAAAAAGGCATTGGAAAGAGACAGTCTCCAAGCTACGCCAGTGCCAAAACCAACATCTCAAGCTCCATCTGGAAGCCAATAGATAGGCAGATCAGAGCGGGATACCCCCATCTAAGCTTCCAAATCAATTTAAGGAGTAACCCTATGTAGGGTGCATTGCAATAGTCTAACCTCAAAGCATGCATGATGGTGCAAGGTCTGAGGGAAAACGTCATACTCTGCTGGCTCCACATAGATGGGGGTGGGTGGAGGGAAAGAGTGACTACAGATGCTTCTGGCAAAAAGATATGTTAGAAATGGAAAAGATACAGAGGCGGGCAACAGAAATGGTTAAGGGTATGGAATAATTTCCATCTGAAGAGAGATTTTAAAATTTGGGACTGTTCAGCTTGGAAGAGAGATGACTGGAGGGGGGGGGGAAGATGATAGAGGTCTATAAAATCATGAATAGTGTTGAAAAAATAACCCATTCTTTACCCATTCACATAACAAAAGGACCAGGGTCACCAAATGAAGGTTTAAAAACAAACATAAGGAAGTACTTCTTCACACAATGCAGGGTCAACCTGTGGAACTCATTGCCAGGGGGTGATGTGAAGGCCAAAAATATAACTGGGTTCAAAAAAGAATTAGATAAGTTCATGCAGGAAAGGTCCATCAATGGCTATTAGCCAAGATGGTCAGGGATAGAACTCATGATCTGAGCGTCCCTAAGCCTCTGGTAGCCAAATGATGGGACAAGGGACGGACCACTTGTTAATTGCCCTGTTCTGTACATTGTCTTTGAATCATCTGGCCCTGCCCACTGGTGGAAGACAGGATACTGGGCTAGATGGGCCATTGATCTGACCCAGTATGACCATTCTTATCTAAAAGAACCTGTTGGTCTAACTAGATTACCAAATTGCAAACTTGATTAACAAACAATGAACTGAACAGTCAACTTGACCTTCACTCAAGGGAGGCATTAATATAATCACAAATTCCATTTGCCTAACTGAATATACCTGCACAATTTCAGAGCAGCACGACTGACTTGGTTTACTGTCCTTGCTTTTCAAAGAGATGTGGGAGAGCAAGCCAGATTGTACTTTGTGCATCATCATCAAAACACTAGTTGCTGATGGTTGCATGGCCACAACTAGGCACTGCAGGATTTGGGGGTAGGAAGAAGTCCTCTGTTTGCATGCAGTGTGAAATGGCAACTAAAGTAAAAATGGGTAAAAAAAAAAATCTTTCCACTTTTCAGAGTGTTTCTAGTGTTTGACCTATTTCCATATTAAAGAAAAACAGTTTTTTTAAATTTCAGAAAACTTAGTTCCTAGTCTGAAGTGAAACTGGAGTCCTGAATGTCTTCTCTGATCTTGGTCCATCAGTAAAAGGGATTTCAGATGTATGTTCCTAACAAATGTTTTGATGGGGGTAACTTCCATTATGAATTCAGAGCTTTAATGTTTTGTCTCCATTAGTGTGTCCCCTTTAATAAAGTTTTAAATTAAGTAAGCAAAAATCAGGTCACAGAACTCTTTAAATAAATTAGCCTCTTCACAGAAATGTTTCTTCACTTAGCAAGACTGCTGAGTGTATTGAATCAGTGGATGATCAATAAACAGAAGTTGGGGTAATTCTTGCTTAGTTCAATTGTCCCTTTCACAACAACGCCAGTGGGATGTTATTTCGATGTTGTCCTGTTATCAGAATGGTGCGTCTTTTTTTGCTAAGAGTTTGAGTGTGAAAAAGGTGCATTTGCTGCAAGACATGTACGAATACTCATCCACTGCCACAAGATATATCCCACTGAAAAATCAACCAAGCAAAATTCAGCAGCGTTTATGGGTCAAGTTCTGCTCTCACAAAGACTGGTCTGAATTTGGACCACTATTCATGATTTTATAGACCTCTATCATCTTCCCCCCTCCCTCCTCCAGTCATCTCTCTTGCAAACTGAACAGTCCCCACTTAGTAGAGCACAGGTACTGCCATACTGAATGCCATATCGGATCAGATCTAAGGTCCATCTAGTCTAGTATCCTGTCTCGGACAGTAGCCAGTGCTCCATGGTCAGAGGAAGGTGTAAGAAATCTGCAGTAGGCAGCTATGGGTTAATCTGCTCCTCACATTAAGTCTCATCCTGATCTCGAATAGAGATTGGGTTAAGCCCTGAAATATGAGGTTTAATGTCCCTTCCACAATGTTTGTTAGCATTAACTATTATACCTCCCTCCTTCAATGTCCCCCTTCCCTCCTCTGGGCTTGTCTTGGCACAACCAAGGTGGCGTACAGCTATTCTACAGGGAACCCCCTTACTCTGGAGATATTCCCTGTTGTGATGATCTGGCTGGTATCCAGTCACTGCAGTAGCATAAAGGGTCGCATGCAACCCAATTGTGGCCATTATTGTAAAACCTCGCTGTCAAGATTCATGTGTATTCTGGCAGTAGAGAAGAGGTTAATTGTAACAGCCCTGGAGCGTGTGACCCCATGACTGCGGCTCTAACAATTAAGCCCACTATAAAATGTCTCAAAATATTTCTTGTGACTTTCTCATCTTTGGGGTGGGGGGGGGAGGTTACTCCCCTTGTACGCAAAAGAAAATAATAGCTCCAAGCAAAACTTTTCCAAAGGAGAAAGCTTCCTGACCATCTGTTTTTAACTGCATTAAAAACATCAGTTTTGCTGCCGAATATCAACAACATCCTTAGATATAATTTCATTCAAGGTTAAACTTTCATTTCCCTCACCCCCACCCAACCCGGCACCTGCTTGGAGCTGCAGTATTGTTCTGGTGTACGCTGGTAGTTTTCCACTGTCTTTAAAATAGTTCAGAAGCTACATTTTTTCTTCAAAATATACAATTCATGACTTTCCAAATGGAGGGTCTCATTCTGTGTAGTACCCAGTACCTAATCCTGGTTGACTTGAGTGGGAGCTGCAGGTATTCAGCATCTCTCAGGATGAGATCCTGGATGCATATTTATTCAACTTGTCCAAGGAAAAGAAGTCCTTTAAATTAACTGACCCCACCTCACCCTTACAGCCTCTTACAGAGATTAATGTTCAGCCTCTCCTGTAGGTATCAAAAATGCTGCCATGTTCATGTGAAGTCATAAGAGAATGACTGCCCTGCACTTTCGATTACACACAGGGGTCCCATTAAGAAAATATTTTCAGGGACAATTTTTAAATAATATGTGGTTTTGGGGGCTGCAAATTCCAGATGCTATGGGGAGAGGAATGTTATGAGCATCTTGGTGAATTTGAGGCAATTCTCTCCATAGAGGAGAAGGACAGAGAAAATAACTTTAATATTAAATTAGACACTTAATCATTAGCATCCTCTAAAAACCCTGGTTACTTAAAAAATGTCCTGTATCTCAAAACTTTTCACCCTTCCCCCGCCACCAACTCCTTCACTTCTTCCCTTCCATCTCTAACTTCCTGTCTCAGCCAAAATGTTTACCCTGCTTCGCTACTCACCCCCACCAAGGGTCCTCCTTGTATTTTTCCTGATGCTGTTTTCCTCCTCTTTATTTGCACAGAGTGTGGACTCAGTCAGCACAAGGTTCTGGTAGCATGGCTCTCAGTTGCACATAGAGGGTCTAGTTCATTATTGTATGCACTCTGCATTAGTGTAAATGACTATACAGGCACAGGGGAAAGTTGGTATAAGGAGCTACCAAATCAGAATGGTTTGTTTTGCACAGATATAGCTGACCGCACAAGGTGCAGAAAAACAATTAATTGGGTACAGAAAAAAGAAAGGGATTCTCTTGAAATCCCAGAATTTAAAGTCATGGAATGATGTATTTTAATGGACTTCTCCTAATGGTATGCATTAGATAAAGTCAGAAGACAGAACCAGCAAGCTTCAAGAGATAGTCAGAGGGGGGAATTTTTTATTTTTTTTTAAACTAACCTGTCAAGGTTCCTTCCCCACTCTGAACTCTAGGGTACAGATGTGGGGACCTGCATGAAAGACCCCCTAAGCTTATTCTTACCAGCTTAGGTTAAAAACTTCCTCAAGGTAGAAACTTTGCCTTGTCCTTGAACCCTATGCTGCCAACACCAAGCGTGTTAAACAAAGAACAGGGAAAGAGCCCACTTGGAGACGTCTTCCCCCAAAATATCCCCCCAAGCCCTACACCCCCTTTCCTGGGGAAGGCTTGATAAAAATCTTCACCAATTTGTACAGGTGAACACAGACCCAAACCCTTGGATCTTAAGAACAATGAAAAAGCAATCAGGTTCTTAAAAGAAGAATTTTAATTAAAGAAAAAGTAAAAGAATCACCTCTGTAAAATCAGGATGGTAAATACCTTACAGGGTAATCAGATTCAAAACATAGAGAATCCCTCTAGGCAAAACCTTAAGTTACAAAAAGACACAAAAACAGGAATATACATTCCATTCAGCACAGCGTATTTTACCAGCCATTAAACAAAAGGAAATCTAACGCATTTCTAGTTAGATTACTTACTAACTTTTTACAGGAGTTCTGAGCTGCATTCCTGATCTGTTCCCAGCAAAAGCATCACACAGCCAGACAGACCCTTTGTCCCCCCCAGCTTTGAAAGTAACTTGTCTCCTCATTGGTCATTTTGGTCAGGTGCCAGCGAAGTTATCTTAGCTTCTTAACCCTTTACAGGTGAAAGGGTTTTGCCTCTGGCCAGGAGGGATTTAAAGGTGGTTACCCTTCCCTTTATATTTATGACAAACCTTTAAGGTATTTTTATTGTGAATGTCCCTTGCAGTCAGGTTAGAGGGGACATTCAGAACAGAAATCTAATTTTAACTTCATTTGTATATTTCCTTTGCAATTTACTGTTAACATCTTGCGTCTTGAGAGAGAGATAATTTCCTCTCCTTGTGCCTTTGGCTTCATTGACTTGTTTTGCCACTAGACCCTTTTTCCTGGCTGGGTCCATTCTTTCATTTAACCGAAGTTACCCAACACTGCGAGGAAAGGTTAAACTACTGCTTCTAGACTTTCTGTACCATTA
Source organism: Natator depressus (assembly GCF_965152275.1). Taxonomy (NCBI): domain Eukaryota; kingdom Metazoa; phylum Chordata; order Testudines; family Cheloniidae; genus Natator; species Natator depressus. Next base: position 152,416,327 of record NC_134236.1, read on the forward strand.
TCTTAAGGCATACCCATTGCCAGAGAAAACTCACAGTTCAGGGGCTTGTCTATCATGCGCCTCTCTTCTGGTTGTAAGGATCCAGTCTAAAAGCAGCACGTGCCAGTGAAAACAGATTCAGACCACAGTGACAGTACAATGGAAATCTTGGGTAACTCCTTTCAACGGAGTAAGTCCAGATTTGTACCAGTGTAACAAAGCAGAACTTCACTCTTTCTTTGTTCTAATGCAGAGGAACAAATTTACAATGATTTTTTCCTCCCTTTTCACTCAAAATTGTACTTAAAACCCAGATAAATATTCAGAAGTTTGAGACACTAAGAATCCACGTTGGAAGGATTTGGGTTTATATCTACTTTTAACAAACATTGTTTTCTTAATAGCCCTCCATGGAATTCAAATTTCTAAGATAGCTGCTTATTTTCTTTCCTTATCTGGAAAAGGATGGGAAGGAATTCTGCCGTCCAGTAGGCCTTTCCACAAAGCCCTTTGCAAAACATCAGGTATTCTCCCCAGGTCAGAAATATCATTTCACGGCTGGCCTGGCAGTCCAGGCCTGGTACAATATGGCTTCCTGCACATCATGATTGAGGTGCATCAGCAAAGCTGTATGTAGGCCCATAATTGTCTAGGGTGTGTATGGAGGGCAAGGGAACACCAGGGTGTAGGTAAGGATATGGATGTTTTGTCACAGCGGCATGGAAGTGTTCAGCATATCTCCTAGTTCTCAGTCTCACTTGCATGAGCACAAAGTATTTATTTATTTTTAAGAAAGAAGCGGAGCCCAAACACAAAGCCTGGTGCCTGCAATATAGACACATGCCTGCACAATAATCTAGAGCACTGCTTCTCAAGCTATCTGATGTGGGGGACCAGCAATTTTTTTTTCCAGTGTGTGCGCAGACCGGCAGCCGATGGCTCACGGACCGGCACCGGTCCACAGACCACCACTTTGAGTAGTACTGCTCTAGAAGGCTTATTAATACTCCCAGATCAATTAAGTACTAGGAACTACTCCACCCCCGGTCCCCCCTTATTTAATTGCATCAGCTGTTCATGAACTGAGAGTGGGGCTTTCTCCTCACTTAAGAAATTATTCCCTGGGAACAGGATTCTGATCTGGAGTCAATCTAGTGTGGCCCTCCCTCATCCCTTAATCAGAGGCTCCCACCTCCTCCCCCACCCCCTCTGCCTTGGAGAGTCTGCCAGCCCATTCGGAAGCGTAAGAACACTTATGAATGGCAACATACTGCAGTTCTAACATTGTGACTGCTGACAGAGGTGGGAGACAGACTTTGCAGAGTCTGATGAGAGGTGCACAAAACCTGAACCAAATAACAAATTACATGACATCAGGAAGGTTTGGGCTGGCTCTGAGTTCAGAGCCATGGTCCCAGAATTCTAGCACTTTATTAATGATGTATTAATTTTATTACATGATTTTTTTTATACAACTACATTTTTGTGGGAAGATGCGAGAGTTGTTTTTATCCAATGAAGTGACATCACTGCTATAAAACAAGGGGTCGTAATGTCACAGCTGGTAAATCTTGAAACAATCATAACAAAATATTTTTGAGTTGCCAGTTCAAAAGCTCTGCATTGCTAAAGAAGTTTGCACTGAAATGAAACTGCCCAAGATAGTTGGCTCAAGGTTTTTCTGATGAGAAAGCCCATCTTTCCATGGATAAATTCTGAATAGGATTTGATATCAAGATGGGATTTCTAAAAATCAAAACTGGCATGTTCGTTAGCAGTGAAAACAACCATACTAATGGCATCACTTCATGAAAGATCAGCATCAGAGACTGTAGCCCACTTCCATCCAGCTCTAATGCTGGGAACAATCAAAGGCAGAGCTATATTATTACTGCATTGAATATGTTCTTTACAGTTTTCAGAGTACAGATGTTTTTCTTTGTGCATGTCTGTGAAGTGCTGGTGAATGGTGCCAGTCTATTTCATGACTGAGATTGGTGAGGGAAGGGCCACAGAACCCAGACATTAACAGAGTACGGGGGACAAAAGAGAACAGCAGGGATAAGTGCAGGTCACAGGACCAAAGTGAGGGAACCAGAAAGGAGCACTGAGCAGAGAACCTCAGACAACACTCACTACTATGAGAAGGGGTTGAAAGAGATAGTGGATGCAGCACAGAGGAACTGCCCTCATGTGTGCACAAACAAACAAGTGGTGGGAAAAAGGTCCTGTGACGGGGCGTGCATACCCCACAGTAGCCACGACAGGGTTAAACCCACATTATGGACAGCAGAAGTCCTGCTCCCTAGGCCGGACTGGGCATGCTCCAGATGATGCAGCAGTTCAAAGGGAGGAAGCCCAGCTCATTTGGGGCTAGATGTTGGAGGGAAGAACCTGTACGGGGAGCTCCCACTGAGGACCCTGTCTGCAGAGACCAGAGGACCCAAGGACACGCTTGGACCCCTGTGACCAATGGAGCCTCAGGAAGTGACCTGTGTGGTGGAGCCTGGAGACCCCAAAGCCTCATGGACTGCCACACAAGACAGTGGTAGGAAGTAACCCAGGGAGGGTAATGGAGTGGTATCTCCTACCCAGGTAAGCTCAGTGTGTTTTGGTGGGATTCCCCACTGAGCCAGTGGTGGACCACTCTGCCACTGCTAGGGCTCTGGGTCGTGGACTGGAGGAGTTGGGTGGGCCTGGGCCCCCCTGCCTGGGCTGCCAGTGCCCCGATCCCTTTACTGGTGATCCCTTGGGTTCTGGCCATTACTGCCACTCTGTGAAGGGCTGCTCTGTTGACTCTGGCCGCTAGGCCCCACCGCTATTTCCTTTGCTCTGGTCCTTAGACCTTGGGGTGGTGAGGTTGGAGATGGACAAGCAGACTTAATAGCAGTGTCCACATACTCCCTGCACCCCCTTTTTGGGACAGGGTGTGCATACACTGCCACAGGCCCCATCACTGTAAAAAAAAACAAAAAAAACACATTCAGCTTCTTCCTCCTGGACTTATAGATGGCCACTCTGGCCAATGCCAGGAGGAGGCTGAGGAGAAGTCTTTGGATTTTTTTGGTGCGATGGGTGAATAGCATGCAAGAAAACAGGTATGGGGGAGAGGTACTGCAGAATGGGCAAACATGAGCTTCTCAGACACTTTCTCCTGCCAATGCACCTCAACCTAGCATTGGAGGAGTCACTTGAAAGGGAAAGTTTAGCCTCCAAGGCATCATCTGTCCAAGTCTTGTCCTCTCTGCTGAGCTTACCAAAAAGGGGACCAGTTATGAGGATGGATTTGTGATACTGGCATCTACCTACTGCAGATATTGAATTCCACCACCAGATTCAAACCAGATCCTTATAGGTCTACAGCTCCTTATCTCATTACCAAAGTCTGAACCATCTAGTCCTCCTAAAGTTCTGTTTCTGACTAAAGCTCAGCTTCTGAGATTAACCCTTTTCTGGAAATCATTGACACTATATCTACATTAGAAAAAAAAAGTCACATTCAACCTTGAATAGCTCAGGCTCCTAGAAAAGCCTCCAAAGATCGCGCAAAACCATATTTCCTGTAGGATTTAATGTTCCAGCTCAATCAATTTGCAAAATCATGGATAATTTTTAAACAGGCAGGAATACTACTGGAGAAATTTCAACATGACCCAAAGGAGGAAATGTGCAGTAATTACCCTCACCCCCCCAAAAAACAAACCCTTTATGTGGAAGACAAAAGGCACTGGAGCATTTAACTTTAGGGGCAATCTTGGCTGTCTGAAGAACAGAGGGGAACATCCGAAAGCAGGATGGTATTGCTGCCACTCACTGTCCTTTTAAACCTTAACTGTGTGATCTCACTGGAGTTAATGGTGCTCGTCACTCCACAGCATTAGAGCCAGTTTGTGTTCCCCACAGACCTCCATCTGCTGAGTCTCTTTTTAATTCTTCTAAATTTTGATATCATAATGGTGAAGCTAGTGCTAAGAGACCCTGAAAGTTTGTCTGTTTGGATGGGATTTAAGTACCCAAAGCTGGGGAGCTGAGAAGTCCTCCTTACTCCTTTTGATGGGGCCATGTTCTGCTCCTGTCCTCTGATGCCCCAGAAACTGCTCTGACCCATTTTTGTCTTGTGGGCAGGCTGTATTTTATTCTAAACCCATCCTCCAACACCAGTACCGTGCAACCTCAGTTTTAACTTCTGCTTCTTTCAGCCCTTCTTGTTAGGGCCCTAGGAGGAGAGGAGGCCTCCCTCTCTCTAGGGAGCACCTTTATTCCAGGCTCAGATAGCCCTGTCCTCCTCCCTCTAACATTTCCTTCCTGGCTTCTTCTCAGATGGGCCAGCTGAGGGCTAATTAGTTGCTTACCTCCCCAGCCTCTCCTCCTGATTAGCTAGTTATTCAATCAGCTGTTAGTGGGAAAACCAATTGAGGCTACAGTGATCAGAGTGCTGACTCACCTGCCAGACCTTAGCATCCTGTCACTCTCCTATTCCTGATCCTTTACCACAAACTATCCTTTCTCCCTTCACCTGAAGTCTTGTAGTTCTTATCTGGATCCTGTCAGAGTAGCAAATCAGTTTGTATGAGACCCTTGAAGTGCAGACAGAGTCAGGATCCAGAAGTTTACTCTCTTTCCTTATAAACTTAAATGCTCTGTACAAAGTCTTCCTCTCGGATCAAGACCTTGGTATGTCAGGTACTGTACATAGACACAGGAAGAGCTATTTCCCCCCTCTCCAAGAGCTTACAGTGTAAATAGGCAAGACAAAAGGGTCAGAGGAAGGAAGCATCATTATCCCACTTTTACAGCCAGGGAAATGAGGCACAAAGAGGGTAGATCATAGACAAAGTTTGTGTCAGAGCTAGGAAAGGAACCCCAACCTCTCAAGTCCCAGTCCAGTGGCTTAACCATAAGCCCATTCTTGTTCTCAACATATTTCCTCTCCTCTGGCAGGAATGTTCATGGGGAAGAGGAAAATGTGGGCATCATGACCCACCTTGCATATTTGAGATAATTCTGCCTAGTGGATACACTTTAAAGGAGGATTATCAATTTAAATACTGCATTTTCTAAAACTAATAAGCTCTAAGGTCTAGCTTTTAAAAGATATTTAGGCATTGCTGCTCTCGGCATTGAAAGCCAAGCTGATTTAAGACCTAAATCTCACTTGCAAAAGGGTGTTAGGGATTTAAGAGCTTAAATCCCATCAACTGTCAATGGTATTTAGGATCTTAAGTGCCTAAATCACATTTGAAAATAAGATTCAGGTTCCTAAATCAGTTAGGGTTTGCAATGCTGAGAGCAGCAGTGCCCAAATATCTAAAATTCTGGACCTCAGACCCTATGATAAGCTCTGATACACAGAAAGTGGGGGAAGACATGGTTACTTCAATACAGCAGGATATTCAGAAGAAGCAAAAGAATATTTAGTTTCAAAAGGCCATTCTCCTAGTATAACAGTATTACACTGTATTAGAAAATATACCCCTTGATCTGTTACATATTTTAAAAAAATCTGAAGTTGTGCAAAATAGCTAAGACGTATGGGAGTCGGGACATTGAGCCTCTGAACAATCCCCTTTTCGTCAGGATCCACAATGGGTTTTCACAAAGCTGTTCGGAAAATGCCTGGCTATTTCTGTTCTAGAGCAATTCAGTCATGGAAAGTTTTCCATGTACCACAGCAAGGCCATAGAGCAAACAATTTATCATTGCACGAACCGAGCTTGCACAATAAAAACAAACAGGGAGTGATACATGACAAAACCTTGAAAGCAGCATTTTCGTTCTTAATTACCTGGTTAGAAGCTCTCTGTGGAGCAGTTTGTGGGGGCTGATAACTTTCCTGTTTAGAGAGTGAGAATAACTGTGACCATAAAGCAAACTTTGTTTGGACTCTAATCTTGGTTTTCTGAGGGGGTGGCTATCAATGGATTTTTCCTCTGGAGTTTCTGTTTCTCCATATAGAAAAACAGAAATAATCCATTTCATTTTCTTTTAAGACAGTCCTACATGACTTAGCTGCTTCCTGTGTGGTAGATTTGGTGCTGAAGATAAAGGGATTGATTCTCCGTTATATTAATGTCCCTTTATGCCATGCAGGCACCATAAGGGGCCTTCAAGTGGGAAGAACAAACCCCCTCAGAATACCCTCTCCACAAAAGGCCTCCCTAGATGGTGTAGAACTGGCCTAAGGCCTAGATGCTGTTGGCCCCACTCCCAGCCTTCAGTTCAAAGGACAGATCGAGGGTGGGGCAATAGAGCTCTACACTATAGTTACTCTCTGCTTCTCAGGATTATAGGGCTGTTGGACGCAGAATGTAAGGGTATGTCTAAACTGCCCAAATTACAGCATGGCTGCTCTGGGACATGGGTAGTGTAGACATGCTTTATCACTGGGGGAGAGCTCTCCCAGCAATTTAAAAAAACAAACAAAAAACCCACCCACTCTGAGGTAGCGATGGTGCTCCCCGTGATAAATCATGGTCCGTATTGGTGCTTTTCAGTGCTAAAACTTTTGTCGCTTGTGGGGTGGTATATTTTTCACACCCATTGACAAAAGTTTTATCGCTGAAAGTGGCAGTGTAGACACTGCCTAAGTTAGAGCAGTTCTAACTTTTACTGGGGCACAGACAGGCCTCTGCCTGGCCCCAGAATACAGGGAATGCAAATGGGGCTTGCCCAGCTCCACACTCCTCTCCAAAAAGAAGTCACCTACTACAGGACAGGCCCAACAAAGATAACAGAATGCCACTAGCCATCACCTTCAGCCCCCAACTAAAACCTCTCCAACGCATCATCAAGGATCTACAACCTATCCTGTAGGATGACCCATCACTCTCACAGATCTTGGGAGACAGGCCAGTCCTTGCCTACAGACAGCCCCCACAACCTGAAGCAAATACTCACCAGCAACCACAGACCACGCAACAGAACCACTAACCCAGGAACCTATCCTTGCAACAAAGCCCGTTGCCAACTGTGTCCACATATCTATTCAGGGGACACCATCATAGGGCCTAATCACATCAGCCACACTACCAGAGGCTCGTTCACCTGCACAACTACCAATGTGATATATGCCATCATGTGCCAGCCATGCCCCTCTGCCATGTACATTAGTCAAACTGGACAGTCTCTACGTAAAAGAATAAATGGACACAAATCAGATGTCAAGAATTATAACATTCATAAACCAGTCGGAGAACACTTTAATCTCTCTGGTCACTCGATTACAGACCTAAAGGTCACAATATTACAACAAAAAAAACGTCAAAACCAGACTCCAAGGAGAGACTGCTGAATTGGAATTAATTTGCAAACTGGATACAATTAACGTAGGCTTGAATAGAGACTGGGAGTGGATGTGTCATTATACAAAGTAAAACTATTTCCCCATGTTTATTTCCCCACCACCACCACTGCTCCTAGACATTCCTGTTAACTGCTGGAAATGGCCCACCTTGATTATCACTACAAAAGGTTTTCTTCCCCCTCCGCCCCCGCTCTCCTGCTGGTAATAGCTCATCTTAAGTGATCACTCTCCTTACAGTGTGTATGATAACACCCATTTTTTCATGTTCTGTGTGTATATAAATCTCCTCACTGTATTTTCCACTGAATGCATCCGATGAAGTGAGCTGTAGCTCACGAAAGCTTATGCTCAAATAAATTGGTTAGTCTCTAAGGTGCCACAAGTACTCCTTTTCTTTTTGCGAATACAGACTAACCCGGCTGCTACTCTGAAACGCCTCTCCAAGTGGCTTGCGCTGCTCCAATAACAGCAATGGAGTCACTGAGAATCAGGTGCAATATTCACAGGTGACACATTAAAACCTTTCCATGCATTCTTTTGGTTTTGTCATCCCATCTTCACTGAAATATCCAGGAAAGGGCCATCTTTTATCCCATCATAAACACTATCTGATACTTAAGACTTCGTCAAAGCAGCACACACACTGGACCAAACCCAAAGCATCTCACCCAATTATGATGCGGTTAGCCCCAATGGAAAATATGCTGGTGGAATGTTTACTACTACTGGGTGAAAGGGGGTGGTATTCCTGACATTTTGTTCCTGTCGTATCAAATGATGTTTTGTAAATGTGCCTTCAAATTATTATTTTCTCACCAAGAGCCCTTTGGATATTCAAAAATAGGGATGTTACTTATTCCCACACATTCAGCATCTCCATGTCACACACAGATAATTTCAGTTAGTAGAAAAAACAAGGAGTACTTGTGGCACCTTAGACTAACAAATTTATTTGAGCATAAGCTTTCGTGGGCTAAAGCCCACTTCATCAGATGCATGCCAGTTAGTAGGTAAGCTATTCCACTAAACCTACCGGAAACAATATCTTAAAGAGCAAAACTGTCTATGACTTAAAGCTACATACTGTGTCAAAGATGATGGCAAGCTGGAAGCACACACTTAGTACAGGGTAGTCTATCTTGCTGTAGTGAAGGTGCTTATGTTTAATTTTATGTATTTATTTCGGTAAAAGAGCAGACTTTGTTTTCTAACAAGCCATGAACAGACTATGAATACTAGGCATTTCAGGAGCATCTTTCATCCAGAGAGCTGAAAACACTTCAAGTCAATCCCTCCTCCCTGTCAGGTCATTCATGATCCCCATTTGAAAGGACTGGAAGCTGAGGCAGCAAAAGTTTAAGTGATTTGCAGTAAACCAGAAGCAGAGCCACGAGTAGAACCCAGGAGTCCTCAAATGTCTTTCTTTTCTCTAACCACAGTATCAAATGCATCTTTTATAAAAGGAGGGCAAAACCAAAACACACACACACACAATTTCTATGTGGAACGGCCCTCAAACTCCACGGTCACAAGGAAATACACAAACCATTACTGCTGAGCAAATATTAAAACATTTGGAGATTGTTTGACTAAAAATCCAAAAGGCTTATGTTGTGTTATCCTGATTTCCAGAAGTAAGGGTAGCACTTCAGCTTTTGAAGATTATTCTAAACAGAACCTTCAAATGTTTGGAGATAAGAACGGTCACTGTGAAAACACAAGTGAATCTACAAAGCGCATCATGACTGATTTTGTCCAATTAGGGTTTAAAGAAAAATGGTAGAAACATTCCCTTGTGGGTCATTTCTAACCTGGCCTTCCTAACACAGAGTAATATTGGAGTCTAAATCCAGGAGAGCAAAAGTCAGCTTGCGGCTTCACCAAAGTGCCTTCACTCTGGCTAGTCTCCAGAGGGCAATCTCTTGCATTAGACTCATGGAGTGGTAAGGTAATTTTTCATTAAACAGTTTAAAAAAACTGCTTGGAAAAGCACTAGAGGGAACAATCCCACACTGGCCCTTGGTTTATTTGTTTGTGACTGTGAACCTGAGTACCCACTTCATGATTCTTCAACGGAAGAATTCAGCATCACTGTCCATTATCCCTGCGTTTGGTCTGATGATTAAAGTCTTGGAAAACATATCCTCCTGAGCAGTTTCTGCTTCGGAAGCTTATTGAAGCATGTTATAATGAGGTTGGTGACCTGTACCTTCCCCCAGAGAGCTCAATGCCCGTTTATTCCAATCCTTGGTTGTTCAGTTATGCTAAATTTATGGATGCCTTTGCATAAAGTTAATAGACTCATTGAGCCAGATCCTCAGTTGGTGCAAATCAGCTCCATGAAGCGAAGCTAAATTGTAGCAGCTGAGGAGCGGGCTTTACAGATCAATTATTTGCATTTCATCATTTTTGTTTTTTTAATAATTGTGATGTGTTGTCACAGGTGATGGAAAAGCCACGCCATGTCACTTGTGACAAAACACCTATTGATTTCCACAACTGCCCCATGTATGCATCTAAAAGGAAAACTACATTATATATAAGCAAAGGAACAAATGTCACACCAGTGTTAATCTGAAGTATTTCCATTGACTTTACTGGAACAGCTCCAATTTATGCAGGTGTGTGATTTAGTCCATTGCTATAGTAAAGACTATGACAGCCATTTCTTGTGAACATTGCTCTAACAGGTTTCAGAGTAGCAGCCGTGTTAGTCTGTATTCGCAAAAAGAAAAGGAGTACTTTCAAACCCTGAACAAATGGGTTTGAATGACCAGGAATGTGAGGAAGACATTCTCACACTTGCTTTTAAAAATGTGCTACAAAAATTACAAGCAAAGCAGACCATTCATGTAAACCCCTGCACATGGGCCTACAAATCAGTATTTGTTCTGTTTTTATGGACAAATTCAAGGCAGATAGAGTGTGTGCAGATCGAGTGCCACCAATGTCGGCAGACACAGGACTTTTAGAAGCCTGGTTTAAAAAAAAAACACTCGGCAAAGCCCTGACTAAGGATTTTTAAAGTGTATTGTACAGTATTAGTTTCCTCTTTCCTCGCCAAGTTAGGATCTACATGGCAGATCCCAGCTGTAAATTCTGGTTTCCGTACATGCCTTTTAGGCAATCTCTAGACTATGAAAAGACATTGTGCTTTAAGATGTGTTAGCAAACACATTGTAACCAGCATGATTTACACAAGATTATGCACCCAGGGGGGTTGATCAAGACCAGCTGACTCTTTTAAAACACAATTTATCCTATTGACATTAGGTGCAAAGTCAGCTATAATATTGTGTGAGTTGTGAGCCAGTATATTTTCAAACATAGCATATTTTCCTAGTTTAGCCATGGCCTCAGATAAAAGTACACGTGTGGGAGACAGAAGACTGGAGTTGAGATCCACTCTGTGGTTCTGAAAGGAGGATGTTGGCCTTATGTTTTGTTTAGCACCAGCAGTGTGCGGAACGGTGTTCAAAACACAAAGACCAAAACAATACCTGCCCTCAAAATCTTCCATTCAAGCATACAAACACAGAGGAGACACAACTAGTTTAATTTGTTGTTATGAACTCACTGCTTGGGGGGCATAGGGAAGAAGTGAGTTTTTAGAAAGGATTTAAATAATACAACAAGGCACAGATTATCCAACAAATTTATGGAATACATTGAAATCAACTTTTTATTACAGAAGGTGGATAAAGCAACTAGGGGAGATGCTGTTTTAGATTTGATTCTGACAAATAGGGATGAACTGGTTGAGAACTTGAAGGTGGAAGGCAGTTTGGGTGAAAGTGATCATGAAATAAGAGTTCACAATTCTAAGGAACAGTAGGAGGGAGAATAGCGGAATAAAGACAATGGACTTCAAGAAGGCAGACTTCAGCAAACTCAGGCAACTGGTAGGTAAGATGCCATGGGAGACAAGTCTAAGGGGGGGTGGGTTGGGGAGGAGTCCAGAAAAGTTGGCAGTTTTTTAAAAGATACAGTACTAAGAAAACATGCGCAAACTATTCAAATTCTTATCTTTCCTATGTATCATGGTAAGAGGCCACCCTGGCTTATTCAAGAGATCTCAAATGATCTGAAACTCAAAAAAGAGTAACACAAAAAGTGGAAATGAGGTCAGATTACTAATGAAGAATGTAAAAACCAACATAAGCATGTAGGGATAAAATTAGAAAAGCCAAGGCACAAAATGAGATTGAACTAGTTTGGGATGTAAAAAATTTTTTAAAAAATTTAAAAAATTGACAAATTCATTAGAAGCAAGAGGAAAACCAAGGACAGGGTAGACCCTTTACTCAATGAAGAGGGAAAGACAAACAGAAAATGCAGCAGTGGCAGAAGTGTTAAATGCCTCTTTTGCTTCAGTTTTCACCGAAAAGGTTAGCAGTGATCGGACAACTAAGATAGTGAACATCAATGGGGTACAATCTAAGATCTTGTCTCACTGCCACTTTACAGCGCTGCAACTTTCTCGCTCAGGGATATGTTTAAAAAAAAAAACCCACACACCACACCCCTGAGCACCGCAAGTTTCAACGCTGTAAAGTGGCAGTATAGAAAGTGCACCAGCGCTGGTAGCACCTCCACGAGGGGAGAAGTTTTTTTGTTTTGTTTTGTTTTGTTTCTTTTACAGCACTGGGAGAGCTCTCCCCCAGCGCTGGTGCCAGGACTACACAGCCATGTTAAAGCACTGCCGGAGCAGTGCTTTAACGTTGCTAGTGAAGACATACCTTAAGGCTAACATAGGAATAGAACAATTCAGCAGGGCCTAATGAAGTACATCCTAGAATACTTAAGGAACTGGCTGAAGAGATCTCTGAGCCATTAGTGATTATCTGTGAGAACTAGTGGAGGATGGGAGAGATCCCAGAGGACAGGAAAAGGGCAAATATAGTACTTATCTATAAAAATGGGGAATATGGACAATCCAGGGAATTATAGACCAGTCAGCTTAATTTCTGTACCTGGAAAGATAATGAATCAAACAATCAATCTGTAAGCATCAAGAAGAAAATAAAGTGATAAGTAACAGTCAAGAACAAATCATGTCAAAAACCAACCCAGGTTTGGTTTGACAGGCTAACAATCCTTGTGGATAGGGGGAAGTAGTAGATGTGATATTTTGGTCAGGCTTTTAATACTATCTCACATGACCTGCTCATAAACTAGGGAAATATAGCTTAGATCAGGGGTTGGCAACCTTTCAGAAGTGGTGTGCCGAGTCTTCATTTATTCACTCTAATTTAAGGTTTTGCGTGCCAGTAATACATTTTAACGTTTTTTAGAAGCCTATATATTATATAACTAAACTATTGTCATAGGTAAAGGAAACAAGGTTTTCAAAATGTTTAAGCAGCTTCATTTAAAATTAAATTAAAATGCTGATCTTATGCCGCCGGCCCGCTGAGCCCGCTGCCAGCCTGGGGTTCCGTTCACCTAGGCTGGCAGCAGGCTGAGTGGGGCCTGCGGCCAGGATCCTGGCTGGCAAGGGGCTGGCAGCCAGAACCCCAGACCGGCAGCGGGTTAGAGTAGACTGGGTACCTACCTACATAGAGTGGGTACCTACCTTCTCCCCGGTTCTATCCCATTCTCTTCCCCTCTCTCTCTGCACTGAGCTGAGGGTGGGAGTGCACTGAGCACAGGGCTGGGGGTGAAGGAGCAGGCTGGGGGTTGGGGTGTAGGGTCTGGCCAGGAGCTAGAATGAGGGAGGGGGCTCAGGGTTGGGGCAGGAGGTTTGGGTGTGGAGTGCTTACAAGGGCAGCTCTCATTTGGTGCAAGGGGTGCAGGTGGGAATGTGGGGGGTGCAAGAGTCAGGGCCTAGGGTGTGGGGGGCTGCGTATGTGTGGGGGGTACTGGAGTTAGGGCAGAGGGCTGGGGGCATGTGTGGGTGGTGCTGGAGTCAGGGCTGGGGTCATGGGGTGGGTGCAGGGTTCAGGGCAGGAGGCTGGGTGTGTGTGAGGGGGGTGCAGGGATCAGGGCAGAGGGCTGGGGGTGTGGACTAGGGTCCTGGGGGTGCTCCCAGCCCCCTGCCCAGAGCAGCTCACGGCGGGGGCTGGAGGGGATATGCCCTGATTCCACCCCCCCCTTCCCCAAGGCCCTGTCCCCACCTCTTCTCCACCTTCTCCCCAGAGCAGCGAGCATGCTTAAAGCTCTGCTTCTCCCCCTCCCTCGCAAGGGCCATCAGCTGATTGGCGGCAGGGAGGGAGAGGAGGAGGGGGCAGGAACCCAGAACGCTGAGGGAAGAGGCGGGGGAGGGGGGAGCTTGTCTGCCCTGCAGCAGCAGCCGGCAGGACCAAGCTTCTTCACCCTGCCCCCACGGGAGGGGCGGGGAGTGGAGAAGAGTGGGTGGGGTGGGCAGGATTTTTAATGGCATGCTGCTGCCTGCCGGGGTCCCAGCCGCCGGCCCAGCTCAGCCCACAGCCGGCCTAGGTTTGGCAGCAGGCTGAGCGGGGCCGGCGGCTGGGACCCGGCAGGTAGCAGCGTGCCATTAAAAATCTGCTCGCATGCCGTCTTTGGCACGCGTGCCATAGGTTGCCGACTCCTGGCTTAGATGAACCTAGTATAAGGTTTCAGAGTAACAGCCGTGTTAGTCTGTATTCGCAAAAAGAAAAGGAGTACTTGTGGCACCTTAGAGACTAACCAATTTATTTGAGCATGAGCTTTCGTGAGCTACAGCTCACTTCATTGGATGCATACTGTGGAAATTGCAGAAGACATTATATACACAGACACCATGAAACAATACCTCCTCCCACCCCACTCTCCTGCTGGTAATAGCTTATCTAAAGTGATCATCAAGTTGGGCCATTTCCAGCACAAATCCAGGTTTTCTCACCCCCCCCCCCCCAGACAAACTCACTCTCTTGCTGGTAATAGCCCATCCAAAGTGACCACTCTCTTCACAATGTGTATGATAATCAAGGTGGGCCATTGGCACCCTGACAGCAGGATTGTCTGGCTATGTAGACTCCCTCCTCAGGCCCTACACTACCAGCACTCCCAGCTATCTTTGAGACACCACTGACTTCCTGAGGAAACTACAATCCATCGGTGATCTTCCTGATAACACCATCCTGGCCACAATGGATGTAGAAGCCCTCTAGACCAACATTCCACACAAAGATGGACTACAAGCCGTCAAGAACACTATCCCCGATAATGTCACGGCTAACCTGGTGGCTGAACTTTGTGACTTTGTCCTTACCCATAACTATTTTACATTTGGGGACAATGTATACCTTCAGATCAGCGGCACTGCTATGGGTACCCGCATGGCCCCACAGTATGCCAACATTTTTATGGCTGATTTAGAACAACGCTTCCTCAGCTCTCGTCCCCTAACGCCCCTACTCTACTTGCGCTATATTGATGACATCTTCATGATCTGGACCCATGGAAAAGAAGCCCTTGAGGAATTCCACCATGATTTCAACAATTTCCATCCCACCATCAACCTCAGCCTGGTCCAGTCCACACAAGAGATCCACTTCCTGGACACCACAGTGCTAATAAACAATGGTCACATAAACACCACCCTATACCGGAAACCTACTGACCGCTATTCCTACCTACATGCCTCCAGCTTTCACCCTGACCACACCACACGATCCATCGTCTACAGCCAAGCTCTGCGATACAACCGCATTTGCTCCAACCCCTCAGACAGAGACAAACACCTACAAGATCTCTATCAAGCATTCTTACAACTACAATACCCACCTGCGGAAGTGAAGAAACAGATTGATAGAGCCAGAAGAGTTCCCAGAAGTCACCTACTACAGGACAGGCCTAACAAAGAAAATAACAGAACGCCACTAGCCGTCACCTTCAGCCCCCAACTAAAACCCCTCCAACGCATTATTAAGGATCTACAACCTATCCTGAAGGATGACCCAACACTCTCACAAATCTTGGGAGACAGGCCAGTCCTTGCCTACAGACAGCCCCCTAACCTGAAGCGAATACTCACCAACAACCACATACCACACAACAGAACCACTAACCCAGGAACCTATCCTTGCAACAAAGCCCGTTGCCAACTGTGCCCACATATCTATTCAGGGGACACCATCACAGGGCCTAATAACATCAGCCACACTATCAGAGGCTCGTTCACCTGCACATCCACCAATGTGATATATGCCATCATGTGCCAGCAATGCCCCTCTGCCATGTACATTGGTCAAACTGGACAGTCTCTACATAAAAGAATAAATGGACACAAATCAGATGTCAAGAATTACAACATTCATAAACCAGTCAGAGAACACTTCAATCTCTCTGGTCACGCAATCAGAGACATGAAGGTCGCTATCTTACAACAAAAAAACTTCAAATCCAGAGTCCAGCGAGAAACTGCTGAATTGGAATTCATTTGCAAATTGGATACTATTAATTTAGGCTTAAATAGAGACTGGGAGTGGCTAAGTCATTATGCAAGGTAGCCTATTTCCCCTTTTTTTTTCCTACACCCCCCCCCCAGACGTTCTGGTTAAACTTGGATTTATGCTGGAAGTGGCCCACCTTGATTGTCATGCACATTGTGGGGAGAGTGGTCAGTTTGGATGAGCTATTGCCAGCAGGAGAGTGAGTTTGTGTGTGTGGTTTTTGGAGGGGGGTGAGGGGGTGAGAGAACCTGGATTTCTGCAGGAAATGGCCCACCTTGATTATCATACACATTGTGAAGAGAGTGGTCACTTTGGATGGGCTATTACCAGCAAGAGAGTGAGTTTGTCTGTGGGGGCGCGGAGGGTGAGAAAACCTGGATTTGTGCTGGAAATGGCCCAACTTGATGATCACTTTAGATAAGCTATTACCAGCAGGAGAGTGGGGTGGGAGGAGGTATTGTTTCATGGTGTCTGTGTATATAATGTCTTCTGCAATTTCCACAGTATGCATCCGATGAAGTGAGCTGTAGCTCACGAAAGCTCATGCTCAAATAAATTGGTTAGTCTCTAAGGTGCCACAAGTACTCCTTTTCTTTTTTCTAGTATAAGGTGGGTGCGTAACTGGTTGGAAAACCATACTGAGAGTAGTTATCAATGGTTCTCAGTCAACCTGGAAGAGCATATCAAGTGCAGTCCTGCAAAGATCTGTCCTGGGTCCAGTTCTATTCAATATCTTCATAAATGATTTGGATAATGGCATAGAAAGGACACTTATAAAGTTTGCAGACGATACCAAGCTGGAAAGGGTTGCAAGTGCTTTGGAGGCCAAGATTAGAATTCAAAATTATCTTGACAAACTGGAGAAATTGCCTGAAATAAGTAGGATGAAATTCAAAATGGACAAATGAAAAAAGTATTACCCTTAGGAAGGAATAATCCATTGAGTAAATACAAAATGGGAAATGACTGCCTAGAAATGGATCTGGTGTCAGGAGCTTAATGTAGATCACAAACTTAAAAAAATACAAGTCAAAAATGTAATAGCTGTTGCAAAAAAAAAAGCAAACATCATTCTGGGATGTATTAGCAGAAATGCTGTAAGCAAGACAGGAAAAGTAGTTCTTTTACTCTACTCAGGATTGATAAGGCCTCACCTGGAGTATTGTGTCCAGTTCTGGACAGCACACTTAGGGCAGGATATGGACAAACTGGAGCAACTCCAGAGGCAAGCAACAAAAATGATTAAAGGTCTAGAAAACATGACCTACGAGGAAAGATTGAAAAACATGAGTTTGTTTAGTCTGGAGTAGAGAAGACCGAGTGGAGACACAATAGTCTTCAGGAATGTAAAAGGTTGTTATAAAGAGGAGGATAAACTGATCTCCTTATCCACAGACGACAGGAAAAGAAGTAGTGAGCTAAAATTGCAGCATGAGTGGTTTAGGTTAGACATGAGGAAAGCTTCCTGGCAGAGTAGTTAAACACGGGAACAAATTACCTAGGGAGGTTATGGAATCTCCATTACTCCAGGTTTTTAAGAACATATTAGACAACCACCTGTCAGGGATGGTCTAGATCAGTGCTACTCAAAGTGGTGGTCCGCGGACTAGTGCCGGTCCGTGAGCCATTGGCTGCCAGTCTGTGTGCACACTGAGAAAAAAAAATTGCCAGTCCCCCACATCAGATAGCTTGAGAAGCACTGGTCTAGATAACATTTAGTCCTGCCTCAGTGCAGGGGACTGGACTAGATGACCTATTAAGATTACATCTAGTCCTACATTTCTAGGATTCTGTTGTGCATTTGCAAGTAATTTCCCCACTCTGTGCCTCTGTTTCTCAATAGAGAGGCTTAACTCCTCATTGCTGGTAAAGTGCTTTGAGATCCCTAGAAGGAAAACATTAATGAAATGCAAGTCCTACTCATAAGATTTCATCTAACTAGCCTTCCCCATACAGTAGCAGACAGGTGGATATATCACAAAGTTGTTTTCATTTTGTGGGAGAGGAGCTGTACAATGTCCCAAGCTGATTCAAACATGAAAGGATGTGGGGAAGGGAGGAGGAAAAAACAACTGGAAGTTCTAGCTTATTTCTCCCCTTTCCTCCACAGGCACGTTTACTAAGCCATAGTGCAAAACTAAACCTTGGTGGGGTGCGTGGGCTCTTTCTATCTAACAATGCAATGGTCCTGTGGGGAAAGGAAAGGGAAGACAAGGAAGCATATTTCTCTGAACACTCACAGGATTCCACACTGGGTGCTCTGTGGTACATTTTTCTACACATTTCTAGGAGAGGCTACAAATTTGTCCAAGCTCATTTATACAATGTTCAGTGCAAATTACTATGCATAGCGCCAACTGCCTGATTGGTTTTACCAACATCATCTGGTTTAAATCTACTGGTAACTTCTGGAGGCTGGTCAAAAAAATCAAAATGCAGGATCCTTCCTCTTTGTTGTTTTTATTATTATTTTAAAACTTTCATCTCCTCTGGGAATTCACTGTGGTTGAAAGAACTGCCACTGTGGAGCCAAACGACATCATTTATAAAATCAGATTCAGTGCATTCTCCATTTCCTTCTTGAGAACCGCAGCTTAATTATTAAATCAAGAGGAAATTCATAAGGATATTGTGCTAATTAATTTGAACTTCCTCTCACTGTTTTAACAACTGCAGAGCTGAACTGGCCAGTCATTGATACTAGTGTCTGCATGCTTAACAAATGACATGCAATGGCTCTAAGAAAAAAAAACAAAAAAACTGCCATCACATCGTGTGTGTAACCAATATAGTTTTTTGCTTTAATGGACATACAGGCACTAATAATCACGTTAGCCTGATGGACTCCATGAAACCTTAGTAACATTTACTAGACCATGAAGGCAGCTTGGACTGTAGTAGGATATAAAACAAAATTTAAGTATTTTCAGGTGTTGATTTATAGCAAAACTTCCAATGGCAACAAGCATGTCAGACTGTATAGTAGTCAAAGCATGGACATGGCATTGTTAGATCAAGAGCTGATGATAAGAGAAGAGTGTCTCAGAAAGAGGAGACCTGAAAAGGAATGATGGCAATTTGCTAGCAGAATAACTGAAGGGCTATAAGGATCTTGAAACTCTGTCTCTTCTGGTCTCTTACTGACTAGGAGATTATGTTCTGCAAACACTTGAGGAAATGAGGTGGAGGATAGATTAAATTTAGGCATAAAACATCCCTTATAAAAGGAAATACTACAGTACTCTGCAGTTATCACACTGCACTGTCACTACTGTAAGCTGCTATGTTTTGAGACAGGACTTTAGAATGCTGCAGTCGCATTTTACAAGGAATTATGTGTGTCTTTAAAATATAATGTGTTACCAGTAAATCAAAATACTCTCTTGATAGCCAAGTGGTCAGTTTTACAATCAATCTCTGCAGGTCCAGGGGTATAATCTTACATATCCCAAAACCATAAACCACTGCTTGTTCCTTAAGATCCCATCTAAAAGAAAGCTGTGCACATCGGCATCAAGACTTACTCTTGGAGTCTGATCTAGTGAATCAATGCCATCCAAACAAATAGGATTGATGAAAGATTGTGCAGGGACTGGCATCCTAGGAAGATTTTGCAATGAGTCCCCTGAAACACAGAAAATAGCTGCTGTTTAAAGCAATCTGGATCAGCTACAAGCTGACAGGTTTCAGAGTAGCAGCCATGTTAGTCTGTATTCGCAAAAAGAAAAGGAGTACTTGTGGCACCTTCGAGACTTACAAATTTATTTGAGCATAAGCTTTGGTGAGCTACAGCTCACTTCATCGGATGCATTCAGTGGAAAATACAGTGGGGAGATTTATATACACAGAGATCATGAAACAATGGGTGTTATCATACACACTGTAACCAGAGTGATCACTTAAGGTGAGCTACTACCAGCAGGAGAGCGGGGCGGGGGGTGAGGGGGGGAGACCTTTTGTAGTGATAATGAAGGTGGGCCATTTCCAGCAGTTGACAAGAACGTCTGAGGAACAGTTGGGGGGGATAAACATGGGGAAATAGTTTTACTTTGTGTAACGACCCATCCACTCCCAGTCTCTATTCAAGCCTAAGTTAATTGTATCCAGTTTGTAAATTAATTCCAATTCAGCAGTCTCTCCTTGGAGTCTGGTTTTGACGTTTTTTTGTTGAAGTATTGCCACTTTTAGGTCTGTAATTGAGTGACCAGACAGATTGAAGTGTTCTCCAACTGGTTTTAGAATGTTATAATTCTTGACGTCTGATTTGTGTCCATTTAGTCTTTTATGTAGAGACTGTTCAGTTTGACCAATGTACATGGCAGAGGGGTATTGCTGGCACATGATGGCATATATCACATTAGTAGATGTGCAGGTGAACGAGCCTCTGATAGTGTGGCTAATGTGATTAGGCCCTATGATGGTGTTCCCTGAATAGATATGTGGACACAGTTGCCAACGGGCTTTGTTGCAAGGATAGGTTCCTGGGTTAGTGGTTCTGTTGTGTGGTGTGTGGTTGCTGGTGAGTATTTGCTTCAGGTTGGGGGGCTGTCTTTGTAAGCAAGGACTGGCCTGTCTCCCAAGATCTGTGAGAGTGATGGGTCGTCCTTCAGGATAGGTTGTAGATCCTTGATGATGCGTTGGAGAGGTTTTAGTTGGGGGCTGAAGGTGATGGCTAGTGGCGTTCTGTTATTTTCTTTGTTGGGCCTGTCCTGTAGTAGGTGACTTCTGGGTACTCTTCTGGCTCTGACAATCTGTTTCTTCACTTCAGCAGGTGGGTATTGTAGTTGTAAGAATGCTTGATAGAGATCTTGTAGGTGTTTGTCTCTGTCTGAGGGGTTGGAGCAAATATGGTTGTATCGTAGAGCTTGGCTGTAGACGATGGATCGTGTGGTGTGGTCTGGATGAAAGCTGGAGGCATGTAGGTAGGAATAGCGGTCAGTAGGTTTCCGGTATAGGGTGGTGTTTATGTGGCCCTCGCTTATTAGCACCGTAGTGTCCAGAAAGTGGGTCTCTTGTGTGGACTAGTCCAGGCTGAGGTTGATGGTGGGATGGAAATTGTTGAAATCTTGGTGGAATTCCTCAAGGGCTTCTTTTCCATGGGTCCAGATCATGAAGATGTCATCAATGCAGCGCAAGTAGTGTAGGGGCATTAGGGGACAAGAGCTGAGGAAGCGTTGTTCTAAGTCAGCCATAAAAATGTTGGCATACTGTGGGGCCATGCGGGTACCCATAGCAGTGCCGCTGATTTGAAGGTATACATTGTCCCCAAATGTGAAACAGTTTTGGGTGAGGACAAAGTCACAAAGTTCAGCCACCAGGTTTGCTGTGACATTATCGGGGATACTGTTCCAGACGGCTTGTAGTCCATCTTTGTGTGGAATGTTGGTGTAGAGGGCTTCTACATTCATAGTGGCCAGGATGGTGTTTTCAGGAAGATCACCGATGGATTGTAGTTTCCTCAGGAAGTCAGTGGTGTCTCGAAGATAGTTGGGAGTGCTGGTAGCATAGGGCCTGAGGAGGGAGTCTACATAGCCAAACAATCCTGCTGTCAGGGTGCCAATGCCTGACATGATGGGGCGTCCAGGATTTCCAGGTTTATGGATCTTGGGTAGCAGATAGAATACCCCAGGTCGGCGTTCCAGGGGTATGTCTGTGCGGATTTGTTCTTGTGCTTTTTCAGGGAGTTTCTTGAGCAAATCGTGTAGTTTCTTTTGGTAACCCTCAGTGGGATCAGAGGGTAATGGCTTGTAGAAAGTGGTGTTGGAGAGCTGCCTAGCAGCCTCTTGTTCATATTCTGACCTATTCATGATGACGACAGCACCTCCTCTGTCAGCCTTTTTGATTATGATGTCAGAGTTGTTTCTGAGGCTGTGGATGGCATTGTGTTCTGCACAGCTGAGGTTATGGGGCAAGTGATGCTGCTTTTCCACAATTTCAGCCCGTGTCTGTCAGCGGAAGCACTGTATGTAGAAGTCCAGTCTGTTATTTCGACCTTCAGGAGGAGTCCACCAAGAATCCTTCTTTTTGTAGTGTTGGTAGGAAGGTCTCTGTGGGTTAGTATGTTGTTCAGAGGTGTGTTGGAAATATTCCTTGAGTCGGAGGCGTTGAAAGTAGGATTCTAAGTCACCACAGAACTGTATCATGTTTGTGGGGGTGGAGGGACAGAAGGAGAGGCCCCGAGATAGGACAGATTCTTCTGCTGGGCTAAGAGTATAGTTGGATAGATTAACAATATTACTTCAACAAAAAAAC
The DNA here is from genome assembly GCF_965152275.1 of Natator depressus. Classification (NCBI taxonomy): domain Eukaryota; kingdom Metazoa; phylum Chordata; order Testudines; family Cheloniidae; genus Natator; species Natator depressus. Next base: position 152,438,257 of record NC_134236.1, read on the forward strand.
TTCAAAAACAGACTCCAGCGAGAGACTGCTGAATTGGAATTAATTTGCAAACTGGATACAATTAACTTAGGCTTGAATAGAGACTGGGAGTGGATGGGTCGTTACACAAAGTAAAACTATTTCCCCATGTTTATCCCCCCCCTACTGTTCCTCAGACGTTCTTGTCAACTGCTGGAAATGGCCCACCTTGATTATCACTACAAAAGGTCCTCCCCGCTCCCCCAGCTCTCCTGCTGGTAATAGCTCACCTTAAGTGATCACTCTGGTTACAGTGTGTATGGTAACACCCATTGTTTCATGTTCTCTATGTATATAAATCTCCCCACTGTATTTTCCACTGAATGCATCTGATGAAGTGAGCTGTAGCTCACGAAAGCTTATGCTCAAATACATTTGTTGGTCTCTAAGGTTCCACAAGTCCTCCTTTTCTTTTTAAAAGCTGACAGTGGATGCTTTTGGTGTTACACTGTAGCACAGATACAAGCAGAATAAACCTATGCACCACCAAACAGAATCACTCCCACTCAATGTTCTCAGCAAAGGCAGCAAAAGTAAACTTTGATATCATAAGACAGTCATTGTTTGTTCTTGGATAAATTTAAACTCTTTGGGCCTGATGCTGAGAGGCACTGAGGATTTTTAGCTCCCCTTAATTTAAGAGGGAGTTGAAGGCACTCAGCATCTCTCAGGGAGGTGCTCAACAACCCACAAGATTGATCCCTTTGATTAGTATTTTGCCCCTTCATTGCCACTGGTGTGGGCATGGGTTTTGACAGCAGTTTTACAAACAGCTCTGTGGACTGGCCATTCAACTGCCTGGAATGTCAAGGGCAGGCTGGTTCTCTCCAGATAAGTGCACTCAGTAAGGGCTTGGAGTTGAGGGCGCCCGGCTCAGGGCCGAGCTCACTGGCTCAGGCCCGAGATCACACCAGGGCCAATTCACGTGTCTAAGTGCTGTGCCCAAGTAGGGCCTGAGCATGGAAACAGTTAATGTGCAGCCTCAGTAACAGTAATTGATATAGAGCATCATAAGAACATGGCACCTGACGCTATTTACTGTAAGTAAAATGGCAAGAGACAGATTGTAAGTACCCAATAGCCACATAATGTGCAATTTGGCATTGACTCGAGAACAGTTATTAAAAGCTGCTTCACCACAAACAGGAACTTAGTTTCTGCCACCACAAACTTGCACTCACTTTCCAAAACAAGGGATAGTTGCACAGTGACTGTGCTCTCATGCTGGAGAAGATGGGCCTGGCCTAATGGCCTGTCCACTTTTTGCCATGGGCCCAGCCTCCTGTCCCTCCTCTTCCCCTGAGCCCCGCGCCCTGGCCTGGCTGGAAGCTGGAGCCTGACCTGGGTAAGAGCAGCGCAGGGAGCCTGGGCAGCTATGGGGAGCTGTAGACCCTCCACATGCCTGGGGGGGGCCCGAGAGCAGCACCTGATCTGTGTCCCCACTTGCCGGGTCCCCTGCCCAGGTCAGGTGGAGGGTCCCTGGCTCCCTACAGCTGCCTGGGCAGCTGTTACCATGGCCCAGCTGTGGCTCTTCGTCCCCCAGGCCAAGCCAGAAGCTGGAGCCAGGTCAGGGTAAGAGCCGTGTGAGGAGCCACCAACGCTTCACCTGTCCAGTGCAGGGGGCCCAGGGGCAGGGACACAGGTTGGGGGCTTCTCTCGGGGGGCCCCCCACTCTGGGCAGGTGAAGGGGCCTGGGCTCCCCAACCCAGCTCTGGCTTCTGGCTTTGTCTAGGGGTGGGTGCTTCGGGGGAAGAGGAGGGGCAAGGCTATGAAGGGGGCAGGGTCTCATGACCCCCCCACATTTTTAGAAAGCGTCCGTCGCCTCTGCTGAGACCCCCCCATTCCAAATTTACTAGTTTGGTCTAATTCCAGTTGTTGGGTTTAGTGTGAGGGTGGAGTTAGTGGCCTGTGATATATAGGACATCAGACTAGATCAGCGGCTCTCAACTTTCCAGACTACTGTACCCCTTTCAGGAGTCTGATTTGTCTTGCGTACCTGCAAGTTTCACTTCACTTAAAAACTATTTGCTTACAAAATCGGGCATAAAAATCCAAAAGTGTCACAGCACACTATAACTGAAAAATTGCTTACTTTTTCATTTTTATGTTATAATTATAAAATAAATCAACTGGGATATAAATATTGTACTTAAATTTCAGTGTACAGTATATAGAGCAGTATAAACAGGCCTGCGGACAGCAGTTCCAGGCTCCAGGGCCATCCCAAGGGGGTGGGGGCAGAAGTGACAAATTCATCACTTCTGGGACTGACAGCATTGGTTGATCGTGCCGGCCCCTGGGGCCCTGCAAAGCACGGGGCCTGGAGCAATCGTGCATGCCTAGGAGCCCTGCAGCCCACCCGAGCAATTTAAAAGGGCCCGGGGCTCCCGGCCACCGCTACTGTGGCAATGGTCGGGGGCCCCCAGGCGCTTTTAAATCGCCTGGGCCCCTGGGTAATTGCTCCTTTTGACCTCCTCCTGTTGGCGGGCCTGAGTATAAACAAGTCATTGTCTGTATGACATTTTAGTTTGTACTGACTTTGCTACTGCCTTTTATATAGCCGGATGTAAAACTAGGCAAATATCTAGATGAGTTGAAGTACACCCTGGAAGACCTTTGTGTACCCTCAGGGGTACATGTAGCCCTGGTTGAGAACCACCTACCTAGATGATCTGGTGGTCCCTTCTGGCCTTTAACTCTATGGGCTTGTCTACACTGGCAAGCTTTTTTCGATGAAACTAATGTCGCCAAGGAAAAATTGACAAAAGCAAAGTCGCCAAAGTGTGTCTACATTTTCTCCCTCTGTCAACAGATCGTGTCCACATTTGGGGCACCTTTGTCGACAGCGAGAGCAATGGACTGTGGGTATGTATCTCACAGTGCCTGGTGACACCATCAGTCGCTGGGTGTTGTGGGAATGAGGAAATGGAGCGCAGCGCATCCTGGGATGTGCAAAATGTACCGTCATGCACTGCTTTTTGTCCCACCCCTCCAAAGGTCTCTGGCTTCCTTTCGCACCATTTTTCCAGCTGTCATTCTTCTGTAGTGCGTGCCAGCATCTGCAGTGAGAGAGGATGGATCCCGCACTTCTCTCCCATGTGCTGTTAACTGTCGTAAGGACATCGCGCATGGCAGCACAGTTACTCACAAAGTTAGCAGAGGATGAATCGCAGGTATCCGAGTGGGATATGGACGGCAGCAACTTATCAGTGCTTTGTGCATTCACAGAGCAGCTGCATATGGTAGAGCGTCGCTTTTGGGCTAGGGAAACAAGCACTGATTGGTGGGATCGCATTGTCATGCAGGTGTGGGATGACGACCAGTAGGTCCAGAACTTCAGGGTGCGTAAAGCAACCTTTATGGAGCTATGTGCTGAGCTGTCCCCCGACCTGCGGTGCAAGGACACCAGATTGAGAGCTGCCCTTTCAGTAGAGAAGCGTGTTGCAATCACTGTGTGGAAGCTGGTGAATCCAGACTGCTAGATTGGCACAGTCGCAAATCAATTTGGAGTAGGAAAGTCCACTGTTGGGGCTCTATTACTCCAAGTGTGCAGGACAATAAATCACATCCTGCTGCATAGGACGGTGACTCTGGGAAATGTGCATGAAACAGTGGATGGATTTGCAGAGATGGGTTTCCCTAACTGTGGCAGGGCAACTGATGGCATGCACATTCCAATTTTAGCACCAGACCACCTTGTCTCTGAATACATCAGTAGGAAGGGATACTTCTCCATGGTGTTGCAGGTGCTTGTGGATCACCGGGGCTGTTTCACAGACATCAATGCAGGCTGATCTGGAGAGGTGCATGACGCATGCATTTTCAGGAACAGTGGCCTGTACAGAAAGCTGCAGGCAAGGGCTTCCTTTCCAGGCCACAAGTTCACAGTGGGGGATGTGGAAATGCCCATAGTAATCCTGGGAGACCTGGTTTACCCCTTACAGCCCTGGCTCATGAAACCTTACCCAGGGCACCTGGATAGCAGCAAGGAGTGTTTTAACAACAGGCTGAGCAGGTGCTGCATGGTAGTCGAATGTGCCTTTGGCCGTTTGAAAGCTTGCTGGAGGTGTTTAAATGGCAGGCTAGATCTTACCGAGGAAAATATTCCCGTGGTCATAGCTGCGTGCTGAACTTTGCATAATCTGGGTGAAATGTTTGCTCAGGTGTGGAGCACTGAGGCAGAGCGCTTGGTTGCACAGTTTGAACAGCCAGATGCTAGGGCTGTCAGAGGAGCCCAGAGGGCTGCTATTAACATCAGAGTGGCTTTGAGGAACCACTTTTACAATGAGGGGCAGTAACACGTCTGCTTTGGAATTGCTTCCCTGTTGCATCCATGTACAATTTTGGGGCCCAAGATCCATGCAACACAATGCTTTAGAAGCCTGTTCCCGAGAGTGAATTGATCGCTATACGCTTTTGTAGAACACAGAATAAAAACGCTGTACCATTAAATACCTTTTAGCCTTTATTTATTGTGTGTCGCTCCAGCTATGATTGTGCAAGCTGTGAGAGGGGGTGGAGTGATGGGGAAACTCAGGAGTGCTGTGGAGTGAAAAGGAATGTGTGGGCTTCTGGGGGGGGGGGGGGGGGGCATTGGCAAAGAATGTGCATTTGCTGCAGTGGCGCTCGAATTTGGATCTGCTCAGTCGGCAGCTGTATCAGAGACTTGAGCATCTCTGTCTGATCCTCCATCACTATTATCATCCGCTCTGTCGCTTGCCTAGCAAAAGCAGCAGTCTCTTTCCTGTCCTGCCTTTCGGGTTCCCAGCACTCTTTCCGTTCCCTGGTCTGCCTCTCATCGCGCTGTAGCACCTCGCGGAACATCTCTTCTTTGCTGTGCCTAGGTTTTTTTCTTATCTGCTGCAGCCGGTCCAGGGGGTGTGTGTGGTGTGTTCCTCAAGGTCTGTGCTGAACAGAAGAGGGATTGTCACATTTCAGCAAATGACTGAAACATTTTAGTAAAAAGGGCATTTTGCTAATAGAAATCACTTTCTCTCTGAGACTCTAGGCAGGCACACAGCTCCGTGAGCACCCCAGTCATGGTGAGTTTCAGGAGCCGGGGAAAGGCAGTTGTGCGTACGGACAAAAAGCTCACAGCTTGCAGGGCAGCTTTGCAGGGAACTCCTTCTAAAATTATCCCACAATTTTTCACAGGCAGCCAACCTGCTGGCTGACATCTCGCTGCTGAGGGTAACCAGAGAAACCAGGGCTCAGCTGCTGAATGCTTGTGGCTTTCACCCCAGTCTACATGCAGCTCAGCTATGTGCCGCTTTGGTCCCAGCTCCAGTGATTGCTAAATGGCATGGTACAGTTTCTTACAATGGGGGAACTAACAAGGCTGCAATCCCTTGGAATCTGCGGCAGAGGATTAACAAGTACCTCTTGGAAACTTTCCAGAGCCTCTCTCTGGAGTATTCCCTGCAGGTCTCGATGTCCATCAACACCCTGCTTGGCCATGCAGATTAGCTACATAGGGCAATGTCCAGCTCACAGAAAACACTACCTGCCTCCCACTTTTCGATTCCCTACACAAGCCACACCACCTTACTTGGAGTCTCATCTGCTTCCTGTTCCCTGTTGAGCACTTCTGGAGTGGAGAAAAATTCCTGGCTGCTGACCCCGCTGGGAGCTCCACATCCTCTTCTAGCTCAGTTTCTTCATCCACAATTTCAGCCTCTGGGTTACCTCCTCTTTCAGCTGCATTGTGAAAGGGCAATGGAGGTGGGGTCACCACCGAGGATAGCATTCAGCTCCTTATAGAAGCGGCAGGTGTTAGGGGCATCACCGGAGCAATGGTTCGCCTCCCGCGCCTTATCGTACGCCTTCCTCAGCTCCTTTATCTTCGCTCTGCACTGCTGTGTGTCTTGAGCATAGCCCTTTTCACACAAGCCTCGAGAAATCTGCCCATGTGTCCCGATTCCTACGGGTCACTCACAGCTGCAATTGAACAGACCCTCCCTCCCTATATACTGATCAGATCCAACAACGCAGTGGTGGTCCAAGCGGGAGCGCATTTGGTGCGATAGCCAGCCATGCTCACCTGGGAAGCGACCTGGGAAGCTCCTCTGGAAAGCCAGCAAGCAGGAAATGAGATTCAAAATTCCCAGGGCTTGCAAGTGGGTGGGGCGGTTCGCTGCAGGGCAGTGGAGTTCAAACCGCTGACCAGAGTGGCAGTAGGGGAATTGTGGGATACTTTCTGGAGGCCCAAATAAAATAAAAAAAAAACCCTGTGGTGTCTACACGGGTTGTTTGTTGACAATAAAGGGAGGGGAAAAGACAAAAGTCTCTTGCAGGGGTGGACGTTTTTTGTTGTCAAAACTGGGCATTTGTTTTGAAAAAAGTCACATTGCAGTGTGTACGCTATCGCTGTTTTGTCGCCAAAAGCCAGTTTTTGGCAACAAAACTTGCCAGTGTAGACAAGCCCTGCGACTATGACATTCCAGAAGGCTCTCTTTAACAAAAGCCACCTTCAAAAGTGACTTTGGGCAGCCTCCATTCAGCCTATGCCTAATGTACCTCAGTCTGGGGTGTGGGAGGTATGACTGAGAAGAGTTGCATTTTAGGAGAAAGTCAGCCAGCTAGAGCAGGGGTTCCTTAGAGGATCCCTACCAACAGTGGAATAAGGACCAGCTGAACATAGAAGACTTATGTATTCCTGGAGCTACTCTCCAGAGCTGGAAGAGGCGGGGCCAGAAGATTCTGTGCCCCGGACTACATGCTGGGAGCATGGGATGTAGGTAGAGGCTACCTGTTTAGAAAGCAAGTTCCCTTCTCTCGTGAGGGAGAAGGGAAGAGAAGGGAAATGACCTATGGTTGGGAGCCTGCCTTCTTGATATGAACGGGGCACCAAAAATATATTCTAGGGCACCAACTGCAGCTACTGTTCTTCTTGGACTATTTGTTGTCTTTTCTTCTTGCAGCTCTTCCCATTTCTGCCTCTTGCCACTAAATGTCTCCATGGCGTGGGTATTTAATTTCTCTCTTCCCCGCTAGTGATGTGTTTGACTTCTAAAATAGTCATTTCCTCCTTTTGCCCCCACAGAATTTACAAAACAATTTGTGGTTCTCTCTCAAACCTTCCCAGCATCCCACACATGTGCATCCAGAAACAATCTGACACCCACAGATTTTTTTTTATTAATGCTCTCCTCCTACCCACCCCATCACATGTGAACTTGTTTCAAGCAGCTGACCTTGAATTTGCAAATAATTCTTAAACACTTCAAAAATAGCTTTTCTAAGTGGTTTACTGCTGGTGAAAGCTGCTGGACTGATAGAGTGAAGGCTTCTGGTCATCCAGAGACTAGGTAGACCATGGGCAAGCAGTGCAAGCTTCTCTCTCTCTCTGACACAATGTGCCTTATCACAGAGGGATCAGTTCAAAGGATGAGAGTGGAGTTTAGACTCCATGGCTCTTTTAATCCTCTGCTGAGATGCCCAGCAAGGGGACAAACTCGTGTCAGTTTTGTAATTTGGACATTTGTCCACCGCAGACTGGATTAAAACCACAAACTCAGTCACACAGGGTGCCTACGAGTATGCGTACACAGCCTGCGGCAGCGAGCCTCAGCTTGGGCTAACAGACTTGGGCTCATGCTAGCACTCTAAAAATAGCTGCATGGACAGCGCTTTTGAAGTGGGGGCTTGGGCTGGAGGTTGGCCTCTGAAACCCAACCGCCACCCTTGGCTTCAGAGCCCAAGCTTGAACCTGATCCGCAACTTAAAAGCGCTGTCTACACAGCTATTTTTACCGTACTAGCACAAGTCCCACTAACCCAAGTCTGTCAACCTAGGCTGGGAGACTCACTGCTCTAGGCTGTGTAGATATATGTTAAGAGTCAGTGCTTTCAGTCACTACTGAGCTCGGTTATGTTCAAACTGGCTGCTTCCGTTTCTGTGAGAAAGTTTGTTCACAGCATTATGGGTCATGTTTTCTTACTGCTCAGTGCTGATTTCTGTTCCGAAGAATGGACTAGAGTAATTTCTACAGAAATGACTGACTTAGCATATCATCATATTATGAAGAAACCCACAAGCAAAAAATATCTTTGTGGTTTATTTGAGCAATGATCTGCTCTGGGCCTTATTCTGTGTTTCCTCATGGAGGCAAAACTCTCATTGCAATCTTCCCTCCTCAGTCCCTTCCCTCCCCTTCAGTGGGAGTTTTGCCTGCATAAGGATCATTGAGCTTAAGTTTTTTATGGGGGATTTTTTATTTCCAGAGTAGCAGCATTGCTATGGGGAAAGTCTGTAATAAGGCTGGTCAGACCAGAACTTGTGAACTTCATCACTCAACCAAAGGGCATTAAACAATAATTTAAAAGATTCAAAACCAGGGTATATAGTAAAAAAAGAAAAGGGCCTCTTACCTGACCCTTATGGACGCAATGGCTCCTTTCTACAGTGGGGCCTAATGGTGACTTTGACATCACAGAACAGTGAATTCTGCCGCATCACAGTAGAGATGGAGACACACCCAGCATGATTTTTGGGAACCTATGGGGTTAAAATTAAAGGAAAGCTTAGAAAAATATTCACAAACCACAGCTAGTGACAGTTAAGGTCATGGCAGGACACACCGCTTCCAGCCAAGAACTTAAAAGGGATCGACAAAGAGAAAAGCCTCTGGCATTCCTTCCACCTTCACATTGCCTACAATGATGTCAGTAACACTCCAGTGCTCTACATAGTTTTCATTTTTATCTCCAAGAGATACCCAAAGAATGCATACCCATGATCTACCTGTTCTGGGAATGACCAGCTGCCTTCGGTCTGTAAGGGAATGTCTACAGTGCAATTAAACTCCTGTGGCAGACCTGTGTTGGGTGACTTGGGCTCGCAGGGCTGTAAAATTTTGGTGCAGACATTTGGGCTCAGGGTGGAGCCTGGGCTCTGTGACCCTCCACCTTCATGGAGTTTGAAATGAACTCACACGAAAGCTAAATGTGTTTCATGAATGGATTCTGCCTCAATGGGCCTGACGGGCTAAAATGGATCTTGGTCCCAGAAGTATAAGAATCATGGTAGACAGTATTTATATCACGTTACTGCCCAGTTTCCAAAACGTGCTGTATTTCACACTTTGTTCTCCTACAAAGCAGAGAAAAGCTACAATCTGCTTCCGAAATGAGCCTATTATTTCAACAGAGGAAAAAGCCCCTGTGAAAATGTGGAGACATGCACAATGTCAGGAAATAATATTCAGGCAATTAAATCCTCAAGGGTGGGCATGCTGGAGATTGTAAAGCCATCTTGTTATGAAGAATTCTGCTGTGACATAAAGTTTGCATATGAAGAAGTCACTTTGCATTATGTGAGAACTTGTTCTGGTGTGTAATGGAATCAGACAAATTCCCTCTCAGTCAGGAGCTTGTCTTGTTTCCCACAATAAACAGGAACTATTGCTGCAAACACTTTCTATCTAGGATCAGAGGGGAACAGAGCAGGAAACTGCCTGGAGTGGGGATGCTTGTTTGCTTTACCTGCTGTCACTTTGCAAAGCCCTGCAAATTACACAGAAATGTTGACAAGAAGGGCAGGTAAACACAAAGTAGATGGAGTTTTCTTTTTATCTGCAAGGACCAACAGGAGTCGCCAAAATCAACACAAGGAGCAGTTTTTAGTCATAGAAATCCCTGAGACTGTTTCAGTGGTTTGGGATTTTTTTCCTTCTCCCTCAGATTTTTACCTTAGGCACTTGCAAGTAAAGGAGCAGGCATACCTGGGCCAGATCTGTTAAGCAGTTGGAGGACTATGAGTAGCATTCTAGTTTTATGTTTCCACACATCTCCATTCACATCTATACCAGAGTACAACCCTGCTGTGTACCATGCAAGGATTTGCAGGGCCAAGATCTCAACGGGGATTGTGGCATTAATCTCTAATGAGAGCTCATTCGTCTTATGTAGGATTGGGATCCTAAGACAATGGCTACAAGGAGAGGAATTGGCTCTGTTTATATTAAAGGGGGATAGTGGTAGGGCTTGTCAAAAATTTTTATGGAAAATTGGGTTTTTGATTAAACAAAAAAAAAAAAGTGTGTGAGAGAGAAGTGTCTGGTTTGCATGGAAAATTTTGAGTTTTCAAAAATATTTCAGCTCCAAAGCAAAAAACATTCAGATTTTGAACTGAAGTTTTCATTATTTTTTTTAAATGAAAAGCTGAAATATTCCGTGGAAATTTTTGATAAAAATGATTTTTAAAAAAAGTTTTTGTTGACATTCTCAGTGGAAAAAACTCCTGTTTTCCAACCAGCTCTAGTTCCTAGAACTCTTATTTGCGAGAGGATCTAACAAAGCTGATGTCCTGTTTTCTCTGAACTGCACAGCTTGGGTTTGTGCCACTTCAGTAGCCAAGCCCCATGCAAAGCTAGAGGGGAGCCAGAGTTGAAAACTGAGACCTCAGAGAAGTAGTTGCGTCTCTCTGACCTATGTATTGGCCACAGTGGCACTAGTGCCAGCTTGAAATGGATAACGATTAATCTCCCACCGTAAAAATTGCTGATTATTGAAAAGAAAATATCTCAGATGTTGAGGAGATTATCGGTCATTAAGGTCCATAGAATACCACATTGTGTAGTTGGGCCCAGACTAGGGAAGGTTAGAGCACATAGAGAAGTTATTGACTCAGTAATGGAAGAGACATTGACAGAGAGTTGCGATCTTGCATATCTTGGCCTCACAGGGCTGTTCAGATTCTGATTTGAAGATCCAATTATGTAGTACACTGCCACTGATAATGCAGAAACACAAGGTACAAGCGTACCGGTAAAAGGTAGCCGCCGGTACTGGCCCGTACTGCTGAATTTAAAGCACTGTTGTGGCAGCGCTTTAAGGACCCTGCTTAAAGCACTGCCGCAGCAATGTTTTAATATCGCTGCCCCTTTTGCCTCTCCCCCGTCGGTCGCTGGGGGGGGGGGGAGAATTAGCTGCCCCGGGCCACGATTTAAAAGGGCCCAGGGCTCCAGCTGGCGCCACTGCAGAGTGCCAGGCCCTTTAAATCACCACTGGAGCCCCAGGTGGCGTGGGCCAGGGAGCGCAGATGAACTGACTGGGAGACACTGACCCCCCCAGCCCCGCGTCTTCCACCCAAAGCCCCACCCCTTCCGGGGAGACCAGAGCTGCCCCGTATCGGTAAGAGCTCCATTTTACTTTCACCCCTGCTCTTTCACCAACAGAAGTTGGTTCAGTAAAAGATATTACCTCACCCACCCTGTTTCTCAAATATTCTGACTACAACAAAACTGCAAACAGTAATAATGCATTGATTACAAACAATGGAACTCACCTAAAACCCCTCAGAAAAGAAAGTTTAATCAGGATAGGTTTATTACTGAAAGGGAGGAGGGGACATTGGAACAGATGAGGAAGAAGCATTTATACTACCATATTGTGCATAGACTATTCTCAAAATATACCAAGGACATCTCATTTTATTATTTTACTTTCCATGCATGCAAAACTCTAAAGAACATTGATCAAACCCATTCCCACATTACTAATCTGTGAGTTGCTTGAATAAAAATTAAAGGGGCCAGTTCTGGCCCTTGTACCTCTATCCTGCTCTGGCGGTGAATATAGGAATTCTCCTCCACGCAGGGGAAGCATAGAGCTGCTATTTGCAGCCCTGTGCTGTCCTCTCACAACCCCACTGTAGGGAGCATGGCAGAGACAGAACCACAGAGTGTTCATAGTGCGGAGTGTTATGAAGATTCTGTGCAGTAGCCCAAGACAGACTGAGGTCATAAAACATCTTTGTTCCCCACTCCCTGGATTATAACTCCTATAGGGCACCGTACCAAATCTCTCTAATTTTAAAGAAATGTATATCTGTATTATGCTGGATCCCCGCTGTATATTGCTGCGATGCAAATATAACTCATAGCATAGCAGCATTCGTTGGGAACATATTGTTCAGCCAGAAACTTGTATGCTTGAATTTTAACCTAATATCCTTGCCATTTCCATGCTAGGGATGCAGTGATGAATCGTTATTAGCTCATTTTTTCCATTATGTTTTGGTCTGTCTCTTTAATACATTTGGTGCAACATTGGTAAAAGACAACAATGAAATCACTCAGAAACAGTCAGTGTTTACAGATCTGAGACAAAACCAGTGCTTCAGTCATTCCAGAATCAGATACCACTCACTTAGGGACCCAGTTCTCTGAGCTATTGAATGCACTCAACTCCCACTAAAGTCAGTAGCGCTTGAGGGCACTAAGCACCTAACAGAACAGGATCCTGGAAGGGATCCCACAATATTTTGGACCAAACCTATAACTGCCCAATAAAAAACAAAAACTTGCACCGAAGAACAATAGAGGAATAGTCTCATTAACTCCATGAGCTACAAGTACAGTGTATACATGTTTACACTAATATTTTAGGGTTTGGGGACTGATATTTCAGGGTTTGGGGCACACCTCACTACCATCCTTACTCACAGTTTCATGACTGAGCACTATTCCTCATGAATCAGGCCCCTCATGATGTTTAGTGGTAATCAGCTGCTCCCCACCTCCATTCGGTGATGTTTGATCACAAAACTGAGGGTTGGAGGATGTAGGACAAAGCATACACAGTTAAATAGGGAATGGTGGGCACTGGCTTTCTTAGTATCATGAACTGGCACTGGTGTCCCAAAAGGTGACGAACAAGTAGCATAGACTATTCCTGGACCACTCACTCTTACTGTAAAGGTTGAATCATCCCCACCACTAAGTAGCATTTGACATTTTTTTTTCAAGTCTTCCTCAGTCATTGTGTTTCATCAACAGTGGGCTTGCTTGGATTGCTTCAGTGCAAAGTATAATCCAACTTCTTCACAGTGCCCAACCATCATTCTTAGCATTTAGCCTCCTTTCAGAAATAGACGCTTTGAATGAAAACTCTGTGTAACTTCCTGTGAGATGAGTTTTCAGACTTGAAGTTCTTAGAGGAATAGTATTCTGGGTGAATTAGACTTCAATTTCCTAGATATTTTGAAAAGATAATACAAGTTTCTTTCTCAAGTTCTTAATGGTGGAGAGGGATCTCATCTGCTGAAGGTGACACATGGAAGAGTTGTATGAAGTCTTGTTGTAGCTGTGCTGGCTCCAGGATGGTAGAAAGACAACGTGGGTGAAATAATATGTTTTATTGGACCAAATTTTTGGGAGAGACAAACTTTTGAGTTTACACAGGGCTCTTCTTCAGTTGGTGCAATAACAGATATTATCTCACCTACCTTGTCTCTCATGGAAGAATTGACATATCCTGCCTTTGGATTCCTTAACCTTTTCATACTGTTATACAACTGTTCTTTTAAGTTTTAAGAGTCATCTAAGGACAGAGCACTTACTCTTTTTGAGCTTTTTATGACTCAAAGCTTTTCTTGTAACAGATTAGGAATACTCAATTAAAAGAGACAATTTCAGTTTCTTACCTATTCTGTTTTCAGGCTGGCCTAATTATTTGGTACAGGTCCAGCAAACTACATTCATTCCCTAATTATGGCAGAACTTTACAGCAGTATTTTCTAAGGGCTCTTCATTCCATGTGGATGTTAACACAGTAAAACCACATTTCAAATAGAACCAGTTGGGAATTTGGCAAAGTGTTTTTCCATCAGACAATTTGTCAAAATCAAAACTTTTCATGGGAAATGATCAGTTTCAACAAATATTTCAACTCATAAAAGTTTCAAAGTGTTTTGTTTCTAAGTTTTCAAAATAAAAAAAAATCAATTTTTCTGGTTCAAAATAACTTTGTTTTGAATTTAAGCTAAAATAGTTTATTTTAAAAAATGAAATTGCAAGTACACATTTTGAAATTATTGAAATGAAATGTTTCATTTGACCTCTACTAATTTCCCCCAGATTTTCAGTGTGTGAGTATTTTTGAGATTGACTTGTCATCCCAAATTAGGACAGGACATTTTTTTGATATCACAAAAATTTAGATAGGATTGGAAAACTGTTTTTCACCCACCTCTAATTTCAAGCTAGTTCCAGCAATTCCATCTTTTAGTTTTATTTCAGGTTTAAATGGCTTTCCTTCCGAATAGATACAAATCTGGTCTTTGTTTTAAAAGCTTGATAGCGATATTTTTGGCTGACAAAATTAGTCCCTTGGACAACTCCACTGAAGTCGCTGGAGTTACACAAGGGATGAATTTGCCTCATTTTTTTGAGTTGGCCAGTTGTTAGATTAGGGGTTTGCGCGGGTCGGCGGGGGGGAGGTGTCACTCCTGTGGTCTACTCCTGGGTCTGGCACTGAAGCACTGTGTAACCTTGGGAAACCTGCCTGTGTCTCTATTACTCTAAAATGGGGCTAATAATGCTTACTTATAGGGGTGTTCTGAAGCTTCATTAATGAATATTTGTAAAACACTTGTCCATCCTTAGATGAAAGGTGATAGAGTCAAAGCATTCAAGAACTTTGCATTCTTTCTGTCTTCTGCAAAAATGCCTGCACCCTGCATAAATTGGTTACATCTGTGAGTTGAAAACTTTGTGTGTCTGATAACACTGTGTTAACCATAGACATTCTCCGCTGCAGCGTGAGATATCCATATACCCACTTCCAGGCTTTTCTTTGTTTAAACTAGTGATCAAAAGGCACATTGCGCTGTCACCATGCTGTGAATCACCCTCACCACAGAACAACCACCCTTTCCATCTGGGTGGAAATAGTATATTCCTTGGAAGGGAGTGAGGTTTCTCTACAGTAATTAGTGAGTTGAAGGAGGCTATTCTATATTGAGGAAGGAGGGGAAAGAAGGTATATTGCATAGATGATATTTATCTATTGTCATTGCATTACTAAGATTACAGTGGAAGTTATGCTCTAACTTCTTCTTCCAAAGCAGTTGCAGAACGGGCAGGGGGAAAGTGCATTAGAATGGGAGGTACCAGTCTACCCTGCAAAACACGTATTGCTCCTCTCATCTCTAGCAAAACAAATGGAAACGTCTCACATACATCTCCTTGGTCCTTAGATTGCTTCATTTTCCAAAGTAAAAACTTTTTCCATTAAAACACTAAACTGTTTTTGTTTTTGTTTTTTGTAAAGCTTAGGGGCAAAAAATCAGTAAAAATTATATTTTTCCTGGTGGCAATTGTTTTTGACTCCAGGGGTGGTGGGGAGGAGGGGAGTCACTCAAGCTGCCTGTCAGATAGGTCTATGATTAGTTGCCTTAGAAGTGCCACAAGAGAACCCACATTGCAAAATTCAGATCTGGATTTCAAATAGTCCAGTGTTTCAGTGGGGGTTGGATCTGGGGGTTGGGGAGGGGGTTCGTTAATCCTGTCATAGAGATAGGTGTCGAGTGAAAAGTTTATATTCAGATTTTAACCCATCCAACTCAAACTTTAAAGGGAAGGGGGTTAGGAACCAGTGTTTTGGCTCAGGCCTATCTCTGTGCATAACATTAGCTAGCTTAGCCTGTTAGCAGTCAGGCTGGAGTTGACCTTGGTGACTTTACCTCATGATAAAAGTGCCTTGTCTTCGCTGTGATTTTAACTTGGGATAGCTCACACACGTGAAGATAGGTCTACACTTGAAACTATGCTAGTGGCAAGGTGTCTTAACATGCTGTTGGCTTGCAATGGTAATGAGTGCCTTCAAGAATAATTTCATGGTAATTTATATTTTGGCTGGAATATGGGTTATAGTTACCTTTCTCATTAATGATTTTTAATTAAAGCTGCTGTAAAGTGCCGCTTTGATTTTTTCCCCCCTCCCCTTGTCTGCCATTTTGAACTGATCACTTGGGAGCGGTGGATAGCAGGGAGGGCTGTTATGGTGCTGAGCTGAACCAGCACCTAGGGCTGTACGGTAAGCGCCTAACCAAATATTTTGTAATATCCTTCATAACAACAACAATGATGGCAGCCTCCATCTTACCAGCCTGAGCTGCTGTCTTCCAATGCTTATTCAGTTTGGGAAACCTCCACCACACCGTGCTCTGCCTGGATCATCAAGGGGAACAGTTCCTATGAATTGGGGACAAGCTCTTCTCTGGGACTAGTGTCTCTTCCGCCTTTCTTCTCCTTCTCCCTCTCCCTGCTCGTTGTCCAGGGCAGCCTGGGTTGGGTCTTTGCAGACATCCAGGTTGTTAACCCACACTCGTCACGGCTCCACAGATGAGTCCATACTGAAATGGGACTCTGTGCTCATGGGTTCTCGGAACACAGTCCAATTCATCAAATAAGAAACAGGTTGTTGGGGCACCCTGGTTCTCTTATTCTTATCCTTGGCCTTCTACTAGCTCGCCTTCAGCCCCTTTAGCCTCTCCCTGAGATGCTGTGCATGTCCACTTGATCCCATGTTCTTCCTGCAGCTTTTTAGATATACCTTCCCACAATTCTTTGTATTGTTAAAGTCATGGATTGTGCTCACGTTGGCTCAAAGTTGCCCCAACTTTCTGGTGTTCTTATAGTCAGGTGGATGCACAGTGATAAACAGTCTTATCAGGGGCCATTGTTCTGCTGCTTCAATGACTAGAGATGGCCAAGCCTGGAGAAACTGCAGGCAGGGTGGGACTGTGACATCAAGCAGAGGGATATAACCACTTGGTCAGAGGCAGAGCCCCTAAAATGGATCATTCAGCTATGTTCTTTTTCCCTCTTCCCGTAGAAATATTTGTAATTGTTTCTACTTTTTGTGGGGGGAGGAAGTTGTTGGATAATCTCATCACCAAGTAAATCTTTAACCTGGCTCTGTTATTCACAGTGGTTACTTGGAGGCTTGTCTTTCTCCCCCCACACCCGCCCCTTTTAAAAAAAATGCTTTCATTACACAGCACGGCATGTGGCTTGGGTGTGGTGAAGGAAACATCAGACTAAAAAGAGCACATTGTGTTTCATTTAATTGCCATTGAAGTTCAATATTTTACCACTGATTTGCATATGAGTGCTTCCTGGAGGAAGAATAAATTTCAGCAAATAAGGGCATGTTACTTATGAATGAGAGCATCCACACAGGGCTTTCATGCGATTTAATTTATGTGCCTTAACTTCCACACTTTTAGTTAATTCATCTTAACTTTCCTGCATGGCTCCATGTAGACAAGCCCTGAAACATTTGCATTGTAACCAGTGGCAGGCACTTATTTAGATCAAGGACCTGTGTACTCTGCCACAAGCTGAATCTAATTTCTGCAGCAAGGTACCTGATTTCTATAGCATACCAGTGCAATAGATGAGAAAATCCATCCGCAGATCAGTTCAAAAAATTGGAGATCTTTACTGAAATCTAAAACGGATTTTATGAGTATAATATTGCCTGGGCCATTTAATTTGATATTCAATTGGTTTTATACTGCCCCTCCATTTTAAAATTTACAGACTGCTAAAGAGTTTTGTATTGAAAATACATAACCACATTGCAGAAGTTATTAGAGTGTTCTTAGAGTTATTAGAGGCTTTGGCAGCTGTCTAGTTAACAAATGGCATTTTTGGCACTTGTGGAGGCACGGGAGGCAATTTGGGATTGCGGGATAAGCGGATTAGTTGGAGTTTGCTGTTAAAGTGATCAGTTGCAAAAAAAAATAACAATGGAATCTTTGTCATTATTAGGTTCCAAAGTCAACATCCCTTTGAGATGAATTAGGCAGCTTTCACCACCCTGCTTGCTATTTTTCTGGTTGGCAGACAGTTTATACTCAGTTGACATTTGGAAAGTTTTCTTTGCAACCATAAAGGCTAGAAACAATTTTTTAAAAAATGAAAGCTCAACTTCTGGAGCACGTTCAGTGGCAAGGGGTAAATTCTGCAGCAAATGGCCACTGAATCATGGAGTACATGGGACCCTGACTTAGATGATTGCAAAAGTCTTCCTGAATTACCTGTACTTTTTTGTTTGATGACAAATTTGCCTTTTCTTGAGAGGTAATGTTATCTAAGTTCTATTGCAAGGTCTGCCACTGACTTGCTTGACCTTGGGCAAAACATTTAACCTCTGTGCCTCTGTTTCAGTACCCACTTTTGTAAAGTGCTTAGTTATGCAAAGTTTTACTGTGATTATCTCCTGCTCTCTTCTATTCTCAGCATGAGCACACACTTCACTCTGTGGTTCCCAGCTTTACTCAAAGCATTAGTTTTAGTCCTGCTCCTGTGAGTTCTGTGTAGGCACTTCTCTCCAGGAGTAGCTATAAAATACACAGAGATATAAATGAAGAGCACCTACAGTCCTCCTACCCTTCTCTGCATCCCTCCTCCTTCCCCATTCTCTGTTACTGCCTGTTTCCACAACCCCTAGGCTCCCTCAACAAGGTATTACCATGCTTGAGTCCTGCTGCCCCATGCCCAGAGCCACACCCACTCTAAGGGCCTGTCTACATTGGGAAATTGCATTGTGCTAGAACACAATCTTAAGGAGTTCTTATAACGACAATGATGTTAAACACACCGTGGCACTCAGCATGACATGGACTGTCGTGTTTAACATCATGTCAGCTGGTATGATTAGGGTGATCAGATAGCTAGTGTAAAAAATCGGGACGGGGGTGAGGAGTAATAGGCGCCTATATAAGACAAAGCCCCAAATATTGGGACTGTCCCTATAAAATCGGGACATCTGGTCACCCTACCTGGGGTTAACCAGGACCAGGGGAGATGATGTGAAACACAATGGTCCCTGTCTACACTGAATGTAACATCATGCTAGTTACCGTGACTCCTCAAAGTTGTGTTCTACCATGATGTAATTTCTCAGTGTAGACAAGACCTGGAAGGCTTTCAACATTCCATAGCTATTCCTGAAAACCTCTCCCTAGCAGGACCCAAGCATGGCCTAATCCCTCTTTTCCTTAATCTCTCCCCAAACAGCCTTTTTACATCCCATTCCCTTCACTAGGTCTCAGTGAACCACCACTGCCATGCTCCTGGAATGCTATAATCTGCCTTCTCTCTAACCTCTCCTGGCTGGGGATCTCTCACAGCCTCTGCAGAGAGAGACTATTCAAACTCAGAGTTGCTGCACCCAGCAGCTGTCCCTTTTACGGCTTCCTCTAGTTCATTCAGTTGCCAAACTTTGGTTCAGACCCAAAATCATTAGTCTCTCTCCTTTTGCCTGTTCTCAAACTATAAGAAAACAAATAATCAGTTAGTGAACAAAAGGCTCTCTGGTGCTTTTTGTTCTTGACAGAAGGTAATCGGGAATGTACTTCCATGGTAGGAGGGAGCTTTATCAGTTTGGAACATGACCTTGCTCAATTCCAGTGAAAACACAGCATTGTTTTATGTCCATCTGTTGTGAAGAGTTTGTTGAAGAGCTAAACCAGCTTTTGACAGACTTAGCCTCTTCTGCAGGTGCAGAGAGAATATTTTCTTCATTTCATTTTGGTCAACTAGTTCAGTTCAATGACTAGTTCATTCAAAGTTGAGAAATCAATTGGGAGATGAACAAACAGGAAAGCTTGTTTTCCTCTTCCCATCTATGAATAAAAATGAATGTGAGAGGATGAGATCTTCTAGCTCTAAAATCATGAAGGACATAGTGACCAGAAACAATCAGTTCAAGTCTATAATATCTACAGATAATATTTCTTTTGTTTAATAAAGCAGTACATTTTAAATGCAAGACATGCTTTGGTAAACTTTTTTTTATGTATCCAACATGTTAGGTAGCTTTTATTTAACAAATGAAAAACAATTTTGAAATGCTGTTTTTGTGCATCTTAATTGAATTCAATTTCCATGCAAATGTAGCTTGACACAAATCACAAGTCAAAAATAAATCATCTAACAAACAAGAAATGCGTCATTCCCTATTTTCTAACCTAATAAAACAGGTAAATATTAAGAATCTGAATAAATGCATGTTTGGCTATATAATTGCTTAAATAAATGTGTATCGTTATGGTGTATCCTCCTGGTTACCAAAAAGAAATACTAGTTTATATCAATCAATGAGAATCAGCCTTTCTTTATGAAAATAACTAAAAAGTACAAATGTAAAACAATACTAAAATCCATTATTTAAATCCTGGTTTCCTCCTTGATGATTTAAATCATGATTAAAATTGGTTATTTTAATCACTTTGATTTAAATCACTCCATGCTGGTGTGCTTGCAGGTAAGGAGTGATACAGGACCCCACCTAAAAATATTCATCCACAGTTACCCCATGAACACTTCCTCTGGAAGATAAATGGCAGGTACACACCATATTTAAACTAGCTGTACAGTTTATGGTGGTAAACTCACTATCTAGCTATCATTTTTATGGTACCTATCTGTGCTGACATAGGAGATGA
This sequence comes from Natator depressus, assembly GCF_965152275.1. Lineage (NCBI taxonomy): Eukaryota > Metazoa > Chordata > Testudines > Cheloniidae > Natator > Natator depressus. The sequence continues at coordinate 152,458,516 of NC_134236.1, forward strand.
AGAAAACTACATACGTTTTCTAAAAACTGTTACTTTATTTATTTCCTTTTCAATATCATCTTAAGAGAAACCATATGAGGCTGCATAGTTACACCCAAGGCAGATGAGTTCCTTTTTTAAATTATGAGATTACAGTAAATAACTAGGGAATTAACTGGCATTAGGTTCTCACTGTTGCAAACATTTTATACTAACAAACTGTCCCATGCCATAGTCTGTTTCTTTTTACAGCATATCTTATATCTGGGAATTGTATCTAGTAGACATGGCCCCAAACCAAAAGCTAGGATCCAGAAACGCTTCCAAACTTTGCTGTAGGGTGGGAATGGACGGAGCTTTCAATCTGAACTGGGATCTGTCTTTTCACAAAAAACAGTGTCCTAACCCCTGTTATGTATACTCACGCGATTCTACTGTCAACTTAAATTACCCGTGTGGTTTCACATGGATAAGAATATCTGCTTTCAGTTCTAAACCGCTGTGTACTGTTGCTGCAGGCTATTAAATAGCAGCTGCATTCCACTCTAGGCACTTCATTTCAGCTGTGAGTGCAGTGATCCAAGTGTACAGTTTGTTAAAGCACTTTGGGATCCTTCAGGACAAAAAGTGCTATCTACAATTATTGATCTGTTCTCACATACATCTTGAGTCATGCAGGTCATTGACCCAGATCTCTCTGTTTTACCATCACATTAACCAGTAGGACTGCATTATGCAGACAAAGGAACGAAACAGTATGAAATATGACTGGTAGTTAGGTCTCACCAGCCAGCAATAATCTGTTCCTAACTAGCTTGTAATCAGACCTCACTATTTCAAAAAAGACCCACAATTTTTCTCTTGTCGAAACCTGAGCAGGGTTGGGGGAGGAGCAGTTAAAAACTTCCTTGTTCCATCCCACTACAGGGAAAAGAAACGAGGGCTATAACAAGTGCCAGGATTCTGAGGACATCACACCAGTTGAACCAAGCTTTCTTCTCAGGATTGTCATTCCGGATCCCAAGAGAGTGATCTCATAGTGGACAGCTCTCTAAATCTCCTTGCTCTCTCTGTCTCTCTGACACATGATTTTGAAAAGCGAAATTATTGGCGCTGTTGCCCTCATTGCTTCTTGTAGTTATACAGGATTCCAGAGGAGGGCAGACCGTTCCAAGTGAAGAGTTTACACTTGATATGAGACTGAGAGACAAGGTGGGTGAGGGAATAGCTTTTATTGGGCCGTCTGTTGGTGAGAGAAACAAGCTTTTAAGCCACACAGAGCTCTTCTTCATGACAGATGAGTACTTTTATTTGCAGAATTGAAACTCGTGAGTTAGCTTCTCAGAGTAATGGAATCACATGGAAGGGGTCACTTTTTCTGGGGAAGGCATTACTTCTTCCCAGGAAGATGACAGAAACATAAAAGTTGGGGAAGTTTGGAGATGGATCTGAATTCTGTGTGAAAACCCAGCCAGCTCTCCTTCCCCTACCCTGCAAAAATTGCCACCCAGTTGGAAAATTCTCCACAGCTCCAGTAAGTTATTGTGACAGGTGAAACTGACAATTCTGGGCAGTGAGCAGTTTCTTGAGGCAGGTTTTCTCCAGTACTTGATGGCGAGGGCACCCTCTCCTACTGCTCAGTCGTCTTTAAAAATCAGCTCAAGCGGCAGGGTGCAGATCTGGATTCTGAACAGCTCAGAATTTTGGGGTGTTCAGACTCAAGGTAGTGGCTTGGGTCTGCCTCTAAAACAGTTGGAATATCCTGGTGCTTACCAGCAGTAGTTATATTTTGCTGTGTGTTTATGTTTCATGTTAAAGTACAAATGTCTCAAGGGAATAATGCATGTAGGAACTTCTACAGGAGCTAAAGTCCAACATCAACCTCTAGCTAGTATTATAAGAATGAACAAACCTACTTTGACAAAATTATTAAGATCCTAGGACACTAACCCAGGGCCTGATCCTACTTAGCAGAGGGTGAGCATTAATTTAAAGGGACATCTGTTTGATGCATTCTGTTCAGATTCCTGTAGGGAATTATTAAAAACCATTTGATCTGCTGAAAAGTAGAATATGTTTTCAAACAACGCTCCTGCAAAGGTTCATTCACTGTGATGTAACAATCAGATTTTGCACTATGAATAAAAATACTGGGAGGTGCCACCTCTAAAAAATAACTGTCAATGTTTTTTTCATACGGTTATCCTTCATTTCACGCAAATCTTCAAAGCCTCTCTGTGTAACTCCTGCAGATGTCAGTGTGCTTGCAGAATTGGCCCTCTAATCCTAACCATACTGATGAAAACACCTTTTGTATGTTTGTCTCATTGTCTTTTAGACTGTAATCTCCTGGGGTGAGGGGAGCGCTGTGTTCTCTCTTTTATTTGGGAAGTTCCTAGCTAATTGTGGGCACTACAAAAAACAAATAATAAATGCACTGAACTGCAGCAGGTTACTAGACAAAGGGAGGTTGGATTCTCTTTTTCCTTGTGATAGTAACTTTTGTTCATTGACTATGAACGTTAAATGTGAATTATTCATGAGTTAGGAGTAATAATGAGGTATTAAAACAATGAGGTAATTAGGCTGCACTAGGTAGGCCCTGACTGGACCTTGGCATTCAACTCTTGGCACCACATTAAAGAAAAAAGGTTTGCTGTGAAGAGATGAGAGGCAAAACTATCAGTGGTTTGAAAAACAGTTGCAGGAAAAGTTGCAAAATCTAGGCATGTTGAGTTTAGGCCTTGTCTTTGTTGCAGACTTATCTAGAGTTAAGGAGAAAACCCACTGTCAAACACGCTCCGCTCTCCCACATCCACAAGCCTCTATTTGTACCACATGACAAGGCACCCACCATGCCCTGAGGTACAGGGCAGACCTTGGGTGAGCTTATTCCAGATGTTGCTAAGCCCTGAGATATCTGCAGGGAAAACACAACCACGGCCAGTCACAAGAATAGATACTTCATAATCCCTCCGTTACTTCCCATAAGCCTCCTGGGCACCGTCTCCTGCGTAGTATCTTTGCCATCTACCTGTGGTCTGATCCCTGACCGGAAGTGGTCTGCCTTCATAGGCCTCTGCTCACCATCCTCTAGCTTCATTCATCTCCAGTGTTTAATACAGCAGAACGGTGCCTACTCAGATGCCCAGGTATCAGTGTGTAGTCACCTGGCAGGAGAATCAGACCAGAATGTTGATACAGCTCTGGGCTGAAGCAACCAAAACCGCTGACTTTTAACTCCTCAGAGAAGAACCTCAAACTGTATGATGGGTATATCTCAGCAGCTGCTGGCTGATGAAATGGACTGGACAGCAGTGCAGGGAGAACATAAGTGTGCAGGGACACTGCATAAGAACAGTGCAGGAGCTCAAGGTGAGGTACCAGAAGGCCAATCCAGGACTACCTGACAACATGTTTATTTCATGAGGAACTGGACCATGTTCTGAGAAGCATGCTGTGTATAGAGCCTGATTTCAGCATGGACTTAGCTGTGGAGCCAGGATGGGTGTATGTTTAGAACTTAGATGTCTGAGAAGACATGCTCCACCCCACCAGACAGCCCTAAAAGGGTTGGTGGGTAATGACACTAGGTTGAGAGATGATCTCAACCACAAATCACAGGAACTCTTTCCTGACCCAGACCAGGAAGAGCGCAGTGGAGTGGAAAGGCATCACACAGAAGAACTAGGAGAGGACGTAGTCTCTCTGCCAAGTAAAACGGGCACAGACACCTCTGTTGTTATGAAGGACATTACAAAATATTTGGGTGGGTTTTACCTCTAATTCTAGCTGCTGCTTCAGCTGGGGGCAAAAGCTGTCATTACACTTGTCCATCCATCCATCCATCCTGACTATGCTGCTTAAAATGGTGTGCAAGTGGATTAAAACCCATCTGCAAACCAGCAGCTGAATGCAATAATATTTTCTTAATGAAAAAACATTCATAGGAAAGTAAAAAACTTCTTGACTATACCTAAGTCCAGGCAAAATGTAGCGTGCCAGAACACACTACCATCCAAATATACCTGCATGTTCAGGCACATTCCCACTAGCGTAGAAGTCAGTTTATTGCTGATCTGCTTTTTGGTCCGCTCCTGGAGGTTCCTCCCTCTCCCCCCCGGCTCAGTAAATATTACAGGCAGTCTCTGAGATTCCTTGGTAAAACAAGCCTCCCTCTGCCACCATTATAACTTGCAATCCCTGTCCAGTCACTTATCAGTTCATCTGTCACAAGACATAGGAAGATTTCCTTTGCATGTAGAGAAAGTCTTCTCCCTAAGGCCTGGAATAACTGGGCCGTCTTCCATTCTGGAATCTGAAGCAGCATGGTGTCTTGTAAGGTTGCAGTTGCCTGAAAGAGGTTTAATATAATCCCCATTGCCACTCTGTCAGCCAGGACATGGTACTCTCTCCTGTGCCCACCCCCCACCCTCCTTTCCCAAAAAGAGGTTTTTTGGGAGACTTAGAAAATAAAATCAACTCCCCATTTAATTTTCTGAGAAAACTCCTTTAGAAAGATTCACAGCTTGCAGGCATTTGTTGCGTGAAAGAACCAGAAAAGAGAATGGCATTCTTCTGAGGTAACAGTTGCTACTTTTTAGTTGTGGCTGTATACACGGAGTGTGGAAATAGGGAGTCAAGGACATGCCCAGTCTTTTCTTTCCTCGCTCAGGACCAAGTAAGACAGAAATAGTCTCACTGAGGGATGGGAGGCCAACTAGGAGACCACTCAGTGTCAGTGACAGGCTTCAGAAATTGAGTTCAACATCATGGAGGACCAGAGATAATGTAACAATGGAGGTGCAAAAGGACTGCTCCATCTGATCAGAAAAGCCAATGGAATTGAAGGAGAAGCAATAAGAAGTTGGAAGAAAAACAAAGAAGGAGAATAAGGTGTCTGAGGAGAAGTTGCTGGCGGAGTATCTCCACCATGATTGTGAGATGAGAGAGCAAGACATAGAGTTTCAAATGGGATATATTTGAGAGACTATTTGGGCCCATGAACCAATGGGGGTGAATCCACATGGTAGGGTCTCCTTGTTGAAACAGTCCAGACTTCCAGAAGATCATGGATCCTTATGCATCCAATGTAGGTGTCCATGAATATGGTGCAGTGATCTACAAGGATCTGCATAATGAAGGAATAGTATCCTTTCCTGTTAATGTACTTAATTCCTTGACATGGTGAGCATAGGATGGGTATATATGAGTCCCATCAATCACGCTACATAGTTTCGGAATCACATCTGTTCAAACCCCAAAATTATTTCAGGATTATTTCCATTTTTTTCCACCCCAGGGGAAAGCACAGCATTAATTGCCTTGAAAACCTCCAGCACCATGGATTCGTCTACCCTGAACTGATTACTGGCAGAGCTGTAACAGTCTGGGGTTGCCAACTTCCACAGGGAGGTAGCAACACAATTCTGGCTGGTTAGTGGCTGCCGCTCTTGCATCTGGAAGTTCTGCTGCTCAAGGGCTGGGGCCAGCTCCCTACACAGCTCCAGAGAGAGTGGCTTTTCATATGCAAAAGTTCTGGCCCCACTGCTGCGCATCCCATGTTTCCATCACAATGCAGTCCCACTACTGTGTGCTTGTGCTCCTGATTCAGAAGAGGTGGTCTGCATTGGGAGCATCTGCCATGGGAAACTGCATCTGCTCAGTCCATCTATTCATGGTCCCCATCTCTTATTGTTGTGCTCCTGCTGCCTCCATCTTCTCTGGTCTAAAAGCAGCCTCTGAAACACCTTCCACCATCTCTTGGCATCTCTCTGTGAAGGCACAAAAAAAACCCGTTGCCTCCATAGAAAGCTGCAGCCGTTGGTCTTACTGGGTTGGGTTACTGGGGCAAGGAGGAGCCAGACCTTTGACACGTAACAGCACACCACCACACCAGTTGGGTCCTGCCAGGAAATGAATTTCCTGTACCTAGTTTATTTTCTCTCTCAATCCCCTGACTGGGCAGACAAGTTGCCCCACAACACCCTGTGAATGAGAACAGAGAGCGACACAGCGAGTTGTAGTGCTATGAATCTCAGGAAATGCACCCAGATAGTTGTGTTCCTTATCCCAGCCACATACAGCACCAGAGCGGATGAAAGACCTAACAGCAGAGTGCTTATATCAACCATATGGTTATATTAAAGTCAGTTATGCAACTGCTTACTGACTAACCCTCAATCACTTAACCAGCGGGGACCTAGCCTTAGACAGACTGAAATATACTGGGGGCAAACTTGATATTTGCCTACACGTACATTAATGAACGTTAAAGCTACACAACAGGACCTCACAGCTATCTGTCAGACCTGGGCACAAGACATCTTATTTTCTTTTAAGAAGCTGGGTCATCCACATTGTATGTTGGAGAACAGAGGGTTGGAGCTTGAAGGGTTTCTTGTTCCTGATCTGGGATCTGTATTCAACCATGCTGCTTTGTTTTGATGAGTTCTGTTTTTAGTTCCTTATTGTTATGGTGTCCCGACCACTCCAGGCCCTGGGCAGCCAGAAACTGAAAGATATAATTATAAGAATGAGGACAGGAACCAATTATTTCCCCTTTCTAACAAGGTCAGGAAATGGTAATTAAAATAAACTTCAGTTAGAAAAATGGAGTTTGCCTATTAGGAAATACTTAAGAACAATTATACCTGTTGGAAAAACCTGCCAAGATAGAAACACTATCACTGGAGTTAATCAAGGCTAAGGTTGCACCCTCATGGTCAGGGCCATCTCAGAGAGAACCCATGGTTGCAAGGGGTTGTGAGTTGGGGAGGGGTCACTCACAGGGAGACAGCCTGACATGCTCCTCACTCCTCCAAGTCCCATACCACCTCTGTCTGAGGAAGTGGAGCCTGTGCTACACTTCCTGGACCCCAAGTCTGCTTGTTCCCAGACCCTACCTAGACTCTAGACCTGGCCTAAGAAAGTCTCCACCCCATACCAGCGAGAGGCAAGGCAGGTGAGAAGAAAGTGGCTGCAGGGAAGGAGATAATTTGATGTTTTGTTTTGGGAAGTAGTGGTGGGAATAGGGGTCCTTTCCTCAATGGCTCCCAGTTGCCTTACTTTCTCCCTACTCAGGGTTTCTTTTGTGCCCTTCCCAGCTACTTCCTCCTGTTCCTCGTCTCCTTTACAGGTGTTCTCCAGGCTCCTCCCCACCCTTCCCAGCTGCTGCTGCTTCCTCTGGCTCACCCCTATTTTGGCCACTTCATGCTGAACCTGATATGAAGCTCCTCAGGAACCACTATCTTCATGCTACCTGCTGCTTTCTGTTCCTGTCCCAGAACTCCCCTCCCTTCAGGTAGCCTCTCCTCAGTCAGTCTGACCTGTTCCCAGTCTACCCTGCACCCTCTCTCTTCCCCAGTCACAGGCAACCTGACCTAATCTGTGGAAGTTATAAGTGTTTTCGTTAAATAAATGAGACACTATTTGAATTATAAAATGTGAGGGTGGGCTAAGAACCATTTCTTAATAGGACCCCAAATGAGGTGATCTCCAGGGATATGCTTGAACTGGTTCTGTGCTCCTTATTTAGGGATACTGAACTCTGTTCTGCCATGAAGCATGTGAGATAACTGGCTAACCCACTGGAACCGCCTTCCAACGGACTCTAACTGTGCTGATTCCCTGCAAAAGGAAGGTACATCCTCTATGAAGAGCATACAACTCAGCCTTTCATTAGAAGTCTGGTTAGTGGAGACATTCAGCACAGGAATGCGGGCTTGATATCGTTTTCATTTCACCCTGAGGATTAAATTTAGTGTCTTACATAGCACAGACCACAAACAATTCCTGACATCCATCCAAGGGATCCCTAAAGGTCCTGTTACCTTGGCATGTATAAAAAATAAATGCAATATGGAGGGGAAGTATTGGTGGGGTTTTCAAGCATCGTACAGAATCTTACCACCAGTATTTCATAGCATAAAAGCTCGCAGTGCAAATTGACTGGGTTACGCTGGCTGCTTCTGACTCTCATCCCTTCTCTTTGTTTTCATTCTTTAGGTCATCCTGTCTTCAGTGAATAAGCAGGCACATTTTGCTCCGTTCATTTTCTTTTCCTTTGTTGAATTGCTGATTTGGAGCCAAAGGTTTGTTTGTGCAGGTGACAATTTAGCTGCCTATTTTGTGCTACAAAGACACCAATTTAGATCCCATCCACACTACAACTGCAATCATGTCAGCAGAGCTGAATACAAGGTAGTTCAGTGTACCCCTTTCTTGAGCTTTAGCATGATTCTTAAAATAGAGGTAGGTCTCATCTACACTCCAGAAGGGGAACTGTGCTTTAAACCAGGTTGGGGCTGAGGTGGTGGGAGGAGGGAGCCCTGTGAAAGAGAGGTGGTGAGGAGTTCAGGTTTGGTGGCAGACGGGGCTGCGGGGGGATGGAGCAAGGGCAAGTGGGGCTGAAAAAGAAGCAGTTGCAATTCACTCAAAATAGGCAAGGTCCTTCTGTGAAAGCCATTTCAGGTAACACCAGACCCACTGGCAAATGATTAAATGTGCCCTTAACTCAGTTGCTGGCCCGGTGTACATAGGGTCCAAATAGTCAGAATATGTCTATGCTCTCTTTTCTTAATCATGAGACTGCCAGAATCAAACCCACAATGGATAAAATAACATGTATGTGCATCGGTGTCCTTAATGGAGAGAACCCCAAAACTGTTCAGCTGTGTGGCATGGGCCGCATATTGCTAACAGAGAGTAGCCTCTGATTCAAGCAGTAAGGCCCTGTGCTTTTAGAACAGGAGAATCCAAGTATGGGCTCTGCTGTCAGTGTGCAATGCCAAGTGGCCATGGTGGGCTGCATAATAGGGACAGTTACTAGAGACAAGATGGGTGAGGTAGCATCTTTTAGGAGATCAACTTCTGTTGGTGACAGAGACAAGATTAAAAAGAGGCTGTGAGTGGGTCACAACAATTAGTGTATGTTACAAAAATCTGTAACCCACTAACCCTCTATTTTTGTCCTCTGACTGCAGAGGTGCTAGCGGGCCATTCCATCTTGAATGGTCCCTCACAATATGCGCTAATTACTTGTGCTAAACAATCTGGTCCACAGCATTTAGCTGTGATGCTCAGAGTACTTTCCGAGACCTGAAGAAGCTCTGGGTGGCTTGAAAGCTCGTCTCTCTCATCAACAGAAGTTGGTCCAATAAAAGATATTACCTCACCAAGCTGTTTCTCTTATATCTTGGGACCAACATGGCTACAACTACCCTGCCTAGGGACAAGCACGGCATACTTATGCGGAAAAAGAAAAGGAGGACTTGTGGCACCTTAGAGACTAACCAATTTATTTGAGCATAAGCTTTCGTGAGCTGTAGCTTATGCTCCAATAAATTGGTTAGTCTCTAAGGTGCCACAAGTCCTCCTTTTCTTTTTGCAAATACAGACTAACACGGCTGCTACTCTGATACTCATGTGGTTACAAGAATTGTTATAGGATAGGATAAATGCAGCACAGCAGAGGAAAGGGAAATTAGGATGCACAGGCAAGGGGAACATATTGATGGGAGCTGAAAGAGAAAGACAGGGGCCTTTGACAGCAGTAATATCCCTCTTTAAAGAAGAGCCTGGGTGATTACTGCATGAAGTCCACATGTAATAGCTTTTGGAAGCGGTCACTGACCTCTTAGTCCTAGGTCTTGTGATTTTTGAAAGAATGAACATTTAAAGTAAATAAACTTTGACAGTCTCTGAGCCTTTTCCTCCCTTTCCCCTTCTCCTTCTCTTGGCCAAGGGAAGATAAGTTTATCACAAACATTTCCAAGATGATACATTGTATGAATGCACAAGGTCACATATTGTGTTGGAAGGCAGCAATTTATAAAGGAAAGCAAATTTTAAGCTTTAATCTGTTTTTTCCTCTATTTAAAATCTCTAACAGATCAAGTATTTTGAGATAGAAAACAACGTCTGTCATGCCTGGGCATTTTTAGGGATTGGCAGTGTCACGCTGCCTGGAATGGCTCACGACCATGAGTGCCTACCACAGGGCAGACACCCCACACTGATGGTATGTTCTATAATTAGATTTCCCCAAGCCAGTAACAAATGTGAACTCCTGAATCACTATAATAGTCTCACCATTCCCTTACCTCAGACCAATCTGAATCTTAGATCTCACACGAAAACAACACCTGTGTAGCCACTCCTGTAATAAACTAACAAAGGTTTATTAACTCGGAAAAATAAAGTGTTATTTACAGGTTATAGCAAGCAAACACATCTGTGATTCCTAAAGATGACAGATGTGTTAGTCTATCAATTCAAGATGTCTTTCAGGGCAGATCCAGGGGGTAACTTTTGGGGATTTTGTGTCAGGTTAGAATCTCTGGCCCTGAGAGTTCATGCAGCAAAGGGATGGGAAATTTTCCTGATGTCTTTATTTTATTTCCTTTGTTCAGCCTCCAAATGCATAGGATGAGCTTCCTTGCACATAGCATTTCCAAGGTGCGATAGCCATTAACCGATCCTTCGTACTGTGATGTTCCTTGATGGCCCATCTGATTTTGATAGCTCTTCAAGTGATGGTCCCCATTGTATTCCACTGAGGGTTATGTGCATGTGCCATGTGGCTGGAGTTGGACCTTTTCAAGGTCGTAGTGTCCGTAGGGCCACGAATGTGCCCTTGCATTGCTTCATGGTTTCGCCGGAGGTGATAAAGGGTAGGGTGGACCGACCACATCTTCAATTCCTTCTCACTGCTGCATAGTCTGAGTCAGAGCTTTTGCTTTTCTCTCATCCTTGGTGACACACTTTCCAAACTTTCCAAAAAAACTGTTTTTGTTCTTTTACATAATTAGGATTTTACTGATTTTGTGGTAGCTTTAGTGTTCATAGTAATTTTTGTAGGATTAAGGATTTTGGGATGTCACTTCAGTGGTTCCCCCCCAATCATCCCTCCCCTAGAACTTGTCTGGGTACTGGATTATGATGACAAGATTCAAGGTCTGCGCTTCCTGCCCTGATGTCCTTGCTCTTTTTCACTCATTGACTAGCATCAACGCTGTCTGTACTGCTTGGGGGAAGCCCACATCACGTCCAGGTGTAGTATCTGCCTCTCCTTCCCTGCCCTACACCTTAAGAAGCACCTCATGGAGGTTGCCATGAGGCCTCAGTCAGATTCTGGCCAAGGGACCCCCTCTGGACATCGGCCTGAGCAGTCCAGGAGTGCACCTCCTACCACCGAGTCCCAGTCCAGTTCCGCTGATACGAGCGCTATAGATCCCATGTTGGGGCCTAGCCATGAACCATGGAAGGATGCGCACAATTATGGCAGTAAGTCTTCTTCCATACCCAAGAAAGACACTGCACCATCCATGAGTTCCGGCCACCCAGGAGGGGTGTGTTCCAAGGCTCACAAGAGCAAGAAGTCGTTGCATCATTTGCCGGATCCGCTGGTCCCAGTTCCTGAATCGCGCACCCCTCCTACATCAGCTCGGCCAGCACTGTGTGAATTGTCAGTCCCTAGGCAGGTCCCCGTACCGGCTCCGGTTCTATCTGTGGACTGGGTGCCATTGATGATTCGCCTGCTCTGCTTCTGTTTTAGTTACTCTATTTAGCTGTATTTCCACCTTTCCTCAGCTCAGGAATCAGCTTCCTTTAAATCTCCTATGATGATGTATGCTGGGCTTATAGCACGGGTTCTCTGACAGCTTACTTCTGTGAACAGTTTCATGTGAGACATACCCTCCCCCCTTCCATGCACATGACCCCTCTCAATCCTCCCCTCCTTCCCCCCCCCTTGGTTCTAGAAAAGCTTTCATGTGGCCCATCAGGAAAGGCTCCACAGAGTACAGCCTAAGAAAGGAAAGCAGGTCTTTGATCTCATGAATTACTTTCCTGTTCCTCACTCCTTTCTGCTTCCTCAAGTACCTCCTATCTCTTTTCCCATTGGTGGTTACAACATTCCCTACTAGGCTTGACCCTTAGCTGCTTATTTCTACAGACAGGCAGGCAAGCAACTATAGGAAAGAAGAGTCATAATCACATGACCAGCAAGCACGGTGTGGTATGTGCTTTGAGAGCCTGTGATCTACCCCACCTACCTGCCAATACTGAACTGTTCTCCATGGTATATTTATTAGTCCAGTCTAAGTGGGTTTTTTTGTTTGTTTGTTTGTTCTATGACTCAAAGGATGGGGCTTCCACTTTCTGTTGGGAAACCATGGAAGAGAATTGCAGGTCTCCCATAAATTGCTGCTTCTTAGTTTTATCAGAGCCCTCCTTGTGAACCCTTCTGATTTGCTTTGGGGTAAGCCACAACCACTGTATCACTTTATAACAGCAGATGGCCATAAAATTACTCACAGTAAGCAGCGTTCCCACACAAATGCTCAAGGCATATTGCTTATTGCTAGTTTTTCATTCATTTCCCATTTTAGTCAGAAATGAAAAATCATGTCAATTTCCTTACTAAATTTGCCTTCTTTTCCAGCTGTGCCAGAGGTGGAGCTGGCAGTGGTCCCAGCCTGAAAGGAGTAGAAAAATATTGGAGGAGGCTGTCTGTGCCTGGAGCCTCGAGCTGCGCCCCCATTTTTCCACCGACTGCAAACATACAGGAGATAAGCAAAAGGTCTGGGGGCTGCATGGGAAGAACAGCCTTGGCATTATAAATGAAACCCTATCATCTTACCTCACAGGGTGTGGGGATTAAATCCAATCTGAGAAATACAGCATTCATTTCTGGCAGTAAAAACATAGCCAGCCACATGCAGGAAGGCAAAGAGGAAGTTTTCATTAGGTGGTCTCTGCTTTTTTTAATAGCTGCTTTCTAGTTTTTATGAGACTCTTTCTGTAGACCTGCATCCAGGGGAACAAATTGATTCCCTCCACACTTTTGACCATACGTATTTTTTTGTCCCGTCCAGGGACAGGGTGTATGGTTGGGATAAGTGCTTCTCTGACTCCAGCATAGTTTTAAGCATAGGTATAGGCAGTGCTCGGCCCATAAATAGGCCCAAGAGTTTTTAAAAGCTGTGATCTGAAAAGCATTAGAAAATAATTACAATATTTCCTTATAAACCCAGAAACTGACTAGAAAGGTGTAAACAGAGATGCAATCAGCAAGTGCCTTAAGCCATAGAACCTATAGGACCAAGTAAGGACTCTGATCAGCGTAGACTGGCACTCCTATTTTCAGTGTAGGCCTGTGCTCCTTTGAAAGAAGAGGTGATGCATTGAGTACAATTAAAGGCAGAGTGCATTGTACTGCAGTGCATTCAGGCTTAGGCAGAATGACAGATAGGTTTGGGGATTCTTTGTTATTTCTCAAAAACAGTAGACTTGGTTGGAAAAAAAAATCAACTTTTTTCTCCCACAAACAATTATGGGGAAAATGCCCATTTGAGTTTTCTCGGTAAAAAAGTTGTTTTCTGTGAGAAATTTTAAAACATTTTTAAATGAAACGTTAAGTCAAAATGAATTTTGTTTTTCAATTTTTGGAAATCGGAAGATTTCAGTTTTACCTTTTCAGATTGCCTCCCCCGAAAAAATCCAAAACGTGAAAATGGAAAACTCCTATTGTTTTCGCAAAAAGAACAGGAGGACTTGTGGCACCTTTGAGACTAACAAATTTATTTGAGCATAAACTTTCGTGAGCTACAGCTCACTTCATCGGATGCATTCAGTGGAAAATACAGTGGGGAGATTTATATACACAGAGAACGTGAAACAATGGCTGTTACCATACAGACTGTAACCAGAGGTAACAGGTAAGGTGATTCTTTTACGTAGAGACTGTCCAGTTTGAGTACAGCCAAGCTCTTTGATACAACCGCATTTGCTCCAACCCCTCAGACAGAGACAAACACCTAAAAGATCTCTATCAAGCATTCTTACAACTACAATACCCACCTGCGGAAGTGAAGAAACAGATTGACAGAGCCAGAACTCTCACAGATCTTGGGAGACAGGCCAGCCCTTGCCTACAGACAGCCCCCCAGCCTGAAACAAATACTCACCAGCAACCACACACCACACAACAAAAACACTTACACAGGAACCTATCCTTGCAACAAAGCCCATTGCCAACTGTGTCCACATGTCTATTCAGGGGACACCATCATAGGGCCTAATCACATCAGCCACACTACCAGAGGCTCATTCACCTGCACATCTACCAATGTGATATATGCCATCATGTGCCAGCAATGCCCCTCTGCCATGTACATTGGTCAAACTGGACAGTCTCTATGTAAAAGAATAAATGGACACAAATCAGATGTCAAGAATTATAACATTCAAAAACCAGTTGGAGAACACTTCAATCTCTTTGGTCACTCGATTACAGACCTAAAAGTTGCAATTCTTCAACAAAAAAACTTCAAAAACAGACTCCAACGAGAGACTGCTGAATTGGAATTAATTTGCAAACTGGATACAATTAACTTAGGCTTGAATAGAGACTGGGAGTGGATAGGTCATTACACAAAGTAAAACTATTTCCCCATGTTTATTCCCCTCCTCCACCCCCCACTGTTCCTCAGACGTTCTTGTCAACTGCTGGAAATGGCCCACCTTGATTATCACTACAAAAGGTTTCCCCCTTCCCCCCTCCCGCCCCCGGCCCCGCTCTCCTGCTGGTAATAGCTCACCTTACCTGATCACTCTCGTCACAATGTGTATGGTAACACCCATTGTTTCATGTTCTCTATGTATATAAATCTCCCCACTGTATTTTCCACTGAATGCATCCGACGAAGTGAGCTGTAGCTCACGAAAGCTTATGCTCAAATAAATTGGTTAGTCTCTAAGGTGCCACAAGTACTCCTTTTCTTTTTGCGGATACAGACTAACATGGCTGCTGCTCTGAAAGCGTCATATTGTTTTGGTTTCCAAAAACTGAAAGAAATTTCATTTCTAAATTATCCAAAAATGTGTTTAATTTCAAAACATCAATTCAAATTTTAAAAAAAAAGTTTTGAATTTACAGTTACGCCATTATTCCAAACTACTATAGGCTTTTCCAGTAAGAAAATTAAAATATTTCATCAAAATTTTCCTATAGAACTGCCAGTGTCAACAAAAACTACATTTTCTCATGGAAGTTTCTCAGTCAACTTTTTGTTTTTTGATGATCTCTAATAATATCCAACAACTAGTCTGATCAATATTTTTAAAATAAAATAGTTTTTGAAGATTGTCATATCTGGGGTCTTATACCATTCTTGACACCATTGTATTTGAGTAGCTTACACCAGCAGAAGATAAAACAGGTGTAAACCCACAGTCCAGTATGTCAACAGGATTCTGTCCATAAGTAATAGCTCAATTTGGAAATGTGAACATCAGAGAAAGGGCTTCCAGCCTGGAGTGGCTCAGCTTGTTTTCAAGTTCTGTTTGTGGGAGATGGTCTCTCTCTGAACTCTTTCTGCTCCTACTCTTCCTTCTGGGATTATCTTTTACCCCTTTTTATCTGGAATTGTTAATTTCTATGGGCACTGAGCCCAGTTTTTGTATACATTCATAGCTGAAGTTTGTATTAGGCACAATACTATACCCTGAAGACAGGATTTGTTTTTTGTCTAGTTATGATGTGAAACAAGGATATCCCATCCTGGTGCTGATTATATGATGGGACTTTTAATATCCACTCCATCCCACCCGCTTTGGAGGACTTCTACTCCTCCCTCCCCCATGGTGGCCAAAGAAGCTTCTTTCAGTTTGATTTTCTTGAGAGTTTAGGGCAAGGGTGGGAGGAATGAATGCTTACTTGAGCAATGTTACAAAGGCAACCTCTGTCCTGCTGGGAGTGTGGCTGCACGTGCGTCAGCAGAAACGGTGCCAGATACTATGGGCAGGCTGGCGTCTGTCAACATGGAAACTGAACAACATTCCCCCAAATACTTTAAATATCCCAGGCTGTGCAAAGTCTACAGGTAATAATTGAATCTAGACACCACAAGGTAAACAGCCAAAAGGACTCTAGGGAAAAGGAGGGGCTGAAAGCCAAATATCAATATCAAGGGATGTACACTAGGAAGGGATAGGGCAGACCTCCCAAGAGTCCCAGGTTTCATGGGATGGTCCTGCTTTGACCCACAAAAGTGGCTCTTGTCCCGGAGGGTTGGCTAAGCTCAGCTGCCCTTTGCAGCCAGGCCAAAGCTGTATGTGCTGTGTTCCCATATATCGCATCGCAATGCCTTGAACAGGGAGCTGAGCCCAGCCAGTCCTGCAGGACTAAAGCTGCTGTAGTGTGGGGTGATTTGCTCTGCAACTCTCCTCCCCTCAACCCCCCGCCAGGCCTCCCAGCCCCAGATGGCAGGATCCCTGCTGCCTTACCAACTTGAAATGTTGAGAGTAATGATAGGGTCTATAGACTCTTCCTCCCCTCCTGCCTATATTCATGGCTGTCAGGGGTAAGACAGCTCTACAAGTTACACATCACAGGAGCAAGTGTGTCGGAGGCCAGGGGATATTCCCCTCATTTACAGTGTCACCAACTCTCAGGATACCTTTGGAAGTCATGAGATTTCAGCCAGAGCTGAATGGAGCCAGTCAGTGAGGACACCAGAAGCTCCAGCCCTGTGGAGCATTACAGCGCTGGTCGGGAAGATGGGGGAACCCTCTGACTGGCTGGCTTCTCCACAGCCCCTGCCTCCCCCTCCTCCGCTCTCAGGAGCCAACACCATTCTTACAGAGGCCAAGAGGGGAGAGGACTGGGACACTGTGGGAGGGAGGGAGAGCTAGGGACCTGCAGCACAGGTGGAGGGGTAGTGTCACTCCCTGCCCAGGACGCAGTGAGAGATGTCAGTCAGAGCCACCCCAGGGCTGGAAGCTGGACAGGATCCAACAGCTGTGGTTGCAGGGAAATGGACCTGATGCTGATGCAGGACAGGGACCAATTGGGAAGTGGACCAATGGGGGCTCTTTCTGAGGTGCAGCCTCTGCTCTGCAAAAACCCTGGATGTTTCATGTTATTAGAAAAATTTCCCCTAGATAGAGGCTCAAAAAAGAGGCTATATCCTGGAAAACCCAGATGTATTGTAACCCTGAGGGAACAGAAAGAACCCTCCTCCGTCCTGTGAGTAGCGGGGACAGCACCTCTCCCCTCCCTCCCTGCAACACCCACCCTGAGAAGCGGCAGAGGGGACCTCGCTGCAGCCCTCCTGCCCCTCCCTTGACCTGGGAAAGGGGGGTTAAGCAACCCTGGAGTTGCAGGAGCAGAGAGGAGGCGGAGAAGTGGGGGAAACGGGAGCAGGATTGATTTGGGGGTGAGAGCTTCTGCCTTGGGGGATCAACATCACCTTACCTCAATACCTGTGGGGGAGCTGGCAACACAAATTGACACAGACTGGGGATGGGCTGCCGGAGTTCAGAAACTAAAAAGACAGACCCGAACCCCCCCCCCCCCCTTTTTTTTTTAAAGTCTCATGATTTAAGGTCTGGCTCATGATTTTTGAGTGGTTGGGGTAGGCAATACTACATCCCCTTTTCTTTCATTGTGCCCCCTCCTCTAGCCTGCCCTCAGCCAGACACCCTGCAGCAGGCACCTCCTCTTCCTCCCAGCCAAGCGGGAGCAGCAGCAGGAGACAGAAAAAGGAGGCAGCCTGGACACTTGTTCCTCATCCCGAACCCAAGAACCCCAACTACTCTCCCAGGTGCCTCGCTCCCTGGGGAGCGGAGGGAGCCTGGGGTCAGCACTGGGCTCCTCACCTTGGGCCACCACTACGCCACTCCCTCTTGGCTGCCGCAGGAGCGGAGACACAAAGGGCTGATGGATATCTGCACAGTGTCCCCACGTGGCCGGGAGGCACAGCCACAAGCCGGGTGCCTGCCCACCGCTCAGCTGGATGGATGCATGCCAGAGAACCCAGCTGAAATGCAGGCAGTTGCGAGAAAGCTGTCCAAGGTGTGAGTTTGACAGGCCATACAGGACACCTGCCAGCCCTGTATATTATGGGCAGGGTTAAATTTTCCTTCCGTCTCCACTCATAAAACCACATTCCTCAGTAGTTACACAGAGTCCAGGCACGGTATGTAGGATGAGCTCCCTCATTGACACACTGACTCAGAGTGTAATTCTACCCATTTGCAAGAGAGAGAGGGGCAAAGTCTAATAAATATTGCACTTGCCTAGTAACCTTTCATTCAAGGGGTCTTATAGCACTATGTATCATCCATGTTTTACAGGAGTGTAAACACTGAGGCAAAGAGGTGAAGTGACTTGTTCAAAGATATATGATGAGTCAGCAGCAATCAAATAGAAGCGAGACCCATGCCCCCGTTCTAGCCACTTGACAACACTACCTCATAGCAGCAGGGATGCCACCACATAAAAACTGGCAGGAGCACATCCCCAAACTTTCAAGCTCAAGGCTGGTTAGGGCCTTTTGGGGAGAGCACTCAAAGAAAATCACCGGGTGTTACAGGCAGTTGTGTCTGAGATCCGAAAAGGTAAAACTTATCCTCACGAGTCAGTACTGAACAGTGTCCCAGTCTGGCACTTTCTGCCATCAACTGCTAGGTGCTAAATAGCTGGAGTGTGCCACTGGCTATGTACATATCATACACATACCTATTAGGCCACGTTCAGACTTGGGTGCCTAAAGTTAGGCATGTGCAGTAAGTGGCCTGATTTTTCTCAAGTGTTGGTCACCCCATCTCCCACTGATTTCTATGGGAGCTGCTGGTGCTCAGTACATTAAACAGCTGGAGACAGAAAAGTGCTGGTAGGTCTTCTAGCCCATTCAATGGCCACTGGAGGATTGTTCCTACAGTTTTAATACAATTTTTTTTGTCATCTACCTCCCATTCAGACATTGTGGAGTGAAGGATTTGGAGAACGGTTGTGGGTACACAAGCATATCCATATGACCTTTTGGCTAGCCTTCCAAATGCTGACCTCTGTTCCAACATGCCTGTCCTTTTGACAGACTTTGCTCCCTCAAAGTACAGTGTGTTAACTTACAACTTGCTGTATCAGGGCTGTAGCTTTTTGGAACAAGACCAACCTTGTCTGTGAACTGCAATACAAATGTCTTGGTATCATAGAAATAAGACTCAGTTCCTTGATACCTCTCTACTTCCCCCAATTATGTCTGGAGAAAACAACTTGTACAATTCACGTTTTATTGCAAAATATTAAAATAAATTACATTTGACACAGAGTTATCCAATATTTACATACATTGTGATTCCAGTGACCATCACCAAACAAACAAAGAACAAACAGATGATTTATTTGTTCATGTGACGGAGTGACAGAAATGAGATCACCAGGACTGTATAGACTTTAAAAATTAGGGACTATATATATATATATATATATATATATATATATATAAAAAAGTTAAATGCATCACAATCAGTAGACTGAAGCCTAGAAAGCAAGAAGAGTATAGAAAAGATAGAGCTCTCAGGCTCCTATTAAGGTCAATAGGCTTCTGTATTACCTTTTTGTTCCTATTTTACTGAGAATGTTGATATATTTTTTATCTGTACCACTCAAATCAAATAGAGAAAAAAAATCATATCTTATGCAGGATGACAAGGTGTTTGTCAGTAAGCACTGGTTTTGGTTTTATGGCGTCCATTAAGTTTTGTGGCGTCCATTGGCAGCAATAGATTCACATAAACCCCCAGCACTGGAAGAACACGGCTCTTATTGTCTATTACTCAGCAGTTTCGTTCCAATGTATCAGATTTGTTAGTCTGCCTGCCACAAAACATACACCCCACTGAAGCCCATTTAGTCACCCTCAGACCAGTCTAATTGGCGTGAGACAGAGGGGAGAGCTAAGTGGAAGATGAGGCCACCTTGTCTTTTTAATTTGGATGTAGGAACAAAATTTTAAACATAACAAAGACCTGGCTGCAACTGCCAATGCCTTTGACAGCATTGGATCATCTTGGCAAATGGAAATCAGGCATGAAAGGGGAAAACCATGCTCAGATATAATGGCCCAGAGGTGGCTGGAAATAGGTTAGCAGCCATTAGTCAGCTGGAAGGATGTCCCCCCCTTCCTAAGTCTATATCTACCATAAATTTGGTTTTTTTATTAAAGTTAGCCACTGACCACATAATCCCACCTATAAAACTGAAATTACTGAAGAACAAACCACAACCTCAGTTCACAAACCCCAGTGAATTTCTAAATGGTGGCAAACAGTAAAGTTACGTTTCCTTGAACTACTTCACATTATACAGAATTTTCCCCAAGCAGCATCTGGGAATTGAAACTAGCTATAGGCACTTTTATGTTGAAGAGCTAAAACACTGAACACGCTTCTGGTTCGCTACATGAGAATCAAAGGGCAAGAAGACAATGCTAGTTAAGGCCCCAGGATGTTGCTTTTCTTAAAACGTGGAAGACAGGTGGACAAAGAGGGCTGGCTGGCTTAGAACTCAAGCAATTCTGAGATGGCACCAGATCTGAAAAATACTTGGGGGTGGAGGGAAATCACCTCTTCGCTTTTGTGCTGGCCCTCTGCAATGTACCAATTAAATCCCAATTAATCTTCAGGTGCAAAGCAGGATTTAATTGGTGCATAGCCCTTGTCCTGGCCCACTGCAAAGAGGTGAATTTTGCCCAGTAGTGTTACAGTAAGGCACATGAATGGGTGGTCTTGAGTGAGGTGTGTTGATGTCTCCAAAAAAGAATTCTGCACTTAGTTCCATGGAAAGTTAATCAGCACCTGAAAATCCATGGTGTTTATAATGTAGGCTTTTATATTCTATGTCGGGAAAGTCTAAATGAGGGCCACGTCAGCAGCTTGGCAGAAGGCAGAGAGCTGCACCTAACTTGATAACATGGAATAGATCACATCCCTCCACACCTTTAAAGACATAGCTGCAGTTTGATATGGAGATTGTGCAACATTCCATCTCAGTCAGAGCAGCCAAGAGAAGTGTCTGGGACATGTAATTTCTATATTAAAGAGAAACCACATTCTAAAGCTCCATGGACCACACTTCAGCTGCTCCTTTTCTCTACTTAACACGCAATACCGAGATGGACTTGCTTCCTCCATCTTTTTCAGTGTGCCTTTCTCACCAACCCTAACCCTGTAGTTAACTGTCACTAAAACTTTGCTCTTTGTGTCAATAATGGAAGACAAGCTGGAGAACAAGAAGAGTTTTTTGGAGTGGTGTTTTTTTTTTTCTTTTTCTTTTAAGTGATATGCATTTCTTTAATGAGAATATTAGACCTGCCAAAGTAAAAGTCACACCTCTATCAATGGAGCCCTGCCTCCCATTTCTTACGGTTGAAAACAACAACACCACCACAGTGGCATCAAGATACAGTTATCACCCAAAACCCTCTACACAAGGAGGCATACCTGAGGGGCTTGGAGTCATGATGAAAGGCTGTGAAAAGAAAACCTATTAGAACTCATCAAAACCTTTCTAGTACAGACACTCTTTTGCAACTGTTGCAAATCTGATCATCTAGTCATCAAGACTCCAAAAAGCAGTAAAAGTATGAAATTACACCTTGAGTTAGATTCTCTCTTCAGCTATAATATTGTAAAGGTGGAATAACTGCTGAAACCAATTAAGTTAATTTCACATTTTTCCAACATTTTTAACAGAGCAGGATCTTGCCCTTGTTACAATTAGGTTACACACCTTCATGAACATAACACAATTATCCAAAGAGCAACCAATACAGACGTTCCTTGTTTTACAGTAGGTGGCTTCAGAACTTCTTGTCAACATGATATCTAACTGGAGTGCTGGGTTCCCACAGTTTCTCCTCCTAATGTGGAAGGAGACTCCCATGATTCAAGCAGCAGTGAATATTTACAGTTATTAGTAAATTTAGTCATTCAAGGTTAGGGTTACAAAATTCCATACAATCCTTCTCACCGAGTTCTAGAGGCAGCAATATTTACTTCTCTCCTTCCCAAATCCATATATTGCAGTTTTAACTGTTCTCTGAACTTTCAAAATTTCTAGGGCATCTTGGAATGTTTTAGATACTATAAAACAAAAACAAAAGCTTGCCATTTTAAGTCCAAAGGTCTTGACAATTCTCTGTTCTAAAAATACTTTGGATACTGGGACACTGTCCTTTCCCCTCCCACAGCACACCCTCCTCTGCAGTGTCCCAGTATCCAGAGTTGCAGCACCTCTTGCCAACATGTAATCAAGAGCCTCATTTGAAAGAGTTTTACATGGTGTATGTGTGGATCTCTTTTTTAAAAAAAGGAAAGAAAAACATATTACCGTTTTCTTTTTTACTCAAAACATCTGGGGTTAACATTTAAAAAAAAAAAAACAACAGCCCACATACCCCACAACCAACCAAAAGCTCTAATTAGAGGCAAGAGGTAAAAATTTCAGATGTGCCCAAGTGACTTAGGAGCCTGAGTCACTTTTGGAAAAAAGGGACTAAGGGCTTGTCTACACAGAATTAGCATGCTGCAAGCCAGGGTATAAATCTACAGTGCACCCGCTTGGTGCACACTAACTGGTCAAGTGGACCCTGCTACAACACACTAAAAGTTCCACAATACGCTTTCATATGGGAATATGTCAAAGCACACTAAAGAGATTTTAGTGCATGGTAAGGGGTCCACATGGCCAGTTAGCATACAGCAAACTAGTACACTGCTGATTCACATTCTCATCTGTTACGCACTAATCCTCTGAGTAAACAATCCCTAAGTCACTGGCACTTCTGAAAATTTTACCCAAGGTCTACCATTACACAACCTTCTTGGAAGTGGGGCAGAACAACCATTGAATACCCAAGTGGGTCATGCTTTTAAAAATACCATAGTCAAAATGTGACTGTTTTTAAAACCATCTCAACTTCAAGTCTAATCTGAAGTACCAAGTTGGGGAGGTACAGCAAGAGTTTCTGAAGCAGAGATAGTGATCATACTGTACGGGTTTCTGTAGCAGTTCTTCAGGTCCCTTTGACAGGCATTGCAACATTCAGACAGGATTTGCTACTCAAAAGGTGATTTTACTCAAGAGGACAGTTTAACTAAAACTTCATCTGTACAGACAAAGTGTATTCAAGTATTTTCTCTAGAATACAGACAGTGGAAGGACACTTTCCATGTAAAAAGTCTGTCATATCCTTTGTGCTCCTCTTTACTTTGATCAAGGTGGCTTCCCTCCCACCTCCTTCTTGCACAGTTCTTGGCTGCTGGACACAGTGAACTTTAGCCACAAGTGCTTTTCATGCTCCTAAGGATGATTTCATTCCAGGCAGGTTCTTGTTTGCTAAGCAGGCTCTCTTTAAGCCAGTTCCTTCGGTGTTTTTTAGTTTAATATTTTTGTTCATAAATTCACTGTTCACCATTTACTAACAGCACTGGCATAACCCAGAGAAACATCATGGTAGCTTTGAAGCTTCTTTACTCACCTCTGCCAATGCACCTCAATTCTGACCTTAAGTACATCCTGTTATTCCAGTCCCAAGCTTCTCTTGGAGATAGACTACCGGTTATGCCACATCTAGTGGTAGCAAGTTGGTGATGTGTGGCTAGGATAAGACCCCAAACTTATTTTCACTTGTGAGCTACGCAGAACTTGAATCCAGCTTTCCAGAGGTGAGAGGCTAGTGCAGTAATCTAACATGTTCTATATGCCTAAACCAGTTTGTCTGCAACTGTACAGTTTTACACCCAAGTGAATTCTCCCATGAAAAGCATAATAAAAAAAAATAGGTCCAGTGTAACAACTTTAGTCATTTCCTCCCGCTTTCTTCAAGAACTACAGAGTCCCAAGAGGAAGCAAGATGCCTCAAGCTTTAAATTGTCATCTTGCAACTGTTCTAACATAGACAAGCAAAGCTGATTGGACTGCAAAAAACAAACAAACTGTTGATGACATTAAGACATAGGAGGTTTTTGGTTTGGGTGTTAGAGACAGGAGGTGCTAGTAATGAATCTGCCTTCCTCCTGCATAAATTTTGAATGACAGTATTAACCACCTTTAAAAAAACGTTGCCAAAATGCATGCTGCGTCACGTTGTAGCCGTTACATTGTTTACTGTGTTGTACACATTCATCAGTTGTTCATAAGGCACAGAAATCTCCGACTCTTTACTGGCAAAGGTAGATTCGTCAGAGGATGGGAACTTCACAAGTTTTTTGGGAGTCTCAGGATCCTCTTCAAGATTGTCATCCATGGAGGACTTTGAAGTTTCCTCATCATCTGAAAGATCTTCCTCATTGTCTTCTTCCTCATTTGCAAAATTTATATTGGCACTCTCAAAGATTAAGGGTCGGTAATCCCTGGAGTCCCAAGCTTCCCCTTCTTCCTCGCTAATCCGGTCCAGCTGGTTTACAAATATGGTGCCCTCAAAGGGGCTGTCTCCAGTGCATTTGTCATTTAGGTGCCTCATGATGTGACAGTTTTTGAGTCCTAGGGAAACCTTGTCATAATCGAATGATTTGCTCTTTGTGTATGTCACCAGGGCATCCTTGTGGGCATTCTGGATATTTGGTTTAGCATTTTCTGCTTTAATCATTTTGTCATTGCTTGTCTTCAGAGCCTTCTTCCCAATCTGCTTGATGAGATCATTGTAGGTCTCTTCCTTCTTGGAAAGGAAGCTGAAGATGTTCACATCCTTGGAGTTGCCCATCTGAAGGGCTTTTTTAGAGGGAGAGTGATTTTCAAAGGACTCTTTCCTTTTTTTCCTCCGTTTCTTGATTGCCTTGTGGACTTCCACAAACATGCTGACCTTCCAATTGACAAAGAGTGAAAGCCAAGCTAGGCCCAGGTAGATCCAGAACTCCACAAAATATCTGTAAAGGGCATGGTAGTTCACGTCCGGGTTTACACCTATAAAGAATTCAAAACAAGAAAGGTTATATAACAAGAGTATACAAAGTTTAAGGAAGTTTTAGTCTGGATATAACTTGAAATCCAATGAAGAATCTTCAAGAGTTTTCAGACCACCATTTTCACACCTGTCTTCCAAGAGCAAAGCTGAAACAGAAAACATGTGGAGGTTTGCATTTAAACTCTCCTAGAATGAGCTACTGCATATGAATGATCTTTCTTTAAAAATGGGTTAGGGAGAAAGGACAATCTAGTTATCTAAAGCAGAAGTCAGTAATCAAGATTCTGGATTCTGTTTCAAACTCTCCTGGATGGTTTTGGACAAGCTATGCCCAAATTTTCAGGAGTGCCATCTAATTTAGGGCACTGAACTCTAGATATCTTGGGCTCAATATTCAGAGGTGCTGGTCACCCAGAGCTCCCACTGACTTTAGTTAAGTTATGAGCGCTTGGCACTTCTGGAGAACAAATACAAACTCACCAAAGCAGAGCCTAGGTGGCTGAAGTTGGGCACCCAAGATTAAAAGTCACTCCTCAAAGATTAGGCCTCAACAACTCTGTGCCTCATTTTCTCCCATTTGAGAAAAAGGGACAATGCTTGCCCCAGTGATGCTATGAGGCTTGTTTCTAAAAAGTTTTGATTGCTCTAAAAGGGGGTGTGTGTGTGTGTGTGTGAGAGACCTAAAAGTTAAGGGCTTCATGGTTTTCCAGCTCTTTGGCCTAACCCAAGACTTTTTCACTGATGGGGTTAGATCACAAGCCCTCTGGGTTACTCCCCACATGATGAGACACTTAGCAAAATCCTGTGGTTGCTAGAACCAGTGGAAGTAAGGGCAGTAATGGAGCAGTGTCTCCCACTTCACAATGCCGAGACAACTCTCCTTACCCCCCATGCCCATCTGCTTCCCCCAACCTTTGCGGAGCACTGAGCTCAGGGTCTAGGAAGTGCCATTTTGAGAAGTTGCAGGGCCAGCTCCAGAGTCTCGTGGAGTAGTGCTGATCTTTAATAAAAGCTTCAGTAATGCAAAAGCCTCCAGACGCACCCAGACCTCAGGAAGTTGAACCCCCCCCCCCCCCCCCCCGAGACTGTTGACATTTACACTGAAGACAGACACACCTCAGGCAATATACAAATAATAAAATAGGGAATTAACTGACCAGCAACAAAGTCTCCAAATCCTATGGTGGTGATTGTGATGAATGAGAAATAGAGACCTTCAATGTAGTCCCAGCCTTCAGTCACCATAAAGACAAAGGGAGGAATGACCAGATGGACTAAGACTCCCCAGACAATGAAAATTGCTGTGCATGTAATTTGTGCCATTCGCTGTGAAGGATGAAGAAAAAAAATAATTCAGACACACAAGTCAAGTTTTCTTCCACCCCAGTGCATTTTACAGTGTCCATCAATGTTAGCCCGAATACCGCAGTCCATGAGCATATCACCAACCCTGCACAGTGGCTGCTGGAGCAAAAGATAAGGAGGGCTCTGGCAGTAAGGCAGGGGGTTGCAAAAGGCCAGTGGAGGTAGGGGCACAGTTGATGGAAGAGGAGCAAGTGATCAGTGAAGGAGCACTATGGGGTTGACAGGAGATAGCACTGGAGGGTTCAAGAGAAAAAGAAGAGCCAGGGCATGTTATATGAATTAAACATACAGTATTCTGAATTCCTAGGCTTCAGTTCTATCAAAGAGTTTTGGGAACTACACAAGTTGCACTAAGGTGTAGGTGACACCACTAACACCTTCGAGAGAACAACAGCCCTGTAATCCATATCAGCCTGTTAAATCTCTATAGGTACAACTCATTCTGATGCAGAGAGGCAGAACTTGGCCCCCACAGCACTTAAGCTCTGTGCTGGAGAGATGGGATGCTGTGGCTGGAGAAGCCATAAGAGTGATCACCATACATACTGAAATTCATGGCAGGCGTGGAGAGAATTTTAGCACTTTCCTTCCCATTCTCCACCAACTCCTGCACAAAACCCATTTACCTGCCTGCATACATACATTTATTTCACCCTCAATAGTTTACTGTACCTGCTTGGTTTTACTGCATTAACACTCAGTTATATACACCGATTATACACATTTTTGTAACACTGTTTTGTAAATGTCTTCATATTGACTACAATATTATCAAATGTTCGTATTACCATATAACCCAGAGGCCCAATCAGGGCCCCATTGTGCTCCATGCTGTACAAACTCTAGTGGTCATGGATACTGCCTCAGAGAGCTTACAAACAGGGCTGAGTTCTTTTCTCCATTCAATCCATGTAATCCTATTGGAGAATATGGTCCTTAAGAGCCAAGTACACTACCCAGATTAGCAGATAGCCGAAGAACTAGAAGTTCAAGTCACACACCAACCACACCCTGTAGGAGGAAAAAGAAGCAGAAATCCATACCAGGCTTACTCCTCGCTTTGTTAGGAACTGGCCCAGCCTCTTGGCACGTCCACCGAAAAACTTCCCCAAAGCACTGATCCATGTCAAGCAGAGAGGAACTCCAAAGAGCCCATAAAATATGCAGAAGACACGTCCAGCGGGTGTCTTAGGAGCAACATTTCCATAGCCTGAAAGAGATAAAAGACCATTTACACAGATGCCAATTCAAGGCAGTTCAGCATATACATAGGGAGTTGTTCCCTGACATCTGCTGTACGAGAAGCCTCAGGTAAGACGCCCCAGGTAAGACATGTCTTTTATGAGATCCATTATGAACATCTAAGCCTTGCCCTGGTATTTCTGCAGATAAAGGAAGCCTGGTAGTGAAGAGGTGGAGGAAAGGTTGTGATAGAACACGGTGCCTGGGTCAGGGCTTTGGCCCTCTGATGGCAACAGAGTTTAGCAGATATTCTGAGCACAGCCCCAGTAAGGACAACTAGTCCCATTTCTAACCCTCTGCCAGAATTTTCTTAACTTCCAGTAAAAAGTTCAAGAAAGCAAAAACTGGTTTAAAGAACAATGAAGTAAGGCTTTTTTCAAAAGGTTTTTAATAACAGTAACAAGCAGAACATGGTGCTGTATTTGGTTTCACAGTAAGGTTTCCATCTCCACTGGTCAATTTGTATTTGCAAACACTGTGTGTTCCTTGTCAGAACAAACAACAAACAGTGCCCCTGATGTTTTCCTGCATCTTGCAGAGCTCTCTGGACATATCAGCAAAGACCGTCTGTAAAAGCAAAGGCAGATTTTTGCAAGAGGGCAGCAGCTGTTTTTGCAAGTTCTGCAGCACAGTCTGTCTGCATAGCCGAGATGAGGAATAAGCCGTATGGTGCAATAGGTTCCACATGAACAAATCAGCAGTGAGATTAAGGAGAGCGCATCAATTCTGCCCAGCTTTCTCCAAGAAATACAAGAGACACACAGGAAGGCCTTCAGATCTGTCTCTTTCACTAATGGCAATGCGTTTATCAACAGCTTGTTTGGGAGTGTGTGGGACGGTACAGGATAGGAGAGTTTCACAAAATCTCATGCATGTGTGGATGTGCCAAGCTCCAAGAATATTCCTTTAAGTTAAAGGCAACACTCTACACTAAATTTATATCACACAGACTTGCAAGTGTAAAACTTGATTGGAACTAAGAATACATTAATCCCACCTTGTCAGCACACAGGATTGTATCTACTCAGCAAGGGAAACATTTCTATTATGTAGTTCAAGGATTTGAGTGCTGTGGACACAGAAATTGAAAAAAACTGTCATCACCACCAAATGTGCCTAAAAGATAAATTTTCTAAGGTTTTTATTGATTTGTATATACTTCCTATAAGCCTTTATCTTCCTTTCAGTGGACAGCCAGTTGGACAAGAGATGGTACCAGTCCACTGGACTTAAAGGCCAGGAGACTTTACATGCTAAATACCCACCGATTGTTGTGATTACTGTAGCAGCAAAGATGACAGCATTAGGCCAATTCCAGTTGTTGAAGGTTTTGTTCCCAGTGATTGCAACCCCTTGCCCAGCAGCATCTGACACCACCTACAAGGAAACAATTTATAGATAAAATCATCTGGATGTGATGCCCAACATGAAGCTTGAAGTAGAAAGTTATACTCATCAAGTCTTCCCCTTAGTTCAACCTTGAAAAATGGTAATGAAATTTTACTGGACACCAGGCAGAAAGTTTACTCTCCCATCCTTGCTAAGACTGGGGGAAGGGGGAGAGAAGGAGATACAACCAACCATATGAATGGCCATAGTGGGTCAGACCAATGGTCCATCTAGCCTAGTACCCCGTCTTCCGACAGTGGCCAATGCCAGGTGTTTCAGAGGGAATAAACAGAACAGGCAATCATCAAGTGATCCATCCCCTGTCGCCCAATCCCATCTTCTGGAAAGCCAGGACATTTCAGAGCATGGTTTTGCATCCCTGCCCATCCTGGCTAATAGCCATTGATAGATCTATCCTCCGTGAACTTATCTAGTTCTTTTTTGAGCCCTGTTATAATCTTGGCTTTCACAACATCCTCTGGCAAAGAGTTTCACAGGTTGACTGTGTTTTGTGTGAAGAAATACTTCCTTTTGTTTAAGTCTCCTGCCTATTAATTTCATTGGGTGACCCATAGTTCTTCTGTTATGCAGAGTAAATAACACTTCCTTATTCACTTTCTCTACACCAGTCATGTTTTTTTTTTTAAGACCTCTATCCTATCCCCCCTTAGTCATTCCTTTTCCAAGTTGAAGAGTCCTAATCTTATTAATCTTTCCTCAGATGGAAGCTGTTCTTTACCCCTAATCATTTTTGTTGCCTTTTTCTGTACCTTCTCCAATTCCAATATATCTTTTTTGAGATGGGACGACCAGAACTGCACACAGTATTCAAGGTGCGGGCATACCATGGATTTATATAGAGGGAATGTAATATTTTCTGTATTATTATCTATCCCTTTACTAATTCCTAACATTCTGTTCGCTTTTTTGACTACCGCTGCACATTGAGTGGATGTTTTCAGAGAACTATTTACAATGACTCCAAGATCTTTCTTGAGTGGTAACAGTTAATTTAGACCCCATCATTTTATATGTATAGTTGGGATTATGTTTTCCAATGTGCATTACTTTGCACTGGGGGACACCACTATTTCTCTCTCCCCATTTTGAAAACTGACCATTTATTCCGAACCTTTGTTTCCTGTCTTTTAACCAGTTACTAATCCATGAGAGGACCTTCTCTCTTATCCCACGACAGCTTACTTTGCTTAAGAGCCTTTGGTGAGGGACCTTGCCAAATGCTTTCTGAAAATCTAAGTACACTATATCCACTTGATTATCCTTGTGCACATGCTTGTTGACCCCTCAACAAATTCTAGTAGATTGGTGAGGCATGATTTCCCTTTACAAAAACCATGTTGACTCTTTCCCAACAAATCGTGTTCATCTATGTGTCTGATAAGTCTGTTCTTTACTATAGTTTCAACCAATTTGCCTGGTAATGAAGTTAGGTGTACTGGACTGTATTTACTGGGATTGCCTCTGGAGCCTTTTTTAATAATTGACATCACATTAGCTATCCTCCAGTCATCTGGTACAAAATCTGTTTTAAATGACAGGTTACATACCACAGTTAGTAGTTCTGCATTTTCACATTTGAGTTCCTTCAGAACTCTTGGTGAATACCACCTGGTCCTGGTGACTTATTACTATTAAATTTATCAATTTATTCCAAAATCTCCTCTAATGACACCTCAATCTGGGACAGTTCCTCAGATTTCCCCAATCCATTAATGAAAATGTTCTTGCCTATTAAAACTTTTCTCCCCACAAGTAGAGTTTTGCAAAACTGCAGCAGTGTTTAAACAGGTTACTTGGGAATAAGCTATGGCTAGAGTTACATGACTCCACACAGCTCATGCGCTAACTCCCACATTATATTGGTGAAGTAGTAGTCAGCTGGTGTCTAGCACAGCTACTGAATATGGTTTAGTGGGGACATATTCTTCAAAAGTCAGTCAGTCAATCAAATTTTAAAACTTTCAAACATTGTTACAAGGCCTAGAATAGCTTGGACATGAACAGGGCCTAATGGAATCCTCTGGCCAAGCTACACAAATGCAAACACAAAAAAGCACAGGCAAGTGCTACTTCACCTGCTGTCCCTGGCAAAGGCTGATGAGCCAGTACAAAACTGGGCTCCTTTTGGTTTGTTTTCCTTTGCTTAACTTTTCCAAGTTATTTCATGCTATCCGGCCTCTAGTTTCTTGAATCAGCCCTGCTTCTCATTCAGCTTTCTTTCTCATAACATGTCTTTGTATTAACTGAGCTCATTTGAATGCTAAATGTTTTTTTTTTTAAATAACATTTTGCGGTGGGAAGGGTCAATATTTTTGTTTTTCAGAGCTAGCAAATCATCAGCTCAGGCCTAGAGGGCACTGAAGGCTCATGAAGAATCCTCACATTTGTGGGGATGATCTTTGGAGGTATTTTAGCCTAGACCAGCGTTTCCCAAACTGAATCACAGGGAGGTTGCACTAGAAACAACACCTAAGCCCAGTGGCCACAGATAATGTGTATAGAAGTTTACAAGGTTTTAAATAAATAAATAATAATGCATCTGACCACAGTTGTGATATATACTTGAACCTTCCTCACTAGAAATGGTTGGTTACCCAGTTCACTCTTCTGCCCTGTCTACACTAGCGAGCTTACAGGAGCATAGCTGTACCAGTGTAGCTGCGCTGCCGTAAGATCACTTGTGTAACCACTCTGTGCCGACGGGAGAGAGCTCTCCTGTCGACACAGTGCTCTCCGCACCGGCACTTCTGTTGGTGTAACTTATGTCACTCAGGATGTGTTTTTTCATGCTCCCTGAGCAACATAAATTATACCGACGAAAGTGGTAGTGTAGATATGGCCTTAGGATAGGTCTTCACTAGACTTTTGATTGCAATTAATTTGAGGTAGTTAACACATTTGTAAAAGCTGGCATGCATACTCCCCACACATTTGATCCTGGCTATAAATGTTTGTTCTTTACCTTTTAATTGGCAATCAATTATCTCAATTAATTCAAAACTCTAGTGAAGACAAGCCCTTAATAGAAATCCATAACTGATTAGTTAGTCCTTACTCTGCAATTCAAAATGCAATTTAGGACTTCTCCGGTTGCACTCCAGGCACTTTTAATGTAGGCTAGTCTAATCTAAGCACAGAGAAATGATCTCTTCTAGGGTCAGAGACAATACATTTTATGCTGTGTGTTCCCCTTACACTGGCCAACCCCATGCAGGTCGGTGTGTGTGATACTGTACTTAGCACAGAGACCCAAACCCAATTAATAAACACGCAGAACTAATTAAATAAATATAATAAAACCCAGGTTATTTAATTTTGAGCCCTAATACATACAACTACCCTTCCTGCAACAACATTGTCCTCAGAGTGAATTTACTGGGTATGTGGTGGAGAAACACAATTAAAAAAAAATTAAAATGCATTTCACTATTGGAGCCCATTTAGAGATAAAAAGAAGGGAGCTTTGGAGTCTGGATGAAGGAATAGGACTACAGATCTCTCTACTGGGGAAGTCTGACAAGCATGCAAGATTGTGTACAATATTTGTTGTAGGCTAAAGGCTATAGCTAGAGGCGCAGGTAGAAAACAGGGCTGGCCTGCTGAGGACTCTTATCAGTTGATAGAAACCACAAAGATGGGTGCTGCCGTAGGCAGATTTGTTGAAGCCACAAGTGCCCCTAGAAAGGGCAGGTGTTATAGACACAGCAAGGTTGATGGAAGAATGCTTCCATTAACCTAGTTACTGAGGCTGGAGTTCCTACAGTGATAGAAAAACCTGTTCTGTCATTGTAGGAAGCATTTGCGTTACGGTGCCACAGTTAAGCTGCTGTAGCCCATACTATAGACATGGCCTAAGTCTTTCAATTGCAGCAGCCAGTCAGGTCAAACAAATTAGAAATACAGAGTCGAATGCCAGCTGACAGCCCATACACTCCTCCTATGCATGTTGAGCAGGAAGGAAATGAGAAAACTAAGGCCTACATGAGAAAGTTGCACTGGTATAAACTAAGATGTCAGTTTAAACTGATGTAGTTAAACTGCGTGTGTGGACACTTCTTTGATGCAAGAATGGCTTTTCTGTTTAGTTTAAGTCAGTTGGGAATAGGTTTAAGATAAACTGAAATAAGCTACTCTTGCCTCTTGCACCAAGATCAGCGAATGTCCATACCTACATACAAAGGTACGAGTTTCAGTTCAACACGTGTGCTTTCTCTGTGTAGACAAAACCTCGGTGAAATCCCAAAATGAGGAAACTCTTGGAACAGATGAACAATTGCTTACACAACCCTCTGATCTCTCCTTTTTTTGGGGCGGGAGTGGGAGGGAGGAAATGAATGGAGCCATTCCAAAATGGACTTCATCAACTCTTGCTAGGGACTGCAGACAGCTTCAAAACCTCACAAATCAGTTGTGTCCAAGGTGACAGATACAGGGAACTCTGCATGGATGCCTGAACTTCATCCATCACCTGGAGAAGGAGATGTCTATTAAAACTGCACTAGATGTTGGTCTAATACCATTCACTCTCCAATTACATCCCATTCTCCAAAACATACTGGATTAGTTTAATTCCTCACAAGACAATTGACCTCAAAATACACACTAAATCCTACATGTTGAAATTTCAGTCTTCATTGACATTGGGCCATTATATCATACCACATTACTGCACCCTCCACTTGAGCTAAGGAGCTCTGTTTACCAGTCTGTGAAAGCAGTTAAGAGCACTATCTGCAAGTGGCGGTGGTTTTAGTCATGTGAGGGAGACACAGCTCAAGAGGAAGAAGGCAGCTAGAATGGAAGAGAAGCTCACACCTGGCTTAGTGCCCTTCACAATGATTCAATTAATGTCCTAAGACAGACACAGGGCCAACAATCTTCTCAATGCTGTGTAAACACTTCAAAATTTAGATTAATAGACTTCCCCCCTGCCAAAGCTACAACTCCCTCTTGTCCACAGTGACATGCAATTATCTATGAGCTGCAGTCTTGCCTGACGGTCTCCGCTTTCATTCTTGTCTTAGTACCTTTTGGCTGTAATAAGCCTGTGTGCCACGAGGCACATTCAACATATACAACCCAGCTGTAGGAGCAGAAGATAAAGCATGCCTTTCTTCCCTCCCCCACTTCGTATAGAAGTAACGTCCCTTAAACAGCACAAGTTTCTTGGTAGGGACCAAAACTATTACTATTGATAGGGATCAAAACTATTACTTGATTAAGGTTCCTCAGTAGGAAAAACGTGCAGCCTTGAATCGCATGCCATGTGTTTGATCATACCAGCATGAAATAAAAACACAAGAGATGAAAAATAAGTTAATTTTGGTGCAGAGGGAAATATATGTAGCAGTTTTCTAAGCAGAGTGCAACTTCTTGACTTTTTTGACACAATTATGTCTTTTTGACATCAGCAGATAATTCAGGCTGACACTAATAGCATTAAACAGCAAATACACTTTTTGTACAGAAGTTTGTTAGGCTGCTAAAATCTTTTTGAATTCAAATAGATTGTGTCAAAGACATCGCCAACTTTGCCATTCCCCACTCAAGTATATAATTTCCTAGACTCTTGGAGTTATTACTGAACATAAACAGGGATTCTAGAAATGGAATCCAAGAAAGGGAAGAAACTAATACATCTTTCAATGATATCAACTGGAATACGAACTAGAAGGCAAAAGATCATTCCAACATAATCAAGGTGACAAAGTTCTCTCTCTTTCCAAGGTACTTCCCCAAGATAAAATAATGCTCCAATGCAGCCTCAGGTTTCCTTCAGTGACATCTTAACTGTTAACTATTAATGACTGACTTGACTGAGGATTTACCTCAAAGGTCAAAGTGCCAGTCCAATAACTTTCTCCCCTCTGCCCAAGGCTGCATATACAGGAGGTTATCCATGCTAATGTGCCACTTAGATTGTCCATCAAAATAAGGATATGATTGCAAACAAGAACAAAAACATACATATTTTTAAAAAGACAAATTAGTTTTCAGGAAGATAAAAGGGTGAGAAAAAAAGAAAAAAGGATAGATGAATCTCTCTCCTGACATCTTCCTTTTCTGCTAGTATGGAAAGGAGGGGAAAAGAAAACTCGGAGAGCAAAACAAGAATGTTTGGAAAGGCTCAGCCTTCTTACACAACCAAACCATATGCACATATACTTTGGCTGTGCCGACACCCGCATTTTCCCTTCACATTTACTGCTACTGCAATATCAGCACAGCTCCAGTGCTAGCAAAGATGAGAGCGCCACTGAAAACAAGCCATCTACATTTCAACTTTCAGGCTGTCAGATTATGCTCAGAGCAGGTCTTTACGGCGGGTCTGTCTCAACTGTTGCCAGACCTGCTCTTAGTGCAGTGGTCAGAAATTTGAATAAAAATGGTATTGTGGAGAAGACTTCTGGGTCAGTGAAAAGGAGACAAAGGTGAGCATGCACCCAGCCCTCTGAGAAAAGAGCAAGAGAATGGTGGGGGCTTGGATGAAGAATACAACCGTAGAATGACAAGCAAGCTTGGCCACAGAAACACCTCCCCCCCTCCCCACAGCGCTTGTCTATGCTATTAATTAAAAAGCACCTGACCATGTTAAATTACAACTATTAAACAGTTGGGCCCTGCCTGTGTGAACAGCAGTGAGCCATACTGTAGCCAGATATACAAAAGGCATGCCACTTTAGCCCTAGTTTTTAAACTTTAAAAAACAACAGACTTTTACATTTTGTCTATGCAAATAAACCTGTACAAGGTCCGTGGCTTTTTTTTTTTTTCCTTCCTTCTTTTTAAACAAACCAAACATGTAACATAGTTATGGTCATATCCACAGCAATAAGATGCATCTTTGTTAAACAAATGTAGTCAATTTTGCAACACAGCAGGCCTGTACAACCACAGAATACCATTCAGGAGCAAATGGACACTTTATTTTATGAAAGTCTGATTGCACATACATTAGGGAAAAAAATCCACAATACAGCTCTCCTCACAAGGGAGAAAAAAAATTGACATTGGTCTCACACACAGTCTCCTTGTTTAGACACCTGCAGTGATTTTCTGGCTCATCTCCCATCCAGGTAAGTTCTTTAATTGGCGTGTTATGGCTGTAACTAGCACAGCATTATCTGAAGATAAGTCAGTGCATTCAAAACTTTAATCTGCCCAGATAAGGCAGAAGAATGAGATGTACATTATGATGTACAGATTTCTGGAGCATTAGCTAGGTGGGAGAGCTGAATATGGTAGGTAACTACAGGGATGCTACAAGCCAGAATAGTTCACCCTGCCCAACAGGCACTTTATTTCTGCCTATAAAGGACAGCAAGAAACCACTTGGCCCAAAGACTAGGTCCCCCTTTAGATTAGCTGCATTTCATCTCTTCCCATAAACCCAGTCAAGTCATTATCCAAGTCATGCTGGGCAGATGTGATCACATAAGCCAGTGGTAGTTGCATAGATAATCTCTGCACATCC
This sequence comes from Natator depressus, assembly GCF_965152275.1. NCBI lineage: Eukaryota > Metazoa > Chordata > Testudines > Cheloniidae > Natator > Natator depressus. The sequence continues at coordinate 152,494,741 of NC_134236.1, forward strand.
TTTCCTACATTTACCCATTAGATTCAGTGGCTCTTAACCTGCAATTTCTTGTATGTTGCGCTCATTGAACAAAACAGTTCTCCAAGTTTCCCAGTTTCTCACTTTCATGGCATTTTAAAACCCCGCAGTGGGAACAATGATCTTGTCCTAATATGAAATAATTCTCTTTAGTCAGAGAGGGTCGGACTAACCGAATCTTTTAAGCCTAGAATCAGCGCAGTCAGCTTTCTTTATACTCTCACCATGGCAGCACCATATTTCCTCTATATGCAACAGTGGTCAGTACTGAATCCTGTATTTGAGAGCATACTCCATTGGTTAAACCAGTAGTTGCTGTTCCCTGTCAGTAGCCCTTTGCTCTGTCCCCTGCTCTGACCCCAACACTGAATAACCATAGATACGTTAGGCTTTGTCGACACTGGAACTTCATTGGCAAAACTTTTTTTGTTCAGAGGTGTTAAAACACACACACCCACACACACACACACACGAATGACAAAAGTTTTACTGATGAAAAGCGCCGGAGTGAACAGCAAATCCTTTTCCTGATCAACTACCTTCTACATAATACGCACTTAGTATTTGGCTCCTCTACAGCAGACTCAGTTAATATTTACTCGCCCACGTCACCAAAAAGCTCTGAATTCCCATAACCTGCTCATGTTTCTTTTCATTACTTGCTGTACCTCAGATTTTAACTGAGATCTCATTTTTCATGCCTATATCCAGAGACTTGAACGTAAATTTAAAGATAGAAAACACTATGGATCAGTTATCTAATCACAGGTACATGCACCACCAACAATTTAGCCAATTACAATAAAATGTCCAGAAGCATAGGGTTTGCATTTATAATCAGATGAAACTTCACACTGCTATTCCTCTTTCAGCAGCTTTTATTTTAACGGAATCCAGCAGCAACAGAGTGAAATAGCAGAAGACAACTAATCCTCAGGCAATCGGCACCACAGTCACATCTTTGATTTTACTTACATCCCATTTCAAGAGGGGAAGGGAGATCAAGTCAATAAACGTGAAAGGAAAGAGTCCCAGGGCTAGATATGCTTGTACGTATGCATCCATAGGGTAGCAATGGCTCAGGCCAAGGGGAGAGAAGTCTCCACCTGTACCTACTGAAAGAGAACTTCCATCCCTCTTTTTTGTCCCTGGTTGTCAGGAAGGTCTCTGTAGTAAAAGCATTCATGTAGAAAGAACCTGAAGTGGGCTGCAATGGTAATAATGGAGCAGACTATGGTGGAGGGAGTTATATTCAGAGGGGGCAAAAAAATAAAATAAACTTACTTGGAAAGCGCTTACTCAGACCCCTCTAGAAAGTCCTATATTAATGCAGGTGAGCATATGTACATTCCCAAGAAAATAAGAGATCCAATCCCAACATGTAGGGCAAAGGAGGTGAAAGCAATTCATGTTGCATTATCTCCATATTCAGCCACCTAGAGACAGAGGCCTAGTCTATATTCAGAGTTGCATCAGATTAACTCTAGGCATTATTTATGGAATTGAGTTAAAATAAAATCAATATAAACCAGATTATTAACCTAAATTAAACAGAAATAAGAGTGTTGGCACAAGATTTTGCACAATTTGAACTACATTGGTTTAAAGCCACACTTAGTATTAAACCTGCGCAGCTATTGAACATGGGTAAGCCCAGAAACCAAGAGACAATATTAGAAGGATGCAAAGCCCTTTGTATGCTAGTAAAGAAATAAGTGTTTGGCCCTGAAAATAATCAGAGTTTATACATTCAGTAGCTTGAATATAATAATACCGTGACCTTTGCAATATTAAAGAAGAAACTGATTCACAGGTTCAGTTATTCACTAAGGCAATCTTCTTCTGGGAGATTCACAGTTGGTGTGAATGAGTTTAGGCACATTACATATGATGGAGTTAAAGTCTGAAGATTTCAACAAACCTTGAGTGTATCAGTACTAGCGGACAGTATTCCCCACTTGTCTGTAGCAGACAGAGATTGTTGTGTTAATTTTTAGCAATGAAAGTTTCATTTTATGAACTCTCACAATCTAGCCTTTGCTATGTGACCTGCAGTACTACAAAAAAGGATTTAAAGCCAACAGAGCCCTTTTATGTACTGTGACCTGATACAGTATACAGGGTAAAATAAATATTCTCATCTGTAAACACTCTTGGGCCAGGGGTGGAAGAGAAGGTGATTATCTGATTAGTGGCCTTATCAAAGTGTAAACTTAGACATTAAAAATTTATTTCTACACAAGTTTTCCCCTCTCATGTCTGCCTAAAGCGGCTCAATTTTATACTTTTCCCCTTATTTCTGAAAATAACCACTCTGCCGTAAGGTACCCTTTGCTTGCCACCATCCTTGCTTCTGCTAGCCAAAAAACCAAAGTGGCATGGGTCCAGTAATATGGTCAAGAAATGGAGAGAATACAAAAGGTTACAACAGAAGGCCTGTGTAGCAAAAATGCAGGAATGGTGGTGAAGGGGGAGGTTATAGCTCATGACTTCAGGGACAGCTGAAAAAACTGCAAAGGAAGGAACCAAAGCACGTGTAGCAGTGTACAAAACAGCTGCATCCTTTTAAGTCTCTCCTTCTACTTTTGTATATTTCTCCCAGTCATTTGGTATGAGGCAAGTTGTTCATGGTATGTGTGTAATGTACGAATTCTCAGGAACATAGGACAACGGCTCCTTCCAAATGGATCTAAAATCAGCAGGAAAGCACACACTTTTGGTTATTGCCCATCCCAGTTTTCCGTCTCAGACATAATGACAGCATCATCCTGATTGTTCACTTAGCCCCTCAATCCTCAGCTGCTTGAAACACGCTGGCACATGACCAGGGTCAGTGTGCACAGCCAAGCAAGTGAGCCGTTCAGGAAGCCTCAGGCACTTGATAAAGTGTCTATGGGATTCTGGAAATCAACAGGACTTAGGATGGTTGACCTTTCATTTCCCCTCTCTCTCAGCATTATCTGGGGCTGGAATATGATTTTGATGTTCATCAGGATAACAGCCATGCCAGATGAGAAAAAAAATTTTTTAGGAGAGTCCTGGATTTCCTAGTTTGCTTTTGTGGGAATGGTGTGTGACCTTTTTTTGTAGAAAGAAAAATAAGACAGGTTAATCACATTGTCTCAAGCTAACAGGCAACACTCTGGTGCCTTACAAATCTATGAAAACTTAACTGTCATTTATGATCTATGTAGCATGTAGTTGATAGGAGACGTGTGGGGCAAAGCCTCCAGGATATGAGTCAGCAGCAGCATTCATTTGCACCTGCACGAGGGAAGGATGGCGAGTGATAAAGCAAGTGAGAAATAAATTCCAGATTTTAAATAAGAGACAGCCGTTGGCTGCACAAATTCAATTCCTGCTCAACCGAGCGTGTTGTAAACAGACCCTCAGAGAAGATGCTTTGAGAGGTGTCTCCTCCCAGGCATCTAATCCCAGCACTCCAAATTTCAAGGTTCTCTGCATATCCTAGAATTTCTGTAGCAGTTTGATTCTTCCCAAGCAGAACATTAGCAGAATCCCATCTAGCAGCACCACATGATAATCGCTTTGAATAGTTTATGACACAAGGGGGCCAAAACCAGTAACAAACTGTTGAAATTTGCATGCAGAGGCTGCAATGTATTTCAAATAATCAGATGTCATCAAGGTATAGGAATTAGGTGTTGAAAACTGCAAATAAGAATAAGCCTAATAAGACCATAGTCAATAATACCTGAATAACTAATTAGTAACACATATTTAATATCACTGGAGAGAGAGTTCCTCCTCCCTCAGTATGGGGGAAAAAAAAAATCGCAAAGAACAGGTGTTAGCTACACTGTTTACACTCCCAGATAACACATTTACACATAAAAAATATGTGTATGGTCTCTTTTGTAGTCATATACTGCCTTTAATAAAAGGCTGATTAAATAGTATCAGCTAGCAACAATCATTTCAACTATTGTTTTAACTGATTTTTTTATCTTAACAGATTCCCACAGCAGGCCAAAAGCAAAGTTAACTAAGTTTCAACTGCTCTTTTCCCAGTCCTATTCAATGTATAGCTTCGTGTACTACAGTGGAACACTAACAGGCTTTACTTTGGGATGCATCAAAAATAATCTAGTAGTGGGTGTGTCAACATTTTAATGTACAATTCTGAAGTGTGCACGTGACCTGCTCAGTTTTCCTCAATCCTCAGAAGAAGGGGAATGTCTTCTCGAAACAGGGGTCAAGTCAACATGACGTGAAAAAGTTTTAACAAGATGAGCGCCAACTGCTGCTAGCTACGCTAGCAATTCTTTTAAACAAACCAGAGTTATCTTTACAGGAAGAACATGAAGCTTTAATGAGCCCTTAGACAAGTCATATGCAATTTAGTTATCAAATAAGATTAAAAAATAAAAACAAAGATCTTTGGCTCCATGGTACCTAACACCGGTAAGTGGTTAAGCTAAAAAGCTGCTCCTTTTCCATTTGCCCAGTCAGTTTCTCAGCTTTTCATGCTAATTATGCAACAGTGCAGCTCTGCACATAGATATTTGGAAGATCCAAGTTATGCTACTTATACTTATCGCTCCTAACTTTACTCTGTCCACAACCAAGACTTAAACTGAGCAAATTTCTCCTTACCTCATAGAGAGCCTCCAGCACATATAGAGCCTCCAGCTTCATACAGAGATGTCCCTGCCTCTGAGCCTGATATTTGAAGCATACAAGTAAATAATGCATGCCAGGTTGCTGCTTTGCATATTGCTTTTGAAAAAGGACAACAAGATACGATTTGGGAGATGGCAGGCCAGACTATTTTGCTGCTGTTTTTACAGCCTAAGTCTATTAATTAATTGCTCGGTATCTTCAGAATTCAACTTTGGGTTTTTAGAAACCAGCATGGGGATTTTTCTTCCTTTCCTTTGCCATTTCTACTCCTTGCAATACTGCTTTATCAGCAGACTGGCTAATTTTGAAGAAGGAAGAGAACACCTAACCAGCTTGCACTGCACAGGACTTTAGAACCAGTTAGGTTCCAAAGAAAGCAATATAGCATAGATGAGGAGGGGAGGCTAAGGATCAGTGCTGGAGGTTCTTCCAAATTCACTGATTAGCCAGAAAAGAAAACACAGAACAGATTGTTCTAGCATAAATACATGAAGACCAAGATGACAAACATAGCAAAGCATGTAAAATACTAAGAAACCTAATTATGATATGGCAAAAATATTCTTGCCTCAATTACTGTACCACCCACTCCTTGCCTTGAAGAAGGCCATGTTTAGTTCCAAAACAAAAAACAACATGGTTATCTAGAACAGGGGATTAAAAGAAAAAAAAAGCAATGCTCTTGCAACACAAACATTAATGTTATTGTGGCCTAGGGGAAGTTAGTTTCAGGTCTTTGTACAGGTATGAAGAACAACTAAGGGGGATGAGCAACAACTGACAAGGCTTTGATCTTCAAGAGTATCTATTCTGGGTGCCCAAAACCACTATGATACATATCATAACTGGGCTAAGGGAGACACAGATGTGAGTCAGTTGTCCAGGATTCCATCCTGCAGCCTCTGACTACATGAGCACTAGCCCCAGTAAAGTTATTGAAAGGGGTTCAGCATCAATCTCATACAGACACTGCTATTTGCATCTCCACTGAACTTTAGACCTTACTGCATGGTCTATAGACAACAAGCAGAAAACATGGGAAAGGAACCTCCTTTCAGTTCTACATCATTGTATTTGAAGAAAACTTTTGTTACTTCTTTGACTCTGACCAATACTAGCCATTTCTGTTTAATAAGTTACAGATCATCCTTGAAGAGGCTCAGGGGTGCAGGCTCCGAGTGGCACTTACCTCAAGCGGTTCCCAGAAGCAGTGGCATGTCCTTTCTCCAGCTCCTATGCAGAGGCGCCGCCAGGTGGCTGTGCACACTGCCCCATCCGCCGGCACCACCCCTGCAGCTCCCATTGGAGCACCGGAGGGGCCATTGGCGTGCATAGGAGCCGGAGTGGGGCCATGCTGCAGCTTCTGGGAGCTGCGTGGTGCGGCCCTTAACCCTGAGCTCTGGCTGGAGCGCCGGAATGGGGCTAAGCCGCGTGGTGCAGCCCCCGACCCAGGCCGGAGCGCCAGAGCTGGGCAAGCCCCAGACTCCTGCTGGCCGGCTTAAAACGGCCCGCGGGCCATAGTTTGCCCACCCCTGGTCTAAAGAGAAAAATATTGTCAACAGCACCTAGGAGGAGGAAAATAAGACCTATTTAAGAAATTCTGGAAACAGAATGGTAGCAAATCGGAGTAGAAAAAACCACTAGATAAGTAAGTCTTTCCCTTCTGCACCTCTGCAAAGGTAGGATAGATTTCTAGGCAGTTACTCAGAGAGATAACATTTTCAAAAAGTTCCTAGATTCCATTGACTTTATGGGATTTAGGAACTGAAGTGCTTTTGAAATTTTTACCACGAGCACATTTACATGGGGACACTCAGGGTAGGTCTACACTACAAGCGCTACAGTGGCACAGATGCTTTGCTGCTGTTATAGTGTAGACACTTAATACAGTGACAGAAAACATGGTTACTAACCTTTCATAACTGCTGTTCTTCGAGATGTGTTGCTCATGTCCATTTCATTGTAGGTGCGTGTGCTCGCCACATGCACCAGTGCTAGAAATTTTTCTCTCAGTGGTATCTGTAGGGGACTAGCTCTGGCAACCTCCGGAGTGGCCAGCTCCCACCCCAACTCCTTCTTGACAGAACTCTGACAGAGGGGAAGAAGGGTGGGTCATGGAATGGACATGACGACACATCTCGAAGAACAGCAGCTACAAAAGGTTAGTAATCGTTTTTTCTTCTTTGAGTGATTGCTCATGTCCGTTCCATTGTAGATGACTCCCAAGCAGTACCTGGAGTTTGGGCAGGAGTTCATGGACGTGTCAATTGCAACACAGCTCTGCCAAATCCAGCATCATCTCTGGCCTGCTGGATAATGGCGTAACGTGTGGTGAACATGTGTACTGAAGACCACATTGTGGCCCTGCAGACGTCCTGGATAGGGACATGCGCCAGGAAAATAGCCGAAAACACCTGAGCCCTGGTAGAGTGAGCCTTCACAACTGGTGGAGTCACAGCCTGCGCCAACTTGTTACAAGTGCAGATGCAGGTGGTGATCCAGTCTGAAACCCTCGGAGGACACCGGAAGGCCCTTCAATCCTGTCAGCGACGGCAATAAAGAGCTGAGTCAATCTGCGGAAGGGCTTGGTGTGCTCCAAGTAGAAAGCCAGGACACGTCTGACATCTAGAGTGTGCAGGCGTCTCACCTCGTTGGTTGTGTGAGGCTTTAGACAGAACACTGGGAGGAAGATATCCTGGTTGACATGGAAGCACGAAACCACCTTTGGCAGGAAGGCCGTACGGGACCGCAGCTGAACCTTGTCCTTGTAAAACACCGTATACGGGGGCTCCGAAGTGAGGGCTTTAATCTCGGAGACTCACCTCACCTCAGTAATGGCTACAAGGAATGCAACCTTCCACGACAGGTGGGAGAGGGAACAAGAAGCCATAGGTCGAAAGGGTGGACCCGTGAGCCTGGAGAGGACCAGGTTACGGTCCCACTGGGGAACCGGGCCCTGGATGGGCGGAAAGAGTCTTTTAAAGCCTTCCAGGACCCATGTGAGAATACAGATCTACCTTGGACGCAGGGATGGAAGGCAGATATGGTTGCCAGGTGCACCTTGATCGAGGAAAAGGTGAGGCCCTGGTGCTTCAAGTGAAGCAGGTAATCCAGGATGAACTGCAAGGATGTCTGGGTCGGGGAAATATTCCCCTCTGACACCCAGCAAGAGAAAATGCTTCCACTTTGCCAGGTAAGTCACTCTGGTGGAGGGCTTTCTGCTGGACCTGACTAGTGCAGGCTTGTTCTTCTACGTTCAGCCTCGCAGCATCCAAGGCATGAGGTGGAGAGAGGTGAGCTTCGGGTGCAATAGCTGACCGCGATCCTGCAAGAGTAGGTCTGGGCAGCTAGGGAAGTGGCCATGGGTCCGCTATGGCCAGGTCCATGAGCATGCTGACGAAACTTGGTGCAATCATAATGACCCGCACCTTGTCCCTCTTGATCTTCAAGAGAACCTTACTGATGAGCGGAGTTGGTGGGAAGGCATACATCAGGTCTTCCAACCACAACAGGAGAAAGGCATCGGAAAGCGAGCCTCTGCCTAGACCTTGTAAAGAGCAGAACTGATGACAATTTCTGTTCTCTGGCGGCGAACAGGTCCACTCGGGGAGCTCCCCACTTCTGAAAGAGCATCCTGATGACCTCCCAATAAAGGGACCACTCATGGTGAGAGAAGAAGGACCTGCTAAGGCGTGTTCCGGATGCTGGGGAGGTGCGAGGCTACCAGGTGGATTGCATGCTTAATGCAGAAGTCCCATAGATGGAAGGCTTCTTGACACAGAGCCAACTAACGAACTCCCCCCTGCCTGTTGACTCAGAACATGGAGGCTGTGTTATCTGTCAACACCTGCACTACCCAACCGGACAGGTGGGGAAGGAAGACTCCGCAAACCAGGCAGATGGCTCTGAGTTCTCTGACATTTATATGTAACACGAGCTCCTCCCATGACCATAATCCCTGAGTCTGCAGTACACTGAGATGTGCTCCCCACCCGAGGTCGGACGCATCTGAAATCAGGGAGACAATGGGTCGTGGGTTCATGAACAGCACACCTTCCATTACCAGAGTTGGATCGGATCTCCACTACAGGGAGATAGGGGAGATCCTGGATGGATTGCTGGACCTCTGCTGACAAGCCTGACGACTGCAACCAGGATGTCCGCCTCATTGAAATGGCTGAAGCCATAGACCGGGCCACAGAGTCCACCGCATCTGAGCTGCTTGGAGGGCTGCCCTACTGCTCTGCCCTCCTCCAGAATAGCCAGGAATTCCTTCTTGGGCTCCTCAGGCAGCAACTCTGCGAACTTGGCCATGGATTGCCAGATGTTAAAATCATAGTGACCAAATAGGACCTGATGGTTGGCCACAGAATAACTCTTTCTACCAAAAAGATCGAACCTCTTTGCCTCCGTATTCTTAGGGGTCGATCCTGGTTGGCCTTGTCTATCATGTTCATTGTCTGCTGACACCACCAGTGAGCTTAGGGCAGGGTGTGTGTGCAGATATTTAACCTCCTTAGTGGGGACATAATACTTCAGCTCCATCCCCTTAGAGATGGGTGGCAGGGTGGGTTTGCCAAAGGGCTTTGATCAGTGTTACAACTCCCTTGAGGATTGGTAATGCCACCTTCAAGAGGGCTGCTGCACTCAGCACATTGAACAGGGAGTCCAAGGACTCTGCCAGCTCCTTGGCTTCCAGCCTGAGATTCGATGCCACCCTATTCAAAAGCTTCTGGTGGGCTTTTGCATCATGCTGGGGGACCGTGCGAGAGGGCCTCACTATCGCCTCGTTGGGTGAAGAGGAGGAGGAGGCAGGTATAGATGGGCCTGGTAACTCCACTGCCTCTGCCTGGGGAGCTTCAATTGGAGCTGGCTGTCCCTGGGGAGCTTTATCTGACTCTGCTTCGAGTCAGGGGGCAGGCGGGAGACTGTGGCTGACCATCTTTCTGATGCTCCTGAGACTGACCAATGCCCCTGCAAAGGTTGGGGAAATGCCCCAGGTGTTCCACAGGTGACAGGATGTTGGCCATTGGCCCTGCGGCCATGCAGCCCCTGGGGGACCAGAAGGAAATGCCGATGCCCTCAGTGGGTGGCCTTGGCCCATGGGCAGTTCTTCCTCCTCACTTTCAGAGCCTAAGGAGGGGGAGGCTTGTCTGGGGGACCAGGACGGGACTGATGTCGCCTGTCTACCCCATTCCCATCGGCTTTCTCCGCGAACCTCTGCTGGGGAGCTGCGATGTCTCTCAGTGCCGCGATTCCGGTGATCGGTGGCTGCGTTCGTCAGATTGGCGACGGTACCCTGGAGATTGATGCCTCATGCTATGAGAGCGGTGGCGCTCCGTGGACCGGGAGCAAGAACGGGAGCTAGAGGATCAACATTTTGGAGACCGTCTACGCACCCGTGGAGATCCGTACCAGCAAACCTGAGACAGGACTCCAGGGACTGGTATACCAACCCTCCGGAATGGTGCCATAAGCCTGGAGACAGATTTGGACGCTCCAGGTGCTGAGACTCTGGGGACACGCCTGCAAGGGTCTGCGCCAGGCAGCCGGCAATTGACACTGGAATCCCAGTGAACACTACTAGAGAGTGGGGAACAACACTGGGAACTCTGGCAGGTATGCTGACCCACATCTGAGGGGTGGTGGTGCTGTTCAGGTGAGAGCTGGCAGGGCACCCGCTGTGGTGGGGAGCAGTGCCGCACTGATGGATATGGCTGGAAGGATCCCAAGGCGGGTTTTCCCATTGAACGAGGCACCTTATTAGCTGGTGTGGGCAGCACTGGAAGGAACAATATGTCCTTAGCAGTCTGAAAGTCCTCTGGCATGGATGGCACTGTCAGGTGCCGAGAGCCTCTGCTGCTTTCCGGGATAGTGGGCAGGTCTCGAAGGGGGCTTGACAGCTCAGTAGGTGCTGGAGCCCGGCCACCATCTGCAGAGAAAGAGCTGCCCCTTGGGGTCTTTGCCATCCTCTGGCTCTCTCCTTCCCTTTGGGGGACGCAGGTGAATGCACTCTCCCAGCCTTTCTTTACTTTTCAGCTGGTACCGGGGATGGGGATCAGTGCCAGTCTGAAGTCAGTGCCGGCAGCATGCTCCGCACTGAGGCCGCAGTGCTCGGAGCGGAGTCCAATCTAGTCGGCCCCGATGCTGGTATGAGGGCCGACTCCATAAGGAGCGCTTGGAGACGAATGTCCTGCTTCTTGTTCGTTTGTGGCCTGAAGCTCTTACAGATGTGACACTTGTCACTCATGTGGCTATCCCCCAAGCACTTTAGACAGCTTTTATGAGGATTACGGACTGGCATAGGTATCTGGCAGCAGTCCCAAGGCTTTAAGCCCAGGGACCGTGGCATGCCCTGTCCCTAGGATAAGTCCCGTAAGGGACTAACCAACTATTACTAACTCTAACACTAAGGGAACTATAGAAGTTTTTAACAACTATACACAAAAATTTTGCAATTAGACACAGTTGAGAGAAGTAAGCTTGCCGAGGCAAGGAGACGTTCCAGAACTGTCACTGGCGGTAAGAAGGAATTGATGGAGGAGGGGCTGGCAGTGCCACTTATACCGGCACATATGTATGCCACTCCAGAGGGCGCCAGAGCCAGTCCCCTACGGATACCACTGAGGGAAAAGCTTTTGGCACCGGTGCATGTGGTGAGCACACACACCTGCAATGAATGGACATCAGCAATCACTCGAAGAAGGAGTTTTTCTGTTGCTGTAGTAAATCCACCCCTCGAGAAACGGTAGCTAGGTCAATGGAAGAATTCTTCTTTCAGCTTAACAGTGTCTACACCAGGGCTTAGGTCAGTTTAACTGTCTCTCAAGGATGTGAATTTTTCCCACCCTTGAGCAACATAGCTAGGTCAACCTAACTTTTAGGCGTAGACCAGGCCTCATAAAAATTATACTGAACTAGCTGAAAGGTATGAATTTTAAAGTACATTAAACCCCATGTACAGATGCTCTCATTCAGAAGTAAAGTGGCCTTAGATCCAACTATATACTAGAAGTGTTCTGCTGGTATAGTTTATTCCCATCCCCCGAGCAAAATAATCGATACCACCATAACTGCATCTATACTAGGGGCTTTTGCTAGCACAGTTCTGTCGGTCAGAGATCAAACTTCATTACACCCTGACCAAGACAGCTATGCTGGCAAAAGTTTGTATTGTACACCTGGCCTAAGGCTACTTTACTTATGAACGACAGCATCCACACAGGGGTTAAATGCACTTTAGATTCAGACCCTTAGTTAATTTGTCTTAAACTTCCCTGAGTTTCCCTAGACAGACATACCCATAGTTTCTAACAGCATGTCTACACTATGAAATTAGGTCGATTTTATAGAAGTCGATTTTTAGAATTCGGTTTTATACAGTCGATTGTGTATGTCCACACTAAGCGCATTAAGTCAGCGGAGTGCATCCTCACTACCATGCCTAGCATTGACTTTTGGAGTGTTGCACTGTAGGTTGCTATCCCGCAGTTCCCGCAGTCTCCGCTGTCCATTGGAATTCTGGGTTAAGCTCCCAATGCCTGATGGGGCAAAAACATTGTCGCAGATGGTTTTGGGTACATGGAATCAGTCGCCCCTCCCTCCGTGAAAGCAAGAGCGGATAATCGTTTCACGCCTTTTTTCCTGGGTTATCCGTGCAGATGCCATACCACGGCAAGCATGGAGGCCGCTCAGCTCACCATCACCGCTGCTGTTGTGGGCAAGTCTACTGTGTTATGTTTATGTTCTGTTATCAAGGGTAGTGACTCTGGGAAATGTGTGGGCCTTTTTAGATTTTAGGTGCATCATAGTCCTGTCCTTTGTCGCTGGTGAAGAAGTCTTGCAGCCGTCCGTTCCAGTCAGGTCGGCACTGTAACACCCCATAGCACTTCTGTGGTTGACACATGTAACAGCTCCAGGGCTCTTGCTCTTTTGCCTTGACACCTTGCCCTACCAGGACCTCCAAGCACTCGACACAGAAGCACCTGCAGCAGCTGGCATTGCTACACAGCAGCAGCTCCTGGGTGCCTTTGTAGCAGACGGTGCAGTAGGACTACTAGCCGTCCTCGTCCATGGTGTACGGCTCCACCGCTTCCGCTGCAACTCTGCTCTCCTGCGAGCTGGAGGCTTCTGCCTCAGGCTGCTCGCCCAGCTCACAGCACCGTGCGGTCGCACCTACCCCAGCCTACCCCTTGCTCCCATGGCTTATGAAGCCTAGACAGTAGTAAGGAGCAGTTCAACTATAGGCTGAGCAAGTGCAGAATGGTGGTAGAATGTGCCTTTGGACATTTAAAAGTTCACTGGCGCTGTTGGTCAGACCTCAGCGCAACCAACATTCCCGTTGTTATTACTGCTTGCTGTGTGCTCCATAATATCTATGAGAGTAAGGGGGAGACGTTTATGGCGGGGTGGGAGGTTGAGGCAAATTGCTTGGCATCCGATTTTGAGCAGCCAGACACCAGGGCGATTAGAAGAGCACAGCAAGGCGCACTGCGCATCAGAGAGGCTTTGAAAACCAGTTTCATGACTGGCCAGGCTTCGGTGTGACAGTTGTGTGTGTTTCTCCTTGATGCAAACTCACCCCCTTTGTTGATTTTAATTCCCTGTCAGCCAACCACCCTCCCCCCTTCGAAATAAAGTAACTATTGTTTTGAAACCATGCATTCTTTCTTTCTTTATTAATTTAAAAAAAAAAAAAAAAAAAAGAGAGAGATAACGGAAAAGGTAGCCCGGGTGGGGTGGGGGAGGAGGGAAGGACAAGGCCACATTGCTTACTGTACCACACTAAAAATCAAACTGTTTGAATGACAACCTTCTGTTGCTGGGCCATCCTCTGGAGTGGAGTGGCTGGGTGCCCAGAGCCTCCCCCCCACCACCACGTTCTTGGGTGTCTGGGTGAGGAGGCTATGGAATTTGGGGAGGAGGGTAGGCGATTATACAGTGGATGCAGCGGGGGTCTGTGCTCTTGTTGGCTTTCCTGCAGCTCCAACAGACGCTTCATCATGTCCGTTTGCTCCCCCATTAGCCTCAGCATCGCCTCCTGCCTCTGCTCTTTGCGCTCACTTAATTCTTTCCTGGCCTCTGTCACTGAATGCCTCCATGTATTAAGCTGTGCCCTAACAGTGCGAGAGGACTGCATGAGCTCAGAAAGCATGTCATCCCAAGTGCGTTTTTTTCGCCTTCTAATCTGCGATAACTCAGGGACGGAGATGATGGGGGAGCGTAGAAACATTCTACGCTCTACGATTCTGAGGGGACTGCATGGTCACCTGTGCTGCTGAGTTCGCCACGTTGACCAAACAGGAAATGAAATTCAAAAGTTCCTGGGGCTTTTTCTGTGTACCTGGCTAGTGCATCGGAGTTCAAAGTGCTGTCCAGAGCGGTCACAATGGAGCACTCTGGGATTGCTCCCGGAGGCCAATACCGTCAATTTGCGTCCGCATTACCCCAAATTCAATTTTAGCAAGGTCGATTTTAGTGCTACGCCCCTCGTCAGGGAGGAGTACAGAAGTCCATTTTAAGAGCCCTTTAGGTCGACGGAATGTGGTTGGTTGTGTGGACGCAGTCATTTTAAAATTGACCTAATGCAGCTAAATTCGACCTAACCCCGTAGTGTAGACCAGGGCTTAGTCTTGTCTACACAAGAAAGATATTCCACAATAAGGCACAGGGTGAATTTAAAGCAGAATAGTTATTTTGAAATAGCTCCATGTGTGGACACTTATTCCAGAATAACAGTGCCTTTTTCAGGTTTAGTTTAATTCATTTTCAAAGTGGATTAAACCAAATCAGAAAAGGGATGCAGTATGGCCTAGTGGATAGAGCACTGACAGGGACTTAGAATACCTGGGCTCTGTTCCTAGCTATGCCACTGACCTGCTGGGTGACCTGGCGCAAGTCAGTTCCCTTTTCTGTGCCTCAGTTTCCCCATCTGTAAAAAGGGGAGACTACTGACCTCCTGTGTAAAGTGTTTTGATATTTACTGAGCTAGGTATCATCATTATTCTGGAATAAGAATATCCAGAAAGAGTTATTTTGGAACATCTATTATTCCAGAATAACTCCATGTTTAGACAAGCCCTGAGTGGTTGATTCTTAAAGTGTCATCAGAGGCAACTTGAAGAGCTAGTTTGTATTTGACTTTAAGACATTATTTCTGCAGCACCATGCATGCACACAGACACTGCTTTATACATAAACTTCCTGCCTTGGAGAGCTTACAATCAAAGTTAGGCACAGGATAGCAAGGGAAAGTGCACGAGGTACGGAAGAGATGAGCAATATAATCTTGGGAATTTCCAGTGTGCCCATTCTCTGCATACTTTTAAAAATTATGTAGTCTAAATACAAAAGAGCAAAGTATACCCCATCCATATCAGACAGTTATGTGCTAGTTCCCTTAATGGTTCATGTTACCAGATGCTCCTTAAAATAAAATACGTACTTGGATACAATGAATTCTAAGGGATCTATATCTCTTCAGAGGGACAGTGTCCTTCAGTGCCGCTGTAAAGTAGTCTAAACTATTTGTTCAACCAGCATTAGGTAGCATCTCCAATAAAAATACTCTGGCACCACCAGTTCTGATTGATGCTGGTATTGTTCCCAGAGTGTGTGTGACGGGGGGGGGGGGGGGGGGACGGGGGACGGTGAACAGAAGTTTCGGGGAATTCTGTGACATTTCCAACTATCACATGGAAAATTACAGCTGAACAAGAAGCACTAATGCAGTGAATCTGGCTGAGGACAGGATTCTTCCTGAGACATAAATGCCCTCTCTCTTTTTTGTTTTAATTTTTGTCCCTTGGCAGAGAGAACAAGGGCTGAGAATTTTAAAGGAAATGGAAAATATCTTGGGAAATAATGATCATTGACCTGACAAGAAAACACTCTCCTGTGGGACATTATCTTATTACAAATAAACAGGCAGAGAGTAAGCGAATCTCCCCTCACTTAACCCTCCCAACCCCCCTTTTCATTAAACTTCAAACACTGCAGAAGTCACAAATTGAGAAACAGGAGTCCCAGGAGGGGATTTTAACTGCACTTACGCCACAGACGTATTACTAAGTGATGGATGTTACACACACACGCACGCACAACAGTATTTGCCAATGGAAATGTGCCTGTCCAGGTAGATTAACATACAGAAAGACAAAAACAGACCCACTGGGAATCCAATTGACTTGGCTTAATTCTGTCCTTTCATAGAAGGAAGCAGGCTCAGGCAAGATGAGACTTACAAAGTAGACAAATGGGTACAACTTTTCTCTTGCTGGTCAGAGACAGAATCAAAGTAGAGAAGGAGATGTCAAAAACTCCATCGCTGTTTTGGGCTTCGAAGCCAATGAGAGTTTTACCATCAACTTCAATGGGAAAAAATAATGTCCTTAATTTGTAGTGTACTTAAGATAAGCCACTGCAGTCCTTCTGTAAGCATAGAGGTAATGACAGAAGCAGACAGCAGGCATGTTGGATTTACCTTTCCGCAGCCCCCTCGGCCCGTGCCACTTCCCACAGCCCCCATTGGCCTGGAGCGGCGAACTGCGGCCAGTAGGAGGCGCCATCGGCCAAACCTGCAGATGCGGCAGGTAAAGAAACCGGCTGGGCCCGCCAGGGAGCTTACCCTGGCAGGCTGCGAGCCAAAGTTTGCCGATCCCTGGCATAGAGCATACATGGAACATCCAACAATCACACCTTTCCACCAGCAGGTTTCAAAGATATACAGGAATTCTCCCTCAAGGGCTGCCAAAATATTCCAAAGGTGTGTCAGAACAAAGGAAGGCCAAAGGGTGAAAATCACCTGGGCACCTCACTGTGGAGATAACAAATACAGCATGCAGTAGAAACGTGCTCATTTGCATTTCTGCCTGGGAGACTCATTACAAGATGCTAACTCTTTGGGCAAATTTAAAAAAAAAAGCAAGGAGCATGAATCACAAGATATATTTTCTTCCCTTGACATGTGCTTCAGTGGTGTTCCAAAACTGATACATGATGTTTTATGAAGTCTTGATAGTACAGTATAAACCTCTGCTATTAAAAAATAGAACCAAACTGCAGATTTCTTTTTGCGATAATCTGCACGATTCTTTACTTGTACAAAGTGCTGCATTATTAAAAGTTTGGACACATCTGATACAAAATACAAAGCTGTCCTCAGATTAAGGAAAGTGTGCATGCAAACATTTTAACTTGTTAATGAAGATAGGATCAAAATCAAGGTGTATAGTGCAACTATAAAAAAGGAATAAAAATAAAAAAAAAACAAAAATCAAGATATCCCCAAGCTACACATTAAACAAGAGCAGGGTGTTGTCTACATAGTTGATGTGGCAAGAAAGACACCAATTTCATTACTTCCACTTTAAGAGATTCATTTATAAACACACTATATTTTGAGTTTATAAGGAACAGTTCAAGAGATGTTTAGTCAACATGTAAATGCTTAAAAAATATCCCCACTTTGTAAACAATAAACCTGAGTTGCACTCTGCCGAGTTCCAGCTTGGATTTCTGCCTATGGATTTTAGTATTCCTTCTTCAGATTCACTTGAAATTTGCAGCAATTATAGAGCCAGCTTTTCTTGCCACACAGCCCCAAAAAGAGATTTAACTTTCACAACAGTGAATTCCAGAATGATTTTTTATAATCTTCCTCATAAGGATGCTCAGCATTAGAACCAGGGTTAGTTTTTGTTCCCTCTCTCCCTTTTAAAAGGGAAGTAGAGACCAGACCACTGCTCTTAGGCCATATCTACACTACTAGGACTATGCGGGCTTAGCTATAGTGCTGTTGCAATGCCGGCATAAACCCGCAGACACAGAGAAACGCCATTTCCCCAGCCAATAATAGCTAGATCAATTAAAGCATTCTTCTATTGACTTAGCTGCATGTTCACCAGGGGGTTAGATTGGCACAGCTAGGTTGTTCAGGGTCATGGATTTTTCACACTCCTGTACAATGTAATTTAAAAGCGTAGACCAGGCCTTAGTCTCTCACTTTTGCTTTCTAAAAGCACGAGTTAGCATTTTTGTTTCTTGTTTAATGTACTAAGAAACAAGACATGTGAAAAACCATTATCATATGGGATGACCAGAAAAAAAAAAAAAAAAAAAAAAAAAAAGAGGTGGGACTGTATTTGGGTTCCTAGATAAGAAATAGCGATTGTTCTTTCAGTGCATGATTCTGTTGCCTCTTAGGAAGTTGCCACTTTCGTCATTTTTTCCGTTTTACTTCACATCATGTAACTACTGTGTCCCTGCTGGAAGGTACAGCAGGACTGAAAGAGGCACCTTTATGGCTAGAAAACAGTTTCAAAGCTGTTGTAAGGCAAGTCTTTAATTTTTTAACAAGACAAGACCAAGGATCACATTCTCTACTCTACCAAAAGAGACAGGATGGTAAGAGAAGGCAGGAAATTTTGCATGTTTCAGCCCAGCCAGGTGTCCTCACACTGTAAACTATCTGGGGCTGAGACCACTGTTCTTGTAAAGCACGATGGGGTCCTGATCCAAGACTAGGGTTCCTAAGTGCTACGGTAATACAAATAATACATAATAATGCCAGCCCCATGGAACAGGCAAAAGATTCAGCCTCCTAAAGCAGAAGACAGCCTGCAGGGTCTCCAGTGCCTCAGCACAACGTGCTCTGTTGCCCACCTTTCCCTGTAGTATTATAGCTCCTTAAGAAGTCATGCTATTGTTGGTCCCAAAATCTACGCAGTAGCAGCCATGAAAGGGATATAATGATTAATACTTCTTGGAACAACAGAGAAGTAAATTCTACCTCTAAAAATAAAACAGTAAAGTTTAGAGTATTTGCCATTTGTAAGATGAAGTGTGAACGTGACAGTAAAAATCATGTAAGTACTTAGGAAGCCAGAGAACACTGCCAGGAGAAAGAAAAATGAAATGTAAAGGGGAGGTTAACACTTGGAGCTCTACTTTCATTCTGCATTCAGCACAAATAACTGGATATGTTACTAACCTCTCTGGGCAAGAATTCTGATATGTTTGTGCATTTATCTCTTGGAGGCATGTCAATATTTTCACAGAAAGTACTGTTTAAGATCTGCTTGTGTATGAAGAATACCAGACAGTTTAGTTTTCCTATAAAGCCATAATTCATAGGACAGACAAAAAAAAAGTGAGGGATATTAATGGGATGAGAGCAAAGAGGTGATTTCCTCTTGTACTTTTCTGCAGAGTTAAACAATAACTTGCTGAATTATGAGTTTTAGTTGGATGGAACTGTTCTGTCATTGCAGTAGTGAAAACTGGAACTTACCACCCCCGGCACTCACAAATCCCCTGTGTAGATCTATATATCAGCCAGTCAAATGCTACTTCACTTAATACAGAATTTCCCTCATTTGCTTGTGAAGTACCTTAAAAGGGCTGTACCCTCTATATAAGCCATTAGCGTCTTGGTCAGATGACACAGACTACACAGTTTAAGGGCCGACATCGACTATTAAAAACAGACACACTCACTCTCACCTAAAGATGTACGCAAGAAGGCGAGGCTTTTTTACTTGGGCCTGGTCAACACCGAAAAGCTAGTTTGACCTATGTTGCTGAGGATGTGAAAATTTACACCCCCAAGAGCTGTAGTTAGGTTGACCTAACCCCTAGTGTAGATGCAGCTAAAGTGGATGGAAGAATTCTTCTGTTGACCTTACTGTAGCAATGGAAAAAACCCTTCCATTGCTGTAGGAAGAGTCTATACTACGGTGCTACAGCGGTGCAGCAGTATCTGTGCCATGATAGCGTCTGCAGTGTAAACAAGCCCTAGATCAGAACTCAGTTTCAGAAATTAATGCTCTGAGTTGCTATTTAGTGCCTCACAATCACTCTGTTTTTGTGATTAAGAGGCAGAGGAAAATAAGGCTGCATCTACACAAGAAAGGATTTTCTGGTAAACTTAAACTGGCAAATCCTCTTAGCGTAGATGCAGCTTATGCGGGCAAGAGTGCAGTTTTGCCAGTATATAGTTTCCTGAACGAAATAAGCTAGACCAGCAAGAGAGAGTCCGAGTCTTTTTGCTGGTCTAGTGGTCAGCTAAGGGTGTGATTTTTCATAGTTAAACTTAAGTGTTGACCAGACCTAGTTTTCATTAACAGAGTTGCCTGACCCATGACAGCAGGAGACATGAATACAGAACCCTAACAGGGCTTTTCATTCTCTTCTGTACGGAGTGCTCCAGACTCCTTTTCCTTCGTCAGCACGTGGGACCTTTACTTAGGCCAACTCTATACTAGGTGTGCTTTGTCATTTCATTATACTGATATAGTACCAGCACAATGCTTTTAGTGAGGACACTACTTATATCAGAAAAATTTCATTTTTGCCAGCATAGCTTATCTAGTTCACCTGAATGAAATAGCAAAACTATGCTTTTGCCAATATAGGTTAGTAGAACTGTCTACACTAGTGATTTTTGCCAGTACAGATATGTCAGTCACAAATCTCATCTCGTCGTATCCCTGACTGACACAGCTGTTCCACAAAAGGTTGCAGTGTAGACTTACCTTAGTCATGATCAGGACAAGAAAAGATGAGGCATAATTGTGTGTATCAATACCTCTTAAGGCATGTAACTCAGGAAAATTAAGCTGAATTAACTGTATGTGTAAATTTAAAGGTTTCAGAGTAGCAGTTGAGTTAGTCTGTATCTGCAAAAAGAACGAGGAGTCCTTGTGGCACCTTAGAGACTAACAAATTTATTTGCGCATAAGCTTTCGTGCATCCGATGAAGTGGGATGTAGCACACACTAAAGGTGTGATTTTAAATTGATTTTGGTTAAACAGGTGCAAACCAGTATGGAGACTTATTTCAGTTTAAGAGTGGCTTATTTCAATTTGACTTAAGTCTATTAAAAATCAGTTTAAACTAAACTAATAAATGCCTTGTTTAAACCAAAACTAAATTGATTAAAAAAAAAAAAAAAAAAAAGCAGCACACCTTCCGTTCAAGCAACACACCTTTCTAAAGCAGACAAGGACTCATTAGCTCTTCTTGACTAGCACCCCAGTGTTAATTTCACTGTACCACTTTACCCATTTGCAAAATGCAGCTACACAAGTGTCTGTAGGAGAGGAAGTAAAATTGAAGAATAAGCTTCCCCTTGTAATTTCAATTGGATACAATTAAGCAAAATGAGAAAAAGTTTCAGATGAACAACCAAGCTGTCTGGCAACTTAACCTACAGAATTCTAAAGACCCCTTAGGTCACTGAATGTGTTGTGGCATAAGCTACGGAACACATTGATGTTTCTATCGGTCAACCTCTCACTTTACTATAGTAACTAATATATTATACATAGATCATACCTTAGTGAAGGCTACTAGAGGTTATTTGAAAGAGAAAGGTGATTTAACTTTCATGTGAAAGATCTAACACAGCTAAAAGTAAAAAGGTTAAAGATTTTACTTGGCTCAAGTTAGTTTTGAAGGTTAGCAAAATTTAGCCATTATTGTCAAGGTCTTGCTTCGGTAAGGAAGAAAGCTGGAAGATACTGTCCACATATTTTAATCAAATAAGGATTGATTAACTTTAGTCGTCCCACTTTAAAACTACCAAGATAGGGCACAGTTAGGAAGTTAACAGACACAACAACTTACATTAAGAATTTGCTCAGTTTACAAATCCAAATATGATGTTTTCCTAATGTGTGGCAACCCGAAACCTATAGCAGGATGAGCCAGAACATTATCAAGTATTTGAAAGTCAAGCCAGTGCTGTTGGTTTTTGTTTGTCTGTGGATGGGGGACTGATATCTCCAGTAACTGTGTCTGGAGAACAAAAATATTGGCCTAACAACTGTGGAAGAATAAAATCCTGCTCTTCTTCAACAGCTGCATGGGTGCTACAAGGCTAACAGGAGTAAGATGAGCAGATATGACTCAAACACACACAGAGTGCACAGGTGCTGAGTAAGGTGATGGCATTTTTACTGGGTGACTTTTTGGACTACAAAACAGAGGCAGATATTGCATTGTAGGCTATACAGGTGTCCCGATGCAGTACCTTTACTAACTTTCAACTAGTTAACTACCATGGAAATACTTCTGCTGAAAACCCAAGCAAAAGTCTTAAACACATTAGTTTCTCTTCTGCTCTGGAACATTTCAATAAATAAGAGAGGGAAGCAGGGCAAGTTTCCAATGTCAACAATGACAGGATGCATTTTAAGAGCAGCGAGGTGATAGTTTTATTTTAACAGGAGTAGTGGGAAAGTAATTCCACAGAAAAACTATGGCTACATCTATACTGCAAACACTAGAGCCGCACAGCTGCATTGACGGAAGGGGTTTTTCTGTCGCTGTCGTTAATCCACCCCTCTGAGAGGTGGTAGCTAGATCAACAGAAGAATTTTTCTGGTGACCAAGTCATATGCTCAAGTCAGCTTAACTACATCTCTCAGGGGTGTACATTTTTCACACCCCTAAGCAACATGGATGGGTCAACTCAAGTTTTCGGTGTAGACAAGGCTAACTTTTCTTTGAGACTTCAGTTACTATGCATCCAGTTTAATGAATGTCCTGACCACCACACCATGATGACCCCAGTTTTCCCAATTGTTAGGACAAAACACTGTCCTAATCCACCACAGTCCCATCTGTCGTGTCATGATTCCCTCCAACACAAGTTCCGCACTCAGCTCTGGAGACTTTCAGAATGAAAGAGGTATTGTGTATCTTGGATGAATGTCTGTGAACAAGTAAAAAAAAACAACACACAAAATGTACACTCTTCTGCTGCTCTCTTACTATGTCCAGCACAATTGTGTTATTAACAGTGTGCTCTGTGGTGTTCAGTACACAAGAATAAAGACATTCCCTGCCCCCAAAGAGCATCCAATCTAAAAGCCAGATGCACACACACAAAGAAAGGATGCACAGGAAAATAAATTTGTTTTTCTAAGCAGTTTCTTGTCAGTTTTGCATCACATTCAGTCCTTGGGCAAGAACCCATTGTAAACAAGTTGTCACATTTAACTGGGATATATCCTGTGGAAAATATCTTGAATAAATAAATAAAAAGCCATTTTGTTTGACTGTGACAGCTTTAGCAAACTTACTTTCACAGCTTGAGTTCAGCTTTAAAGTTTGGCCTATAATTGTTTTTACGGCTTTATTAACAGTTCTCAGTGGTTAACTTGATTATATCTTCATGTTGAGCCTTAGAAATACAAAGTTCTCACATACCGGTTTTAACATGCACTCCTACCCTCAAAGACAAGACTAGATTTGTTCGGGTTTCAGCATGGCAGTATCATGCAAGATATTTCAAAGTTGTGCCATCATGCAAAGCTGCATCGTTCTGTCCCCAGATGTGGTGATGATATCAACACATTTCACAATAAGGGCAATTTTCTAGTGTACATTAAGTGAGACAGTCAGCTTCCAGACTGAAAAAAAAAAATCCGAGGGGGAGGGAGATAGGGAACCGCTAAGGGACGGGGGGAGATCATGACCCTTCCTTGCCTGAATCAAGAGCTTAGAGCACAGGTGGCCAAACTTGCTGGCCCTCAGAGCAGGAATATGACAATCTTCAGAAGTTCAAGAAATGGGGTGCAGCTGCTGGAGCTCAGGGCTTCAGCCCCACAGTAGGCAGCTGTCGGGGCTCAGGGCTTCATGTGGGGAGGGGGGGTCTCGGGGCTTCAGCTCTGCAGGAGGCACATGCCGGGGCTCGGGGCTTCAGCCCTGCTCCTGCTGAAACCCCGAGCCCCAGAAGGCACACCCCGCAGGGCTGAAGCCCCGAGATTCCACTCCCTGCTGAACAGAAGAACTCCCTATCCCCACCACAGGGCAGAAGCCCCAAGCTTCCCCCCGTCCAGTCTGGTAGGTGGAGAATAGGAGAGGGAGCATGGGGGGCTCTGTGAGCTGCAACTTTAACTGTAAAAGAGCTGCAAGTGGCTCACGAGCCGTGGTTTGGCCCCCCCTTAGAGTGTACAGTAGTCAAAATCCCAGCTTCAGTTCATTCAAGCCACATAAAGCAAATGATACACAAACAGGGAGAACGTGTCTCTCACTATGGTTTTGCAGTGAATGAGAATCATCTCACTCTGGCCTAGCATGCCCTTCTGCTATTCCTTGGCAGAATTGTTTGACAACATAGGTATATTAGGAGCTCTAAATATTCTTGAAAGACAAATATTTAAAATCCATTGGCTCTTTGTTGGAAGCTTTCTGAACATCAAGAATGCAAGCCACTATCCCACTACGACTCTAGAATTCTTGGGCCTTGATTCCAGTCTCTCTGACACTGGTGTAACTTAATGGAATTACATCAGAGAGCATATGACCAGATCCACCCCTTTAGTGTTTGTTTTATTAAAGAATCCACAGCTTGTGGCATAATTGTGTAGGTAGGAACGAGGAAGTCTCAGTGGCATCTTTCACATCTATACTTGCAAATATTCCTCAGCAGGAGGTTAAACATCACACCCCTCCCCCTCCCACCTCAGAAATAAGCTAATTTCTATAGTTGCTTTTTGTGCTTGAAATTGGTTTGGTTGAGGATATCATTTTGCTTCAATTTCTCTTTAAGAGCAGAAACACATTACAGCAGGTCGGTGTTTTCCATGCTACATGGCCAAAGCTGACTGTTCTATGTACAGTCGGAACAACTTAAGAACTTCAAGTGTTTTAAAAAAATATCAGAGAACATTACCAAAGGCATGGAGGTGGAGTCCTTGGCTGCTAGAAGGAGCTGAGATGAACTTGCTCATCATGCTACTCAGGTCGTAAAAGGAAGTCATGCTGCACCTCTCTATAATGAAAGCTCCAGTTTAATTTTTAATCTCACTGAGAAGCTGGGACATGTGTGTCAAGCTTATTTTGATCTATATCCTCCCAACACTACAAAAGAAAGAACTATATTTAGTTCCTTGAAAAAAAGAGGGAATAATTAAGTGAAGATAAATTTGTTCTAGTTTCCTCATTTCCGCCGTGGACTTGTGAAGTACACAGTACCTCAAGGCTTCACAAAGCTTTTCACACTACGGACCTCATCTTAACATTAAATTGCCTCATGAACACTTCCTTTCCCAATTGCTATCTCACAGACTACCTCCACAACCCTTCACAATTGCGTAAGATCCCCGTAGAAACTAGTGGAATTTGTTAGTTTTATACATGATGTAAATATAATTTTTAAATAACCCTCCATCTACAATTCCTGATTTCAGCAGGTACATACAAAAAAGTAAGAAATCCAAGGAGCTAACTGGAAATTAACCCACAAACATTTTAAATAAATTTCCATATGTCTCATATAACATCACAAATAGTCAAACCATTTGCAAAGAAGTACTAGGTGTCAAGAACATTTGAGATTACACTCAAATCAACACTCAAAAGCCACACAAATTCACAGGTCTAAGATTTCACTAATGACTCCACTTCAGCTAGTGGATTTTACAACGCAGTAAAGTAAACCGTGGGGCAGTAATCAGTTAATTTCAAGAGCACCACTTAGCATAGAACAGTTTCAGTTTATTTGGAACAAGTCCAAAAAGTCACATGAGAGTTATTGCCTGTTGAACTGTGTGCACTTCTCCACCAACAAGATAGTTTCTATGTATTTGCAGCATATTCTTACATATTGCTATTGGAAGATTGCTATTGGAAGAAAAAGGCAATATTGATATTTAGGAGCAAGCAGCACAGAAAAAAACCCCGGAGGGTATGGAAAGCTGAGCCATACTTGAATCTTCTAAATGAAGAAATGATCAACTAGCTAGCACAATTACTGTGAAGTTCCAGGCTTCCGTTTACTATCCTTTCTCTCCTTCCTGTGCTCCTGTAACAAGACTCAGCAAGTGTCTCTATTTACTCCTCCTTACATGCCACAGGATAAAGGAAGTCATTGCTCAATTAAATTTCCCTCTTTCCTATGCAGAAACATCTTTAGCTTAAGAGCTGCTCATCATCAGGGCACTTTGAAGATCATTAGAACCCTAGAAAAATTATAATCAGATGAACTACACACCCTTCCTCTCAAAGACACATAAGTTCAGTAAAAAGAAAAGGAGTACTTGTGGCACCTTCGAGACTAACCAATTTATTTGAGCATAAGCTGCGATGAAGTGAGCTGTAGCTCACGAAAGCTTATGCTCAAATAAATTGGTTAGTCTCTAAGGTGCCACAAGTACTCCTTTTCTTTTTGCGGATACAGACTAACACGGCTGCTACTCTGAAACAAGTTCCGCAGTAAGTTTCTTTCTAGCATCTAGTCTGAAACTGCATTACAAAAACATTCTTCAGCCGGAAAAGAGAAAGCAGCTGTTGTGATATCTGTCCAACCGACCAGCTGGCCATATCACCGCAAAGCTGAGTATGCATTCTTAAGTGTGTGCCAATAAAGCCAGGATGTTCCAAAAATATAATCTAAATCTTACATTTAACAGAAGTCAAACTAAGAAGTGTATCGACACTCGTTTTACTGAGTAAGATGTAAGGGCTAGGACCTTCCAAACAGATACTGTAGAGCAAAGTTATCACAAATGGACCAAATATACCACACACAGGTAATGGGTGTAGTATATTTATTATTTATATTATTGTAGTACCTAGAAGCCTCAGTAATAGACCAGGACCCATATTGTGGTAAGCACTGTACAAACACAGAACAAAAGGATAGTCCTTGTCCCAAAGACCCAATGGTCTTCTCTTACAATCATGTCTTGAAAATCTAAACCTGCTTTACAATTTACCTACAAAGGGATAGAGTGAACTTGATTGTGGCATTTTTTGCTGCTTTAAGGTGAAGACAGGCAGTCAAGAAGGCTCCCACATTAAAAAATAATTTAAAAGCAAAACCCACACAGAGTTAGGCTCTGTCCTGTGGCCAAAGAAGTGTCGCTATCAATCATGTTCACCTATCTTAAGAGACCTTTCCAATTATGTTATGTCTGCACTAAGAAAAAAAGCTGCATTTTTAAAATATGATAGTTTAACGTCTTTTAGGGCAAGCAGTAGTTGTGTTAGAACTCTCAACCTTCAAAACTTGTCCGTTTGCCACACAAGCCATCAGAAGGGGACAAAAATGACAGAAGCATGCAAATGCAACTCCACATTTGACAAATTATAATGGCTTCACCATTAAACCTGTTTTTAACAATGGATAAAAAACCAACCAGATTTGCATTCAGTTACAGATGTGTTTTTGTGTGTGGAGGCAGGAGTTGTTGGGGAAAGGTTCCTGGCTAGGCTGCTGCATAAGGGGTTCATGGAGGGAGAAGTCAGACCTGTCCAGTTAGTTTAGGCTTGACTCTACCTCTCTGAATGGCTCCTTTGCTGCCTCTGTCCCCAATGCCCTCTTGAGGTGGGATTCACAAGGGGGACTTGGGTGCTGCAATGTTCAGCCAAGCTTTTAGGTGCCCAGCCACTTAGTGAAATTCACAGGCCCGAGTTAGGTGCCCAGCCTCCCTATACGATGCTTGGGGAGAATTAGGCGCTTAGAAAACACATTCACAAAAGCCAGCAAGCTGAATGGGGAGGTGCCTAAACTAGCCAATAGGAAATTCTGAGAAGAGGGGAGTGGCCTAAGCCCTGCCCCTCAAAGGGAGTTAAGCACCTAACTCTGGGCTGGAGGGAGGCCCTTCCATCTACTCTGGATTCATAGCTGTCAACCCTCTTCCCCAAGCACTCACCCCTGTTCCACCCCAGGCCACGACCCTACCCTCTCCCCAGAGCGTGCCCCATCCCCACTCCTCCTGCTCCCCCCACCGTCCAGGGCCTCCTGCACACTGTGGAACAGCTGATCGTGGCAGGTGGTAGGCACTGGCAGGGAGGGGGAGGAGTTGATTGGCGGGGCTGCTGGCAGGCGGGAGGCACTGGGGAGAGCAGGAGGAGCTGGCTGCCGGTGGGTGCTAAGCAACCACGGAGGTATCACTTATGGTAGTTTGTAAACTGTAGAGACTGTCAGATGAAAGCTGCCTTGGGAATCCAAAGTAGCATTAAACAACAGATAAATACATAGAGCCTTGTTGTGACAGACAGCCAAGATTCATATTTCTAAGATAGCAGAGGAAGTTTCCCTTGATGGAGCCAACTCAGACATATCCATTATCTAATTTTATTAGAGTATTGCACCTGCTGCGACTTCAAAAACAAGCTGGTTTATATATACATCACGCAGACACACAAGTCTGAAAGGCTTGGATTTTATTTCTGAGCAGCTGGAAACTGGTTACACATACTCGTGGGAGGGTACATTCACAAAACACGAACAGAATCCCTTCAGTGTTTGACGGTTTCTGCAAACATGCCCAGCTCTTACCTCTCTTCTAAGAAGGCAACACGATCCCCAGAGCAGGGGTTCTCAACCTTCTTCTTTCTGAGGCCCCCCGCAACATGCTACAAAAACTCTACAGTCCACCTATGCCACAACATCTGGTTTTCTGCATATAAAAGCCAGGACCAGCATTAGGGGGTAGCAAGCAGGGCAATTGCCTGGTGCCTCCCACCACAGGGGGCCCCAGGCAATTTTCTTAGGGAAAAGGAAGAAACACCCAAAACTTAGTTGCTCAGACTTCAGTGGCAGTGAGGGCCCCATACAGTGGAGCTTCATCTTTCTGCCTGGGCCCCAGGAAGTCTAATGCCGGCCCTGTTTGGCAGATGTCCTGAAACCAGCTCAGAGCCCTTCCTCCCCAGTGGGCCCTGGAACCCTGGTTGAGAACCACGGCCCCAGAGCACAAGTTACTGTAACACCAACCCCACAACAAGGGCTAAGCCCAAGTGAATATAGAGAAAACACTACAGACCTGCATTGTGATGGAACAGGAGCTTTTGAAATATCTCATGGTGTGATAGATTCAGCCTCTTCTGAAAGACTACGGTCCACAATTTGTTTATATTGCTTCCATGACCCTTCCCTCTTTATGCTGTTTTCTTAGGGAAAAGGAAGAAACACCCAAGGTCTTTGAACTAGCAACAGCTTTCAGAAGCTAATGGACAATCAATTGCTCCTTGGGTCACAGGAACTCAGGGTGGATAAAAATCAATGATTTAAAAAAAAAATAAATTAAAAAAAAATCAGATTTTGATAAAATGCTTTTTAAGGAAAAAACCTATCTAAATATAGTTTTAATTAAGATACATTATAGCTCAAATATATCTTATCATGGAATAGGGATTATAAATTCTATAGTATGAGACAATACATTCATGTAATGTTTAAGAAAAGTTTTGTAAATGAGTTCCAATAGTTCAATTTGATTTAAATCAAATTCACCCTGCAGGAACTTATGCACCCGACTGTGAGAGTCAAATAGGGACAGATGTGAAAACAGAGTTGCTCGGGCAGAGTGCTAAGGAATGGCTTATCCTGCTGTTAACACAGATTTTTAAAATTTTATTTAAATACATCATTTATGCAAATATATCCAGGGCTACAGTTATGCCACATCGTAAGAAAATATTGCCAAAATGTATGGAGCACAACTCTTCAGAACACAACTCTTCGGAAACTGCAATATGTATCCCAACTACTGGTTAATCAAAGAGGAATAGGAGCACTTCATACCAATACCAAGCTAACCCACCAGGGTTCTGCCATGTCCTTGCTTAACAAACCTGAACCTGAGGTTGAATGGAGACGACAGAAGACCATATTCTGCCCTCAGACCACCAACTTCAGTGAATTTAAGGGCAGAATTTCTCCCAGGGTATTTAAATAGCTCTGTGATAAATGCTCACCATTCTCCTTATTTCTGCTACCTGGCAGATCAAACCAATGAAACTGAAGTGAAGTTCGCACATGCAGGTTTGTAGGGATGCGATTAGATAAGGGCACTTACATCCAGATTCAGCAAATCATATGCTTAAGTCCTGTAGAAGGTCAGTAGAATTTAAGCATGTGTTCAAGTGGTTTTATGAATTGGAGCCTTTTTGCTTAAAATGACGTGCACAACTTTTTAAAAAAAAAAATTAGTCATTAATCAAGGTCTTAAGCCAAGGTAGCTGGGAAAAAAATTCAGATATAGTCAGTCATATGTAGGACACGTGCCAAAAAAGTTAGTAGCGAGATACTAAAAGATAGGTAATGAGTACTCAAGAGTTTCCCATTTTGCATTTGACAAAATTACATTTTGAAATTCCAGTTTCTTTTTGATGAACATAAAATCCCCTATAAATGTTATTATTACATTAAAAAAACCAAACCACTGCCACCCAAATCAATTCCCTGTATATATACTCCATTTAATAGTCAAAATTAACAGTCTTGGAACATGATCTACATCCTTTAGAAACCAAGTCACCTGGATTTTCAGTTGGGTTAGTATTTTTAAAGGAAATTTGCTGCACAAGGAGATCCCTCTAAGACAGTAGTTCTCAACCAGGGACACACCTACCCCTGGGGGTAGACAGATGTCTTTCATGGGGTACATCAACTCATCTAGATATTTGCCCAGTTTTATAACAGGCTACATAAAAAGCACCAGGAAAGTCAGTACAAACTAAAATTTCATACAGACGATGACTTATTTATACTGCTCTACATACTAGAGCTGACCGTATTTCCCAAAGTAAAAACAGGACACTGCGTGGGGCTGGCCTGAGCTGCCAGGTGGCGATGCTTGCCTGATCCCCATACTTGCCAGGGGCTGGCCTGAGTCCCCCCACCACCGCCCCTGCAAGGGGTTGGCCCGAGCCACCTGGAGTCTCTGCTTGTACTGTGCTGCCCATGTCTGGGGCTGACTGCCCAAGGCCCACGCCGCCCAGGGCTAACAGCCTGAGGCCCGGTGCGTCTTGTCTGTGCTCACCATGCCCCTGAATGTTCCTCCATGCCCTCATAGGGGGGCACACCCCACTTTTTTGCCAAAAATGAGTATTTGTTCCTTTTGCTCTTGTCAGCTGATGATCATTTTTGCCAAAAAAGTGGGGATGTCCAGGACAGGGCTTAAAATGGGGACTGCCGTGGATAAAATGGGATGTATGGTCACCCTAATGTAAGTACAATATTTATATTCCAATTGGTTAATTTTATAATTATATGGTAAAAATGAGAAAGTAAGCATTTTTTCAGTGCTGTGACACTTTTGTATTTTTTTGTCTGATTTTGTAAGCAAATAGTTTTTAAGTGAGATGAAACTTAGGGGAACGTAAGACAAATCAGACTCCTGAAAGGGGTACAGTAGTCTGGAAAGGTTGAGAGCCACTACTAAGAAACTACTATATCTGTAACTACTAGCCCCCCAGGAAGGCTACCACATGGTTCAGTAAAAGGAGGGCCAGCCTTACAGAAAATGGCACCCTGGACAAACTTGTATTTTGGCTCCCTTTCTTTATGGTGTATCTGTACTTAAACACACAGTCACACACCTTGAGTTTACAGGAGAAGCTTTTAAGTTACGGTAGGGACAGCGTGCACCTACAACTGAGACCAGTGCAAAAGGCACTGGCAGTGCCTGGCACTAGCAGGCAGAATGCCAAGCTGGTGACAGTGTGACGTGATGGGGGGGTGGCCGCTCTGCGAGGCACTAACTGAAGCTCAGCACAGCACATGCCCAGCACAGGATCTGCTTCCCTGAACTACCATGAACCAACCCCCAGGGAGCCCCGCTGCCTCCGCTCCTCAGTGCCACTCAACTTCAGGCACTGCTGTGTGCTCCCAGGAGCACTCGCCACTAGCCCAGGTGCACCCCAGCCACCCCTGCTCCGCGGGCATTTGGGGGCGGGTGAGCAGCTATCCTGGCTAGCAGACTGCACCAGGCAGCCCAGTGTGAGTGCAGGAGACACTGGGAAGAAGTAGCTCTCCCTCTAGTGCTCTCCTGGCCCCCGGAGTCCAGTGCATGGCACAGCCCCAGGTACAAGGCTAGCCCTGGCTCCAGCCTGCCCTGCAGGGCACTTCCCTGGGCTCACCGGGGCTCCCCTAGCTCGTCCCTGGGGCAGACCCTCGTCAGGGGCAAGTTGCAACAACCTCCCCACCACAACTTCGGCTCCCTCCCCCACCTGGAAGCTGGCCCGACCCACCAGCTCGCTCTGCTGAGCCGGGACATCTCATGGGGCAGGGGTTACCCTACACTGGTGCCGGCACACTTTTGACCTCTGCACCCCACCCTTCCCAACAATGGTCTCCTAGGCAGTCACTCATGTCACCCACCCGTAAGGCCAGACCTGAGTAAAAGCATTTTTAAAGACAGCACTATGTTAAGAACTCCGTGAGAGGGCTACAAATGCAGTACTTTGTTTAAAGAGGGACTAAATATGAACTTTCAGCCATGTGTCCCAACTATGTCTATTTTATTTGGTTTGGGGCTTGATGCTATTAAAAAAACCCAACAAATGTTTTAGTTATTTTCTAAAGAGACTGCACAGTTGCTTGACTGCTAATGTCAGTTGCAACGTAGTTTGTTTCTGGTTTTCTCTCTATTTTGTTAGTATGTTTGTTCTAAGGATTTAACAGCATTGTGGGAAAATAAATCTAATTGCAAACAAACTGAACTCTTATTTACGGTGAAAGTAACATTTTGTTCCAAAAAGGAGATCAGTGAAAAATGGAATGCAATCCTGAATTTTTACAAGCTACAGAAGCAAGGGGGGTGATGCAATAACCGTATGGTGGCATGATGTTATGTATTATTTCCTAAAATAACCAGGGGGAGACTACGTTAGCCGCACCTAAGGCTGAGTCTGTGCTAGGAAAACTAGGACTCATAGTTCTCCACTGACAGTGGCAATAGGGGAGGCTGTAGCACTGATAGGGTTCAAGCATTTTTCCACCTTGCCATTTAAACCTGCTCCAAATAGGATTAGACAATAAAGCAACTAAAAAACAAACAAAAAAATCCCACAAGATACCCAACCCTTCACCACCCTCCACCTACCCATTCTGAAGTTATCTAAACTACAGAGTATTGCAGTGCTGTCTTCTACAGGTGAATTGTGGGTCTCAATTTTCCTAGTATAGATATTGCCTATTAAGCAGTGTAATCTAGTAGTTAGAGCAGGAAGACTAGGATTGACAGTTTTAGTTGGATGTATTCTTGGAGGTTTCATCACATGACAATCTTTAATTAAAGATTAATCTTTAATTCCTGGAGACTCCAGGACAATCCTGGAGGGTTGGCAATCCCAAAGAAGATAGGAGTTCTAGGTTCCATTCCATTCATGCCTCTGATGAAGTGAGCTGTAGCTCACGAAAACTCATGCTCAGATAAATTGGTTAGTCTCTAAGGTGCCACAAGTACTCCTTTTCTTATTCCCACCTCTGCAACTGGTTGCTGAGCAACCTCAAACAAGTCAATTAAGGCCCAAGTTCCTCAGTTCCCCTATTTCTAAAATGCGTAAAACAATATTTACCTTTCAGGGATAAGACTTAATTTGTGCTTTAAAACTTCTTGGGCTTGAAATATTAACAATGATTATATTTTCCCTGAAGAAGAATTCTGTATTAGCAATCTCCTGTCCCATTCCTGTGGAGGCGGCTTGATTTTATTTTTTTTTAACCATGTAAGATTTGAAAATATTCCATGGATTTAAACTATGTTGCATTTTGCTTTGGGACAATCAGACAGCCTGGTGCAAACTACGAAGTTCAGGTTACTATTAAATTCTGTCCCCTCCCCTCAATTCTTTAGACTGTAGCAAATCAGGAAATCAGGGCAGCTGTGCGGTTTGTGACACTATGTGACCAATTTACATGCAACACAGTTCTTATGAAAATATGCCAATGGCACCTTTCAATGAAGAGCAAATCAAATTTGATGATTACTTGGAGGGGAATGAATCACCACTAAAAATCGCTACTCCCTTTACTGAGTGTTGAGCAAGTGGAGTTAAATCTTAATTGCCTTTCAAGTTTTGGAAAAAGTAGTTTACAAGATGCTCTCAAACCTGACAAATATTGTATGCAAAATTAAACCTTAGGATGTTAACTTTGAAGTAATGAACCCTGGATATAGAGCATTCAAAGAAAGTATTTTATTTCTTTTATAAGAAGTGTAAATGAGAGGGAAACAAAACAATACAACCACATGTACAAGTCTGGTATTGAGACAAAATCCTTAAATCCTGACAGAAGTTGTCAACTTCTATATCTTCCTGTTTGCATACTCTCTGAACTCCCTTGCAGGTATTTTTCTTCAGAAAAAAAAAAACAAAAAAAAAACACACACACACACAAAAACCCCATGCACACTAATCTGAGCTCTCCTTGAGGTTCTCTAAGCACTTCTTCATAGCACTGGGCTCTGGTCCAAATAGTCAAGCTACCTGGTTACTTTAGATATATTTTAGGCCTTCTGTTTATAGTGGTGTAAGATTTTTTAATAAAGACCTTAGTTATTTGTTCAAATACCTAAAGGAAGCAAACATCAAGAGCTGGAACAGGCAGTTTCTCTTCCTTTTGTATGCTTTTCTCCCAAAATAAAAAAGTTTTCTACACATAGCTTTGAATTCTTTCTTTCACTGCCACCAGCAAAACTTTTTGGCGTATCAAAGAGAAGTATTTTGACTGCCCCAACACCGCCAAAAGAAAAAGTTCCCAATAAACAAGGTCAGTAAGACTCACCGCATGACTATAGCTCCTAATCGTTACCTCAGTGTTTCACAAGCGGGGTGGGGCAATAAAGAGCAGAAGAAAGAAATTGGAGTGAAGGGGAAGACTACATAGCCTGATATCTACCCCTGCTCTGAAAATGCACTCTCACAACAGAGGAAGAAAAACAGTGGGCAGGTCTTCAGAAGTCACCACCACCAGATGCAACTGGCTGCAATAGTAGGTTGTATGTACAAGTTTGCAGATTTCATTGTCTGCACACAAAAAGTTGTACCCCACTAGTGTGGATGCAGTTTTATACTGGTATAAAAGGGTCCATTACTGTATAGCTATTTCCATACAGGAACAGGAACAACCTATACTGGCATAAGGCGCCTTGATACCAGTATAACGCCATCCACAATAGTGGGGTTATACCAATACAACCATACTAGTTAACCCCCTCCCAACATAGTTATACCAGTACAAAAACTGTGTTTTAGACCAAGCCTTATGCTACTATCCCAGCAGTTCTCAAACTCGGTCATGACCCTGTTTTAATGGGGTCGCCAGGGCTGGCGTAAGACTTGGTGGGGCCTGGGACTGACGCCGACGCCCGAGGGCTTCAGTCCTGGGCAGCAGGGCTCAGACTTTGGGTTTAGCCCCCCACTGTTTGGGGTGGTGGGACTTGAGCTTTGCCCCCCTCCCCGCCCAGGACAGTGTGACTTGGGCTTTGGCCCCACCCCAGGGTGATGGGGCTTGGGCAGGCTCAGACTTCAGTCTCCCCTCCTGGGCTCATGTAGTCATTTTTGTTGTTAGAAGGGGGTCGCTCTGCAATAAAGTTTGAGAATGGCTGTAGACTATCCCAAGCTTCTCTTCTATGCTCCTGTGGTGGCCAGCTCAGCTGCAAAATCATGCTGCCTGGCCCCGTGAAGCTAAATGACAACCTTCCTCACTGGAAACAACATGCAGCTTTCTGTTGAGTTAGCCCTATAAGATTTGGGAAGCAAAAGACTAAAAAAAAAAAGTTTCTCAAGGGCATTTGGGGCCCTCTACTTTGTTTGTGCGCATCATTTGTTGGTAATTTAGTTAACTGTAAATTACAGTTATTCCAGATAAATAACCAATTAACGTGTGCGCTGTTTTGAAATTGCTCAGAATCTTCTTGGATTTGGAAAATTACACAAGGCATTTCAAGAAGTCTTGGGAGTGGACCCTGAGACACCAATTTCCACCACTGAGTACATGGGTGCCTCCCCACCAATCCCCAACATCGCCTTTCAGGCGTGTGTAAAGTTGTCAAAATAAAGACACACAGGGTTTGATCAGAGGAAAACTGAAACATGGCGTAACTGCTTTATCTAGAAGCATAGCATCACCTGACTGAAAGCAGCCATTTACACTACCTAGAGACTCACTGTGCACATTGGTATAATTCTACATGCCTCAGTGAGACACACTTCAAAAATAGCATTTGTGAATCCTTAATAGGGAACAAGCATCCTTACCTTTATTACAAACACTACATAAGGTTATTAGAAGAGTAGTTTATTTTTCACTGCATGATTTACTTTTTGCATTTCTCTCAGTGCAGGTGGTGAAAACAGACTGGTTGGATTCATTTGCAAGTTCTCATGCTCTAGCATATGCTGCAAGGTGTCATTTGTAAATTCTGTAGGAAATGTTTGTTACTCTGTTTCCATGAGAATGTATTTTAATTTGGTGCATTTCTATTATTAAGTGTAGCGAAACCTTGTTTTCCAGAATCTAAATTTTAGGCCAAATTGACCTGACACTGTCCCCCTTAAAAGCAATTTTAGTCTGTTAATAATCAACCAACCAATCAATATAGAAATACTAGTCTAAATGGAACTTGACAAGCAAATAAATTGATAAGGTCCCTGGCTCCTTGGAGCTTAAGATCATAGGACCAGATTCTGCAAGCCACTCCACAAAAAGAATTTCCATTGTTCCTGAGCCCAGTGTGTCTACTTAATTGGACAGTAAATCAGAACACAGCGTGCTGGGTATGAGACAAGACAGCATGCAGCCCTGCTCTTGGGACAAAGTCATTTCTTGTTATTTTTGTTTTCTTTCCCACCATCTTGTTACATAAAGCAGGTCAGCAGAGCTAACATTTTTCTGCATGTTTCTTGTGGTTTCCTTGGGGTTGATTATTAGAAGGCAAGCTAAGTTTGGTGGACATTTGTTGAAAGGCTTCACAAAGAAGTGGGTTTTTAGAAGGGATATTGAAGAAGGGAGGACAGTCGACTGACACACACAAGATCAAGAAGGCTATTCAAAGCCTCATGGGGCTGCACTGCAGAAGGCAAGTACCGAGGGGAAAGGATACAAACGGAGCAACCAAGCAGAAGGCTTAAGAGGAGTACAGGGAGAGAAGGGAAGAGACAAAAGTAAAGATGTGTGTCTGGAGTCATGCAGGACCTTGAAGACAAGTTCAGGGAAGGAAATGAAGGGACTCAAACAGGGGCATGGCAGTTTGAGCAGTAGGAGAGGAAGATAATTTTGCCAACCTAGTAGTTTTGGATGTGCTGGAGGGCGAGTACATTGACAGGTGGTTCCAGTAGTTAAGGCAGGACGACCAGAGACAGACGGAAAAAGGATGGATTTTAGAGATGTTATAAGAACCAGCAGGAATCAACAAAAGCACAGATACTGGTTGGGGGAAAGAAAATTTAAATATGACCCAGACTGTAAGTGATGCAGCTACCATGGGTGAAATCCTGGGCCTCAATGAAATTAATAGGATTTTTGCCACTGACTTCAATGGGGCTGGATGTCACTCCACGTTTTCATTCTCTGTGAGAAATGCCATGCACATGATGACATTATATACCATAGTTTAACAATAGTGACAGCAATATTGTAAGCCTAGATGACCTGGAGGATAGCAACATTATCATCAACTGCTACCAAGAGGGCTGAGAGAAGGGAAAAATCAGCGTCACATTTTAGCCATGTTGAGTTTGAGCTTGCAACGGAACGCACAGGAAGAGTCATCAGAGAGGTGGGACTAGAGATTGAAAAGTGTGATTATTTTCGAAGTAGTCAACATGGAGATGGTGAATGAAGCCATAAGAACTTGAGGAGGTCTAACAAGGATAAGGGTGTAGAGCAGTGGTGGGCAATCAGTGGCCCGCAGGCTGCATGCAGCCCGTTAGGGTAATCCGCTGGCGGGCTGTGAGACAGTTTGTTTACACTGACTGTCCACAGACACGGGAAGCGGCGCGGGCTGCAGGGACGTGCTAGCCGCTGCTTCCCGCAGCTCCCATTGGCTGGGAACGGTGAACCACAGTCACTGGGAGCTGCAGACAGTCAATGTAAACAAACTGTCTTGCGGCCCACCAGCAGATTACCCTCACATGCCGCAGGTGTAGAGAGATAAAGGCATAGAGGGGGATAAAGGACAGAATCCTGAGAGGCAATAGAAGAAGCATGACTGGGTATTGTCTTCACTGCACAGCTGGCCAAGGTGACGGGCGCCTGAGTGAGGCTAACCTGCGTGTGAACATTCCCACAGCAAAGCCTACCCTTGTTACTGTGTCCTCACTGTTTCTGCATTCACCCATGTGTGTCTGGAGATGTATCCCATAGTTCTTTTTGCTAAGACACTCTAGAATTCACTCCCAGTCAGTCGTGGGAGAACTTGTCTGTCCTTTGAGGCAGTGTCATCAGTTTGGAAGTGCTGGGGGAGCTAGTGCCCCCCACAAGGTTTTTGCACTTGCTTAAAGTTCCATAGGCTACAGAGCCGGCAGGGGCCCTGGCCCAGCCACTTTTAAGCAGTGGTCCTGTCCTAAATCAGCACAGCTGCTGCCAGAGCATTGCTCCAGCTGTGTGGTCACAATGCCACTAAAATTTGACCCAGCCAGGTCAAACTTCAGGAAGTGGCATTGCGACTTGGTGCACAGGGTCGCAACACTGTTCAAATTTGCCCTGCCACCCCTCTGTCCAGACAGAAGGCCAGCCGGGCCCAATGGTGTTGCAACCTGGTGCATAAAAAGTCTGTTCCTGTATGTTGAAACACAGGGGAGTCCAACGAGAACCCAACTTGTGGCAGCACAGGCTCATGTACCATGTGGATAAGAGATGGGAGACTCCCCGACTGGGAGAGACCTGGAGTACCTGTGGGAGGAGAGTGGGGAGGACAAATGGGGTTCTTGCTGGGGGGGTGGAGGGGGTGGGCAGAAGGGAGGGAAGGATCAGAATGCCCCCTCTCCCCCACTTCCTAAATATCTGAATTGACACTACTGCTTTGAGGGGAATTGTGGAAGGGCATTGGAGGACTATTGGCACTTGAGTGATTTTGCCTCCATCCCCATTGCAATGTGGGTGGGTTCGAGCCATATAAACTACTCCAGGGTTTAAACACCTCTAAACTCAGGTCAACGGTTTTTCTGCATGGACGGTAAGGATGGCTGGGCTAAAATGAAGGCAAGAGTCTGGGTTAACTATGCAGAGAAGACATACCCACAGAGGCAGATGCTGAAGGAGCATTACAGAAATGGAATAAGATCTCAGTAAGCACAGAATCATAAAAGCACAAGGAGGAGAGCCCGATCAACTGTGATAGAAGTAGCAGGCTCTTGTTTTCTTTGTCTCTGCGTCTTTACACATACCCACATGCATACTTAACTTTTATGGATCACTTAACACTCCTGAGCCTTCATCAATCCTCTCCACTATATCCTACAAGGATATGCTTCATAGGTAGAGCCCTACCAAATTCACAGTCCATTTTGGTCAATTTCACAGTCACAGGATTTTAAAAATCATAAATTTCATGATTTCAGCTATTTAAATCTGAAATTTCATGATGGTGTAATTGTAGTGGTCCTCACCCAAAAAGGAGTTGTTTTTTGGGGGGGGGAGGGGGGAGTCGCAAGGTTATTGTAGGGGGGGTTGCAGTACTACTCCCCTTACTTCTGCGCTGCTGCAGAGCTGAGCAGCAGCTGCTGGCCGGGAGCCCAGCTCTGAAGGCAGAGCCGCCACCAGCGGCAGCCCAGAAGGAAGGATGGCATGGTAAGGTATTGCCACCCTTACTTCTGCGCTGCTGCCTGCAGAGCTGGGCCCTCAGTCAGCAGCTGCCACTCTCTGGCCGCCCATCTCTGAAGGCAGCAGCGCAGAAGTAAGGGTGGCCTGGTATGGTATTGCCACCTTACTTCTGTGCTGCTGCTGGTGGGAACGCACCTCCGGCTCCAGACAGTCTCTGCTTCCCACCACCTGTGGGGCCCCACCTGTCTCCCTGGAGCTGAGCCGCCTGGGACCGGTCCAGAAACCTGGCCAGTCTCTAGCAATCGGGGGGAGACACACGATAGTGTGCGGGGCTTGGCTGGGCCCCTCCAGGCAAGCAGGTCCTGAGGGAGTCTGGCCAGGGCAGGCCCTGGCCTGGATGATCGCACCACTCCTGAGATGCCGGAGTGATTCCCTGCCCTGGGACCAGCCCTGGCAGCTCAGCCCGGCAGACACAGTCACTTCCCAGAAGGGCTGGTGAGTGTGGCCAGGAAGCAGGGCGTGGATCTCTGGGAGGCCTGGGGGCGTGTCCTGGGCTGTGAGGGGTCAGGGAAGATCTCTGTGTGTTGGGGCTCTAGGGAGTAGAAGTTCTGTGTGGGGTGCTGGGCAGTTGTGGTGGGGCTGTGGGCAGGGGTGTGGTGGTGTGCAGGGCATTGTGCATTTGTAGCAGAGTCTGG
The DNA here is from genome assembly GCF_965152275.1 of Natator depressus. NCBI lineage: Eukaryota > Metazoa > Chordata > Testudines > Cheloniidae > Natator > Natator depressus. Next base: position 152,534,606 of record NC_134236.1, read on the forward strand.
GGTGCGGGTGCTGGGCATAGTGGGTCCAGGGGGCTCTGGCCATAGGGAATTGGGGGGAGAGGGGGGCATTCCAGTGTTGGGCGGGGAAGGGAAAATGTGTGGCGTGGCATGGGCCCACCCCTGAGGGGAAGGGGCATGCTGGCAGCACAGGGCCGGGCGGGCCATTGTGCGTCTGCCAACTGCTGGTTTGTGAATAGTGCCCTCACACTGGGCTGGGCGGACATGCCATGCCCCTGGCTGGCCCCTCACTCCAGGGACCTACCCCCAATGCACCATGCTCCATTGCCCCCATAGGGGCCCACAGATATGTTTGGCACCAGGGCCGTAAAAGGTTAATCTGGCCCTGCTGGGACAACATATGGCCAACCCCATTTTCTTACTTCTCTATTCCTCACTGCTCACCTCCATAAACGGCTGCCCTGAGTGTACAGTAACTCCTCACTTAAAGTTGTCCCGGTTAAGGTGGTTACGTTGCTGATCAATTAGGGAACATGCTCGGGGGAAGAGGGGGGCTAATGTCAGGGTGTCCCCCTCCCCCCGCTTACCTCATCTTCCATAGAGCAGGGGGGACACATGACAGGGCTCAGAACTGGGACGGAGGGAGCTTCCTGGCAGCAGCTGCCCTCTCAGCTTGCTTATCTACTTAAAAAGGTAGTGTACTTAGAGTGGGGTCAGCGTACTTAAAGGAGCAACGCGCCTCTCTCTCTCAAACAGGGTGTGTCCCTCTCTGTCTGCCATGCTGTCTCCCCTCCCTCCATTCATGCTGCCTTGTAGAGTGTGAGGCTACATTAACAACGAGTTAACCCTTGAGGGCTCAGCCAATTGCTAGTTCATCATTTAGCAGTAAGGCATTCCCTGGGAAATATCCCACCCTCTGACTTCACCACCTCAACCAAGCTTCACAATCATCATCGCTGTATACCAGTATTAAATTGTTTGTTTAAAACTTATACTGTGTGTGTGTGTGTGTGTATGTGTGTGTGTATAATATAAATAAGACTATATATAGTCTTTTGTCTGGTGAAAAAAATTTCCCTGGAACCTAACCCCCCTATTTACATTAATTCTTATGGGGAAACTGGATTCGCTTAACATCGTTTCACTTAAAGTTGCATTTTTCAGGAACATAACTACAAAGTTAAGCGAGGAGTTACTGTACGTGTTTTTTACATGTAAAAACTATTGCATAGGCTCCAAAGAGCCAAACTACATGCCAGTTAATGCACACACTAGACGCATAGCAAGACACTAACAGTTTAGTATTACTGTGTGATCTGTTGAGTCTTATTAAGTAGCTGTAAAGAGGAGTTATACATACAAGGAACTCGTCTCCCCTCCACCACCAACCACTCCTTATGGTTAGGAAACGGTCCAGTGCTATAGATGTAACAAATCATGGAGGTTAAGTGAGATGCAAAGAATAGACTTGCTATATATTACAAAGATTAAACTATACACTGCATTTACTCACCATATTATAAAGGGGTTCTTTAGTAATTGGTTATTAAAATATCTAGTATTTACCCCTTCACATATACTAAGCTTCATACAAATGAAGCTCAAATTGTAACCCTTCCCACCCAACCAAACCATACAATTTTGATTGGGAAAAACTTGGGTTAAGGGGAAACCAGACCAAGTTATTAAAGCTAAACACAGATCCCAGGCAAACTTTTCAAAGTAGAACTTACTAAGCACGTAGAACAAACAAACACAGGCCAAACAAAGAAGAGGATCAAGCGCACCAATTTCTTGACTTCATCTTTTGTTTCCCTGATTCTCATGCCACCACCTAGGCTCCAGATATGCAAAAGTATCCACACACAGATAAAAAAGAAGGGGGAATCTGTTAGTTTTGGTGGCTCAGTTAATCTTATTCGTTAAAGAGTTGCTACAGTAATGCATCAGCAAACAGTTCAGTAGTGTAATTCCACAGAGTAGTACCTTATTGAGGCAGCCTGAGGAGGAGTCAATACGTTTTTGAAACCTAGGGAAATTAACACACACACACACACACACAGAGTTAAACTGGTAGTTGAAAAGGAAACTTTTACACCCTTCTGGTTAAAGGTTGAAAAGCAATCTTAGAAAACGGATTTAATTAGGCTCTAGCCACTGTTCCACAGACAGTAAAGACAAATTACACTTACAGTAAACCAACTGCATTTTAAAAAATTAGCATCTCTCCCTTTGGTGGAAAACCTCACTTTTTTATTGTAAACTCAACTATTCCTTTCAGTTAGATGTGTTTTAAAATTATACAAGTTACTACATTGTCTTAAAAGGACAAAAGAAAAGGAAAAAAAATACCTACCAAGCACATCACCTGTTGATATAAACCCAGTCTGCTGGCCTGTGCCCCAGGGAAGCCATATGCCCTGCCTGCAACTGGCAAAAAAAACCTGAATGCTCAGCACTATGACTTCTGCAGTGTGGGAAATCTATAGAAAGTTGATTCAAACTCAGTACACCAATTAAGAGAAAGTATTTGTCAAACTCTCTTTTCTCATGTTAAAAATAAAATTCATGAAATCTCAAATGTCAAAGACACCCCCCATAGGTATGAATGAAAATACTTTGTTAGAAAACCAAAGCTATTCCCCTCCCCCTTCCTTAAAGACAGGCATACACCTCTTTTAACTGCACCCTACTTTCAAATGGGATTTGCTCTCCAAAACACACATCCCCAGGAGGAGCGGCCCTCCCCTGTTAGAGATCTCTCCCAGAGGTAAACTTTGAGATACTTAGGACCTAGGTTTTGCATGGCAAGTGTCCCAGCTAAGTCAGGAACCTGCTTGGGGCAGGGACTTCTAAAGAGGCTCGTAAGACATTTACGGGAACTCACAGCACTATCCCGATAGCCTTTCATTCAAAGTTTTGGCGCGGGGGGGGGGGGGGTAATCGCATGACACGCACACGTGTCTCGTTTTTGGGAGGATGTTGGTTAAGGAGACAGCAGCCTTAGCTCTCCCTGTCTCCGCGGCGGGTTACTAAGGCTGTCTTGCCTCACAGGGAGGATTTGTGAAGCTCTCTTAACTGCGCTTTGAGATCCTCACGTTCAAAGGGTCACCCCCAGAGCACTTACCTGCAGGATCTTCTCCAGCCCCTCCTGGCCCAGGCAGGGAAACTCCTTGAGCAGCTCAGTTTTCTTGTCCTTGTAATCTTCCGTCGCTGCTCGCCAGTTCGGCTCCTCCAGGACCTCAAAGATAGCTGCCCCAATGGACAGGTAGAAGATGATGGCAGAAGTCAGCAAGGGGCCCCTGTCTACCATGGTGCTGGAGGGGGCGGCTCGGGGACAGTGACAAGCAGGGCGCTGGCAATGCCTTGGCGAGGCGCAGGGAAGGGAACAGCAGCCTTGGGCTCCCTCTGGAGAGCGACTGAGAGACGCTGCTGCTGCTGCTGCTGCTGCTCTTCTTCTTCTTCTTCTTCTTCCTCCTCCTGCCCTGCCTTGCCTTGCTCTCCCTCCCCCCACACCTTTCTTCTCTCCCTCCCTTTTTGTCTGTGTGGCTCCCTCCCGCTGGCCTCTCGCTCGCTCTCCTCCCACCGTCTCCTCCCTCCTCTTCTCCCCTCTCCCTCGGGCTGCCTCCGTCCCCTCTTCCTCCCCCCTCCCGCCTCGCTCCTTCGGCGGCTGTTTGAATTAGGTGCCCCGACTCTCCCCCTGCCCTTCCCGGGCGGCGCATGCGGGGCGGCTGGAGGGGAAAGTTCCCCGCTTCGGCTGAGCAGCTCTGGGGCAGGTTCCCACCCCGGAGACCCGGGACTGGGAGGCCGGGGGACCTGCGTTCAGCCGCGCTTTGCCCGCTCCCTGTGCCTCTGCGACCCCGCTCCGCCGGGCTGCCTCCCCCGCCCCGGCAGCCACGTGTGTGCGCTCCGCCGCGCAGCCCGCCACGGCGGCCCCGAGGAGGGCGACCAGAGCCCCGGTAGAAAGAGTCTGACCTCCGCCTGTGCCCTGTGTGAGAGAGAGAGAGACCCCTCCGCCCGTACTGTGTGTGAGAGAGAGAGAGAGACACCCCTCCGCCCGTACTCTGTGTGTGTGTGTGTGTGAGAGAGAGAGACACCCCTCCGCCCGTACTGTGTGTGTGTGTGTGAGAGAGAGAGACACCCCTCCGCCCGTACTGTGTGTGTGTGTGTGTGAGAGAGAGACACCCCTCCGCCCGTATTGTGTGTGTGTGAGTGAGAGACACCCCTCCGCCCGTACTCTGTGTGTGTGTGAGTGAGAGACACCCCTCCGCCCGTATTGTGTGTGTGTGTGTGTGAGAGAGAGAGACACCCCTCCGCCCGTACTCTGTGTGTGTGTGTGTGTGAGAGAGACACCCCTCCGCCCGTATTGTGTGTGTGTGGGAGAGAGAGACACCCCTCCGCCCGTATTGTGTGTGTGTGAGAGAGAGAGAGAGAGACCCCTCCGCCTGTACTGGGGGGGGGTCAACCCTCTGCCTCTATTGTGGGTGTGGGTGAGAGAGAGAGAGAGTCCCCTCCGCCTGTACCCGGGGGCGGGGAGGGGGTCAACCCTCTGCCTATATTGTGGGGGTGTGTGTGAGAGAGTGTCACCCCTCCATGTGTACTGGGGGGGGGGAGAGAGAGAGAGAGACATCCCTCCACCTGTACTGTGTGTGTGTGTGTATGTTGGGGGGGTGAGTCACTCCTCTGCCTGTACTGTGTGTGGGTGAGTGAGTGAGTCACCCCTCCGCCTGTACTGTGGGGGTGTGAGACATCCCTCTCCCTGTACTGTGTGTGTGTGTGAGAGAGAGAGAGAGACCCTTCCACCTGTACTGTGGGGGTGTGTGAGAGCGTTACCCCTCCGCCTGTACTCTGTGTGTGTGTGTGTGTGTGAGACACCTCTCCACCTGTACTGGGGGGGGGGTGAGAGAGACACCTCTCCACCTGTACTGTGTGTGTGTGGGGGGGGGTCAACCCTCTGCCTGTACTCTGTGTGTGTGTGTGTGTGAGAGAGAGAGAGAGAGAGACACCCCTCTGCCTGTACTGTGGGGGGGGGTCAACCCTCTGCCTGTACTGTGTGGGTGTGAGACACCCCTGTACCTGTGTGTGTGTGTGAGTGTCATCCCTCCACCTGTACTGTGGGGGTGTGAGAGTGTCACCCCTCTACCTGTACTGTGGGGATGAGATGCCTGTACCCTGTGTTTGTGTGTCTGAGAGAGACCTCTGCTTACCCTCTCTCTGTGGATGTGAGACACCTCTGCCTGTACTCTGTGTGTGTATTGTCATCATCTGTGACAGGTAAATGTGGATTGGAGCACGAACCCCTATTTAAAACTAGTAGTGTCAGGGGAAGAAGGGTGACCCATGTTACTGGAGATTGGGTGAATCTAGAAGACAACTGATGTTTTTGGTGCCTGGGGGCTCTACACACCTCTCCCCATATATGTGAGTGACCACCCATGTTAAAGGGGTGTGAGATCTGATCCTTTTTTCTCCTGGAGCCGAGCAGGGGTAAGAGGATGCAGTTCTCCTCATTTCTCCTGAGTAGGGGATAGACTGTCACTAGACAAGTTTTTGGAACATGCCTCTAGTTTTCATCTGAGCTGGCCAAAGTGGCGAGGACAAATAAAATGGGCAAGGGGCCAAAAAATGGGGAAAGGAGCCATGCACAGCTTCCCTTTCACCCATTTCCCTTGTCTGTGTAGATTTTAAGATCTTCAGGAAAGGAACCGTGTTGTCCTGTGTGGTGGTAAAACCCCTAGTATATTTCGTGCCTTTAATAAATAATGCATATGAGAGAGAGACCCCTGCCAGTGTTTTTCCATAAGACATTCAAAAACTCCCAGCTTGAGATAGTCCAGCGTGGCTTGTTCATAAAGCCTTGCCCAGGAATTGAATTGACCTTTACTTTTAAAGAAGGGGTTAAAGAGAGAGGAAAAGCTGCAGCACTGTGTTGGATGAGAGTAGTTGGAAATGTGAGACAGTGGGAGGGTGAAATGTACTGAGAAAAAGGGTGGAGGGGAGAGAAGGGAAGGGAAGCTGGAAAGAAGAGACAGTGCAGGAAGGAAGAAGGAAGAAAAAGGGAGCAAAATGAAAAGAAAAATGTGGAATAAGATAAAAATGAGAGAAATATGGGGGGAAATCCTGCCTTAGATGTGGGTGTTCAGTTACTGGTGTGTAAAACTCAAAGTGACGTCAAAGCAGTGCTCTCATGAGACTGCTTATAGAAAACTAAATTGCTCCCTACATAAACAGCCTACTCCAACAATGAATACATTCATCACAGGCAACTATAACCTATAGTAGGTTCTCTTTTTTCAAGCTCAGCAGTTTAGTAGCAGGGTGAGAGAAACTACTAATGAGGGATAGGATAGAGGTCTATAAAATCATTAATGCTGTGGAGAAAGTGAATAAGAAAGTGTTATTTACTCCTTCACATAACACAAGAACTAGGAGTCAACCCAGTGAAATTAATGGTCAGCAGGTTTAAAACAAACATAAGGAAGGACTTCTTTGCACAATGTACAGTCAGCCTGTTGAAATCATTGCCAGGGGGTGTTGTGAAAGCCAAAAGTATAACTCAGAAAAGAATTAGATAAATTCATGGAGGATAGGTCCATCTCTGGCTATTAGGCAAGATGGTCAGGGATGCAACCCCATGCTCTGAGTGTCCCTAAATCTCTGACTGCCAGAAGCTAGGACTGGATGCCGGGAGTGGATCACTCAATAAATTGCCATGTTCTGTTCATTCCCTCTGAAGCGTCTGGCACCAGCCATTGTCGGACGACAGGATACTGGCCTAGATGGACCATTGGATTGACCCAGTATGAGAATTCTTATGTTCACTAAGAACATAAATCTGTCAATGTATTGATTGTTCAGTATCTCAGTCTTCTCTTGGGAATCCCCAATTATATGCAGGCTTCTTCAAAAGGGGCCACAGAACCATGGAAAAACTTCCATATGAAGTGATATTAGAAATATTGTGTTTGTTTAGATTAGAGATGAGACAAGAAAGGAGATGATAAACACAGTGGATGGGATAGAGAAAGTAAATCAGGCAAGTTTATTTGTTTTCTCTCCTAAAGCACGAACAAGAGTACGTTTAATGAAATTGGAAAGCAGCAAATTTAAATCTGATAAAAGGGAACGCTTTTTTCACAATGCACGTTTACCACGAGGAACTCTCTGCCACGTGTCCTTTGGACCAAAAGCTTAGTATAATTTTAAAAAAGCACTGGATGTTGATGGATAATGAAAACATCCACAGTTACGTTACACAGGATTTAAAAATAAAATTGAAAGGAAGGATCTGGGCAAGTTAATGTATAATTGCCTATTTTGGGCTTTTGCAGCTTCCTCTGAATTATCTATGAGCCACTGAGCTAGATGGACCACTGCTCTGATCAAGTTATAGCCGTTTTGTGTTCATAGATTATAAAGCCAGAAGGTACCACTGTGATCATCTCATCTGACTTCCTGCATAACACAGGCCATAGAACTTCTCTGAATTAATTCCTGTTTGAACCTGAGCATATCTTTTAGACAAACATCCAATCCTGAGTTTAAAATCGCCAATGATTGAAAATCCACCACATGTTCCTATTTTCTTGTTCTTGCACATGTGTGCCTCTTTACCTGGGGGTATTTAATATTTGACTGCATTTTTGAAATTGTACCTCTCTTGCTGACTACCTATAACTCTTTACATTGCTGAAATAACCATATTAAGGGAATAACATGAACATCCCAGAACATAGTGCAGATTTGCAGAACAAATAGGAATGAATACAGTTTCAACACAGTTATGGAACATATGTTTAAGATTGGGTGGAATCTTTCTACTTTCCATCTCAAACTCTACCTCGACTATTCTGCTGAATCTTTCAGGAAATTGAGTCAGTTGACATTTTGAAATATTACTACACTTGTCAGACTGCTTCTTTGGGTTTTAGAGTGGTAACCCACACAAGAAAATAGTTAACCACAATTCAGTGGGAAGCAAATTCTACCCTCTAGAAGCAGAAGTGAACTTATGAGTCTGTCCGTTAGCTCCTGACTTCAATTTTCACTTCAATTTCTTTTGTCTGCAGCAGAACAAAATACAAGGCACATTTTCATACTGCACTGAAAGTGAGCGTAGCAAGAAAGAATGTGTCTAAGTCATGGATGGTTTTATTTGATACTTATAGTGCAGTGCTTTTTGTAAGTGGTTTTCCATAGCTGGCACCTCTCTTTGTTGCTTTTCTTGACCTCCTAAAACATCCAATCTCCTTTTATCCATGGCCCTTTTTACTCGCTGTCTCCCTCAGATTAAACAGTGCCCCTATTGTTCACCCGCAGCACCTGTCACATGGGCCCCACGGCTTCCCAGGCCAGTTGAGATAATGAAAAGGCTGGGATGGCTTACTCAAGAGCTGAAACATTTCAGGGCTGAAACAGCAGATAGTACTATTGTGAGTGAAACCACAAGTGTCAACCGTTTGCACTGTTTGCAAAAGTCATCATCATTTCAGGCTTTCCAGTCCAAAAAGGAAATCCCTTTCAGCCAAGCTGTATGTCTAAGACACATTTGCTGTACAGATGTTTCCTAGAACAACCCTGAAATGAATAAATAAATGTTAGAAAATGTTTTAGATTGAGCACATGAAAATACTTTATGGTAAAGGAAACCTGTTGCATAGTGACAAGTGCTGCAGATTTTACTGAGTATGAACTGTGAAAGGTGCAATTAACTTCAGGCATCTATCTTCTCAGGCTGCATCACTTCTCACCTGGAAGTCCTTACTTTCCAATTGTTTCGTGATCTCACTCCGGGTGATGTCCATCAACTCTGCATCTCTCACTCTTTTAACAAGCTTTGACCCATCTAGATTTGCTTCTCCGCTCTTGTTGCAAATCTTGTCTTACTTTTTTGTACCTAGAGAGGTGGAGGGGGTTGTAATTTGTTGCTTTGCTGCCTAAATACTCGGTTGCAGTTTCTTTTTTCAGTGGGGTAGTTTTTAATCTTCATGAGCAACTTTCTCATGAGGGAACCCAGATATCTTAGTTTATTATCTGTGCATGTCATTGACTGTCTTACTCCTCGCCTATCTACAATAGCAATCTGACCTTCAACGTTGGACAGTGTAGTCCTGTTTCTCTCAAACTATTGCATGAAGAAACTCTAAACTTCTTCCATCTCACTTCAACTCTTGCAGACAAACATTGATAATACCAATTTCTTATTATAAAACTCTTGATTTTAACATGCATATAACCTGGAAAAATCTAAATCATGGCTATAAAAATCAATCAATTGCAGTATTTTCAGTCCTTGTATTCACTTTCTTTTTTTAGTTCACCATCATAATACCCACAAAACTTTGGCAGTCAGGCCTCATAATCAGGTTTAGTGGGACATTGTGGGAGAAAAATGGTGAAAATTGCCAAATATTCTGCTATTGTTTGTAATATAAAACATCTAACCTCCCAGTTGCAGATAAGGGCCCAGATAGGGATATGTATTCTGGAGATGAATGCTTGACTGCACAGATGGTGTCAAAAGGAGGGCTTTGGCTTCCTTGACCATGGGATGCTGTTCCAGGAAGGTGGACTGCTGGGAAGAGATGGAGTCCACCTGACCAAGAAGTGGAAGAGCATCTTCACACACTGACTTAACAATCTAGGGAGAAGGGCTTTAAACTAGGTTCACAAGGGGTAGGTGGAAAAGGCCCACAGGTAGATATTCAAAAAAGTGACCTTAACAGAGGGCTCAGTGTTGTGGGGGAAATGGAAAATTACGCTAGGGTTACAGAAGCAATGAGAGCGAGAACAGTGGGCGAAATTGCTCAACATCTTAGATGTCACAAATGCAAGGAGTCTGGGTATGGGGAATACACAGGATAAGTTGGAAGTCGTAGTACACAAGCTAACTTATGCCTTTATCATCATCATTGAGCCTTGTTGGGATAACTCTCATGACTGAAATATTGGTATACAGGTATATAGCTTGTTCAGGAAGGACAGACATGGAAAAAAGGGAGGAGGTGTTACATTATACATCAAGAATATATACACTTGTTCAGAAGTTCAGAAGGAGGTGATAGGTAGGCCAGTTGAAAGTCTGTGGGTGAAGATAAGGGGGGGAAACAGGTGATGTCATGGTAGGGTCTACTGCAGACCACTAAATCAGGAGGAGATGGTGAATGAGTCATTTCAAGAAAGTAGACTTTAACAAACTCAGTGGACTTGTAGGTAAACTCCCAAGGGAAGAAAAATCTAAGGGAAAAAGGAGTTCAGGAAAGCTGGCAGTTCCTCAAAGAGACAATATTAAAAGCACAACAGCAAACTATTGTGATGCAAAGGAAAGGTATGAAGAATAATAAACTAATAATAAGTTATGGCACATAATGAGTACACTTAAGAAGGGATGTAAAAGTAATAAGATGAGATTCTAGAAATACATTAGGAGCAAGAGAAAGACGAAGGAAAGAGTAGGTCTTCTACTTAGGAGGGAAGAATAGCTAGTAACGGTATGACATCAAGAAGGCTCATGTGTTTAATGCCTGTTTTGCCTCAGTTTTCACGAAAAAAGGTTAATGGTAATCAGATACTTAATTAATAACAACAACAAGGAGGAGGAAGGAACGCAAGCCAAAATAGGGAACGAACAGGTTAAAGAATATTTAGATAAGCTGGATATCTTCAAGACAGCAGGGTCTGATGAAATTCACCCTAGGGTACTTAAGGAACTAGCTAAAGCAATCTTGGAACCATTAACAATTATCCTTGAGAACTCCTGGAGGACAGGTGAGGTCCCAGAGGACTGGAGATGGGCAAATATAGTACCTATTTTCAAAAAGGGGAACACAGAGGACCTGAGGAACTATAGACCAGTCAGCCTAACTTTGATACCTGAATGATACTGGAACAAATTATTAAACAATCAGTTCATAAGCTCCTAGAGGATAATAGAGTTATAAGTAATAGACAACATGGATTTGTCAAGAACAAATCATACCAAACCAACCTAATCTCCTTCTTTTATAGGGTTGCTGGCCTAGTGGATAGTGGGGAAACTGCAGGTGTGATGTGTCTTGATTTTTTTAAAGGATTTTGAAACAGTTCCAAATGATATTCTCATAAGCAAATTAGGGAAATGTCGACTAGATGAACTTACTATAAACTGCATGCAAAACTGGTTGAAAGACCATACGAAAAAGTAGTTATCTATGGTTTATTGTCAAACTGGGGGGACATAACTAGTGGGATCTTGCAGGGGTCAGTCCTGGGCCCCGTACTATTCAGTAATTTCATTAATGATGGATAATGGAGTGTGGAATATGCTTTATAAAATTTGCAGATGGCACCAAGCTGGGAGGGGTTTGGAGGACAGGATTAGAATTCAAAAGAACTTTGACTAATTGGAGAATTGGTCTGAAATCAACAAGATGAAAGTCAATAAAGACAAGTGCAAAGTACTACACTGAGGAAGAAAAAAATCAAATGCTCAGACACAAAATAGGGAATAGGCACTAGTACTACAGAAAAGGATCTGGGGGTTATAGTGGATCACAAATTGAATATGAGTCAATAATGTGACGCAATTACAGAAAAGGTTATTAATATATTAACTGCAGTGTAGTATGTAAGTCATAGGAGGTAACTGTTCCACTCTGCTTGCCACTGAGGCCTTAGCTGAAGTACTGTGTCCAGTACTGGGCACCACACTTTAAGAAAGATGTGGATAAACTGGAGAGAGTCTAGAGGAGAGTAACAAAAATGAAAAAAGATTTAGAGCATGGGCGGTGGGTGAACATGCCCTTGGGGGAGGCTAGCCCTCGGCCCCTCTCCCTCTGCCCAAGGCCCTGCCCCTCCCCTTCTGCCCCCCTTCCCCGCCGGAGCACAGAGCACCACCAGCCCCAGCACCTGGCAGGCAGGTAGGCAACACAGCCGGAGCGTCCCCAGCCCCGGAGCACTGGGTGGGCAGCGCAGTCCCAGCGCCAGACAGACGGGCAGTGTGGCGTGGCCCCAGTTTCAGGGTCTTGTGCACACCATGGCCCCAGCCTGCCTACCCCAGCCTCTCGGCCACACAAGGGAACAGTAGGCAGGAGGGGGTCTGGGGTGAAGCGTGGGCGGGGCCACTCCAGGCTGTTTGGGGAGGCACAGCCTTCCCCTGCCTATGCTACCCGCTGCCCATGATTTAGAGAAACTGACCTGTGATGGAAGACTACACTAACTCGACATGTTTAGACTTGTGAAAAGAAGACTGAGGGGGGACCTCATTGTAGTTTTCAAATGTGTTAAGGTCTCTTATAAAAAAAAATATGGTGATCAATTTGTTCTCTATGTCTGCTGCAGGTAGAAGAAGAAGTAAGCAGCCTAATTTGCAGCAAAGGAGATTTAAGTTAGATATTAGGAAATTTTTTCTAACTATAAGGATAATTAATCTCTGGAAGGGCTTGCAAAAGAAATTGAAAATCTCCATCACTGGAGGTTTCTAAGAACAGGTAAGACAAACACCTGTCAGAAATAGTCTAGGTATACTTGGTTCTTCTTCAGTACAGGGGGCTTGATTAGATGACCTCTCGAGATCCCTTCCAGCCCTACATTTATATGATTCTATGATTGAGGAGTCTGTGTAATTAGTTTCCTAAGAAATTGTTAATTTCTGTTTGTTTCTAATAAACAGTATTACTGTAGTAAATATATAAATCTGCAAAAACTGTCAAATTCCATTGAGATTTTAATCCTCAACACTGCATAATTCTTCAGTTTGTTAACCTTATTTTACAAGCATTTAAAAGGCTTTTCCAGTGCCAAAATTTCTGTTGAGCGTTGTGTGCAGATTTTGGCTGCCCATAGGATTCCTTGCTATCGTAATAGCTCCCATTCTCCTCATAGAAGCAAATGCATCAGACTAATTCCTGCAGGAGAAAATGAGACAAAGTTGGTAGCTTTTCCTCTTTACTGTTTCAGGTTAATTAAATCACTTTTATCTGGCCTTCTGAGGATGGTCACCCATCCTGGGAAGAAGAAGAAGAACCCCCCAAAACAAACTAACAACAACATCAAGTTTTCATCATCTCCTATTCCTTTGTCCCAAATCCTGCAGCAACATCTTGTGATCTTATACGAAAATGGAGTTACCTCCGTACAGTTTAGTAGGACATAGTGTTTTACACACTGATGATTTGTCATGATGTTGGAGATACAGTGAGATGAAGCAGCATCAAATTGTCATGATACAACACGAGTTGTAATGCAAACATCAAGGAGCTGTGGCAAAATGAGGGTAACGGGCATTGAGGATGCTTAGCACCTTGCAGAATAGAATCCTATAATAGAGGATAGCAATTAGAAGGAGCAGGCTCTGTGTTAAGTCAGCCAGGCCTGATAAAGCTTGCCTCCCCCAAAGGTCTCTCAGTTGCCTATAGAAATGTCATCCTCAGGAATTTATTGGAAAAAAAGGAGTTGATATTATAAGCAGGAGGGATATTAAGAGGGTTTGAGGGTACTTAGATTTCAACGTTCATCGTGTCACACTGCTTCCTTCAATTGCATACCAAGATCAGATGCAGAGGTAGCGAGCAAAGTTCATTAGTTGATATGACTCTAGGGAAGCAACTTGCCATACAACTGGCTAACATGCTGACAAGTTGGAAGACCGGAAAGAATCCATAAGAACCATTGCTTCAGTTAAAGACTAGGCTTTTGCCACCACTATAAAGATCAAAGCTGCCTGGAAATTTTAGTTCATCATGGGACCAAGTTTGCAGGGTGCTGAATGCTTTTGACTCCCATTGACTTTGGAAGAAGTTAAGGGGACTCTATAAATTAGAGCATATTCAATTGTGCACCCTAGACCTGTTTGGAGGGGACTCTCCCTAGTGGTTTCTTCCCTTCTGCATAGAAGTTGTCAGCTGCTTCTTTAGCACCATCTCCCACACATTCTCCAGACCTTGCAGAGGCCTGTCTGTGCCAGAGAAGGGAACAAAGACTGGGCGGGTTGGGGGTGATTGGGTCTGGGCTGGGGCACATATCAATCATTTAACTTCATTCTGTGTTACTGCATAGCCCTACAAGGAATCCCTGGTTATAGAGTTCCAAGATAGCCACAATGCCAGGGATGTGGTTGGGGAGAGGCCTGCCAGCCAGGAGCCAGAGCCAGGGCAGAGACATCTGCATGGATAGCACTAATCTCCCACAAATACCTGGAGATCTGCCAGATTTGGGATGGTCCTGGGGCTTTTTCTATGCGTGGGGAGTCCTGTCCCCAATAGGATGATGTAGCAGGATTCTCAGTAAGGGAATCTTAAGAGATTTCCTCCCTCAGGGTTCCCTTCCATCCAAGGTGGATTATTAGGGCCAGGATCAGATCTGATGTATATATCACGCTAGCAACAAGGGTTATGAAAACTAATGATTATCAGACTGTCAGCTATATTCAATAGAGATTTCACAATTTATTTCCTTTTAGTGTTAGACTTTTCTGTTGTCAAATAGGAAAAAAAGAAAATAAAGCTATGCAGGGTATTTCACCTGTTTCAAGTGTCTGATCCAGTTGGGGACACCAATGAATTCAGTCTTGAAGATGGCACTGCTATTAGAACTGAAAATTAAATGTTTTCCCTAAATGTGACTAAAATTCATTTGGTACAAAGACTCCCGTAAAGATTATAGGTCCAGTCTGCAAACTGTTGTTTGTGTGAGTAGCCTTACTCATATATGCAGTCCCATTGACTTCAGTGGGATACTTACAACAATAAAAACTCTTCACATGAATGATGTTTTGAAGGATCTGTCTTTATATCTTTTTTTCTGACTTTTGCAACTGGGTAACAATCAGAATTAGTAAAGGGTGTGTCTGTGGGTCTGTAGTTCACTTTGCAACATCAGCCTTGATGATGCAGTTTAAAGGAGAGAAAGGGGTGCAAGATTTCATTTTACCCAAATGAGAGCTGCATTGGTAACATACCAAGAGCCTGAGAGTTGTACTCATCTTTCATAAAAGGAAATCGATTGCAGGTAGCAGCCCGTATCTGAATATGAAGTGTGTCCTGCAGATACTCCAGACCTCAGCATGCACTGTTTCATCTTGCTTCAAAGAGAGCTCTAAATTGAGAATTGCAGGCAGGATGCTATAATCTTGCATTGCTGCCATTGTTTGTTATTGATGGGTTGCCTTGAGCTGTGTTGTAAAGCTTTCTGGGATGCACGGAGCATGCATCACCCACCCCTGCAATGGAGAAAATATCATCTCACTAATATGAAACATGAAAATACTGATCTCATTAAGCAGAAACTTGACAGGTAGATTTACTGTGTTTTATATTATTTAAATTTGTGCCTATATAAACAGATGACAATTAAACTTGAACTTTGACTGAAGGAGCTGTTAATTGTTTTTATAGCTCTAGATCAGTTAACAAATGAGTAATGTTTGCCAGTACAATAAAAGAACTAAGACGTGTACCTTTCACCTATTGCACTGTCTAGCTCAAGTAAAGCAACCTTTTCTTTGTAATATAAACCTAATTTAGGCTATGTCTACACTTAAAATGCTACAGAACTGCAGCTATGCTGGGATAGTACTTCAGCATAGACACTCACTACAGCAATGGGAAGGGTTCTCCCATCGCTTTAGTTGATCCACCTCCCCAAGAGGTGATGGGTAGGGTGATGGAAGAATTCTTACATCGATCTAGTGCTGTCTACACTATGGGTTAGGTCGGCATAGCTATGTCTCTCAGGTCTGGTCTACATGGGGTGGGAGAGGGGAATCGATCTAAGTTACGCAACTTCAGCTATGTGAATAACATAGCTGAAGTCGACGTACTTAGAGCTACTCACCGCGGTGTCTTACCTACAGTGAGTCGACTGCTGATGCTCCTCCGTCAACTCCACCTGCGCCTCTCACTCCAATAGAGTACCAGAGTCAACAGGAGAGTGCTCGGTGGTTGATTTATCATGTCTATACTAGAATGATTTATCTATACTAGACGTGATAAATCGACCCCCGCTGGATTGATCACTTCCCGTCGATCCAGCAGGTAATGTAGACAAGCCCTCAGGTTTCTAAGAGACATAGCTATGCTGATGGAAGTTTTCAGTGTAGAGCAGCCCTTAGATTTTTAATCATCTCTGTGCTAGTCTCTTGCAGACACACAGGGCCAGATCACTACACTAATGTACATCAGCGGAAGATCTGGCCCTCAAATTTCAGAGAAGTACAGTCCTTCCACCTAATGATGGGAAAGATCCTAGCTACATAATTATAGATTAATTAGTAATACATATTTATTAATTCTCTACAGTGGGTGGTAATCTCTTTAGGAGTCTAATGGGAGGGACTCAGAAACTTTGGTGATAGATAGGCAATCTTATGAAAACCAAGATATATCAAATTACTTTGCCCTCCTTTTCAAGATTGACCATTAGCAGAGTATGCAGGAGTGCTGGCATTGGAATCCACTTGGAGAACAGTGTGGAAAGCTTAACACTGGAATATCCATTTTCAGGGTAATGTGCAGAAGGCTGGCAGGAGGGATTTTACTGGAACACACCGGTAAGGTAGGGTGGAGAGCCTGGCACTTAAGACCATTGACAAGACAGTGTAGGAAAGATGACACTAAAGCCCATTGTCTAAACCAGTGGTCTGCAAATTGTGGGGTGTGCCCCCAGGGAGGTGTGGAGGAATGTTCGGGGGGGGGGGGGGGCTATGCAAGCCCAGGCCAGCCACCACAGAGGGCAGGGAGGGAGTACCACCCAGCCCTGCTCTGGCCCCAGGCCCCCCTCCCCGGCCACTGCTCTGGCCCTAGCCGCAGACCCCAGCCGCAGCAAATCTGACTTTCCTTAGTTTATCTAAATGAAAATTTCCATCTGGCTCTGGATAGAATCCCCAACATTTATGTATCCATTTAAATTCAAACCTCCTCCTGTCTTTTGCTCAGTTGCCCACTGAATGGAAAACACCTGTGAATAAGTTAAGTGTGGGTGAGAGACTGTTAGCTTGGAAGTTTCTTGTGACATCTAACCAACAATTTTCCAGATCCTGGCATTCTGGTGTGATCATGGCATAGATTAGCTTTAAAAAAAAAGCCATTCCTGCTTACACAACAGAATCTAACACTTTCACACAGTAACATAGTCAAAGTCCTTCCAAGCCAATGGCACATCTAGGTGATATGGTTAAGGCATATCAGTTTCATAGTTAACAGAACACAAGAGAGTGATGTGGCCAGCAACCTGTCCGACTGCCTTTGATAACAGGTCAGATAACTGTTATGCAGCTGGATGAACTGTGGGAAATGAAGCAAGACTCCAGCCCCATAACCATCAGGATTGTAGTCAAGGGCCTTAACCACTCGGCCACCATACCTCATAGTACTATGCCCCTAGAACACTACATAGTAGTGTAGAAAGAGAGAAAATAAAAAACACTGGAATATGTACTACATAGGGTACAGACTGTCATTGGCAGGGAGCTGGACTAGATGACCAATAGGTCTTTTCCATTTATGACTTCTGTTCTTCCAAGCCGTCTTTTCACAATGGCTCAGTTTTCTAATCAGAGCCCTTATGCAGGGATAAAGAATAGCTCATGGCCGATCCTTAAAATATGCCAAAGGATGCATCCCTCAGAGAGTCATTGGACTGAATTATGGTTTCACTTCTACCCAATAAAGTGAATAGCAAATAATTCCAAACTAAATAATTCCCTCCCCCCCACACACACACCCGCCCTTCAAAAGAATATACTGTACCATGCAGTTAATGGGAGCGTTTAAGTGTTTTAATAACAATGGAAAGAATGATCAGAGAATCAATCCGTGCTGAGCTAACCGCAAAGTGCATATCCAGCTCTCTGCCTTTTTTGGTCAGTATCTTTACACCATTTATCCCTATTTTTGAAATAGAGTAGCTAGGACAATTGGAGAACCCTGCACACCTGACCCAGTTTGTTTGTTTTTCACACTGAGATGCACAGAAAGAAAGGCATTATGGGGTTCTTTCTATTTTCTGTTACAGCAAGGAGCTGTGGCATCTCCACTCCTCTCCATGCATTTAAATTAAGTTTGTCCAAATGTGATCACTGTGTGAATGCAGGTTCAAATGAAAGTGAAAGCTTAGAAATTAACTGGAGTGCTGGGTGCAGGGGGTCAGACCCACCAGTTATGATATGCATTGTCTTTGGACACTGGAGGCTATTTAACATTGTTAGAGAACTTATTCCTTCACTCTCCCACTTCTCTGGTCCTTCTTGCATGAACAGAGAGCAACAATACCCAAAGTCTGAAGGTGCAAACAATTCAATGTTTATTGGGGTGAACCTCCAGCAAGCTTAAATCCAAGTTCCTTTTCCTTATTTTTGAATCCCAACTTACTTCCTGTTTGCCCTAATTTATATAGTAATATTCCTAGCTATACCTTAACCAATCATTCTACTGCACCTTCTCTCATATGGGCATACTACACCTATTCCAATTAGTGTTCCAGACTTCCCATTATAGTGGGTCCAAGGAGGTTGGGTCCAGGTTGTCTAGTACACGGGGGAGGAGGGGGAGGAGCTTACTACATTACTTATAGGTTATAATTAGTGGCTGTTCTCTAGGGGATTGTGCCCCCCTTGATCATGTTTAGGATATACATATTCAGGCCTGCCTGTAAAGGCCTATACTTTAAGAATTTAGGTATATGTTTATTATTTAGCTAGTAATAGAAATATACAAGAAAGAATCTGTGTAAGGACCGTCTCTCACTGTGACAGTCTGAGGCCCTGTTCTTAGGCCAATGCCTTTGGCTAACAAACAGAGGCAGCCATAAACTGGGAAGTGAACGGTCACATCCTCACATTCCAAAGTAGTCAATCTGGGGCTGTTAGGAAGGTGATCCAATCTATCATCTCCAGAGAAAGGGAAGAGCATAGAAGATGTAAAAGGAAATTTAGTTTGATAGTTTTTTGTCAGGTAAGAACTCACTTATCAATAGACACAGCTGGGAAACTCTTATGTCTTTAGAGATGTAGTTGTGAAATCCTCACTTCTGTATTGGTTTGGCATTATAGTTCCCACTTTGCTATTGTTTATTTGCATGGTCTCTGTCTGGTTCTGTGATTGTTTCTGTCTGCTGTATAATTAATTTTGCTGGGTGTAAACTAATTAAGGTGGTGGGATATAATTGGTTACATAATCATGTTACAATATGTTAGGATTGGTTAGGTAAATTTCAGTAGAATGATTGGTTAAGGTATAGCTAGGAATATTACTATATAAATTAGGGGCAAACAGGAAGTAAGTTGGGATTCAAAAATAAGGAAAAGGAACTTGGATTTAAGCTTGCTGGAATTTCACCCCAATAAACATCGAAGTGTTTGCCCCTTTGGACTTTGGGTATTGTTGCTCTCTGTTCAGGCAAGAAGGACCAGGGAAGTGGGAGAGTGAAGGAATAAGCTCTCTAACAACATTCCCCAGGCACCAAATCAGAGAACACAAATGCACTTGGAAGTGCTGTCAAAAGTGCACTGACACTGAAAGGTAAAATCCAATTCAGAATATTTGCATAAACCTGGTAGTAATCTGTAAAGTGCAGTATCATCAGGTTTACAGCTTACTACCAGGTTTATGCAAATATTCTGAAGGTTAAATGCTTCCATTCATATAGTGGAAGTACAAAGGCCCCAGTATTATTGTTCTTTCTTGGGTGGAAATGGGGCAACATCTCACTCCCATGGAGCTCTGAAAAAGTTAAAGTTGGGTTTGAATAGGGACTGGGAGTGGCTGGGTCATTACACATATTGAATCTATTTCCTCAAGTTAAGTTTTCCTCACACCTTCTTGTCAACTGTCTAAATGGGACATCTTGACTATCACTACAAAAGTTTTTTTTCTCCTGCTGATAATAGCTCATCTTAACTAATTAGCCTCTCACAGTTTGTATGGTAACTTCCGACTTATCTGTATATATATAGATATATCTTATTACATGTTCCATTCTATGCATCCGGTGAAGTGGGCTGTAGCCCATGAAAGTTTACGTTCTAATAAATTTGTTAGTCTCTAAGGTGCCACAAGTACTTCTGTTCTTTTTGCGGATACAGACTAACACGGCTGCTACTCTGAAACCTCCCATTCCCCACATTCTCTATATAGCCAATCTTGCAGCCACTAGCTTTCATAGTGGTCCCAACACTTGCTAGACCAAGTGGGGAACTGATGGAACTGGGGATCTAGGACAGAGCATTAGCACTAGAGCACTGGGCTGGGCTGGGCTGTCCCTTTTACCCTTTACCATTCTCTCTGAGTATTTTGTAGCGGGTGAAATTTACCCTATGCAGAGGGCCAGCACAAGGCCTATGCAACACTTAAATCTTACTTAAGCCTCAAGAGGGACTAAGTAACGTATAGCTCTTGTGTTGACCTTCTGCACAGGATGGGAGTGAATTTCATCCTGACAGAAATTGCAGGTTTGTTCCTTGTGGCAGGGTCTTTACTTTTGTGGCTGTAAACCACACAAGCCCTTGGGTCTGTAGAAAAATATACGTAAAGAATAAAAGTTGCAAAAGAATAAAGCAGTGAGAACCCCTCACACCCCATTTAGTTGATTATCTGCATGCTTTGCTAATGGTTGGAGTGTTATACCAAAAAAATAAAAACCAACAGGATCTTATTAAAGGGAATAAGGCAAAATGCCACATTTATTGTGAATCCAGAAAGAATCATAGTAAGCAGTTAGTTATAGCTATAACATTCCATTCAATTTTATATTTATTCACACATTCATTCATACACACACACACACACACACATACATATACAGGTTCTGCAAGGTTGTTATCATAGTTACAAGCCTTAGAGTTGCGCGTGCCAAGCCACTGGCCAGGTGGCCTGGACACGAGGAGGGAGCAGGGCCTTGTCAGATGCTCATCTGATGCTCCTGGAAGTTGGTTTGCAGAATCAGACTCCAAAGTTCTCA
This sequence comes from Natator depressus, assembly GCF_965152275.1. NCBI lineage: Eukaryota > Metazoa > Chordata > Testudines > Cheloniidae > Natator > Natator depressus. The sequence goes on from NC_134236.1 coordinate 152,555,495, forward strand.
GTTTCTAGAGTCCACTTTTATACGAATTTATTCCTAAGCTAGTCTATGGGAGGGATAGCTCAGTGGTTTGAGCACTGGCCTGCTAAACCCTGGATTGTGAGTTCAATCCTCGAGGGGGCCATTTAGGGATCTGGGGCAAAAATTGGGGATTGGTCCTGCTTTGAGCAGGGGGTTGGACTAGATGACCTCCTGAGGTCCCTTCCAACCCTGATATTCTATTCTGTTCCTGAATCAATCAGCAGATGGCACATTCCTGATGGCTCCGTGCTGCCAGATGTTATCTTGTTCTTCAGTTCTCCCATCCTTGAGCCTGTTGGGTGGATTCCAGTTTCCACTTGACGCCTTCTTTGGCCGATGGACACTGGATTCTTAGGCTGGCACCTCCCTGATCATTCATTTATTATCCACACCAAGCATCCATCCACATACATCCTCTATCTCTATTTTAATCACAATTGTTAACAAAGCGAGATAAATACAACAAAAGGGCGGGGAGTCTCTATGTGCTGTTTCTGTTGTTACAAAGTATCGCTTTGAGTCTCTCTCTGTGTGAGTAGTTGTTGTTACAAAGTATTGCTTTGAGAACAGACTCTGTGTTAGGATGTACGAACACAATTAGCAGCCAACAACCAAGAGACCTCCCTCTTAATTAGTAATACCCTGGAATTTAAACTATGGGGAATCAAACTCATTTGTGATTTTAATACAGAACTTCTTTAATATGATTCAACAGGAGTCCACTTTCTATTCAGAAACATTCCTGTTTGAGTGTCTGCACCATAACATGCTTGATGATGATTAATAAAACATTGTGTCAGATTCTTTCCTGTGTACAGTACATTGTTTTCCCTCCCCAACCTACTATGCAAGAGCTCAGAATGCCATTAAAGACAGCGGTTGTGCTATCACAGTTCAAGGCTCCCAACTGCACTTGCCGAGGCAGGGACATGCCTGGCTTCTCCAAAAATAACGCCCCAGAATAGAACAGAAAGCCAAGCGGAAAACAACAAGAGTTTCGATGTAAAAAAAAAACAAAACAGAAACTCAGTGACCCATGTTTTTCAGAAGTCTCCTCTCCTGTTAGATAACTCCACACAAGAACCTGCTGCTTAATCCCTGAGGGTGAAATTCACTCTGTGCAGCCAATCAGTATGAGTCCTATGTACCACTTAAGCCCTGAGGGACTTCAGTGGTGGACAGGCCTCCTGCTAGTCCTCTTCACAGTGGTGAATTTTACCCTTAATCCCAAACCAATTCAGCACACCCCACCCCAGGCAGTCCGTGTCACTGTCCTCATATCCACATCAATAATGCATCACGCTGAATGTTTCCCTTGTTTTCTTATGTAGGAATCTCATTTCATAACAAAAAGTAATTCCAGGCAGCATGTTTCTTGGGTATTATTTCACTTCCCACGTGGTCAGAGTCACTCAGTTTTACAGCTTCAGCCCAAGGCCCTTGGTAATCCCCCCAAAATTGTTCTGCCTTGTGTCTTATTTCTTAAATATTACTTCCTGTATGCTATGTTGGAAAAGGACCATGGGGACCTGTTATCAAAATATTTGCTAAGTCCCTGGTAACTTTCTTATACAGCAGAATACTGTTCTCATTTCCCTATGGAGTCCTATCCTGAAAACCTTTGCAAGTGCCAAGGGATAGGTATCTTTAAAACAAACAAACAAACAAATTAATTAATATTCTGCTGTGCAGCTCAGAGGATACACAATTTCCCTGGTTCCTGTATTCGGGGCTGACACCCTGGAAATGGCTCTAAACACTGTGTTAGATTCCAATACACAAACGAGAAGGCTTTCAGCACCACCAGTAGCTAAAGTAGAGTGAAACAGGAGTGACAGGTTTCAGAGTAACAGCCGTGTTAGTCTGTATTCGCAAAAAGAACAGGAGTAGTTGTGGCACCTTAGAGACTAACCAATTTATTTGAGCATAAGCTTTCATGAGCTACAGCTCACTTCATCGGATGCATACTGTATGTATGTATGCATACATAGATCAAGATCTTCTACACTTTCCACCGTATGCATCCGATGAAGTGAGCTGTAGCTCACGAAAGCTTATGCTCAAATAAATTGGTTAGTCTCTAAGGTGCCACAAGTACTCCTTTTCTTTTTGAAACAGGAGTGGGAACTCTCATTGCACCAGCCAAGAGGTGTTGGGAAGCCATGGAAGGAATGCTGCTTCCCTAAGACAAGGAGAGATCCCCTCTGTTTTTAGCAGAATGAGAGAAGCTGTGCACCTTCTTGATCCCTCCTTATTTTAACCTCTGCATGCCACAGAAAATAGGTGTTAGGGGGCCCAGGTGATGGTGGTGGAGGGTTATTTTCAACCTTCTTAACCTCCATAGTCATGGAAAGTTCATTAAGGTGCAAGTTCATTGACAGCAAGCTATCACTCAAGGTAAAAATGCAGAAAACAAGTTGTGAATATAATAACCATAAGTATTTAAATGTTTAAAACCCTTTATAACTCATTTGGTTTTGAAAGCCAGGGAAAAATGTCAGTAAAGAGTTTTTATTTAATGTGGTGAACTTTAACCATTGTAAGTTTGCACAGGCTGTATATACATACCCACATCACAAACACACCATACACCAAACAAAATATTCCAAACCTTGCAGAAAAGTGAAAAGTGAAAAGTTATCATATTAGAAATTCTTTAAAGCCCTTGTTCAAAGTTGGCTCCAAAATGTATGTAGGTGGCATAAAGCCAGATGCTGATTGAGCAGTCACTATAGCAATACTTTGCATTTACATTGCACCATTCATCCAAGGGTCTCAAATTGCTTTATAGACATTATTTAATCCTCACTACATCCCTGTGAGGTAGACAAGTATTTTCACAGGTGGGGATGTTTAAGTGACTTGTCCAAGGCCACAAAGAAAATCAATGGCAGAGCCAGGAATAAAACCCAGGAATTTTGACTCCCAATACTCCCTTCAACCAAAACCATTCATATCAACCATCTCATCACCAAAATATTTGGCTATACATTATCATAAATCCTACTGGTATATGGTATTTTTGAGATGTATTGTTTTAATTCTTGAATACTGTGGGACATATTGCTTACCAGGAAAGATCAGGGTTAAATCATAGGGGGTCTAAATCTTTCCACACAGGCAGGACCACACTGTTATAAACACACATGGTTCACAAATATGTTACAGAACAATTCTTTAACATGGTTCGATATTGTAGACAATCCCTTAGAAAAGTCTGGATGGCCATATATCTTAAGTATACTAAGCACTGGGCAGCTGTGTAATCTTTTAAATATGTGTAACTATTGTAGCACGTGGTTGAAATATAGCTGTAATACATGTTATGAGACAAGTGCAGTGTAGAAGGGTGGTTTTATTTTAAATTGCTGGACTGCGGCTCAGGAAGCTGGGTTTAATTCGTGACTAGGCCGTAGATTTTGTTTGTGATCTTGAACAAGTCTCCTTCTCTCCATGTATCGAGTTTCCTATCTGTCTAATGGGAATGCTAATTCCCTAACTGATACGGGTGCTGTGAGGATAAATACCTTCAAGATTGTGGGATGCGGAGATATGATGGTGAGGGGGCCCTGCATGTAGATAGAGAGTTCTATGGGAAATATATGATATAAAAATAAAAAATAACAGCTATTTAGCAATGAGAATTTGGAGAGCTCTGCAAGTGAGAAAGGCTTTGGCCATATGATCCTGGAGAACCAGTTCTTGTGAAAAAGATGCTTATACAGTTTCCCCACCCAGTGTGGGCTGGGCCAAAGTATTTGCAGTTAGTTGGTATAGAACCTGTTTCTTGACATAAGCAGGCACTGAAGTCAGGTTTCAGTGGCTAATGCTGATCTTGCCAGCATTTCTAGTTAATGTGTTTGTACTGCAGATACACCGATATGAACAAACTTAAGTCAATGTTTAACTCTACTGTTAAAAGCAAGGAGAACAGGACGGGGGAGTTGATGGCTTAAAGGGGGCTTGATAGCCAAAGACTACTGTCCTTGCAAAATTGATAAATAACAGACAGTCCAAATTTTTGTAAGAGCTCCAAGGTTTCCTGTGGGATTTCTTTAGATAAGAATTTGAAGGGCGCTGGTCATTTCTGAAGGTACATTCCCCGCTCAAGGTCCAGCATACGAGAAGAAACAAAGCTTTTTTTAAAAAAAAAAAACCAATAAAACAAACTATTTGTCCCTTGCTCTCAGAGGGATGGACTGTTTACAGGTTCTCCGTGGAAGCCTGTCGCTGATGGGTCATGCAATAGGAGAAAATTGTGATGAGGAGTGAAAACATAAAGAGCAGCGGAACTTTAAAAACAATCCCCCCCCCTCCGCCAAAAAACAAATAAAAAGCTTACCATGTATTGCCCTTTAGATTAGCATCATGTCCTAAACATACAGTACTGCCTGAAAGAAGTGGGGCACATCATATTTATATTTCTAAATACCTGTTTAGCTCATACTTGTGAAATATTTTCCCATTATGATGTAATATCCCTGCACTTGTACAGTATGTTACTTTGATGGTGAACTATGGGCCAATCCCTCAAGATACTGAGCTCATCACCTTACAGGAGGTGCCGAGATCCCACTGGGCTCAGGTCAATGAGTGCTGCAATGCTTAGTCTCAAATCAACCAAGTTCAGAGCAGTCTTGATAGATTATTTCATAACTTTGTTTTGAGATTTAGGGCTTTTCTATACTACAGATGCTACAGTTGCGGGACTACGGTATAGACACTTGCTATAGTGACGGAAGAGTCCATCACTGTAGTTAATCCACCCCCACGAGAGGTGGTAGCTAGGCTGATGGAAGAATTATTCTGTAGACCGAGTGGTGTCTATTCTGGGATTTAGGGTGGCTAACCTATGTCTCTCATGGGTTTTAATCTTTGACATTCCTGAGCAACATAGGATCATATTTTCAGTAGGGTTCCTTAACTGTGCCCACACTGCCTGAAGGTAAATTTGAAAATAATCTCACATCCCATCATGCAAGTCTGGTAACTGCACTCAACTAATACAATTTGACTGTGGAAATGAGTTTTGCATTCACAAATTGATCCAGGTATGTATTGTGGGCAATTAAGGGAGATATCTGAAAATCTGCTCTGTACCAAAGTGGTTTTCTCCTCCCCCCACCCCCACATTTGCTTTATAAAAGTTGAAGTACAAGCAGCCACTTAGTTGTTTTAAATTAACTTCTGGATTTGTAATAGTACTAAAACTACACAGAACGGTACTGTGGAATATTGTATATTGATACCCTGTGGTTGTCTCAGAGCTTAGGAAAATGAGGGAGAACCCAGCATTGCCAACTGACGCTGGTTGTACTGGAGAGTCAAAATAGCTGATTTATTGCATTGGATGTTTGTATTTTAATTTGCACATCACTGCAACTTTTACTAATATTTTAAATGGAAATTTTCAGTTTACATGACAAATTTAAAATAATATTTAATCACTGCTGAAATTCTTTGAAAACTTGAAAGGGAAATGTATTTCCTTACTAGACCCATTCCCTCTGACCACTCACATTTGCTGACTTGGCGGTGGAGAGTTGCCCATGAGTGCTGGGTTGCTGGCACTGAATTTTTATTTTCTTTAGAAAATACAAACACAGGACATGGATTTTATAAACAGATATAAGGACCTACAAAGTCTCTGTCATCTTTACTGCCACTTTCCAGAGCAGTGCTTCCCTTTCAACAGTGTAGACACAGAAGCAAGTTCGTTTATACACATAGGCCAGAAGGAAAGCTGGAGGAGTGGCATCACCAGCACTTTCTTTGGACATAGAGAATTCAGCTTTCACAGGTTTCCAGGGAACTCTAGTCACCTTCTAAACCCAGAGCTAGCTCTCAGTTACAAATAGGCACCAACTACAGGGGTGTTGTGGGGCTTGAGCACACATGGGGGGAAAATGGTGGGTGCTGAGTATCCACCAGCAGCCCCCCGATCAGCTCCTCCTTCTCCCCCCAGTGCCTCCCACCCGCTGGCGGCCCCACCAAATCAACGCCTCCCCCTCCCTCCCAGTGCCTCCCACCCGCCGCAATCAGCTGTTCTGCGGCATGCAGGAGGCACTGGGGGGAGGGGGAGGAGCGAGGGTGAGGCACAATCAGGGGAGGGACGGAATGGGGTAGGAAGAAGTGTGGCAGGGATGCAGAGGGGTGGAGTGGGGACAGAAAGAGGCAGGACGGGATCTGAAGAGGCATGGTGGGGTGGGGCTTTGGGGGAAGGGGTGAAAGGGGGGCGGGGCCAGGGGCAGAGGAGGAGTCGAGCACCCCCCAGCACAATAGAAAGTCAGCATTTCTGCTTACAATACCCCCCTGCCCTCAATATGTGTTCTTGTTTCCAGAGCAGCTCTCCACTGTTTTGTAGCTTTTATTAGGTTAAGTGAGAATATATGACATCTCCCTGGAAAGGTCTTTCAACAGGACGTCCTAAACCTTGTTTTTAAAGAGCAGACCAAAGCTCAGATAGTAGTGACAGTGCCTCTGACCATCTATTCTTTTACTAGTGGCTGCAGATTACATTCTGGGTAGTAGCTATGAAACAGACTGGCTGGGCCTGGATGCTTGAGGGTAAGGTTGTCAATATTCTACTTTTATTTTTTTATATAATTTTGATGTTTATTTTTAAGATTTTTTTTTAGATTTTTATTTTCACAGTTCCAGAAATTATGGGGGAGAGGGGTCAGACAACTATATAATGACAGTAGATGTTAAGATTTAAAAAGTTAAAGCTTTATAAACTGTTAAGCACAAAACTGTGAACATCACATGTCAAAATATACAAAGCAAATACCCATAAATCAACCAATCATATCGGTTTTACCATTCATTTGCTAGTCCATTTGTAACCAGCTGAACTCAGAAGTCTAAATCACTTAATTTTGACTCTAGTAAGTCCAAACAGCATTTTTTCTACTTTGCCCATCTGTAAATTTTTATTATCATTGCTGAAAATATTTTTTCATTGGTTTGTGTGTGTCCAGTGAAATCAGGGTTCACTGGTATTTACTGAGAAGAATCTACTCCTTCCAAGCGTACTTATGGGTAACAAGATTTGAGAACTCCCCATAAAACAGAAAAAACACCGTGAAGTATTCTTCTTCTTCCATATGGCTTGGGTAGGTAGCAACAGCTACTAATTAATATCTAAGTTTGATAGCCAGCACATTGCTGCAGCAGTGAGCTGGTGAATGCCCTTCAGGCCCCTGGCGAAAGAACAAAGGGGACATTTAGATATGATGTGCTCTATTGTTTGTGCCTGGTGACCACAGTCGCATACAGGCGTTTGCCTCATTTTCCATTTAGAGAGGGTTTGTCCACTTCTCCCAGGAGATGTCCTGACGCGACTCAATCTGCACCAGACTTTCTGACATAAATCAAAACCTGATGGTTCCTCTACAGGATCAACGACGAGCTGTTTGTTTTGAGCAGTCAAAGTGCTCTGTGTGACTCTCCATTGAACCTCAGCATCAAAGCTGGGTGTAAGGATCTTGATACAGTTCCATAGAGGGTTGCGGGATTTTAATCTTGTCTTTGGCGGGTTCTGCAAGTCATGGTACAGTGGGATCCTCGTATTTGCATTGACATGATTAAGAAAGAGAGATGTCTGAGCAGCTCTTCTAATCTGTGGAGGATGGATGTCTGATAGGACCGGGAGTCAGTAAACTGGAGTAGATTTGAGCGTGCCCGACACTATGTGCATAGCATTATTGAGTTGAGTGTCCAGGAGTTTAGTGTGACTGCTCTGAGACCACACTGGTGCACAATATTCAGCTGCAGAATATACCAAGGCAATTGTTGTGGTTCGTAAGGTCTGTGGACTGGAGCCCTTCCAGAGACCCCCCCCCGCCCCAACCACCCCTCCCAAGACCCCACCACCTATTGAAGCCCCCCTGCTCCTTGTCCCCTGACCGCCCCCTCCAGAGACTCCCCATCCCTAATCACCCCCAGGACCCCACACCCTACCCAACCCCCCTGCTCCCTGTCCCCTGACCCCTATCCACACCCCCACCCCCTGACAGGCCCCCCAGGATTCCCATGCCCTATCCAACACCCCCGTTCCCCGACTGCCCCACCCCCAGAACCTCCGAACCATCCAACCCCCCCGCTCCCTGTCCCCGACCGCCCCCTGAGACCCTCTGCCCCTTATCCAACCCCTCGGCCCCGGCCCGGCACCCTTAACACGCTGCTCAGAGCAACATGTTGGAGCCAGACACGCTGACGCTCTGATCCACCACAGCGCGCAGCCCCGCCCCTGAGAGGGCTGCTTTACCACGTTATATCCACATTCGTGTTATATCGGGTCGCGTTATATTGGGGTAGGGGTGTACCAGAGAAACACTTTAGGAGAAAATTAGTCTTTTTAAACAAAGACTCAACATCCCTGCCCTCATCTCTTCAATGAAAGGCTGATAAAGCTCACAATCCAAATCCGAATCCTTACCCTCCAAGGAGTCTACCAGCAAAACCAGAGAAGACCAGACTTGACATTCCTGATCAAAGTTGAAAAACAAAACAAAACAAAAACACACACACTTTAAAAAAACACTTCCTTTCTGGACCTCACAAAGGAAAAAGAAGGCACAAACTATTGTTTTCTCTCTGCAGATCACTTTAAGGTTGGGACAAATTCCATTAAAAGTTTCATCTTTAAATAAAGAAGATGTCAAAAAGATTACTAATCTCATCAACTGAGTATTCCAGAATGCCTGCTGTTATGGTACTCACTGTCCCTTTCTGTTACTTGGTTGTTGCCAGCTGCCCTTGCCCTTACCTACTGTTGAAATATAGCCTCTATTTTATCATCTTACAGTGTTATACTGCAGTTTCCTACCTGTGCGTTCTTTTTTCAGCTCTTCACCAACTGCCTACAATTTGATTAGACCAGTATAGTTACAGGAGTACAACTTTTGTGTGTAGATAAGGCCTACATGCTGCTTCTGCATGTTTCCTTTTAAAAAACCTGAACGCCTTAGCTAGTGTGTAATAGAAGCTATGAGCATATAGAAAAGGAGTACTTGTGAGCTGTAGCTCACTTCATCACAGCTTATGCTCAAATAAATTGGTTAGTCTCTAAGGTGCCACAAGTACTCCTTTTCTTTTTGCAAATACAGACTAACACGGCTGCTACTCTGAAACCTATGAGCATATAGACTCTTGCTCTCTGCACTAACTCTCAATTCTGAGTACAATTCACTGTATTTGTTACTATGTGTGAAGGCCTGAATGGTCTTTTCTTGATAGCTTGCCTCTGCCCTACTGTCTTGTCAATGCACTTTCGGTTTTCTTGTCATTAGTATGATATTATTTATTATTGGTATTATCATAGTGCCTAGGTTAGTTCCTATAACATTCGGGGACAGGTTGAAGGGCACTCTTAATTAACAGCCTTCATACCAGCAACTAGCTCCCTCTGCCTAAGCTATCCTCATGCACCAGAATCAGGGAAAGTTAAAAAGGCAAGAGTATCTTCTGACAACATTGCTTAATACATTGATCAAGAGTGGACTGAACATGGTGCTCCTATGCAGTGCTGCTGTAGCTGTGTTAGTGGTAAAGAATTTCCTCACCCTCCTTGTCTCTCTAATCATGCTCCTATGACATGCAGCTTAACAAGCACAGCTTCCTTTCCTCTCCATCTGTTCTCTTTATATATTAATTTAATTCATTTAACAAAGGGAATTTTGTAATTTCTCCCTCCAGAGTTGGAGCCTCAGTTATATCTTGTGACCCAGATTCCGATCTCCATCTAAATCTTGAGTAAATCCATTGGAATTTCACTGGATTCACATCAGTGTAACAGTGATCAAGATGTTTGTACAGGACTTGACTCTAAAAGTAGTAAACACTCAAACAGCTAATGAATTACTCATAGGGATTTTATGAATTTAGATTTAGTCCTAAAAGTGGTACACAGAATCTGGTCCAAGAGGTGAATGCAGCTAAACCATTTGGTAAGAGTGACCATAATGTAATTCAATTTAACATCCTTGTAGGGTGGAAAATACCAAAGAAACCTACCCCAACAACATTTAACTTCAAAAAGGGGAATTATGCAAAAATGAGGTGGCAGGTTAAATGGAAATTAAAAGGAACAGTCACAAGAGTGAAATACCTGCAAGATGCATGGAAACTTTTCAAAACCACCGTAATAGAGGCTCAAACTATATGTATACCCCAAATTAAAAATAAAATAAAATAAAATAAAAAAAACAGTAAGAGGACCAAAAAACCGCCATCACCGTTAAACAGCAGAATAAAAGAGGCAGTTGGAGACAAAAAGACAGCCTTTAGAACTTTGAAGTCAAATCCTATTGAGGAAAATAGAAAGAAACATGAACTCTGGCAAGTCAAGTTTAAATGTATAATTAGGCAGGACAAAAAAAGACTCTGAAAAGCAAGTAGCAAAAGACACAAAAACTAAAAACAAATTTTTTTTCCCCAAGTACATCATCAGAGCAGGAAGCCTGCCAAACAATCAGTGGAGCCAGTGGATGATAGAAGTGCTAATGGAGTATGCAAGGAAGACAAGGCCATTGTGGAGAAGCTAAACGGATTCTTTGCACCAGTCTTCACTGTAGAGTATGTGAGGGAGATTCCCACACCTGAGCTATTCTTTTTAGGTGACAGATCTGAAGAGCTGTCCCAGATTGAGATGTCAGTACAGAAGGTTTTGGAACAAACTGATAAATTAAACAGTAATAAGTCCCCAGGAGCAGATGGTATTCACCCAAGAGCTTCAGGGGCTCTACCTCCCTCTCTCCAGGCCGGGTATTGCCAGGATTGCAGGATGGGTGGGAGCAGGCTGATTCATTTTTCCCAGGAGTGAGGTGGCAGAGCTGCCCTGAGGGCTGGGTTATTTCTTCTCCCGCCTCCCCTACCCAAAAACAGCTCTTGGTTCTTGAGGCCAGGGGACGGGTGGAGGAGGAGTGTTCTTCTATCTGCCTCCTGCAGCAGACCTGGCTGGCTGTTCTTCCCCAAGAGGCAGACAAGTGGCTGCTTTCTCTACTCAGAGGGTGGTTTCTCCTGTGCAGAACTGAAATTCATGAGAGGGCTGGAGCTTCTTGCATCATTGCAGGATTGGCTCCAGCCCCTGACAAAATCACATAACTCATGATGAAATCACAAGAGTTGGCAACATTGGGGATGTAAAATAATAGTAATGAACATATCAAAATGCAGGAAGATCAGCATGAGGTAGAATTTAATTTTATAAATCACCTCACTTCCCCAAGTCACCATTTCTGATGTAAATTTACAAAAGTGAAACCTATCTCAGCTTTTGTTATAGGGCTCATCACCCTGATACATAGACCAAGACACTCAAAGGTATTTAGACACCTAGCTGCCATGGAGGATCTGGGCCCGATTATTTAGTTAATGCAAGATACCAGATGTAGGTGGGATGGAGATAAATTTGAATCTTAAAATGAGGTGTGATGAGGGAGTGTTGATAGATACCAACATCCAGTCCTGGCCCAGCTGCCAACCAGACTCTGGTACCTTTAATCTTGGGGAGTGGTTGTTTATTCCAAATAGTTGAATGATTGTGCTCCTTTCACATCAGCTCCTGTAGGAGTAACTTTCACAGCTATCTAAAGAGATGATAAAAAACAAAACAAAACAAACAAACAAAAAAACAAACGAGGAGTCCTTGTGGCACCTTAGAGGCTAACACATTTATTTGGGCATAAGCTTTCGTGGGCTAGAACCCACTTCATCAGATGTATGAAGTAAAAGATACAGGAGCAGGTATAAATACATGAAAGGATGTCGGTTGCTTTACCAAGTGTTAGGTCAGTCTAATGAGATAAATCAATTAACAGCAGGAAACCAAGGGAGGAGAAATAACTTTTGAAGTGATAAGAGAGTAGCATTACAGACAGTTGACAAGAAAGTATGAGTAATAGTAGGGAGAAATTAGTATTGGGGAAATTAAGTTTAGGTTTTGTAATGACCCAACCACTCCCAGGCTTTATTCAGGCCTAATGTGAGGGTATCTAGCTTGCAAATTAATTCCAGTTCTGCAGGTTCACATTGGAGTCTGTTTTTGAAGTTTTTTTGTTGAAGAATTGCATCTGATGAAGTGAGCTGTAGCTCACGAAAGCTCATGCTCAAATAAATTGGTTAGTCTCTAAGGTGCCACAAGTCCTCCTTTTCTTTTTTCACTTTGAGGTCTGTTATTGAGTGACCAGAGAGACTGAAGTGTTCTCCTACTGCTTTTTGAATGTTATGATTCCTGATGTCAGATTTGTGTCCATTTATTCTTTTGCATAGAGACTGTCCAGTTTGGCCAATGTACATGGCAGAGGGGCACTGCTGGCACATAATGGCATATATCACATTGGTAGATGTGCAGGTGAACGGATGGTGTGGCTGATGTGGTTAGGTCCTATGATGGTGTCCCTTGAATAGATATGTGGACAGAGTTGGCACCGGGGTTTGTAGCAGGGTTTGGTCCCTGGGTTGGTGTTTTTGTTGTGTGGTGTGTAGTTGCTGGTGAGTATTTGCCTCAGGTTGGGGGGCTGTCTGTAAGCGAGAACTGGCCTGTCTCCCAAGGTCTCTGAGAGTGAGGGGTCATCCTTCAGGATAGGTTGTAGATCCTTGATGATGCGTTGGAGAAGTTTTAGTTGGGGGCTGTAGGTGACAGCTAGTGGCGTTCTGTTACTTTCTTTGTTGGGCCTGTCTTGTAGTAGGTGACTTCTCGGTACCCTTCTGGCTCTGTCAATCTGTTTCTTCACTTCACCAGGTGGGTACTGCAGTTTTAAGAACACTTGATAGAGATCCTGTAGGTGTTTGTCTCTGTCTGAGGGATCGGAGCAAATGCGGTTGTATCTTAGGGCTTGGCTGTGGACAATGGATTGTGTGATGTGGTCTGGATGAATGCTGGAGGCATGTAGGTAAGTATAGCGGTCAGTTGGTTTCCGGTATAGGGTGCTGTTTATGTGACCATCGCTTATTAGCACTGTAGTGTCTAGGAAGTGTACCTCTTGTGTGGACTGGTCCAGGCTGAGGTTGATGGTAGGGTGGAAATCGTTGAAATCTTGGTTGAATTCCTCAAGGGCTTCTTTTCCATGGGTCCAGATGATGAAGATGTCATCAATGTAGCTCAAGTAGAGTAGGGGCATTAGGGGACGAGAACTGAGGAAGTGTTGTTCTAAGTCAGCCATAAAAATGTTGGCATATTGAGGGGCCATGTGGGTACCGAGAGCAGTCCCACTGACCTGAAGGTATACGTTGTGCCCAAATCTGAAATAGTTGTGCGTGAGGACAAAGTCACAAAGTTCAGCCACCAGGTTTGCTGTGACCTTATCGGGGATACTGTTCCTGACGGCTTGTAGTCCATCTTTGTGTGGAATGTTAGTGTAGAGGGCTTCTACATCCATAGTGGCCAGGATGGTGTTTTCAGGAAGATCACCGATGGATTTTAGTTTCCTCAGGAAGTCGGTGGTGTCTCGAAGATAGCTGGGAGTGCTGGTAGCACAGGGCCTGAGGAGAGAGTCTACATAGCTAGACAATCCTGCTGTCAGGGTACCAATGCCTGAGCTGATGGGGCATCCAGGATTCCCAGGTTTATGGATTTTGGGTAGCAGGTAGAAGACTGGAAGTGGTTGGGTCATTACAAAACCTAAACTTAATTTCCCCAATACTAATTTCTCCCTACTGTTAGTCACACCTTCTTGTCAACTGTCTGTAATGGGCCACTCTCTTACCGCTTCAAAAGTTATTTCTCCTCCCTTGGTATCCTGCTATTAATTGATTTATCTCGTTAGACTGACCTAACACTTGGTAAAGCAACCGACATCCTTTCATGTATTTATACCTGCTCCTGTATCTTTTACTTCATACATCTGATGAAGTGGGTTCTAGCCCACAAAAGCTTATGCCCAAATAAATTTATTAGTCTCCAAGGTGCCACAAGGACTCCTCGTTTTTTTTGCTGACACAGACTAACACGGCTACCACTGAAAAGAGATGACGACGACAAGGAATTTATCTTGAGGTAGTTTCCAGATGGATCCAGTACATAAACTACATTCCTGAATCCACCATCAGCAGATGAAAGCCTGACGTTTGTGACTCATAGGACGCCTGGTACTTATTCAGGTGTGATTAGTGGTACTGATAGCAACCAGGGAATTACACAGCTCCAGTGATAATGCCTTGTGGGCTAGCCATGCAAATCATCTTCTCGCTTTGCTGATTGCTATGATTATACCCATTGATTTCTTCATCTATTTAAAAGACAACAAAACAAAGACTCTCAGGACAATCCTGGTCTGACTTCCAGGAGGCCTGAGCTGGTTCAGGCAGGTTATGGTAATTTGTCTGTTGACATTCTTCTGACGGACAGAAGTGTCTAGTTTATTGCCTCTTTTGCTTTAGTGGCTGCTAGCCAAGAGGGCGCATTATGATTCTGGCTGTAAAAGTATGCGCTGCAGCTCCAGAGCTTCACTACTTTACAGAGCAGCTCCAAAGAGCTTGACAGAAAACTAACTGAACAACCAGCATATAGAATAGTACATGTTAGGAAGAGAAGTCACCAAAACAATCCTGGGAATCAGTCGGGGAAAGGAAGGGGAGCACGGGTCGACATACCTTGGGATAAATTCACCCCTCTGTAAAAGGGCAACACAAGGTCTGTGCAGCATTTAATACCACATAAACCTGAATGGGATTTATGTGGTCCATAGGCTTTGTGTTGATCTGCTGCAGAGGGGTGAATTTCAGCTCTTGAGCATTTTTGAGGCCTCACCCTTATCTAATTGGAGACCAGACAGTAAGGAGATTGTGACTACTTGTTGTCTTGGTCTGCCTGCAATGTTAATAACTATCGCACAGTTGCAGTGTCCATTTCATCTCAAAGGATCCCAAGATACAGACAGAGGAATCATGCCATCCACCACCAAGGCCTTGTACAACTAAAATCAGTTTTTAAATCAATTTGGTTAAACCAGTGCAAGCGCCTATGTGGTCACTTTTATAGTAATTTACACCAAATTTATATCAATTTAGCTTCAACTGGTAACCAAGTTTTGTGTACAGAGAAGGCCTCTAGTATAGCTACCAATGGTATGGAGTGAAGTAGCTGTTTAACAGCATGAAGTCTTGCTATACAGTGATTTGGGACTGGGAATGAAGAATTCCACAGCCAACTGAAAATAGCGGCATAGTTCAGGCTGGCTGAATGTAGTCAGAGTTGGAACTGGATCAGAACATGGAGGTGAACACTTAACTCTGATAAAAAGGGCATTGGACATGGTCAGAACTTTCAGCACTTGGCTTTGGGTCGCATCCGCAAGACCCCAAAAACCATGCTTGGGCTTTTAATTTGTAGTGACTCAAACTGAATGACGGCCTACTCACCAAAACCAGTATCTCTTCCTGGAGCACGTTGTGTTTTGTGTTTTCCCTGGAGGCCTCTCATCCAAGCACTGGTCAGGTTCATGTCTGTTTAGCTTGTATGAGCCAACAGCATCTCCGGCTAAAATGGCATCTCCGAGAAAGAGTACCCTACATTATGCTATTTGGATTGTACTGACATATGCTAGACTAATATTGTATGACTGTTGTCCCACGTCGTGAAAGGGAGATGTGACTTATGAGGCTATCCTAGTGAGCAACATTTTAAACCTATTGTTCCAAAATAGTCCATGGGAGCACCTGATGGGAACAGGACCCAAGGCTGATTCTCTCACATACTAGTGTAACTCTGTGTTAGTGCCACTGAAGCCAGTGGAGGTACCCTGATATAGAATGGGCATAAATGAGATCAAAATCAGGCCCAAATTCTGAGGCATTATATCCTGTGTGATCCAGGATGTGTGTTTTGCTTCCAATTTTTTGCCAGTGAAATGAAGATGGTAGAAACTCTCTTAATAATACCAACCGAGTCTTCCCCTTTAGGTAGATGTTTCCCTTTAAGTGGACGTGATTGGGTGTACCAGGCATTCACTGCCACCTGCCAGAGGCCCCACACTTTTGCACCCCATCAGTCCCAAGAGGACTGAGTTCAGATCTGCAGGGGTACTTGTGGCACCTTAGAGACTAACAAATTTATTTGAGCATAAGCTTTCGTGGGCTAAAGCCCACTTCATCAGATGCATGCAGTGGAAAATACACTCTCCAGTGCATCATCAAGGATCTACAACCTATCCTGAAGGACGACCCCTCACTCTCACAGATCTTGGGAGACAGGCCAGTTCTCGCTTACAGACAGCCCCCCAACCTGAGGCAAATACTCACCAGCAACCACACATCACACAACAAAAACACCAACCCAGGGACCAAACCCTGCTACAAACCCCAGTGCCAACTCTGTCCACATATCTATTCAAGGGACACCATCATAGGCCCTAACCACATCAGCCACACCATCCGGGGCTCGTTCACCTGCACATCTACCAATGTGATATATGCCATCATGTGCCAGCAATGCCCCTCTGCCATGTACATTGGCCAAATCAGACAGTCTCTACGCAAAAGAATAAATGGACACAAATCAGACATCAAGAATAAAACATTCAAAAA
The DNA here is from genome assembly GCF_965152275.1 of Natator depressus. Taxonomy (NCBI): domain Eukaryota; kingdom Metazoa; phylum Chordata; order Testudines; family Cheloniidae; genus Natator; species Natator depressus. The sequence continues at coordinate 152,572,040 of NC_134236.1, forward strand.
CCAGTCGGAGAACACTTCGACCTCCCTGGACACTCAATTACAGACCTAAAAGTTGCAATTATTCAACAAAAAAACCCAGACTCCAACAAGAAACAGCAGAACCGGAATTAATCTGCAAACTGGACCCCATTAAATTAGGCTTGAGTAAAGACTGGGAGTGGATGAGTCATTACATTAACTAAAAACTATTTCCCCATGCTAATTTCCCCCCTACTGTTACTCACACCTTCTTGTCAACTGTTTGAAATGGGCCATCCTGATTATCACTACTAAAGTTTTTTTTTCTCCTGCTGATAATAGCCCACCTTAATCGATTGGTCTCATTAAGAGTTGGTATGGCAACGCCCATTTTTTCATGTTCTCTGTATGTGTATATATGTATCTTCCTACTGTGTTTTCTACTGCATGCATCTGATGAAGTGGGCTTTAGCCCACGAAAGCTTATGCTCAAATAAATTGGTTAGTCTCTAAGGTGCCACAAGTACTCCTCGTTCTTTCTGCTGATACAGACTAACATGGCTACCACTCTGATACCTGAGCTAAGAGGGCAGTACATACTGCAAATAGCATGAATTATACTCAGGGGCTAACGGTGGGGTGAGCGGGGGGAGAGGCAGGATAGGATGGCATGCAAAAGTCTAGCCACAGATAGATAGTAGTACTCCTAAGAGGCTTTAAACTTCTCTGAGACAAGAACTTGCTTTTCTGGTGGGGTTCTGTAGTGTAAGGGATTATGGTCCTACCTCCTCTCATTACCTGCCAATTGTTGTCACACTTGGAGGCAGTGAACCTGGAGAAATTTGCATCCTCATTTGAATTTTGGCAAATATATGGAAAAAATGGGTTTTCTGGATCTTCGCGAATAAAGCCGGGTGCCGTTTTTTGAACAAATAGGGTTTTTTTCTGCTGAAAAACACGGTTTTGGATGCCTGGAAACAATTCTTGAATTTGACATACATTTGCCAAATAGTTTCAGCCAGACATTTTTTTAATGAGGTGCCAGATTCACAAAAGGACTTTGGTGCCATTCAAAAAATGGTGGCAGTGAAAACAGAAGATGGTGGTGCCGCCCCATTCCCAGCATAACTTTTAGCCCAATGCCTAGAGCATTCATCCAGGATGTGAGAGTCCCAGGTTCAAGTCCCCACCCTGCCTGATGTATACCAGGGATCTGAGTCCTACATGAGCACCCTAACCACAGGGCTCTAGGTTATCCTTAGTGGCTGTCACAATCAGGCTTCAGACACTCCAAGTGGAGAAAAGAAGGTTTAAAATCCCCCAAATGAGCGGTTGAACCACCTGGTTGCATACTGTATTATAAAAGTGTATTGAGTAAGGTCTTTTATAAAAGCTTTTGATGCTGTCAACTGGATGGTCATTATGAGATATAGATTCGTAACCACAACCTGACTACATGTATCTGTGTATATAGAAAACTGTACTCATAATTTCAACTACACCTCACAGCAAGGAGGGGCACAACCTAAGACAGGTGTTTACACAAAACCAGCTCCATCTATTATCCAGCCCAGGGAAAGACAATGGTGAACCGTTGGAGAGACATTGAGACAACTTGAAACTGAAAAGAAAATTCCAGTCTTCGGAAACCAAGCAAGAAGGGAGTTTTCCCTACCATGAATATTGACAGTGACTGAAGACCTCCCTCCTGCAAACTGCAAACCCTTTAGAATGGAAGGGGCTTGAAATGAAAGCCATTCAAGAAACTGAGGCCTGGTCTACACTAGAAAATTAGGTCGGCATAACTATGTCGGTCAGGGGTGTGAAAAATCCACACCCCTGAGCAGTGCAGTTAAGCTGACCTAAGTCCCCATGTAGACAGTGCTAGGTCAATGGAAGAATTCTCTCCACCTAGCTACCGCTGGTCAGGGAGGTGGATTTCCTAGGCTGACAACAGAATCCCTCCTGTCAGCTTAGGCAGGTAGTGTCTACATTGAAGCGTTATAGCAGCGCTGATTTAAATGTAGACAAGCCCTGAGGGGCACCTTCTAAGTGGGAAGATGTGAAATGCTGGATCCCTCTTAAGTTAGGGGTTACATGGGAAAACTGTTCAAATGCAATAGGTAACTTATATTAGCAAAGGGATTTTATCTAATATAGAAGTGTAAGGCCTGAAGTTGCGTTTTTATGTTTATTCACTGTGTACCTTGAATATGTTTTCTCATCTTTGAATCAGTGGTTTTTCAATTAAACAAACCTTTGTTTGTCCGCCCTCTCCCCCGCCCTCAGTCTCTGTTATGCAAACTGTGTGGAATGTGCGTGCCAAAGAAAGCTGGTGCCTGGAGGGTTGGCTTCACGCCTAAGGGGTGACAAACCAGAAGGGATGCATCTTCCACGGAAATTTCTTTCTTTGCCCTGAGAAAGGGAGAAGAAAGAAGAAAACAGAAAGCTGCCAGTTAGAATGGATAGGAAAGGTGAGGTGCATTCACAGCAGCACAGAATGTCAGCATCATTCAGGGACTTGTGCACTAGGCACTCGTGAATTCTAATCCGGGCTCGGGCATGGATTCGCTCTGTAGCATTGGCCAAATTGCTTAACCTCCCTAAATCAGTCTCCACATCTGTACAGTGAGGATAATAATACTTAGAAAACAGCCTTCCTCACAAGTCTGCAGTGAGGATTCCCTAATATTTGTGAAACACTTTGGCCTGGTCTACACTTAAAAATTAGGTCAGCCTAGCTACATTACTCAGGGCTTTGAAAAATTTCATGCCCTGAGCACCATAGTTAGCTCCATACTTCTGCTCAATAATCTACTGTGACACAGCCATCCAGTCACCTGGAAGTTGCATACACACCCATCTGTCAATTTTGGATGTTTATGCAGATTTGGGAAGGGGTGGGGAAAATCAGATCAGCATTAACAATGAAAATCATGGTCCAAATATTTCAATGGAGTTGACTTACACCAGCTGTGGATCTGGTCCCTGTTGTGTTTTTACAGAACCTGCTTTCTAAAAAAAAACGTTAAAAATTCTCTTGTCTTCTTCTGTCTTTTTGGCATTAAAGATTGATTAATTCCACATTAAAATACTAGATAATTTCCCACTCTCTTTCATGTTACCTAGAAAGGAAAGGAGGTTGTCATCCAACACCATAATTGCCTCCAGTGTAATTTTGCTGTGGGATCAGTGTATAAGATATTAATGGTGGGTAGCAAGTTTACTGCCATGGGAGTGGTATTTATATACGTTTGTAAACATCTACCTATCAAAAAGTTCAGGCACCAAGGTCCAACAGCTAAATAGTATCTACAGTTATACAGTATGTAGAACAGGTTTCAGAGTAGCAGCCGTGTTAGTCTGTATCCGCAAAAAGAAGAGGAGGACTTGTGGCACCTTAGAGACTAACGAATTTATTTGAGCATAAGCTTTCGTGAGCTACAGCTCATTCATCGGACGCATTCAGTGGAAAATACAGTGGGGAGATTTATATGCACAGAGAACATGAAACAATGGGTGTTACCATGTGATTCTGAAAATACTTGATTTGTATGTATACTAGTTAACTAACTCAGACGTGAAATTGCAAAGAGCCCTTGAAACATGGCCCTTTTGAAAAATCAGTCTCTCAAAAACTGGTCTCAACGTGTGGCATCCCTTGCTATTCCGGTCCTGAGCCAAAGTGTGTAAGCCTTAAGTAATGTGCAAAGCATTGCATAGTGCAGGGGTAGCCAACCTGAGCTTGAGAAGGAGCCAGAATTTACCAATCTACATTGCTAAAGAGCCACAGTAATACCTCAGCAGCCCCACATCAGCTACCTCCACTCCAACCTGCAGTGCCTCCTGCTGGCCGGCAGCCCCACCAATCAGTGCCTCCCACTCCCTCCCAACTCCTCCTGCCCACCGCGACCAGCTGTTACGCAGGAGGCTCTGGTGGGGAGGGGGTGAGAGCGAGGGCATGGCAGGCTCGGGGGAAGGGGTGGAGTGGGGGCAGGGCCTGGGGCAGAGCAGGGAGCTGAGCACTGAGCACTCCCCAGCACATTGGATAGTTGGCATCTATAGCTCCAGCCCTGGAGTCAGTGCCAATGCAAGGAGCTGCATATTAACTTATGAAGAGCCACACGCGGCTCCGGAGCCACACGTTGGCCACCCCTAGCATAGTATATATGCGCAGCAAATGACCACCAAACTCATTTCACTTGTGACACTATTCCTTTTTCTAATGCAGATCTCTTGAGCTGGCAATGTAGTTGTTTGATCTCCTGTGCCCCTGAGCCACCTGATACACCAGCCTGAAATTCTCTATAACTCTCTGCAGAATGGATCAGAGCTTTCCGAGGACAGTTATAACCAAAGCATTGGCCACAGCTATCCCATCTTTCACCCAGTTTATACTTGGCCCTTCTCCCCACACAGACACTTCTGATCACACCAACCCTCCCACTTCCTTCCTGTCCTACTCAAATGCATCCAATTAGCCTCTGGAATAATTTACCTTGAGATTACCCCTGTAGAAGCAGTGCAGTTATAGCCTCACAGCACTCCTCTTCAGTGAGAAGAAACAACCAGCAGTGAGGTTATAATTATTCCGCAGAGACCCAGACTCGCTATCAAACATACGATATAAAGAGCCCCTTTTATGATAGGGAAAGGAGACTTAGTGACTCCAAAGTGCTTCCTTTAAGCAAAGATTTTCAATCTTATTTGGTTTTTCTAACCTGCAGCTGGCCCTCTTTCTCCTTCTTCAGCTAATCCTGTCACCAGGTCCCTGGGGAACTTAGAAATAAGAAAAACCTTGATGAAAACAAACCCACTGTGTTCAGTTTCCTCTGACCAAGAGGTGCATCAGTTGCTCTTTGACTTGGTGAGATTTTTAAAGCAAATTTCCCTATGGAAAATCTCTCTACAAGGCACATCTCCATAGACAGCAGGGTTCAGTCTGCACAAATAGGCCATTCCTGGTACACTGAAGACAGAGGGTCAGCTTTATGCTATTAAACTTAGGGCACAGACTGTGTCTTTCTTCTGTTTCATACAGCACTGAGCACAATGATGTTGGTGAAATTATAAATTAGGGGCAGAAGAAATCAGAAGGGAATGTGGGCAAGACTGGCAGAGTTATCCCCTGATTTGTAGGACTTTATCAAGGATTTTAGCCAGGAATTTAGTTTGTTGACTCTATTCCTCTATATTAATTTCAGGTCTCACTGTTAAGAAACAAGGAGAGTCATCAAAAATGTTTATAAGTTATTGTTATTATTATTAAGTGATAAAGTGTTTTAATCTAGTAATATCCCCCCCCCCCAACCTGTTACTTTTGACATTCATAGCCGTAAGGGAGAGTGATTTCCAGATATTTCTGATGGAGGCATTCAGAAAGTAAGTAAGTATACGTATGACTTCTTGTTGCAGAGAAGTAGCAGTTTTTCCTAGTGCAAACCTACTCCGATTTGATCACTCCCTTTTTAAAGTTACAAGCAGCGAGTCACTGGTCTGGTTAAGTGTGTCCTGCAGAGGATGGTGAAACTACTCTCCAGCCCCAGACAGGTAAATTGCAGCATAATTACACCACCTGGCAAGATTGTGCATACCAGAAATATCAGCATTGAGGCCAAATTACTATGGAATCCCCTAGTTTCTATAACCCAGAAATCATAATTTAGTAAGAACTAGTTCCCCCTGTTTTCCTCTCTGTAAAATAGGGATTATAATGCTTTTTGTACCTTAAAAGGGGGAATTAATGTTTGTGAAGTGCTTTGAGATCCTCAGATGGAAGAACCAATAGAAGGACAAATTACTTGATGCATATTCCTGAGCTAATATTTTTAATCTTCAAAGAGTTTTACAAAAGGTAACAAACTGAGCCTTAGTCAATATCCTAAAATCCTTCTGTAACCAAAGGTCACTCTGTGGTGAGTCAACCAACCTGAAGCTGGTTCCCTCAGTTCTGGGTCTTTCTTGAACAGAGACTGTCAGGCATTCACAATTATATCTATTTATGGACTGTTTTGAAATGTGGTTGAACTGAGACTAGGATCTGAACAACAGATGCATGTTCACTTGCAGCCTTATCCAGCACTTGACTCCAGGTCTCCCAAAATGAAAGTGCTGGAGTAGTTTCATTACCCTCAGTTATTTGTTTGGTGCCCCCAAAGTGTCCTAGATGCTGCACTGCTTCACAGAACAAATAAAAAACTGACCCTTGCTCTGAAATGCTTCCAACCTGGATGTTAGACAGGACACAATAAGCTCATCTCCAGAAGCAAGCTCCCCACAGACCATGATACACCACTCAAAGCAGCACCAGACCCAGCCAGAACAACAGACACAAAACCTGCAGACATAACTCCACTGATACAATGATCAACATACCCCACAACACACCTTTCAAAATCCAAGGGTCCTACACATGGCTATCACAATACATGGTGTACCGGCTCCAGTGCACTAACTTCCCCAACAACACCTGTCAGAGTAACAGCCGTGTTAGTCTGTATTCGCAAAAAGAAAAGGAGGACTAGTGGCACCTTAGAGACTAACCAATTTATTTGAGCATAAGCTTTCATGAGCTACAACTCACTTCATCGGATGCATTCAGTGGAAAATACAGTGGGGAGATTTATATACACAGAGATCATGAAACAATGGGTGTTACCATACACACTGTAAGGAGAGCGATCAGGAAAGGTGAGCTATTACCAGCAAGGGGGGGGAGGGGAACCTTTCGTAGCAATAATCAAGGTGGGCCATTTCCAGCAGTTGACAAGAATGTCTGAGGAACAGTGGGGGGGGGGGGTGGGAATAAACATGGGGAAATAGTTTTACTTTGTGTAATGACCCATCCACTCCCAGTCTCTATTCAAGCCTAAGTTAATTTTATCCAATTTGCAAATGAATTCCAATTCAGCAGTCTCTCGCTGGAGTCTGGATTTGAAGTTTTTTTGTTGTAATATCGCAACTTTCATGTCCGTAATCGCGTGACCAGAGAGATTGAAGTGTTCTCCGACTGGTTTTTGAATGTTATAATTCTTGACGTCTGATTTGTGTCCATTTAGTCTTTTACATAGAGACTGTTCAGTTTGGCCAATGTACATGGCAGAGGGGCATTGCTGGCACATGATGGCATATATCACAGTGGTAGATGTGCAGGTGAATGAACCTCTGATAGCGTGGCTAATGTGATTAGGCCCTATGATGGTGTCCCTTGAATAGATATGTGGACACAGTTGGCAACGGGCTTTGTTGCAAGGATAGGTTCCTGGGTTAGTGGTTCTGTTGTGTGGTGTTATTTTTGCTGGTGAGTATTTGCTTCAGGTTGGGGGGCTGTCTGTAAGCAAGGACTGGCCTGTCTCCCAAGATCTGTGAGAGTGATGGGTCGTCCTTCAGGATTATCACTACAAAAGAAAAGGAGTATTTGTGGCACCTTAGAGACTAACCTACCTCCTTCCCCTCCCCTCCTCTCCCCCCCCCCCCCCGCTCTCCTGCTGGTAACAGCTCACCTTAAGTGATCACTCTCCTTACAGTGTGTATGGTAACACCCATTGTTTCATGTTCTCTATGTATATAAATCTCCCCACTGTATTTTCCACTGAATGCATCCGATGAAGTGAGCTGTAGCTCACCAAAGCTTATGCTCAAATAACAACTCTGTGAGTGAAACCAGACAGACAATCACTAGACTCTCAAATGAACTCACATAGGAAAATGATAAGGCAAAAACACCACACCACCTGTGGGTGGACACTTTTCACAAAGCGATCGCTCTATATGTGACCTGTCAGTCCCCATCCTCAAAGGAAAGCTGTACAACACTTTCATGACTTTGCTAGACTCTAAAAATCATGGACTGAATAGAGACACTGGATTTATGGCTTATTGCAACAACCCATAACTCACTAACCCCCCTTTTTGTCCTGTGACTACAGGGGTGTTAACAGGCCACTTCACCTTGAATGGTCCCTTAGAACAATGGCTCTCAACCTTTCCAGACTACTGTACCACTTTCAGGAGTCTAATTTGTCTTGTGTACCCCCAAGTTTCACCTCACTTAAAATCTACTTGCTTACAAAATCAGACATAAAAATACAAATGTGCCACAGCACACGATTACTAAAAAATTGCTTTCTCATTTTTACCACATAATTATAAGATAAATCATTGGAATATAAATATTGTACTTCCATTTAAGTGTATCGTATATAGAGCAGTGTAAACAAGTCATTGTCTGTACGAAATTTTAGTTTGCACTGACTGCGCTAGTGCTTTTTTATGTAGCCTGTTGTGCAACTAATCAAATATCTAGATGAGTTGATGTACCCCCTGGAAGACCTGTGCATACCCCTAAGGGTACACATTCCCCTGGCTGAGAAACACCGCCTTAGAATAGGTGCAAACTACTTCTGCTAAACAATCTGTTTGATCTTTTGTTTAGTTGTGACACTCTTACAGTTGTGACACTCTTATATTTCCCAGACCTGAAGAAGAGCTCTGTGTAGCTCAAAAGTCTGTCTCTCTCACCAACAGAAGTTGGTCCAATAAAAGATATTACCTCACCTACCTTGTCTCTCTAGGACACAACAAGTGTAATAATCAGGCAAGGAGGGGAAAGGTAGGCCAAGGGTGACAATAATGAGATGATATGGCCAGGCCGGCTCAAGGCACCAGCAAAGAAAGCAGGTGCCTGGGACGGCCAATAGAAAGGGGCGGCACTCCGTGCATTATTGGGGCAGCACGTCCGGGTCTTTGGTGGCAATTCGGTGGCGAGTCCTCCATTCCCTCTCTTCCTCTTCGGCGGCAATTCGGCGGTAGCTCAATCGTGGGTTTTTTTTCTGTTCCTCCCCCCCGCCCTTCGCTGCTTGGGGTGACAAAAAAGCTGGAGCCGGCCCTGGATATGGCTACCAATTTAAGGAATATGTATAGCTAAAGGATTCTCTCTCTTGCAGGAGTGAGACTTTGGAGGGGATTTGAAAGAGGAGACTAGTGTTTTGGCAAGCAGGGACCGTGAAGGGTGTTCCATGCACCAGGGCGACACAGAATATCACACTAGTGATTTTTCACAGCAGAGATCAGCATTCACCTTGTGTAAGCCACTGTCTGATTGTTACAACTCATTTAGGTTCAACAGCCAGAGCTTTCTTTAATATGAGTCATGTAGTTTATGGAGGAGTCTTAAATTTACATGCTCATCATATGCTAAAAATGTACTAGAAATTAATTAACTAACTCCAAGGCTATGTCTACACAAGCACTTTTGTCAGTAAAACTTTTGTCAGTCAGGGGTTTGAAAAAACACACCCCACCGACAAAAGTTTCACAGACAAAAATGCCTATGTGGACAGTGCTGTCTGTGGGAGAGCATCTCCTGCTGACATATCTACTGCCACTTGTTGGGGGTGGTTTAATTATGCCGGCGGGAAAGGTCTCTTCCGCTGGCATAGAGTGGCTATACAGGAGACCTTACAGCGGCACAGTTGTGCCACTGTAAAGTCCATTGTGTAGACATAGCCTAAGTCTTGACAGAGGCAAGGATTCTATTCCAAGATTCTATAAGGATAGGATCACAGATGCTGGTAGAGATGCATGAAGCAATCCTGATGAAATAAGAAACCTGAGTCATCATTCATTGTTAGAACAACTCAAACCAATCCTCAGATTCGGTAACATTTGCCTAAACTCACTCCCACCCCATTCCTTCCAGGGCTCTATTCTATTTAGGTACATAGGTGGTTCCCCATCACCATCACCTACCAAACATTTACAAACAAAAACAACAACACTGTTTCCTTCTCCCAATGCAAAAGGAGAACAACTTCCATTGAAGTCAATGGAAGACTAAGGGCCTGGGTCTCCCACGATTAGAGGAAGTTCTGGCAGTAGTGTACAGCAACAGCTGCTGGGTGCTTAACAGAAATGCCGATGACAGAGGCCCTGCCCCGAGGATCTTAGTCCCAGATCCTTAAAAGTATTCAGGCTCCTAACTTGATTTTAGTGGAAGGTGGAGCCTAAGTATCTTTTGAGGATCTGGACCTTAATGTCTAAACAAACAAAGTACAAATGGAGGATGGAATATAACAAAAAGCAGTGAACTGGGTTGGGTAATACTGTTTAACACTGTAGCCAGCACAAATGTAGATCTGAGATTGCACAGTGAAGTTGAACACTCCTCATACTAGCTGCATGATTTTGATATATTTGATATATTTATTTATTTGCAGTGCAGCACACTTGAGAGTTTATCAGCATCTTGGAAGAGGTGTGGGCTTTAAGGACAGACTGGAAGTAAAGGGGTAAAGCATGTTATACCAGGTCAGGAAGTGAGCTGCGTGGAAGAAATCCAGAAGACAGAAATGGAAGGAGGACCTGAAGGATGGCAAGTCTAAGACTGGGCACATGTAATGCTATGAGAAAGCCTGGCCTTAAAATACATATAGACACAAGACATTAGATAGTTTGACTAAGCTTCAGGTGGGCATCTGAACTGCTGAATGTTTATCTGAACTGAATCCTTGATACTCCAGGTGAGTTTTGCCTGACCTAGAGCAGGTCTACACTTAAAATGCTGCATTGAGGCAACTGCACCGGTGTAGCACGTAAGTGAAGGTGCTTCTATACTGATGGGAAAGAGCTCTCCCATAAACATAATTAATCCACCTCCGCAAGAGGCGGTAGCGACGTCGACAGGAGAGTCGACACAACGCTCTCTATAGGGGGGCCAAGGTCGGTATAACTATGTTGCTCAGGGATATGGCTTTTCAGAGGAAAACTAGGGATAGGTTATAATTGTGATGCTAGCACATCAAGTGCCAGTTTTTGCCAAGACTACAGAGATTAGCTGTGAACTAACAAACAGTGGCGTAGCTGGGAGGGAGCGGGGCAGCGGCTGCTCCCCCACTGAGCACAAGTGGCGCCTTGTCAATGTCTTGGCGCCTTTTACATTTTCCCCTGTTCTCACTCCGGGTCTTCGGTGGCACCTCAGCGGCGGGACCTTCACTCACTCCGGGTCTTTGGCGGCACCTCGGCGGCGGGAACTTCAGTGCCACCGAAGACACCCGGAGCGAGTGAGGGCCGGCCACCGGATCGCCGCTGGGTGAGTAAAAGCGCCGCAGCGGGTGGTGCCTTTTTTTTGGATCGCTCCCCCTGTTCCCTCCACCTGGCTACGCGGCTGCTAACAAACTCAGAACTGGAGATCAGGCCAGATTGTTCATCTCTTTGATGTTTGAACTCTCACAGGGCCAGACACACCAAACTAAAGCCAGAGATCCCCAGGGCAGGGCAGGCTCTAGGATTTTTGCCGCCCCAAGCAAAAAAATTTTTGGCCACCCCCGCTTTTTTTCATGCCCCCCCGCCCCCGGCTCTGCCCCTTCCCAGTCCCTTTCCCAAATCCCAGGCCCCGCCTCCTCCCCCGGGCGTGCTGCATTCCCCACCCCCCCATTGCTTCCTGCGGCTCCCCCCTGCAACCTCCCGCCCTAGCTCACCTCCGCTCCGCCTGCTCCCCTGAACATGCCACCGCTCCGCTTCTCCCCCGTCCCTCTCAGGTGAGGGAGAGGCAGCACGTTCAGGGGAGCAGGCGGAGCGGAGGTGAGCGAGGGTGGGGGGGAGCGCAGGAAGTAAGGGGGGGTAGAGGAACTGCTCCCCGCCCCAGCTCAGTTCCGCTCCACCACCGCCGCCTCCCCCGAGCGCGCCGCCACTTGGCTTCTCCTCCCTCCCTCCCAGGCTTGCTGCGCCAAACAGCTGTTTCGTGGGCGGCAAGCCTGGGAGGGTGGAGGGAGAAGCACAGCAGCGGCGACACGCTCAGGGGAGCAGGCAGAGGCAGAGCTGGGGCGGCGGGGCACACTTCTAGGGGCAGCGTTGCCGGAGCCGAAATGCCGCCCCTAGAAATGTGCCACCCCAAGCACCTGCTTGTTCTGCTGGTGCCTAGAGCCTGCCCTGCCCCAGGGACTGCCTCCTGGGTCACCTCTGAAAGACACTTTGAATTGACAGACACTACAACTCTGTCACTTTTAGGCTTTAGATTGCAACTCATTTGTGCATATGTTTGCTTGCTCTTTCTATGCCTCAGGTTCTTTTCTTCCTCCGAGAAGTGCGAAGAACAATTTACTTCAGAGGGAAGTGCGAGGCTATATTAATTAATCTTCATTAAGCACTGTGAGATTTTCCCATGGAAAGGGCTGGAGAAGGATAAGGTATTATCACAACACAAACACCTCTGCAGGAAATTACCTAAAAGTCCAGGTTAGTAGTTTGCTCATTCCCTCTTAACTGTGTCTACAGGCCTAAGAGGAATAAAAAAGACCCAGCAAACAAGCAGAACTTGTTAGTCACTAAAATCAGCAGATGTGCCTCTGAATACATACAGGGAGCAGATGTAATAAATAACATTTTTAAGAAGTCATCTCTCAGAGTAGAAACATACTTTAAGGCACTATATAGGGCAAAAATAAATAGCTCAGAGACCAATGATATATTAGATGTTAGAACTGAAACTGTATATTGATTATCAAACAGATACCTTATTGTGTCATTGAAGGTGACTATGAGCTTGATAGTGCTATGAAATCCCCAGTGAGCACAAGACCATTGTTGCCTTCCCTTGGTGAGCTCCTTGATGTTGGAGCTGGCTCTCACGGAAGCATACTCAGGCTGAAACTTTTGTGCCTGGGAAGGGGTGTGTTCTTTGATGCTGGGCCTGAGGTGTTCTGGGAAATGTAGTTTAAGAGTCAGGTGATCATTTTTAGACTCATATTTCAGAGTAACAGACGTGTTAGTCTGTATTCGTAAAAAGAAAAAAGAAAAGGAGTACTTGTGGCACCTTAGAGACTAACCAGTTTATTTGAGCATGAGCTTTCGTGAGCTACAGCTCACTTCATCGGATGCATACTCATAGACTATCAGGGTTGGAAGGGCCCTCAGGAGGTCATCTAGTCCAACCCCCTGCTCAAAGCAGGACCAATCCCCAATTTTTGCCCCAGATCCCTAAATGGCCCCCTCAAGGATTGAACTCACAATCCTGGGTTTAGCAGGCCAATGCTCAAACCACTGAGCTCTTTGTTCCTGATGTGTCTGTTTGCAGTTGATTACATTTAAAAAAAATTGTTTTTTAAATGTATACATTCAAATGAGGTGATGAGTCAGTTGGCTGGTTTGCATCCCACTGGAGTAGATGGGATGGGAGTGGTTTTAATGAGCAGCCAACTGTTAATGCCGTTAGGTGGGAGAATATGAGTAAGATACTCCTGTAAAAGGAGGTAACCTTCCTCACTTATTCTGGAGGGAACATAGGAGCAGGTAGAAGTCTGGCTCTGTCTGGGAGCTCTAGGCCAGTGGATTTCAACCAAGGGTATATGTATTCCTAGGGTTACTAAGAGATTTTCTAGGGGATACATCAACTCATTTAGATACTTGTCTAGTTTTACAACAGGCTACATGAAAAGCACTAGCAAAGTCAGTACAAATTAAAATTTCATAGACAATGATTTATTTATACTGCTCTGTATACCATACATTGAAATGTAAGTCCAATATTTACATTCCAGTTGATTATTTTATAATAATATGGTAAAAATGAGAAAGCAAGCAATTTTTCAGTAATACTGTGCTGTGACACTTTTGTATTTTTACGTCTGATTTTGTAAGTTTTTAAGTGAGGTGAAACTTGGGGGTACACAAAACAAATCAGACTCCTGAAAGGGGTACAGTAATCTGGAAAAGTTGAGAGCCACTGCTCTTACTTATAGGCTTTTATATTGATTTTTATATAACTGATAGAGAACTGACATTGGGTTGGCATTGTTTGGGTTTTTTGTATTTGAAAATTTTCTCCTTATATTTTTTATTTAAACAAAGAAGTTTTACAGAAGCTAGCCCTGCTTCTTTACTAACAGACCTATCATAGTGCCTTAAGTTCGCTTTCAGGAAGCTTTTCCTGATACTGTGGATTTCCTGTTCTTCATTTCACTCCAGGAATCCTCCTTGTACCTCCTTGTACCAACCCTAAATAATTCTCTCCTTCCTGGATTTGGACACCCTGCAGATAGTTATAGATCATCATGGTTCCAGTCCTTTTAGTTATCATTTATCCAGGCTGTACGTGTTTAAAGCCTCTTAATAAATCAGCCTTTTCAGCCCTGGATCACTTTCTAAAAGCCCTCCAATTTGTCAATATCATATCATGATGCTTAGGCTGGAACACAATGTTCAGGGGTGGTTACTTCAGAGCCATGTAGAGGAGGATAATATGGAGAGGGGTACAGTACAACAACCTGAATAGACTAGAACAGAATGTCACCATTCTATCTTCAGACATGGTGCCTCTGAACAAATGCTGCCCAAAGTTGCTTTGGTCCCTTTTTTGCAGCCACATTACATTGCAAATACCTTTCTAATTTGCGGCTTTATTATTTTCAGACCTTCTAGACACTGTCTGGTGTGAAAGACACAAAGGCATAGAAGCAAAAACATTTCAGGAGGGGGAAAGCTAACTGAGCATTTCAGCCCTTCCAAAAGGTTTGGGATTTGATCTGAAAATGGGCAAAGTTGCACACTTTTTTATTTTTTCTGAACTGATCATAAAGCATTGTGAGATCTTCCCATGGAAATGGCTAGAGACGAATAAGTACAGTCAGCCTAAGAAAAATTACTTAGGCAAGTTTGCCATTTCTACTGTGTCTATCTCTAGACATATCAATACTGCTCCAAGCATCATGGCATGCAGGAATAATGTATAGCTGTTACTGATTTGCTGGAGTATATCAGGGACATGTGACCTCTTACAAGATGGAGAGGAATGATTTGATTTGGTTCTGTCTTCCCTCCTTCCCCAACAAATATGATGTTTACCTATTCAGTTTTGTCATTACCACATGGAGAATTATTCAGAGCCCAAACCCTTCCAGAACCTTCCATGAATGGCCTATGTGTTGGTGATCTTTGGAAAAAAATTAAATATATGCCCTGATTTTTCTGTTTTGTGAGAGACACCCCAGGTCTCAATCTAAACTTGAGGGCACCTTAATTCTGCTGTAATTAGGCCTCAGGATTCTTAGAACTATAATGCATTGTTCCTTCCTTTAGAACCCAGTCCCAAGTGCCCACATGAGGCCAAACCCCGGCATAAATAATTTATTCACACTGTGGGTCTGTTCTGACTAGGATTTAAAGGTATGCTTTAAATTAAAGTGTAGACAAGGCAGTGTGATGTAGACTAACATGCTAGATTGGTTAAGTTGAAGCCTAGGCACTTGCATGAGGTTCTCTGGACTGTATTATGTAGCATATAAGACTAGAGGATCATAACAATCCATTTTGGCCTTAAAATCTATGAAACCATGTTAGTTAAAATATGTGAGATGGTGTTAACCAACAACCCACCTTGAAAGCCTATTCAAGACAAACTCTTGTATGGGCTGGGAAGGGTTCAGGAAGCGGAAAGGCCATGCTAGGGGACAATACTCTAGCCTGAATACTGTGGCACAGAGCTCCAGGACAGCTCTAGGAACTGGCATGGAAGTTAGTAGGGACATGGAGGATGGGGCAGAGGTGCCCAGATCTATAAAGTCACAACCTCATTAATGGGAGGGGAAGGAAGACGAGGGATGAGTTTGGTGTTCCCCCATATCCTGTAGTAGCTGCCACAGCCTGGCTGGGTGCGGGTTACTGCATGTTGGTCACAGTGACACTGTTCTGCAGCCCAGGGCCTTTGTGTGCATTCTCCTGTATGCACAGTTTACTTGGGCTATGTGCCTGTTTCCAGGATTTGGTCCATTACATATAAAATGTCGACCATCATAATCCTTTGGGAGGGTTATCAGCCACATCTCAAGTTATATTTATTTCCCTGGGAGCACAGGAAAAGACACACACCTAAGAAAAAATGGGTGCACACAGTAGGGGAGGGAGGACTGATGCATGTTTTCAGTTACAAAAAAAGTCATTTTTGATCAAAAATCATAGAGCATTGAGTTTGACCTCCATTCACTCCCCATAAATTAAAGTCCAATGGTGTCCTTCAGGAGCACTAGAAGTGTTTGCACGGCTGCCTTGGGTTCTGCAGGAGATTCTCTCTATCCCTCGCTTCATGGATCCACCAAGTTTTATCTAACCAGTGAATTTATCTCATTGCAGTTTATGCAGCAGTGTCTCATGACAGCATGACGGATAACCTTCAGAGCCTGCATGTTGCAAGGAGCGGGAAGTGGGCACCTGATCCTTGGATGATACTTAGCAGGTGATTGCAGGCTGTTACCGTCTAGCCTCCTGTAGATGCAAGATATGAGCATACAGCGAGCCAGCAAGCCACATCTTGAAAGGCAGGGAGAGTAAAGTGGCCAGACCTCTGTCCCTCACCAAAGACAACCAAGGTACAAGCCTATAATTTGGAAAAAACTGGTTGAGTGGGGGCATCATATGGATTTCCCAATTAGTGAGAAGGGCTTTGTCCCTTTTCTAATACTAAAGCAGCGTTAGGATGTGCCACCCTCAGTGCAGTGGCAGTGCTTACAGCTAAGGCACTTGCTAGCATAGCAATTTGGTCCCCCCACCTTAGGATGGTCAGAGGCCCCAGAACCACTAGGAGCTTTAGACATGCTTCGTAAATTCCCCACGCCCAGTCCTCTATGTATGTATGTTAATGAAGAGGCACTCTACCACCTGCAGTTTTCTGTCAAAGCCTGGGAGGAGGATTAAACACTAAAAGAATCCCAATGGCAGAGCATATTATGTTATGGTAAAAGTGCTTTTGTGGATCTCAGGCTGCACTTGATACAAAAGAGTTGATTCAGCATGTATTGGACACCACCGAAGTTAAACACGATGGTGGCTTTATCCTCTGGTGTGTGTTGGTGCTGGATGGAACAAAGGAAAAGGGACCATGGTGCACATGCTATGGGACTGTCCAAAAGTCAGGCAGCTGTGGAAAGGAATGGCCACAAGAGTTAAAACAGGGCTCAGCTGCAGCAACCAAAACGTGCTGGCTGCCCTTCCCGCAGCCCCCATTGGCCTGGCACAGCAAACCGCGGCCAGTGAGAGCCATGATTGGCTGAACCTGCGGATGCGGCAGGTAAACAAACCGGTCCGGCCTGCCAGGGGCTTTCCCTGAACAAGCGGCAGACTGGCTTTGAGAACCACTGCTCTAGAGTATCTACCTGCTAAACTGGGTTTAACTCCACCACAAAGACTCAAGAACTGCAGTGATCATCACATGCATGAATTTTACAAAAATGGAGGAGGACGCGGCTTCTTCCCAGAATAGAGCAGTAGTATTTGGACCTGTCTGAGTTAGCAGCCAAAGAAATATTATCTTATTGCCAGAGGGAGTAATTATACAAATTTTAAGAACTTTTACACCCCATTTTTAGATACATTTGGATAAAAATGTTGAGAAGACTCCAAGAATGCCAGACCTCCATTCCACTTAACCCCTCTTCTTCTACCCCATCCTCCCCACCGGTCTCCTTTCTCTCCTCCCCCTATTCATGCATGTCTTCTATTTTATCATATTTCCCCCCGCATCCCAACATGCTGTGTCTATGTAGTGTTGTCTGATTTTCTATTGCCTGGGTCGTGCAGCTTTGACGAGTTGTAAAATTGCATAATTCTATTGGAGATCCCATGAAGCGTGCAGTATTTGGAAACATACAAACTGTAAGTCATTTACCTTTTTGTACATTTCATTGTTTGTATCTGTATGAAAATCAATAAAAAGTAATCACAAAGACAACCAAGGTGATTGCTGGGCGAGGCGGGGGTTAAGATGCCGCCTCTATTTAAGATGGTGTTTGTGCTGGAGGAACTTGGGGCAGTTGGAGAAGGGGAATAACTTAGATTTTTGTACACAGAGGTCCAGTTATGGATCCCCAAATATAAATACCATCCATACCTGAATTCTGGTATATTTAATCCATCACCGTTCCAAATCCTTGCACATTTTTGGTTTCCCTTTATTTAGGGTGGGTAGGAGCAATACTTCCTCATCTTC
Source organism: Natator depressus (assembly GCF_965152275.1). Lineage (NCBI taxonomy): Eukaryota > Metazoa > Chordata > Testudines > Cheloniidae > Natator > Natator depressus. Next base: position 152,589,972 of record NC_134236.1, read on the forward strand.
ACACCACAGATTTGTGGTTCTGACAGGGATCACGCTGGGATTTCCAGACCTACTTCACACACGTAGGATCCTGAGCCAATCAAATGTCTGGCAACCATAATTCGCTTTCATATTCCCATTTTCCTAATACATTTCACATTCTGTACATTGAATTGCTTTGGACTTCTCATTAAGTTTCTTCCAGCAAACAAAAACAAAGATATTTTCCATATGTCAAACGTCAAGTTCAAACTTTATGATTTGTTATCAGCCACATTTTGGGAATATTCAAAGAAATTTCTATTTCTGTTCCAACTATGCTAAAATTGAAACATTCTGTTCATTATTTCAAGGATTAATTAATTTCTAATCACGCCCATCAATCCTTATATAACTCTCTTTACTGAACCAATACATTATTGTAAATAACATATTTAATAATTTGTCTTTCTGTTTGAGAACTATCCATGAACAGATTGGTATTCCCATTTATTCATTATTCAAAATTTGCCAAATAATTTTGGGGAATAATTCTTGGTCTGAATCCCCTACTCCAGGTGTTTGTGGCAAGTATTTAATACTCAGTTCTCAAACTGATTTGACTGGAGATATAGGACACCTGATATGTTTTTTCATTCCCTGATTGGACAACCATAACTCAGGTGTGTGAGATGGGTTTTGCATTTTCAATTTAATTTCCCCTTAATATTCTCCTACATTTGCTGGAAATTCAAAACGTTTGAACTTGCTCATGAGACTATTCAAGGAAAGCAAACACCAAAAAGGTATAAATTAGTTTAAACATCCACATGAATATTTGTGGAACATTTTTTGGCTCTCTTCTTCCAGCCCTGGTCTTTGTTGCAATCCAGCTAAAGAAACCAAATCTATTTCAGTTCACAAGTGATATAAATCTTTGTAGGACATCTTTTTAAATAATGGAAATTTTCTAATTGCAATTGTCCTTATATTAGCTAAGACACATTAAATACTTTCCTCATATGACTTTTCAATGCAAGTTATGCCACAGGGATGTTATGTGATTGCACCTGGAGGAAGGCAGTCTGTGACATTCTTTCTCTGAATGTCTTGTGGACATGTTGCTCTTAATCTCTGTTAAGAAGTAGTCCACACCATGGAAAACTGGAGATCCCTAAGATTAGATAGATAAAACTTCAGTGGGAGATGAGAGTTCACAGCACCTCTTGTCCTTGTCTTCAGCTGCCACAAACAGCTCTCATCACAGTACCTTATCTGGAATGGCAACCTACAACAAAAGAAACTAATCAAACCTCCCAACCTCTCTTGGGTGTTATGAGTTAAGTTATTAGTGTTTGCAAAGTGCTTTGAGAGCTGGAGATACAAAAAGGCCCCACAAAAGTAGAAAACAGAATCACCCTGTAAATAAGGCCAGCAGTTCAAGAATAAGACTAGATGAAAAGGACGGTATAGTGGGTTGGATTTGGATTTATAATGTGTGGTAGGAAACAAAGAGGAAGAAAGAAGGTTGGTTTCTCATTACTAAATACCATAGCAATGAATAGGAATGGCCCTTTCCATTTCTATGCTCCTAGTACTAGTTCTCATTTGACTTTACTTTAGTGTTTGTTTCTTTTGATCATTACTGGAGGAATGACCCGCTGCCAACAAAGTCAAAAAGATTATTCCTTAAGGAATAATGGTCCAGATCCTCCGCTTTATGGATTTCTAAAAAGCTACACTGATCTACACCAGTGAGGATCTGGCCAAACATTCAGAACAGAAATCCAAACAGCACAGTTTGGAGCTTAACCCGTCCTGGAAGCCCAACCTTTCTAATGGCAATCTCCCTCCTCCTTTCCCAAAAATGTTAGAGACATTTGCACCATTGTAATTGTATCAGTATAGTTCTATCTGAACCAACCCCTAACTTGGATATGCTGCACCAGTGTAAAATGGAATTGACACCTATATGATTTACTCTAGTAATTTACTGGGTTAAATGCTACTCAATTAGGACTTCGCTAGAAAAGTTACATACTAGAAACATTGGGTAGGAGTGTGTATGATTTTTAACTGAGCTAGGGTGAGGGAGGGGGCTCAGGGTTGGGGCAGGAGGTTGGGGTGTGGAGCACTTACCTGGGGCAGCTCCTGTTTGGTGCAAGGGGTACAGGTGGGAATGGGGGGGGGTGCAGGAGCTCCCATTTGTTGCTCAGGATAGGGGTGGGGATATGGGGGGGTGCAGGGGTCGGGGCTGGTGGGGCATGAGGGGGGCACAGGGGTCAGGGTGGGCAGAGGGCTGGGGATATGGGCTGGGGTCATGGGGGTGCTCACAGCAGGGGGCTGGAGGGGGTATGCCCCGCTTCAGCCCCTTCCCCAAGGTCTCACCCCCGCCTCTTCTCCTCCTCCCCTGAGCAGCGAGCGTGCTGATGCTCCACTCTTCCCCCCTCCCTCCTGCCAGCAAACAGCTGATTAGCGGCAGGGGGAGGGGAGGGAACGGAACGTAGCATGCTCGGGGAAGAGGTTGGGGAGGAGCTTGCCTGGCAGCAGGAGCCGGCAGCACCAAGCTTCTGCCCCCACAGGAGAGAGCGGGGGGCAGGGTGGAGAAGAGTGGGCCAGACCAGGGCCCCTTTGGACCATGGGCCTGGTGCCATTGTGCCATAGTAAATCTGGTACTGGTCCACACCTAAAATTTAGATAGATATAACATCCATAGCGTAGACATGTCCTCTGATACTAACTTAATTTATTAGCAGCTACTTACAGCCATCAAAATTGGGGGAAAAAATAGATCTCTGTCTACTATTCAAGCAGCAACAAGCAAAGACGAGGAATGCTGTTTATTTGGTACAATGGGAAAGAATGAAGATGACCGCCTTCTTTTATCTCTTTCTGGAATCCACCCCATTGTTACATAACAGGAAAATGATGCTAATAATTTTCCACCTAAGTGGGCAAGCATTTCAGTGCTACCATTCCAACTCAGGGTGAGCAGGGCAGACAGCCAGCGTGCAAAGCCGGGGGATGGGGAATGATGCTTGCTTGCTCGCTCCTAGTGTTAAAATGCTTCGTTACGTCTCTGTTCTTACTGGCTTATTTCATGCAGCCAAACTGCGCAGGTGGAGGATGCAGCCTGTTTAGTGATCCTAGTCTCTAGCATGACTAAAGCTTTGTCTGCACTAGAGACCTTCCAGCAGCATAGCTGAACTGATGCAGCTGCGCCACTGTAAGATCTCTCATGTAGCCGCTCTATGCCAACAGAAGAGAGCTCTCCTGTCGACATAATTAAATCACCCCCAATGAGCATCAGTATCTGTCAGTGGGAGAAGATCTCCTGCTGACACAGCGCTGTGCACTGCTACCGTTTATGCCAAAGACACTTACTCAGGGGGGTGTTTTTTTACACCCCTAAGCAACATAAATTTTGCTGACATAAGTGGTAGTGTAGACATAGCCTTTGTTTCTGTACAAATGCCAGCGTTCCAAAGGGAATTCAGGCAGCCTTCAGAGTTAGGACAAAGATGTTCATTGTTGGGTCATTGTGGAGAGCTTTACACGACATATTTACACATCATAGTGCAAAAAGAGCAGCGACCAGCGAAATACGCTGATGAAGGATTTTCCTCTCGGTGGGCAGACCCAGGAGCTACTCATGTGGGAGTGTGGTGGGCCTAGATGAGCCCTTTAAATTTACTGGCACCAAATCCACGTGGCCTGGCTACCAAAGTCTTTCAAAATTATTTTAAATTCAAACCTTGATAACCAAAGACCTTCCTCTAGGGTTCCTTCTGAGTTGAGTGGTTTCTTGCTCCTCTCCTCAGATGAAAACTTAGGCCTGGTCTACACTTAAAACGTAAGTCAACATAACTACGCTCCTGAGCACTGTAGCTATGTTGTCTTAACTTTCCATACAGATGCAGCTAGGTCAATGAAAAAAAAATGCATCAATTGACCTACCATCACTCAGCGAAGTAGAGTTCCTACAGCAACAGAAAACCCCTTTCACACTGTAGTCTACGTCTACACTTTGGCCAGGTCTACACTACAAAGTTAGATTGACATAAGTTGCCTTGCATTGGATTTTTCAGACCCCCCAGTGACTTAGCTGGCTTGACCAAACATTTCAATATAGCAATGTGCTCTACAAGGTAACGGTGAGTCTACACCATTAGCTTATTAGGTTGGGGAGCTTGGCCTAGTGGTCACAACTGCAACCCCTGACTGCCAAGGGAGTTGTGGGAAGGGGAGCCCAGGCCCTCCCATTCCACCAGGGTCTGACCTAGGGCCCTTGGGGCTACCAGTGGTCTGGCAACCAAGGTTGCTTAAGTCTGTCCTCTCAGGGTCACTTCCTATCGTTCTCCTTCCCAGGTCAGCTTAGTCCAAGACTTTCCCTTGTTGGGGAAGTCCAAACCAAATAATGGCAGGTTTCAGAGTAACAGCCGTGTTAGTCTGTATTCGCAAAAAGAAAAGGAGTACTTGTGGCACCTTAGAGACTAACCAATTTATTTGAGCATGAGCTTTCGTGAGCTACAGCTCATGCATCCGATGCATGCATCCGATGAAGTGAGCTGTAGCTCACGAAAGCTCATGCTCAAATAAATTGGTTAGTCTCTAAGGTGCCACAAGTACTCCTTTTCTTTTTGCAAACCAAATAAGTAAGCGGGGGTTACCAATGTTCAGGGTCCACAGGCAGGGGAGAGGGGGATTGTCTCTGGGGTGAGTTCTCCCTTCCCTCAGGGAGGGTCCCTTGGGGAAACTATCTCAGCACCTTTAAGCTTCCCTCTACTCTGTGCTGCTGTAGCTCTGAGCTACAGGTCTGTTCACCTCCAGCACTGCCACCTACATAAGCTAATTCCCTATCTTTTAATTCCTTCAGCAGATGGAGCATTTGCAGCAGGTGTGGTGGGGTGGGGCTGGCTGAGCCCAAAATAATTGCTTAACTCCTTGTTGCCCAGTGTGGGGTTTGTACACCCCATCACAATGAGGATCTGCAAACCATGCTCTGTGGAGCACTTGCTGGTGGTCTGCAGGGAACTTCCTGGTCAAATGGTGCTTCTCATTTTCATCCATTAAATCGTGTTAAAAGCAGGTGAAAATACACATAGTTTCCTAATATTACTTTTTCATTTGAACAGGTACAGTAGCTGGCAAACACAGTGACCTTCTGTGATTGTGAATGGGAGGGGAGCTGGTCTGGGTAAACTCAAACAGGGGGGACCCATGAGCCAGTCTCTTATGTTGGCCACTTGATTTTAAAAAAAGAATCTGAGAACCCCGGCTGCAGAATAATGACTTTTTCTTTACCCGTTCAACAGTTTCTCAAATTCATTCAAATTCACTTTGGTTTGTCAGAAAAAAGAAGCTAGTGTGGGTTGCCGAGAGCCAGGACTCCAGGATTCTATTACCAGCTCTGCCATTTTCTTTGTCTGACTTGGGGCAAGCAAAGGATTTAACCATTCTGTGACTCAGTTTCCCCATCTGTCCCCATTCTAACACGTTCTCTTTATACTGTACACCACGGCTAGCCAGAACTTAATACTAATGGAACTCAAAAAGAACAGGAGTAGTTGTGGCACCTTAGAGACTAACCAATTTATTTGAGCATAAGCTTTTGTGAGCTACAGCTCACTTCATCGGATGCATTCAGTGGAAAATACTGAAACTCTTCTGTCAACCTAGCTCCTGCCTCTGAAGGAGACTGATTACCTCCAGAGACAGAAGAACCCGGCCCGTCGCTGTAGCGAGTGTCTACAGTGAAATGTGACAGCAAAGCAGCTACAGCTGTGCCACTGTAGTGTTTTAAGTGTAGACGCTTTGTCTCTAATATCCTGGGAACAACATTGCTACAACAACGCTGCAAACACCATGTAATGAGACACAAACAGATCTGCTCCAGGCTTCAGAGATCGGCCCTATGAACAAGCAGCACACCAGGGTATCAGAGATTGAACTGAATGGCCTGTTTTGCACACTACAGGGACTATGCCAGCATAACCACGGCATTGTAGCTATGCCAGCATAACCATGTAGTGTAGGCACAGACTACAGCAATGGAAGGAGGTTTTCCTTCATTGTAGGAGCACCACCTGGTCAAGCAACAGTAGCTAGGTTGACAGAACCATTCTTTCTTCAACAGATCTGCGTTTATACTCTGAGCTAGGTCTGCAGAGCTATGGCACTCGTGGGAGTAGATTTTTTACACCCTGGGTGCAATAGCAATGCCGATCTATGTTTTAAGTGTAGACCAGCCCTAAGATGCTCAGGGTTGGGGCATTAATGGTATAATGTTGCACTGATTGAGTTAAACTGGTGGAATATTGTGTGTGGACACTTACATTTGTTCAAACCAGGTTTACGTTGAGTTTACACCATATAAACCAGATTTAAACTAATGTTTAGTGTCAACACATACAGTTGGCCTGGTTTAACTCAGGGCATGGCTACACTTGCAGCTGTAGAGCACTTTGCATTAAACCAGCCTTCGGAGAGCGCAGTAGGGAAAGCGCCGCAGTCTGTCCACACTGACAGCTGACAGTGCACTGGCGTGGCCACATTCGCAGCACTTGCAGCGGCATTGGGAGCGGTGCATGATGGGCAGCTATCCCACAGAGCACCTCTTCCCATTCTGGCGCTGTGGCTTGTGGGAAGGGGGCGGGGAGTGCGGGGCATTCTGGGTCCTGTCCCAACGCCCCGTGAGGCATCGGTTCGCATCCCAGCAATCCCTGTGCTTCCATCCACATTTGGCGCCATCTATCAACATTTTTTGTACTGCGCGCTCTGTCTTCCCTTTCGGTCTGTGGGAATGGACCCCGAACTGCTGAGGAATGTGCTGACGAGTCTCACCAGCACATCACGTTTGGCAGTCGAGTTATTCCTTAGGATCCAAACTGACAGTGAGGACTCCAATGATGATATCAACTCGAGTAACGCATACAACATGAGATTGCTTGTGGCATTCACGGACATGCTCACCACAGTGGAACGCCACTTTTGGGCTTGGGAAACAAGCACTGAGTGGTGGGATCACATCATCATGCAAGTCTGGGATGACGAGCAGTGGCTGCAGGATTTTCGGATGAGAAAAGCCACTTTCATGGGACTGTGTGATGAGCTCGCCTCCACCCTGCGGCGCAAGGACACAAGATTGAGAGCTGCCCTGACAGTGGAGAAGTGGGTGGCTATTGCAATCTGGAAGCTGGCAACTCCAGACAGCTACCAATCGGTTGCTAACCAGTTTGGAGTGGGAAAATAGACTGTTGGAATCGTTTCAGAATAGCAGCCATGTTAGTATGTATCCACAAAAAGAAAAGGAGGGCTTGTGGCACCTTAGAGACTAACAAATTTATTTGAGCATAAGCTTTCATGAGCTACAGCTCACTGCACGGCCATTAATCGCATCCTGCTCAGAAGAACTGTGACTCAGGGTAACGTGCATGAGAAATGGGTTTCCCTAACTGCGGAGGGGCAATAGATGGGACGCATATTCCAATTTTGGCACCAGCCCACCTAGCCTCCGAGTACGTTAATCAGAAGGGGTATTTCTCTATGGTTCTTGAGGCGCTTGTGGATCACCATGGGCGTTTCATTGACATTAACGCAGGCTGGCCCAGAAAGGTGCATGACGCACACATCTTTCGGAACACTGACCTGTTCAGGAAGCTGCAAGCCGGGACTTTATTCCCGGACCAGAAGATCACCATAGGGGAAGTCGAAATGCCCATTGTGATCTTTGGAGACCCTGCTTACCCTTTAATGCCGTGGCTCATGAAACCCTACACAGGGAGACTTGACGACAGCAAGGAGCGGTTCAACAACAGGCTGAGCAGGTGCAGAATGACTGTGGAGTGTGCTTTTGGCCATTTAAAGGGCCGCTGGCACTCTCTGTATGGAAAGCTGGACCTGGCCGATGACAACATCCCCGCGCTTATATCCATGTGCTGTACCCTCTATAACATTTGTGAAGGGAAGGGTGAAAGATTCACTGAGGCATGGAACTCACGGTTCAACACCTGGAGGCTGAATTTGAACAGCCAGAGAGCAGGGCTATTAGAGGGGCCCAGCACAGGGCTGCAAGGATTAGGGATGTCTTGAGGGAGCAATTTGAGGCTGAAAGCCACCAGTAAGGTTTGATGCCCTGCACGGGAGTGAAGTGCAGTGGTTCCAATGTTAGTAGGAACCTGTGTTTGCTATGCTGACTTGCAGTGACTGTTGCTTTCCTGGGCTAAGGTATCTTTTACTTCATGCAATAATAAAGAATGTTTTCAAAGCCAAAAAATCCATTTACTGAAAAGAAAATGCATTTATTGAAAAGAAACACAACTGCTTGGGAAACAGAAAGGGCAAGGGGGTGGGGTGGGGTGGGGAACGGTACAATCACAGATTTGTGTATGTCCTGTTATCATACTCCTGTCTGGAGTGCTGTGCAATGAGTGCTGCACTTCAGGATGGCTACACTGCATGGTGATGGGGGTTGAGTGCAGTGGGTGAGGGTCGTCGTTTTCAGGGGTGGGTGGTGAAGCTACAGGTGTTGGAGGCAGCTGGTGGCGATAAGAACCCAGATGTTGGGGAAAGTGGGTTGGAGGTGACATGGGGCCACAAAGGAAAGAGTTTTGGGACAAGGTCTGCAGGGGGGCGTGGGCATGGTAGTGCTCTGCCTGCATGGCTACGAGCGCCTGGATCGAGTCCGCTTGGCGCTCCACGATGCTTATCAGCCGATCCGTGCTTCGCTGCCGGAGCTCTGTGCTTTTGTGGCAGCGCACCTCATTCTGCTGGCGGATCCTCCTTTCACTCTCCCTCCACTCCTGCGCTTTTAGATTCTCGTTAAGGGACTGCTGCGTGACTGCAGGCAGCATGTCTTCTTTGCCTCTACGTGGCCTCTTCCTAATTCGTTGGAGTCTTTCGGCCGGTGATAACACGGACGGCTGAGATCTCAAGGTTGCATCTGTAAAGGCAAAATGCAACACTTAACAGAGGCAGCATTGTTCACACCAGACAGAGCAATGATTCCCCCATACTTAAGGGCAAGCACAGTCTACACAATAGCATAACTTGCTCGTCCCAAAGCAAGCACACATAACCCAAGGGAGCCCCAAAATGGTGAGTAAGCGCAGGGTCAAGGGGGACTGGTTGTTTCACGGTTGTACTGTCCTCTGGGTTTCTGTGCCTTGGGGAGAGCCAACAGCTGCAGGGGGCCCCTTTGCTGAACACTGTCCCCACATTTTCCACAGGAGTTCGTCCTGGAAGATATCTCACTGCTGAGGGTGACCTGGGAAGCAAGGGAGGGTCTTCTACTGCAATGCGGCTTCCGCCCTTGCCCATATGCAGCTTGCCTGTGTGCAGCAATGGTCCCCCCACCCCTCATGGCACAGTGGCGAGGACATGTTAGCCTGACTGGGACAAGGACCACAGTGGCTCTCCCAAGAAACCTGCGCAAGTGCATTGCCCAACTCCTGGATGAGACCTTTAAGAGCTCACTGAGGCCGATTACCGTGATGTGAGAGAGCACATCAATGCCCTATTCCGCATCTAGGCATGCATGCAGCCCTAACCCTCCTTGCCCCAAGAGCCCGCACTGAATAACTTTCTTCCCAAAATAAAAGCCACTTACCGGGAACCTCCTCTGGTGTTTGTCCTTCCCCAAGCACTGGCCGCCGCGACTGGCTACCTTCCTCCTGGCTTGAGAACTGCTCCTGGCTGCATGCATCTAGGGATGCCAGGGTGTCTTCCTCCACCTCAGCACCCTCGCTCCCGCTTTGGTGCTCCTCCTCCTCCTGCCTTGTTGAACTGGGCTCTGAAGTGTCCATGGTGGTCCTTGGAGTGGAGGTGGGGTCGCCCCCCAAGTATTGAGCCCAGCTCTTTGTAGAAATGGCAGGTCGCGGGGGCACCACCGGAACGGCGGTTTGCCTCGTGGGCTTTGCAGTAGGCATTCTGCAGCTCCTTCACTTTAACCCTGCACTGCACTGCGTCCCGGTCATGGCCCCTTTCCATCATGTCCCTTGATATCTGCCCTAAGGTATCATAATTCCTACGGCTGAAGCACAGCTGGGACTGGACAGCTTCCTCCCCCAAAACACTGATGAGGTCCAGCACCTCGCCCTTGCTCCATACTGGGGATCGCCTGGCACATGGAGGCATGGTCACCTGGAAAGATTTGCTGAGAGCACTCCACGCCTGGCTGAGCAAACAGGAAGGGGATTTTCAAAATTCCCAGAGAATTTAAAGGCAGGGTCTGACAGTTGGTCACCTGAGGGCAGGGCAGTAGAGTTCAAAGTGATGACCAGAGTGGCTAGAACAGGCATTGTGGGACACTTGAGGCTGATCAGAGCGCATCATCAGACCAGGGCATCCACACTGGTGCTGCGGCACTCCAGCGGGGGCGCAGCAAACATTATTCCACTCGCCGAGGTGGATTACCAGGAGCGCTCTAGCTGCGGAGTCCGGGCGCTCTACATGCCTTGCCAGTGTGGATGCGTCGTGAGTTCGGGCACCCGGGGCTGCTTTAATGCGCTCTAACTCGCAAGTGTAGCCATGCCCTTAGTCAGTTCAAGCTCACACCTCTAGTTAAACCACTACAACTTTAGCTGTGGAGACAAGCTCTACTGACAGACATATATTTTGGCTTCCATCTACACTATTGGGACCTACCATATTGTGGGATCTGGCTAGGTCTTCATATGGTTTGGTCCTGCAGCATGGGTGAGTCGGAAGCCTGTTTGAACTGTGTCCCTACATCTTGGTACCACCTTGGCAAAAGCCACATCTGTAGCACAATTTAGGGACATAAAACATAGTTCAGGACCATCTATACTGCAAGTCTGAAATTGTGTTGTGTGATAAGTGGGTAATATTATATGGTAGATTTCTATGGCCTTTAATAAAACTGAAGAGAAGTGGGTGAGCAAACACTAGAAAGCATGGGAAGGAAGCAAGATGGTGTTTTGCTTGGTGGTCAAATACAGACCAGAAGCTTTAGGGAAAATACACAGGACCATGCAGAAACTTCAGGCCTAATGAGGTGAAGTAATTAGGAGATGTCATCCAAATCTCCAGACACCTTTTAGGATCCATGAGGGGTCCTGGATCCTCTGAGATAGGCTTAGTGCCAAAGAGGGTCGGCAGAAGAGAAACTCTGATACAGCACAGGTAGAAGTATGAGAAAACAGGAGAGAAAGCTGCAAAATTATTCTGCTTGGATGGTGGCCCTGAGGTCAGAGGAGCTGGGTGGTCTCTGTCCACTTTACAGTCCTTCTCTGTATCCTGAGACAGGTGGACCCAGACCAGCAGTTGGAATGCTAGAAACCCCTGGAATATGCAATATAGGAAGCTTACTTTGATTGAAAATACTTGTCATCAATACTTGTCAAGCATCCAGCATGTAATTGCAGTGTCACTAGAGCTGAATTTGTTGATAGTGGAATTCAGTGTAACTGGGAACCAAACCCTGCTGGCTGTCTATCAAAGGCAGCCTCATGACAAGCCTTTCCTGTGATGTGGCTTTTCTCTGTGGAACTGCTGATCGTCAGCCCCTATTGCATCATCATTTGGGGATAAATCAGCATCTGCTTGGAGGCAAAAGAGAAGAAGCTGCTGTCAGAGCAAGAGAAGGGATTGTTTATTTAAATGATGAAAGTGCTACTGAAGTTAATAAAAATAATTATAATTAACTATATTTATAAAGAGGCCCTTCTAGTCCCACACTCCTGGCACTGGGCAATTAAAAGTAAAATAAAATAACCATTTTAAATGCAAACAAGCAATGAAGAAAGGAGAAATGGGAGTATTTATGGAGCCATATTCCAACACATCTTGGGAAGCAAGCAATGCCCTGAGACAAATCCCTGAGAAGAATGAGTGCTATATGCCAGGCCACAACTTCAGATAGAATAGTGATATCCCTGCATAGCAGGTGGTGTTTGGGTGCAGATACCAGTCAGCACAAGGTTCTTGGACCAGGTCGAGAACAAAACAAGGGGCTGCTCCATTAACAGAATCAATCTGCAACTTTGTAGGGAGCCAGTAGTTTGCAGGGCAGGTGTAAAAACTGTCATGATCCCGCAAGCTGGTGAGCAAACATGCTACTGCATTCTGAACTTGTAGCAAGAGATGACAGTCCTTTGAAGGAGAAGTGACAATAACTAAGCCTCATGCTCACCAGCACTTCTGTTGCTTACAGATAGTTATGAGATAGAGAATGATGCAGCAGGTGCAAATTTCCAACAAGTGAGAGCTTTTTATGTTGTTAAAAGCGCACTGACAATTCTTAGCCTGACTCCCTCTTTCTGAACAAATCCTCCCAACAAATGGAGACATGAAGGCAGAGCAACCCTGCTTGAGTCAATGATGTCTGTTCAACATTGCAAGACTTCTGTTTTCTCAGGGTTGAGGCTGGGATGGCTCCGGCACATCCAGCTAAGCCTTCAACCAGAGCAAAGAGGAAACATGTCGCGTTCCTAGGCAAAGAGATATACAGTGGTGTGCCATTCACATAGTGAATACTGTGGCAGAGAGAGCAGTTCCTTGAGGCACTCCAATTTAGATCCTGGAAGGGTGCCCCTCATAAATCCTAATGATGACACAAAGTTGTCCAGCAGCAGTGACTAACTCATCTTTTATGTCTGACAGGAAACATAGGAGGGCAGCTCCTGGCACACTAGCAACAATTACTAAAACCAACAACCTATGTCACTTGAATTAGGTCCACTGAGAGGTCGGAGGTAGACACTGATTTAAAATCAGCAGGGGATCTGTCATCTTTACACTGTGGACTCACCAATCTACTTCTCCCCTCCTGAACAGTCCTCTGCCAATCAAATTAAAATTTATGCCAGTCGTTCTAACATCTTCTGGCATATGTCCAACTGCCAATTTAAGTGTAGCAGGGCCTGAACTTATCTCTCAGTCCTTTCGCCCAATCTCTCCACACTGTCTCACCACACTATCCTTCCTGTCAATCACACCTGTAATCTGGGTATTATATTTGACTTGATCCTTTATCATGGGCAGCATGTGAATCATGCATTGAAGGAGGCTAGCCCCCAGCCTTGCCCCTTCTGCCAAGGCCCTGCCCCTCCCCTGCCAGAGTGCCAGGCGGTGCTGCCCCAGTGCTTCCAGCCCCAGAGTGCCGGGCAGGCAGCTCAAGCACTGGCTCCAGCTGCCCTGAGTCCCGGGCCAGGGCTGGCCCGCACTAGCCCTAGCCTTAGCCTTGGCCACGGGGGGAAGAGCAGGAAGCAGGAAGGTGCTTGGGGCAGAGTGTGGCTGGGGGCCACGCCTGGCTGTTTGGGGAGGCTCAGCCTCCCCTGGCTTGTGATACCCACTGCCCATGCCCTTTGTAGACCCTTGTATCCAGGATGAGATTAAAGCTTGTTGATTCTTCCCACAAAGCACCTCAACAATCTGGCCTTTTGTTTCCATTCATACAGCTAAAAGTCTCGACCAGGCTTTCATCATCTCACATGTTGACTTGCACAACCTCCTCCTTTCTGGCCTTATCAAATGCCACCTTGCCCTCTCCCTCAAATCTCTTCAAAATGCTGCTCCCAGGACCCCCTTCCTGGCCTGTTGCTTCAGCCATGACAGTCCCCTCTTTGCTTCCCTCCACAGGCGCTTCCTTTTCCTCCACATCAAATACAACGTCTCTTTTAAGACCTTCCATGGCTTGGCCTCACGACACCTGTCATCTCTGATATGGTATTGTGCCATCCACAGCCTCTGCCTCTGCTCTGCTAATAAGGCCAGCCTGTGGCTATGTCTGCACTGCAAACTAGGGGTGTGATTCCACGGCTCATGTACACCTACTAGCCCTAGCGCTCATTGAGCTAACACAAGTACACATAGCAGTGTAGCCTCTGTAGCCCAGGCAGCAGCAGTGGAGGCCTGGCTGAGCACCTACCCATGGGTTTCAGGCAGAATCACGCCCCTAGCTCGTAGCAATAGTCTATATCTGTTACCAGATGCACCTATTACTTTGGGGTATGCTCATTTATTAGGGTTACTCTTTGGGGGGGGGGGTTCTGTAATTCTACCAATGTACTGCTTGTGTCACTTGTGTGTTCATACGGAGCTCTACGTCTCCCTGCTGCAAGTCCCCTCCCAATGGAACTATCCTGCAAGACCTAGGTTCCCCAGGGCTGGGTTCCTCCAGCCCCAGAATCAGATGAATACGCACACACATGCTCACTAACAGAGCAAGTCTGAGCGGACCGGGTCAATCAGCACTCTCAAGCTGACCCCCTTATATGCCCCTGTACTCAATGGGCTGGGTCAAGCAGCACTTTCAGGATGTCACCCTTATATGCCACAGGTTTAACACATCCCTATCCCACTTTCACGTCACACTTGTACTGGCAGTAACCCACCTGATGGGCAAACCCCACACTATTTTTGGGCGCTACAGGGATCTTTAGCTTAGATAAAAGAATCGTTGCTGCAGAGTCAATGGGGAAGCTAAAAACACAAAAGAGTAAAGTTCAGAGAGAGAGAGAGAGAGAGAAACAACCAGCTTAACCATAAAAGTTATTTATTGAATAATAGTGATAACTACACAAGGAGGGCTAAACCAACATAACAGTTACATTATTAAAGGTTAATACCTGAGGTAGAACAGAAAACAGAGAAAGAGAGAGAGGGAGGGATCTCACCCACTCCGTGGGGCTTGAACTGGTTGGGGTTCCCAGGTGATGGTGGTAGCTCACGGTCCTGAGTGCTGGGGACAGGCAGAGCTCCCAGCACGATCAGTCAAGAGATGGAGTCCCGGTGGAACTGATGCAGAGGTTGGGTCCATGCATCAGGACACTGACTGGAGGGTGAGTAGGGTTTTTGTAGAGAAAATACAATGGTTCAAGGGAGAACACTAGATTTGTTTATAGATAAACTGATGACTCAAGGGTTTTCTTTAGGCTAGACAATAGGAGCTGATCACTCTTGGCTGTGGGTGGTCTTTTCTTCCAGGGAGCTCACAGTGCAACTAGGCTGCTTCAATATTTTGGATATCAATCAAGGATTTATTACTAGAATTGGTCTGATAATTGCTGAGCTGGGTGTGTACAGCTGTAGGTTCATTAACATCTGGAGCAGAGATCCCCCATGATGCAGTGCTTCCCTCCTTTTCTGGTCCCAGAGTTCAGTGCGGTTCTCTGTTCTCCATTCTGTAGGCAAATTGAGATGTCTCTCTGTCCCATCTTTCATGCAGATGAGACTAAGGGAGTTGTCTCTGTTCTTCATTCTGTATGCTAATGGAAATGTCTTAATCTTGTGCCGCTTGTCAGGAGGGGTCTAGGTGTGTCTCCCAACTCCCTTCACTGCTCTCTGCAAGTCTCTTCTCTGATCGGTTTTGAGTCAGACAGGCTAGATACTGCGCCCTGGTTCCCCAAGAACACAGAGCTGACTGGTGTCATATCACCCAGTCATTTTCCTTCAAATAACTTCAAATTGTTTCCCAGGTCAGCCCTTATTCATGGGAGGAGCTGCCCATGCACATCTGCAAAGACACTGCATTATCGTCTTTCTAAATATCACCACCTTCGCAATGCTGACAAAACATTTGACTGAGGCTAGACAGTCTGGTGATGAGATGGCTGGTTATGATGACAGTCATCACTGGTACCTCGTGCTTTCCGTTTGTTGTTTCTGCCAAATGCGCAGTCAATAAAAAACCCATAGTCTGAGTTCAACTGAGCCGGAGGGATTATTGTGCCATATTCAATGCTTGCTTTTATTCATACCTCTGAACGCTCAATGCTTGGTTTTTAAGTGGCTTTGTACACATATATTCTATACTGCAGTGGTTTTCAAACTTTTCTTCTGGGGACTCAGTTGAAGAAAATTGTTGATGCCCGCGACCCAACGGAGCTGGGGATGAGGGTTTTGGGGCGTGGGAGGGGCTCAGGGCTGGGGCAGAGAGTTGGAGTGCAGGGGTGAGGGCTGCAGGGTGGAGCTGGTTTCCACTCTGATCGTGTGGCTGATGTGATTAGGCCCTATGATGGTGTCCCCTCAATAGAGGGGGAGGGATAGGTTAGTGGGTTGACCATTGGCCTGCTAAACCCAGGGTTGTGAGTTCAATCCTTGAGGGGGCCATTTAGGGATCTGGGGCAAAAAAAATTGGGGATTGTGCCTGCTTTGAGCAGGGGGTTGGACTAGATGATCTCCTGAGGTCCCTTCCAACTCTGATAGTCTATGAGATATGTGGACACAGTTGGCAACGGGCTTTGTTGCAAGAATAGGTTCCTGGGTTAGTGGTTCTGTTGTGTGGTGTGTGGTTGCTGGTGAATATTTGCTTCAGGTTGGGGGGCTGTCTGTAAGCAAGGACTGGCCTATTTCCCAAGATCTGTGAGAGTGATGGGTATCCTTCAGGACAGGTTGTAGATCCTTGATGATGCGTTGAAGAGGTTTTAGTTCGGGGCTGAAGGTGATGGCTAGTGGCGTTATTTTCTTTGTTGGGCCTGTCCTGTAGTAGGTGACTTCTGGGTACTCTTCTGGCTTTGTCAGTCTGCTTCTTCACTTCAGCAGGTGGGTATTGCAGTTGTAAGAATGCTTGATAGAGATCTTGTAGGTGTTTGTCTCTATCTTAGGGGTTGGAGTAAATGCGGTTGTATCGTAAACCTTGACTGTAGACAATGGATCGTGTGGTGTGGTCTGGATGAAAGCTACAATCCATCGGTGATCTTCCTGAAAACACCATCCTGGCCACTATGGATGTAGAAGCCCTCTACACCAACATTCCACACAAAGATGGACT
The DNA here is from genome assembly GCF_965152275.1 of Natator depressus. Lineage (NCBI taxonomy): Eukaryota > Metazoa > Chordata > Testudines > Cheloniidae > Natator > Natator depressus. The sequence goes on from NC_134236.1 coordinate 152,606,662, forward strand.
ACAAGCCGTCAAGAACACTATCCCCGATAATGTCACGGCAAACCTGGTGGCTGAACTTTGTGACTTTGTCCTCACCCATAACTATTTCACATTTGGGGACAATGTATACCTTCAAATCAGCGGCACTGCTATGGGTACCCGCATGGCCCCACAGTATGCCAACATTTTTATGGCTGTCTTAGAACAACGCTTCCTCAGCTCTCGTCCCCTAATGCCCCTATTCTACTTGTGCTACATTGATGACATCTTCATGATCTGGACCCATGGAAAAGAAGCCCTTGAGGAATTCCACCATGATTTTAACAATTTCCATCCCACGATCAACCTCAGCCTGGACCAGTCCACACAAGAAATCCACTTCCTGGACACTATGGTGCTAATAAGCGATGGTCACATAAACACCACCCTATACTGGAAACCTACTGACCGCTATTCCTACCTACATGCCTCCAGCTTTCATCCAGACCACACCACACGATCCATCGTCTACAGCCAAGCTCTACGATACAACTGCATTTGCTCCAACACCTCAGACAGAGACAAACGCCTACAAGATCTCTATCAAGCATTCTTACAACTACAATACCCACCTGCTGAAGTGAAGAAACAGATTGACAGAGCCAGAAGAGTACCCAGAAGTCACCTACTACAGGACAGGCCCAACAAAGAAAATAACAGAACGCCACTAGCCATCACCTTCAGCCCCCAACTAAAACCTCTCCAATGCATTATCAAGGATCTACAACCTATCCTGAAGGACGACCCATCACTCTGAGATCTTGGGAGACAGGCCAGTCCTTGCTCACAGACAGCCCCCCAACCTGAAGCAAATACTCACCAGCAACCACACACCACACAACGGAACCACTAACCCAGGAACCTATCCTTGCAACAAAGCCCATTGCCAACTGTGTCCACATATCTATTCAGGAGACACCATCATAGGGCCTAATCACATTAGCCACACTATCAGAGGCTCGTTCACCGGCACATCTACCAATGTGATATATGCCATCATGTGCCAGCAATGCCCCTCTGCCATGTACAGTGGTCAAACTGGCCAGTCTCTACGTAAAAGACTAAATGGACACAAATCAGACGTCAAGAATTATAACATTCAAAAACCAGTTGGAGAACACTTCAATCTCTTTGGTCACTCGATTACAGACCTAAAAGTGGCAATTCTTCAACAAAAAAACTTCAAAAACAGACTCCAACGAGAGACTGCTGAATTGGAATTAATTTGCAAACTGGATACAATTAACTTAGGCTTGAATAGAGACTGGGAGTGGATGGGTCATTACACAAAGTAAAACTATTTCCCCATGTTTATTCCCCCCCCTCCACCCCCCACTGTTCCTCAGATGTTCTTGTCAACTGCTGGAAATGGCCCACCTTGATTATCACTACAAAAGGTTTTTTTCCCCTCCGCTCTCCTGCTGATCTTACCTGATCACTCTCTTGTTACAGTGTGTATGATAACACCCATTGTTTCATGTTCTCTATGTATATAAATCTCCCCACTGTATTTTCCACTGAATGCATCCGATGAAGTGGACTGTAGCCCACGAAAGCTTATGCTCAAATAAATTTGTTAGTCTCTAAGGTGCCACAAGTACTCTTTTTCTTTTTGCAAATACAGACTAACACGGCTGCTACTCTGATGCGAGGATGAAGGAATTTATACCAACGAAGGTCCTGATCTGCAGTGCATTGTGCATGGGCCGAGCTGGCTCTGCAGGGAGCCCTATAGAAACCACGAAGGCTCTTCTGTGGGGGTGCAGGTTCCACCTGTGTGAAAGGCAGTGCAGGATCTTCAGGGGCTAAATTATAAATAAGTCACTAGAGTGTGCATGTCCCTGCCTTCACCTCCCAAGTAACAAAGCAGTAGCCTAGCAATGCATGCCCTGGTATGGCGTTGATGTTGGTATGGCTTTGATATTAAAGGATGGTTAGAAAACTACAAGAGAGAGCCTGCAGCATTAAGAATTTTTTTAGGAGTGGACAGAGTGGGGGAAATTCCCATGAAATTTTCCATGGAGCATCAGGACAAAAAATGTCTCTTGTGAAGAATGGGAATTTATAAGACAATGGCAGTGTGCTTTCCAATAGGGGGAATCCACACCACGATCAGAGGTGCTAATAACATTACAGGTGGACTGTTAACTCTTCTTTGTGGTGCTAAGTGACACTACAGAAGGTGGCCCCTGACATGGGGAATTGGGGAAGCCAGCCTGCTGGCAGTTAGATCAAGGTGCAGTGATTTCCATGCATATTGATAGCACAGTGACAGTTTAAGACCAGCTTTCTATTTGAAGATCATCACTTCTAAGTAAGTGGTCTAAAATCTGTATGGTTAATCAGATTGCCTTGAAGTGTGGGTGCTTCATGGGGCCACAGGGTTCTGTTAGTGATCTAAATTCACAGCCATTTGACCAAGGGGTTCCGTGAGAGACTGCTTTTCTTAAAAAGAAAAGGAGTACTTGTGGCACCTTAGAGACTAACCAATTTATTTGAGCATAAGCTTTCGTGAACTACAGCTCACTTCATCGGATGCATTCAGTGGAAAATACAGTGAGGAGTGTATTTTACTGTAGCTCACGAAAGCTTATGCTCAAATAAATTGGTTAGTCTCTAAGGTGCCACAAGTACTCCTTTTCTTTTTGCAGATACAGACTAACACGGCTGCTACTCTGAAACCTGCTTTTCTTAAACTGATTCTGGCAATCTTTTTTGCTCACAGATGGAGATTGAACTGGGACTCAGATTTGTCGCAGCAGATTCTCCAAGGCTCAAGTTCATGGCACGCACCAGCCATTTGGGGGAAGTCAAATTAAAATTTTAGTTGCAAAAGAAATTGCTTCTCCTGTCAGGCGCATCAAAGATTACACGGAGCATGCACAGAGGAAGAGGCTAAGGATCTGCAAAACTCTCTCTCTGCATCCCGGGATCGGGGTGGCTCTGAGGATATGTTACAGTCATTGAATCTGAGCCGCCCACCTCACGCACTGTGCCAACCCAGGGCAGAAAGCTGAAGTTTAAAAAAAAAAAAAAAAAGGCAGGCCCGTTGTTCCAAACCGCCTCTCTCAAAAGGGGGATTTTTATTTTGGGGAAAAGTAATCTGAGCACAGCAGAATATCCAGAAGGCGCTGAGGTGATTTCTGAAAATAAAATTGTAGGCATGTAGGCTTGTGTGGCTGTCCCTCGCTGTCAGTCTCCAAGGGCGGCCGCGCCTCTTCGCTGTCACGCTCCTGGAACAGCAGTCTGTTCAAAGGGGGAATTAGCTGTCTCAAACCCGCAGGCAGAGGAGAATAGTGCACAGTTCAAGTGCCCGGGCCCTTAGGCAGGGCAGGGCACCTTGCAATCCAGTGCTCCAGCCCTTGAGCAGGGGTTGAGCGCTCAGCAAGCAGCCTAGGGCGCCAGCGGGGGTCGAGCATAGAGCGCAGGCCTCCTGACCTAAGGAGGGGGAGTACTGCCACCCCAGGGTGAGGTGGCAGGATGGACGTGAGCCCGCCCAACTCCACCGCGTCCCAGCCCAGGGCCCTAACAGCGTGTCTCCGGCAGCAGCCAGACGGTAGTGTGGTTCCCCTGGGCTGCTTCCTATACTCCCCCTCGAGTGTACTTTCCAAGGGTCATCCTCCATTACCCCGTGGTACACTGCGAGCGGCAGTCCCAGCAACTCCTCAGCATCAGGCGTGTCTGGCCATTCGAGTAGCTCGGGGTCCTTCTCAGGGCAGCAGAAGTCTTCTGCAGGCTCCTGTGTCCGCAGTGGGGAGACCACATCCATCTCCTTTGGCAGCTGCTTCTCAACTGAGCCAAATAGCAAGTGTGAAAAATCGGGATGGGGGTAGGGGATAAGAGCACCTATATAAGAAAAAGATCTGAATATCGGGACTGTCCCTATACAATCGGGACATCTGGTCACCCTAGCTAGAGGGCCCGCCTTTTATACTTCCTCTTCCTGTGCCGCCCCTCTGCTTCCGGTGGGGAGAGAGTGGCTGTCCTGGTTCCGCCCACCAGGGGGCATCTGGGCATCCCTCACTGTCAATCGCTGAGGGTGGCCAAGCCTCTTCGCTACAAAAATAAATTGCACAGGACAGGGGAGAATAGAGGCAGGGCATCCGTCTGCCCCACATTCCCTTCCCATGCATGCACCACAATCTGGGACCCCCAGCCCATCTACAGGAGTCTGACCCCCACTTTCTTGCTTCCCTTCATGTGAAGTTCTGTAGGGCTGTAAGCCCCTCTCTTCACCCCCACCCCTGTGTGAGCTGAGATCTTGGCATCCTTGACCCCATAGGGGGTTTCTGAGCCTTGCTCCCTGCCCCCCATGTTTGTGCCAGTTTTGGGGAGTGGGGTGGAGGAGAGCTCCCCATCTATTGCAGTCTGACCCTCCTCCCTTCCCGCATCATGTGAACCAGGTTCTGGGAAGGTGCTGCTTTTGTGGGGGGGTATCTGAGTCCCTCTCCTACGCCCCCCTCTCCCCCCGCACTGTGACTTGGGATCTGGGGTGCTTTGTCCCTCTAAGGAGATCTGAGCCCATCTCTGTACCCCTCCATCGTCACGGTGACCCAGGATCTGGGAAAGCCCTGCCCCTCTGGGTGGGGGGCTTAGAACAGAGGTGCTAGGCGCATGCACAGAGAACACATTGCTGAGGCTATGGGTGCGCAGCTACACTTAAAACACTGCATTGGTGCAACTGCAGCGATGTAACTGTGTCACTGTAGCACTTTAATAAAGATTCTCTAAGCTGACGGGAGAGACGCCTCCCTTTGGAGTAGTTAATCCACCTTCCCAAGAGGCAGTAGGTGCGTCAGTGGGAGAACTTTTCCCACCAATATCTGTCTATACAGGGGGGTGAGGTTGGTACAACTACGTCGCTCAGGGTGTGGATTTTTCACACCCCGGAGTGAGATGGGTAGACCGATATAGGTCTTAGTGTAGACCAGACCTAAGTCTTCACCAGCGCCACTAGAGTGGCACAATATAGTGCATCAGTGAAGACCCTCATCATAGCAATAGGCGGGGGTCTCACCTTTCTGAGCCTCCACTTTTGAAGTTTGAAGTACACCCTTGGCAGAAGCCTGGGAAGGAGCTGTCAACATTTGGGGGGGGGGGGGTGGGAGGGGGATTCAGTCTCTGTCCAGGTCCGCCGTTGCTGATTTTTTGTTTTCTTTTGAGAAATGCAATCTGAGCACTGCAGACTATTCAGAAGGTGCTGACACCTTTTGAAAATAACATAAAATTACACATGACTGCTGGTGGGAAGGGGGGATTAGGAGCATAAGAGTAAATCGTAATAGGGCTTTGGGTCTGCAGTGAGGGATGGGGTTATTATGGGGAGAGAGATAAATGGGGAGATAGCTGGCTATGTGGATATGGGGAAAAGCGGTGGACATTATATACCTTGACTTTAGCAAAGCTTTTGATTCAGTCTCCCACAGTATTTTTGCCAGCAAATTAAAAAAGTATGGATTGGATGAATGGACTATAGGGTGGATAGAAAGCTGGCTAGATTGTCGGGCTCAACGGGTTGGTTCAATGGCTTGATGTCTAGTTGGCAGCCGGTATCAAGCGGAGTACTCCAGGGGTTGGTCCTGGAGCCAGTTTTGTTCAACATCTTTATTAATGATCTGGATGATGGGATGGATTGCACCCTCAGCAAGTTCGCAGATGACAGTAAGCTGCGGGGAAAGGTAGATACGATGGAGGGTTGGGATAGGATCCAGAGTGACCTACACAAATTGGAGGACTGGGCAAAAAGAAATCTGATGAGGTTCAACAAGGACAAGTGCAGAGTCCTGCACTTAGGACGGAAGAATCCCATGCACCGCTACAGGCTGGGGACCACCTGGCTAAGCAGCAGTTCTGCAGAAAAGGACCTGGGGATGACAGTGGACGAGAAGCTGGATATGAGTCAGCAGTGTGCCCTTGTTGCCAAGAAGGCCAATGGCATATTGGGCCGTATTAGTAGGAGCATTGCCAGCAGATCAAGGGAAGTGATTATTCTCCTCTATTTGGCACTAGTGAGGCCCCATCTGGAGTATTGTGTCCAGTTTTGGGCCCTCCACTACAGAAAGGATTTGGACAAATTGGAGAGAGTCCAGTGGAGGGCAACAAAAATGATCAGGGGGCTGGGGCACATGACTTACGAGGAGAGGCTGAGGGAACTGGGTTTGTTTAGTCTGCAGAAGAGAAGAGTGAGGGGGGATTTGATAGCAGCCTTCAACTACCTGAAGGGGGGTTCCAAAGAGGGTAGAGCTCGGCTGTTCTCAGTGGTAGCTGATGACAGAACAAGGAGAAATGGTCTCAAGTTGCAGTGGGGGAGGTCTAGGTTGGATATTAGGAAACACTATTTCACAAAAGCTTGTGCTCAAATAAATTTGTTAGTCTCTAAGGTGCCACAAGTACTTCTATTTCACTAGGAGGGTGGTGAAGCACAGGAATGGGTTACCTAGGGAGGTGGTGGAATCTCCATGCTTAGAGGCTTTTAAGGCCTGGCTTGACAAAGCCCTGGCTGCGATGATTTAGTTGGTGTTGGTCCTGCTTTTGAGACATAGACCAAGGATTTCTCTCACCGGCCCTGTTAACAGCTATACATTGCGAACATTTCAATGCACGACTGTTATCCTCATTCCATATAACAAAAAGTACAGGAGGGAGGATGAACACTGCAGAATCACATAGCAATGGTGTGGCTTAGGGGAAGTCCACTGTACTGGGACTATTTCTGGCCGGCTGGGTGACCTTGGGCAAGTCACTTCCCCTATCTGTGTCTCATTTTCCCATCTGCAATATGGGGATCATGATGTAAAGTTATTTTTCATCTATTGTTGAAACAACTATATAAAACCTTGGACTTTTGATTCTTACCTAGCCACAGTAGCAGATTAACAGATCAAGTCTAGCGGAGACCTACACCTGTCTGAATGACCACTAACCCCTACCAGCAAACATTTCTTTCTCTCTTTAAAAACCAGTAGGAAATGAAATGGCAAAAAACTTTGTTAATACAGTCAAGGTTGCCTCGTGATAGCTCATGTCCTTCCACAATGCCGCATTCAGCCAAACTCAGACTTCTGAAAAACCAAGAAATACAGAGTTAAGGTAAATGCGCATACAAACGTAACTCTACAAGTCGACTACAAGCCGTCAAGAACAGTATCCCCGATAATGTCACGGCTAACCTGGTGGCTGAACTTTGTGACTTTGTCCTTACCCATAACTATTTTACATTTGGGGACAATGTATACCTTCAAATCAGCGGCACTGCTATGGGTACCCGCATGGCCCCACAGTATGCCAACATTTTTATGGCTGACTTAAAACAACGCTTCCTCAGCTCTCGTCCCCTAACGCCCTTACTCTACTTGCGCTATATTGATGACATCTTCATGATCTGGACCCATGGAAAAGAAGCCCTTGAGGAATTCCACCATGATTTCAACAATTTCCATCCCACCATCAACCTCAGCCTGGTCCAGTCCACACAAGAGATCCACTTCCTGGACACTACAGTGCTAATAAACGATGGTCACATAACCACCCTATACCGGAAACCTACTGACCGCTATTCCTACCTACATGCCTCCAGCTTTCACCCTGACCACACCACACGATCCATTGTCTACAGCCAAGCTCTGCGATACAACCGCATTTGCTCCAACCCCTCAGACAGAGACAAACACCTACAAGATCTCTATCAAGCATTCTTACAACTACAATACCCACCTGCGGAAGTGAAGAAACAGATTGATAGAGCCAGAAGAGTTCCCAGAAGTCACCTACTACAGGACAGACCTAACAAAGAAAATAACAGAACGCCACTAGCCATCACCTTCAGCCCCCAACTAAAACCCCTCCAACGCATTATTAAGGATCTACAACCTATTCTGAAGGATGACCCAACGCTCTCACAAATCTTGGGAGACAGGCTAGTCCTTGCCTACAGACAGCCCCCCAACCTGAAGCAAATACTCACCAGCAACCACATACCACATAACAGAACCACTAACCCAGGAACCTATCCTTGCAACAAAGCCCATTGCCAACTGTGCCCACATATCTATTAAGGGGACACCATCACAGGGCCTAATAACATCAGCCACACTATCAGAGGCTCGTTCACCTGCACATCCACCAATGTGATATATGCCCTCATGTGCCAGCAATGCCCCTCTGCCATGTACATTGGTCAAACTGGACAGTCTCTACGTAAAAGACTAAATGGACACAAATCAGATGTCAAGAATTATAACATGCATAAACCAGTCGGAGAACACTTCAATCTCTCTGGTCACGCAATCAGAGACATGAAGGTCGCTATCTTACAACAAAAAAACTTCAAATCCAGAGTCCAGCGAGAAACTGCTGAATTGGAATTCATTTGCAAATTGGATACAATTAACTTAGGCTTGAATAGAGACTGGGAGTGGCTAAGTCATTATGCAAGGTAACCTATTTCCCCTTGTTTTTTCCTACCCCCCCCCCCCGACGTTCTTGTTAAACCCTGGATTTGTGCTGGAAATGGCCCACCTTGATTATCATACACATTGTAAGGAGAGTGGTCACTTTAGATAAGCTATTACCAGCAGGAGAGTGGGGGGAGGTATTTTTTCATGCTTTATGTGTATAAAAAGATCTTCTACACTTTCCACAGTATGCATCCGATGAAGTGAGCTGTAGCTCACGAAAGCTTATGCTCAAATAAATTGGTTAGTCTCTAAGGTGCCACAAGTCCTCCCTTTCTTTTTGCGAATACAGACTAAGACGGCTGCTACTCTGAAACGTAACTCTGCCCCCTTTGAGCAAAGCTCCACAATGCCTTTAAGACACATATTCACACTCTACCTTTTTACTGTAATGGACAGGCGCTACCTGCACCTGCCCTGTGCTCAAACACTGAGACCACTTCAGTGTCAGACTATCACACTTATAAAATTTAACAACCGCTTCACACCCCTTTACAGTGTCTTCACACTGGCACACATGATACCACCAAACCCTATACTTCCCCTACCCACCATTAAATCTAGACTGCTCTCCTATCCCATTTCACTACTGACAGTACCCATCCTGCTACTAACACAGCCCACACAATCCTGTATTGAAATCATGCAGACTGGATCCTCAAGGTCCATATTCACCGCTTTTCTCCGATAACACATATGGTGGGGAGGGTGGGGACTGAGACCCAGATTGCCTCATATCACAATCATAGCTCTTCCAAACTACTTCCATTTTACTCCTTTGCCATTCAGTACAGCTACACCTAACACTGTGAATAAAGTTGGAATGCATGCAGATAATTCCCAGGCCTGGTCTACACTTAAAATTTAGGTCGCCTTAGCTATGTCTCTGAGGGGTGTGAAAAATTCACACACCTAAGTAATGTAGTTAAAATGACAATCTCCTGGGAAATAATTCTTCTGTTGACCCTATCTCCTGCCTCTTGGAGAGGTGGATTAAATGCAGTGACAGAAAAGCTCCATCTGTCGCTGTAGGAAGTGTCTACAGTGATACAGCTGCTGTGTTGTCATAGCACCTTTAGACTAGACATAGCCCCAGTGGGGATAGAGTTAAGTTGTGAGGGCATTTGCCTTAACTCCGTATTTCCTGGTTTTCAGAAGTTTGAGATTTGCTGAATTTGACATTCCAGAAGGGCACAAGTTGTCACTGGGCAACATTCACTCTGTGTAAATGAAGTCTTTTGCCATTTAATATATCCTTTCTGTGACAAGGTCCCACCTGAGCACAGCTTCAGTGTGGGGGGATGGAATAGATGACCGCTTGAGATCTCATCCAGCCCTACATTTCTGTGATTATGTGACAACGACCAGCCAATGAGCGCAAGGACTGAACATTGTGATCCGAGATGTCACAAGTCCCGTGATTTGTATAATCCAAGATGAGCAGCAGCCAGCTGGGGAGGGAACTGGGCTCTATTCTCATACTGTGTTGCCAGCCAGAGACGGACAAAGTCCAGAGCAGCTGCTGTTGTGCAAGACGTCTGTCTGGGATTTTGCAGCTTTATGTGCAGAAAATGTTTGTAGCAGTTTATGGGCCAAGCGATAAAGTGAACAACAGAAAGCAGGATTAATCTTTTATTAGAGAGAGAAATCATTATGAAGACAGGAGCTTGGTAGAGGGGTGTTCCTGGATCCCAAAATTGTGTATTATAGGGTGGAATAAGAAGGGTCATATCAGCCCCACTTCAGCTTAGCAAGAAGAAATGAGGGATGGTGTGTGCGCGCACGCACATACATATGTGTGCTGGGGAGGGAGGAGGCCTGGTCTACACTTAAAATTTAGGTTGGCATAGCTACATTAGTCATGGATGTGAAAATCCACACCCCTAACCAATGTAGCTATGCCAACCTAAATTTTGTCCATGTCTACACTATGGGGCTAGAGCCGCATAGCTATAGCACCATAGCTTTGCCGGCATAGCCCTGTTGTGTAGACACAGCCTACTCCACAGAATGGGTTTTCCCATTACTGCAGGAACACCAGCTCCCTGAGCGACGGGAGCTAGGTTGACAAAAGCATTCTTCCTTGGACCTAGCTGCATCTACAGTGGGGGTTGGGGTGGCATAGCAATGGTTCTAAGGGCTGTGGATTTGTCACACCCCATAACGTCGTAGCTATGTTGACCTAAGTTTTAAGTGTAACCCAAGCTGAAGCTACGGGGATAGAAGAATGCATCTGTCGACGTAGCTAACGTTGTGCAGGGTGGTGGGTCTCCTTCTGTTGGCATAGGCTGCAACTTTACTTCAGGGTTATGCCAGCATAGCTGTGGTGATATAGCTAGGGCACTATAATCCCTGTACTGTAGACACACCTGGAGCCTGTCGCTGGGAGTTGCACGGGGCCCCACGCCCTTTAAATGAGTGAGAATTTTTAAGAGAGTGACTTATTAACATTATAGGCAGCCCTCAGGAATTCTCATATGATGGAGTGAGGTTTCTGGCACTGGACAGCCAGCAATGAATGCAGATCTGGCTAGCCAGAAGGGTGTGAGAGATGGGAGGAGGTGGGCGGGCCCAGACTAATGAAGTTAGAGAGAAACTCAGCTGGGCTGCTAGCTCTGAGTACTTCATGTGAGCTACAGCTCAGTGTGCAAGGGAAGGGCCTGGGTGCTCTTTGCAGATCTGGTCACCTGTGAGATCTGCCTCTCCCAATAAGAAAGTGTTACCAGATGTGCCCGTTACTTTGGGGTATGCTCATTTATTAGGGTTACTTTTCACAGGGGGGTGGTTCTGTAATTCTATTAATGTACTACTTATGTCACTAGTGTGTTCATATGGAGCTCTACTCCTTCCTTCTGCAAGTCCCCTCCCAATGGAGCTATCCTGCAGGACCTAGGTTCCCCAGGACTAGAACCAGATGAACACGCACACACACACTAACAGAGCAAGTCTGAGCAGACCAGATCAACCAGCACTCTCAAGCTGATCCCCTTATATGTCCCTGTACTCAGTGGGCAGGGTCAAGCAGCACTTTCAAGCTGTCAACCTTATGTGCCCCTGGTCTCAATAGGCTGGGCCAAGCAGCACTTTCAGCTGCCCCTCCTTATACGTCACAGGTTTAACACGTCCCTATCCCCACTTTCACGTCACACTTGTACTGGCAGTAACCCACCTGATGGGCAAGCCCCACGCTATTTTTGGGCGCTACAGGGATCTTGAGCTTAGGTAAAAGAAATGTTGCTGCAGAGTAAATGGGAGAAGCTAAAAACACAAAAGAGTATAGTTCAGAGAGAGAGAAGCAACCAGCTTAACCATAAAGGTTATTTACTGAATAATAGTGATAACTACACAAGGAGAGCCTAAACCAACATAACATACATTATTAAAGGTGAATACCTGAGGTAGAAAGGAAAACAGAGAGAGAGGAAAAAAAAAGGATCTCACTGCTCCCTGAAGCATGCACTGTTTGGGATTCCCAGGTGATGGTGGTAGCTCAGGGTCCTGAGTGCTGGAGACAGGCAGAGCCCCCAGCACGATCAGTCAGGAGATGGAGTCCCAGTGAAACTGATACAGAGGTTGGGTCCATGCATCAGGACACTGACTGGAGGGTGAGTAGGGTTTTTGTAGAGAAAATACAATGGTTCAAGGGAGAACACTAGATTTGTTTATAGATAAACTGATGACTCAAGGGTTTTCTTTAGGCTAGACAATAGGAGCTGATCACTCTTGGCTGTGGGTGGTCTTTTCTTCCAGGGAGCTCACAGTGCAACTAGGCTGCTTCAATATTTTGGATATCAATCAAGGATTTATTACTAGAATTGGTCTGATAATTGCTGAGCTGGGTGTGTACAGCTGTAGGTTCATTAACATCTGGAGCAGAGATCCCCCATGATGCAGTGCTTCCCTCCTTTTCTGGTCCCAGAGTTCAGTGCGGTTCTCTGTTCTCCATTCTGTAGGCAAATTGAGATGTCTCTCTGTCCCATCTTTCATGCAGATGAGACTAAGGGAGTTGTCTCTGTTCTTCATTCTGTATGCTAATGGAGATGTCTTAATCTTGTGCCCCTTGTCAGGAGGGGTCCAGGTGTGTCTCCCAACGCCCTTCACTGCTCTCTGCAAGCCTCTTCTCTGATCAGTGTTGGTTCAAGCAGAGACTGGCGTGTGTTTCAGGGGGTGTCTTTCATGAGTCAGACATACTAGATACTGCGCCCTGGTTCCCCAAGAACACAGAGCTGACTGGTATCAAACGGCCATACTGGGTCAGAATAAAGATTCATCTAGCCCGGTATCCTGTCTTCTGACAAAAGGAAAAGGAGTACTTGTGGCACCTTAGAGACGAACAAATTTATTTGAGCATAACCTTTCGTGAGCTACAGCTCACTTCATCGGATGTATTCAGTGGAAATTTTCCACTGAATGCATCCGATGAAGTGAGCTGTAGTTCATGAAAGCTTATGCTCAAACCACTGAATGCATCCGATGAAGTGAGCTATAGCTCACGAAAGCTTATGCTCAAATAAATTTGTTTGTCTCTAAGGTGCCCCAAGTACTCCTTTTCTTTTTGTGATTACAGACTAACAAGGCTGCTACTCTGAAACCTGTCTTCTGACAGTGGCCAAGAAGCACTAACCCATCAGTGCTCTACAGGGTTTTGGCCAAAGGTGACCCAAGGCATCTCTCCCCCTACATCCCCTCAGATGCTGTACATTGTCCCCCTGCAGATCTTCCAGTTCCTGCTGGACTGCAGCAGGAGCCCAAACTCATTAGCTAGGCAAAATCTCCTTTTCCAAGTCAAATATGTTCCCCCCCAGTCAGATATTCAAGAGGCAATAAGGAATGGGGTTAGGCTCCAGACACTTGGGCTGTATCTGAGACTTCGGGGACATACTCCCATTTTTGCATTAATGCTGGTGCAAGCCTCAGCCTTGGACACCAGCATCCATACTTGGAAGCACATTATACTGTCACTGCACTGGCTAGTCCAACCATCCTGACTGGTGAAGTTGATACTCTTATAGAAGTACCGTCACCCCAATCATCCTAAGTAGAACATTTTACTCTATGGGTTATAGATATAGGAATGAGTAGCTACAAGAATTACAGGATGCTTCTGGAGCTCCTTGCAGAAGGGAAATTTGAAAGTGGTTTAATTACTCCACTATGCAAGAAATTAATGGAAATATTTTACAAGCAGAAGGTTTTCCATAAACATTTGCAATATATTAGCATTGTTTTCACTGGATTAACATGACTGTTTCGCTGGCAAATGTCATTACCCAATTGATGCTGTAGAGTTTTTAATAAATAAAAGCAGCCTTTATGTCTTCCTCCCCGTCCCGCCACAAGCCTGCGACCACACAATCAGACACTTTCACAGTGGAAAGATCAAAGCATCAAAGGAGGACGTCAGAAGAATCATTTTATGTGGATTCTTGGGTTTTAGAGACACTTGCTAAGTTTTGGAGTTAAAAGAGAACAGCTCAGCTTAATGATGCAGTGAAATGTTGGAACGGCATGATCAAGGAGCCCAGCAGAAGGCCAGTGCACAGACATGTGTCAGAGGATATTATATTCCACATATTAGAAATCATTACCTCCTCACTGGGCCAGCAGCAGCAACATTCCGGATATCCCTACATTTGGAAGCACTCAGACATACTTGGGATACATTCAAGCCATTGGAATTATCACAAGGATAAATTTAGCCTGCTGTTAAAAAGCCACTGGATGCCTCATGGAGAACAATCTATTTTATAATAATGATACTTAGCACTTATTTAACATTCATATTTGTAAACATCAACCAATCTTCGCAATGGCCCAGTGAGGGAGTTAAGAATTATTATTCCCATTCCATAGGTGGAGAAAGTGTCAGAGAAGTGAGGGGCCCCAAGACCACATAACAAATCAATGGCAGAGTTAGGACTAGAACACAGGTCTCCCATCCCCCAGGCTTGTCTTCTTACCACTAGCCAGTGCTGCCCTAATTCAGAAACAAAGGTGTTTGAATCACCATTATGTTCTGTATTTCCTCATTCCTGACTGGTGAGGATATTTGTGTGGATGCAGCACTTGTTCTCCCAGAAGTTTATCTTTTATTCTTGTAAGAGCTCACTTTACAACCCTCTGTGGGCTACCCAGGCTGTGAGTCTGTGGGGCTACTCCCCCATTTAATCCCTTTCCAGAGCAGGTGGGGAATGGGTGAAGTTTAGCCCAATTCTTTACTCTCTGACTGGGGTAGCTGAGCTAGTGCCTGCAAGGCTGGGAGGAAAAGGGGGGCAGGAGGAATTTACTGTTGGTATCAGTCAGCAGTAAATTACTACCTGCTTGGAGCAGAGAGAAAGCAGGAAGGGAAGTGCATCTCTCTGTGTGTCTACACTGCAGCTGGAAGTGTCCCTCCCAGTCTGGGTAGACACACATTCTAGCTCTGCTTGAGCTAGTGTGCTAAAAACAGCCGTGTGTGGACGTTGTGGCAAGGGGGTCATGACCAGGCTAGCCCTCAGAGTACGAACCCACGGGCTTAGGCAGCTAGCCCATGCTTCCACATGCACCACAGTGTCCACACTGCCATTTTGAGTGTGCTCTCTTGAGCAGAGCTAGCATGTGTCTGTCTGGGATGGGCGGCATGCCCCCAGCTGCAGCGTAGCCATACCATCTGAGACACAATATCTCCCAGGGCTATTCCTGGGGTGGCACAGCTTATAGATCACTCCTTGCTCGAGACTGCCCCTAGTCACAGTCCACTCTTTCAGGTTAAGGTTAAGGATGCATCTCCCATCAATGCAATGAGTACAATCTAGGAAATCGCGACTTCACAAGACATTAGCCTCCAGCCACTCACAAGCCACCTGTCTTCACAAGCACGCATAACTACGCCCAGCCTCAGTCCCATCCCACAACAGACCTAAACCCACCCACAATGCATACATCCACATGCTCCCAAGCAAACAGGTCACCTGGTGCTGCAAGGCTGGTGAAGACATAATTGCACTTTTCTGGAATCCCATTTTGGGGGCGCGGGGGGGGGGGGGGAGAAGGAGGGAAGGTCAGTGCTCTTTGTGAGAGGAAAAAAAGTGAACACTAGAGTAGAATTACCCGGACCTGACCCTGGGAGATGTGGAGCACCCTCAGCTCCCATTCATTTCAGTGGAAGTTGCATGTGCTCAGTGTGTCACAGGAGCAGACCTACAGAATATTTCTCTGATATAGCAGTTCAGAGGCACTAATCAGATTAGCGGTTGGGTTACTGGGCAGTAAAATGGTTTACTCTGTGAAGAATTGAGAAAAATGAGCTGAAGTAGAGAAATTCCAGTAATGGGCAGGACCCGTGGAGGTTTCACTTTTCCTTCGTGGTTGCTTCAGTTTATCCAGGGAACCACATCACATCACTGCAATGCAATAAATGGTCTCCCTTTGAGACGAGGGAAATGGATCAGGCGTATCTCTTTTATGTGTTTTATCATGGTTTGTTTTATGCACCACCAAGGAGATATTTTCTAACCTCTTCGGGGCTGCCAGTTCCACCACAGCACTTCTAGCACAGAATTTTCATTTGAGATTATTTAGTCCCGGGGAGAGTGGCAGGAAAACAACACCGTATTTTTAGGAACTCGGAAGTATTGCTCCACTGGGGGCACAGTTTGCAATCAAAGTGCCTGAGGTTTGCCTCTGGGAAAAGAGCAGGGGATTGAGAGAGATAGGGATGAATAGATTTGGTTCAACCAAAAATGAGTAGGGTTCACTGCAAGTCCAGATAGCCCTTTTCATCTCATGAAATGTATTGTGTTCTAACTTACCACTGAGAAGTTACCACAACAATAAGCATGACATTCGGGCCTAGGTAGACAGGTAGAAGAAAGGAGCCACTCCATAAAATCTGGGGAAGAATATTTATCGATGAGGAAGAAGGAAAATCAGCGAGGATGTCTACACTTTAATCTCCATAAAGCAAGCTATGCATAGGATGGGGGCAGTGGGGGAGGATGATATTTAACTCAGGAGGCTCAGCTGAGCTGAATGAAGGTAGAACAGGGCTACATGTGAGAATGAGAAGCAAGATCTGGAAAAAGGGGATACTCCTACTCACAAACTGACCCCTTATCCTATGGGATCAGATATGGGGCTAGGAAGGCCTCACCTCTACCAGTAACCCTAATTCTGTGCCCCTCCTGCACATGTTGGTGAACTCTCACACCCCTCCCCAAGGAGATAGGTAGGAAAATAGTATCCCTTCCATTTTACAGAGGGGGGTAACTGCATCCCGGAGGCTTAGGCCCAGAACTGTAAAGATATTTAGGCATTGTTCCACTCAGTGTTGCAAAGCCTAAGGGCCAGATATTGAAAGGGAGGCACTTAAAGATGCAGACAGGAGCATAAACGGTGCTTGATTTCAAATTAGGTACCTCACCACTTTTGAAGACCCAACTAGATGTCCATCTGCATCTTTAGGCAGGTACCTACCTTAAAAAATTTAGCCCCAGCTGCCTTAGATGCCTAAATCCCATTGAAAGCCAACGGGGCTGAGGCTCCTAAGGGTCAGAGTTTTAAAAGGTATTTAGATGCCTGAAGATGCAGACATGCACCTAACACTCATTGCCTGGGCGCTTTTGAAAAGCCCAAGAAATGCCTTGAAAAAAATCTGTCTTTCAGCGTCTAATGCCCAGATAGTTAAAGGTATGTAGGCATTGCTGCACTCAGCTTATGCCTAGCTGATTTAGGGGCTTAAATCTCATTTTCAAAGGGGATTTAGGCACTTGGGATTTTTGCTCCAAAATGCCTAAATCCCTTTTGAAACCGAGATTTAGTCTCCTTAGTCAGTCAGGGGTTGTGATGCTGAGCATAGCCATTCCTAATTACCTTTACATAGTGGGGCCTTGAAAAGCTGAGTGGAGCACCTCCTAAATAGCTTTAAAAGTCTGGGCCTAACTCTCCAGCTTTGCAGAACACCCACAGCTCCCCACTGATTTCAGCTGGTGTCGTAGTTGCTCAGCACTTCTGAAAAAAAAATCAGATCCTAATCATGACTTACTCAAGTCAAATGCGAAAGGTGTGGTGGAGCCAGGAGGAGAACCCAGCCCTCTGTTGTAACAAATGCGGCCACCAGGGGCTTTTGTTGCCTCCACAGCCTCCTGGCGGGGACTGGGGGAGGGGGGAAACAGTGTACCCTTCCTCAGGGCCACCAGCAGGGGTTGGGCCCTGCCACCCCCCCTGGAGCCACAAACACTGGAGGAGCAGGCAGCCAGTGAGTTCCCCACCTTCCCCGGGGCAGTGAGGCTCAGGCTTCAGCCCTGGAGTGGCGGGCAGCAGGCTCTGGTCATGGGGCTTCGGGTTCTGGCCCTGGACCCCGACCGCTCGGCAGTGGGTGCTGGCCCTTGGCTCACCACCCCCTCCGCACATTGCCACTGGTTCCCACTTCCTCCATGGGCCCCCCAAAATCCCCCAATCCCTCCCCCCCCACACACACACAATTACCCCTGCTGTCTCCCTACTCACCTCCCCATCCAGGGCTTAATTTGACCCCTGGCTTGGCAGGCCTGAATAAGGCTGCTGTGAAAATTGATATTTGTACGTTTGTTAATATCACTTTTCACAGCCTCCCAGCTTGCTAGTAAGTCTGCTGTGAAAAGTGATATTAACAAACATATAAATATCAATTGTTGAGCAGCAGACTTATTAGCTAGCAAGTCGTTTAAAAAAAGCAACCAAAAAGCAAAAGACACACCACCAACAAAAGACGAGAACGTGCAATACACCTTATTTGTGTTTCTATTCTGTTTAGGTCCAGTAAAGAATAGAAACCACTGTACATTCTTTTAAATGATTGAGTTTGCAAAAAAACCCAACCTCCTCTACATACATAAATTACAATGATTTGGACACGTATACGTGCATATTTGTTTTTCCTAAAGTTAATTAAGTATTTTAGGTAAAATTGTCAGAGAAGCCAGCAGCAAGAGTTGATGGCCACACTCTGAGGTCACCAAAAAATTTGTTGAGAACCCCTGTACGAAAGTCTCATCCACTACACCACAGCTCCTCAGGAAAAGCTGCTTCATATCTATGAACTTAGTTATGCTACCTGTAAAATGCGGGCCCCCAGCTCTGCCAGGTACTTTAAGATCTAAAAGGGGTAAAAGTACTATGCTATTACTAGCCCTCTTTTCCAGCTTGGAAATCTTACACATAGGAGGACTGATTAGCTAGCACTGTGGGCTAGCAAGCTAAGCTTTTGCCCATGAGCCAATAGACCTGGCTCTGACACTTTAATTTCAGGGTCTATCACATAACTCTTGCGTGCCCAGTGTATTAATACCGTTGAAAACCCAAAGGATAAATACTTTCCAGTTGTTGAATGGAACAAGGGCACCTACAAACAGATGCTTTGTTGTATGGTAATTGCATGTCTTTTAGAACTTGGACTACTGAGAAATAAAAAAAGAGTTCAGTTAGACAGCAAGGGTTCCAAACTGGCACGGTTTTGCTAAACAAGAAAACAGCTTGGCGCAGTTAACATTATCTGCGAGTCGATCCTTCCTGAAGTTATTTTTAACATTTTGTTAAAAGGGGATAATGTGTGGCTAAGAATAAAGATTCTAGGGGTGGGAGCATGTTAATTATCACTAGCCCCCTACCAAGATAGCAAGCACGTTACAAGTCTCCTTGTAATTAGCTTATAAAATTACTCAGCACTCACGGGTAGCTGACTATTACAAACCAGAAACCTTAATAGTCTCTTAACATCAGTTCTTTGTATGGAACAAATGCAGGTTTTGATCTGCATGTTGGTTTTCCTTATTATTTACATTACAGTAATGCCTAGGAACCCATATCAAGGATCAGGCCCTCACTATGCTATGCTCTATACACACAAATAAGAATGGTGACAGAGAGTCCCTGCCCCAGACAGTTTACACTGATCTACACTTAAAGTGTCCTGGTCTACATTTAAAGTTTAGGTCAACTGAACTATATCACTCAGGGTTGTGAAAAATTTCACGCCCTGAGCACCATAGTAAGTTTAACCTCACCTGCCGTGTAGACGCGGAATCGGTCGACCTAGCTACCGCCCCTCAAAGAGGCAGATTATCTATACTGACATAAAAACCCCTTCTGCTAATGTAAGAAGCTACTACAGACACACAGCTGCAGCACCAAAGCTGTCGTGCAGACATATCCTTAATGTCCGATAGGATGCCAGAGGTGGAAATATTGCTTAGAGCTTTTCTGGCCTATTGGCTAATTTTATATCTCGGCGGGTACAAAAAGGGCTCTTTCAGTCTGCTAAAGTGAAAGAGCTTTACCTGGGTAGATAAGGGGTTCTGTTCATACATACAGTGCAGATGCTGGACAAGATGGTTTAAATTATTGATTAACTACAAGCTACAAGTAGTTATCAAGTGCAGCCACCTTGCCACCTCCCTGCACCTCTCATAGTTTGAAGGGATTGTCTACACTACAAGCAGCACAGCTGCGGGCACTGAATTCTACAGGTGTGTTGCTGTAGGGTAGACTCTTGCTACAGCAACGGAAGGGGATTTTCCATTGCTGCAGTAAATCCACCCTCTCAAGAGTCAGTAACTAGGTAGAATTTTTCCGTTGACCTAGCTGCATCCCCAGTGAGGGTTAGGTCGACCTAACTACATTGCATAGAGTGCAAATTTTTTCACAGCTCTGAGTGATGGATGGCTGTAGTGCTTCAGTGTAAACACTCACTCCAATGACAAGAGGGGTTCTCCCATGGGTGTAGTTCATCCACCTCTCCGACAGGTGGTAGCTAGTTAGGCAGAAGAATTCTTCCATTGACCTAGTGCTGTCTACACCAGGAGTTAGGTCGGCTTACCTGTGTCACTCAGAGGGGGTGGATTTAACTTTTGAGTGTAGACCTGGCTGTAGCTAGGTCAATCTAAGATTTAGATGCAGACCACTCCTCATGCATTGCCACAAATTACATCCACTTGCCACAGCTTGGCAGTCTGATCAACATGCACTTCTCAGACAAAAGGGCTCTGTTCGGTGAGGTTCTGCACCGCCCTAAGTCTTTGAGCTTTGCTCCTCTTATTAAAATGAGCCAACTCAGTGCCTAACAAGACCTCACTCAGCCCAGGCTGTACTTTGTTTTGCTGGCAAATAATTTGTTATCAGCATTTCCAGTGCAAGCTTCCAAGCTCACCTGTAATCAGGTGAAAAAATAACTGAGCTGTTCACTTCATATCAGGAAGCAGTAATTACTGTAGGCACCAGAAAGTCTGACTGTGGGTTATGTAGCTGGTAGTTGTGAATGCAAGCAGCTATCATTTGGGTTTGTTATGGGTTGTGCAGCTTCGCCAAACAACACTGCCTGATTGTGGCTTTACGATACACGAACAGGTTTGTGGCATCAGAGCTCATTTTATAGAGCTCATCCTCCACATTGGTGTTGGAACTCACTGTGTTACTTATCCAGGGAGGACCTTACGTGTTAACATTATCTGATAGGGACCTTCCTTCTGTGATCAATTACAGTGCGAGGATTGACACCAACTGCTATAATGAAGGCTGCATAACTGTTTCCAGTCTAACCCCCTGTTTTCAGTCACTAATAGCATTCTGAAACTTTTACCGTTCAGAATACAATCATCCAGTTTGGGTCTTTTCCCCAAAGTGACCTATTTTTTTGAAAATATGAGCAAAAAAGGTAAGACTGGAAACCAGAAAAATGTCCTATAATAAACAAAATCTTTAGTGGCAACTTTTTTGGGATCAGCTCAGTAACTGAAATGTTAGGGGGTAGATAGTTGAAATTTAGCAGGGTGCTAGCCCTCCTTGAGGCTATCTGACTTAACAGCTTTGCAATGTAATTTAGTTTACATTCAAGCTAATTATGGCACTGTGAAAATCTCATGCCACACAAGTACACTTTGTATGGGGCTAAGGAAGGCTGCACTGCACATGTACATGTGACCAGTTTATTTGTGCAATGGAAATATACTGAGGTGTGAAGAGATATGGGAGGGTTCCTGGGTAAGGCACAAAGGGTACAATTTTCAAAAACACCTAAATGACTTAGGAGACTATGTCCCATTTTCATAAATGACTTAAGGTATTTAGGTGCCTAGCTGCCTCTAAGTTCCTAAATCCACTATTTAGACACCTCTGACATTTTCAAAACTGCCCCTCTGCTGCTGCCTAACCCCACTGGTGCCGATGTTTTTGCCAGTGGGCATGTGCACAGATGCCTAAGGCCACATCTATAGTATGGGTGCTACAGCGCTGTAGCCGAGCTGCTGTAGTGTAGATGCTTCCTACAGTGACAGAAGGGGCTGTACTACAGTGACAGTCACTGTGGGTAATCCACCTCTCCCAGCGGCAGTAGCTAGGTTGACAGAAGCTTTCTTCCATTGACCTGGCAGTGTCCACACCAGGGGTAAGGTCAGCTTAGCTACAAAGTAGCTATTTTAAAAAAAGCTATGTTGATCTAAATTTTAAGTGTAGACCAGGCATAAGTCCTGATGCCCCCCTGAACTTAATGAGCTACTCAGAACTGTAGCTCAGGCTGTACCCAGCATGGCTCAGCTGTGCCATCTCTGCTACTGTGGCTATGCCACTATTTATACTTGAGGCAGCTCTCATCGAGTTACCATAAGTGTGTGCACACAAGGCAGGAAATCACACTCCTACCTCAGAGTATAGATGTAGCCTAGTTACAAACCCTTAATACCCAGACTAAGGAACTATACTCCCTTAATCAATACAGTGGTATCAATGGCCATGGGACATCCAGTTTCACAAGTAACCAACACAGCAGGAGAATACCACCTCTCCACACCAAAGAGTTAATTTCCTGGTTATACCAGGGAAGGTGGAACCATCTGTCAAGAACCCAACTTGTCCTTTGCAAGTGAGTCCATTTATGCATCTTCCCCTTTTTGCACAAATCTTCTATGCTTGTGACAGGTGTTAGCATCATAGAAGCTATGAGGATTGAATTCTCTGCAGAGAACACAAACAAAACCAACACCACCAGGGAACTTCCTGAATAACACCTGGAAAGGAATGAGGAAACATCACTTATTTTCTTAACTCCCTGGACATCGTTCAGGTACTCAGGATATCGGTTAAACTATAATCCAGGGCAAATTACCTTGAAAAGAATGATTGTCACACAAACAGAGCTGTGGTAGAGCTCTCCCTCTGGCTGGACACTCCACAGACTGAGGTGTTTGGAGCCTACTTCTCTGGGCCAAATGTGCTTGTAAAGCCTCTGGAGTCTGAACTCCATTCTTGGTTGGGGGGTCTCTGGGCTCACTCTTGGGGTACAGATCCTCTCTCTAGTACCCCCTTCTGAGAGCTGGGGCCTTGGGATCCTACAGCCTATCTCCTGGGACTAGTTCACCCTCCCCCAGAACTCCAACCATGTGGATGATTAGGAGTCATAGGTTAACTCTTCAGAGGCACCTAGAGAGACAGACTTTGCACAGGACCATAAACACCATTACTGTTTACTTAGCAGCATGAGCAATACACAGATCTAGACAAAGTAATAAACATACCTACCTGCTTTTTCCCTGCCTCAGGTTCCTCACTCCTCTGGAGAGTTCATTGGGCTTGGACAGAGTCCTCTGAGGGATCCAGGATCCTTCTCCTACAGTTCATGATTCCTCTTCCTAAACATGGGAACTTCTCTAGGCCAACTAGTTTTCTCTGACCTTGGCTAGTCCTGGAGTTAAATCAGGCCCCCTGGCTGCACAAACCTGCCTGTCTCTTCCCCTGTCTCATCCAAAGTTTCCTGTGTGGCTCTGTGAATTTTCCCCTGTGATTTTTCAAGGCTAGCATCGATACTTTTGTTTCTTTGTGCTACTGCTAGAAATTTTCCATTCCCCGCTTTTGCAGCCCCCTGCAGAGAAACTTGATCCAACTGGTTTCCTTAGGCCTCACCCAGCCTATTGTCCCAACATGCTTTCACCTGAATAGGTAACCGTTTAAGGTACACCAGCTGACCTATATCTGGTCTTGCAGAGATGTGCTACAGCCCTGGTCATCAAATGCTAGATTCCACATCCACTGAGAGACATTCCATGATCCAACAATTTAACAACAACAACATAAATTGTATGTAGTCAGATTCCCCAGATCATCAGTGAGTCATCCCTCCAACCCTTGTCTCAATAATAGAAATTTGTTTCCTTAGTGGAGCACAACATTACTCAGATTAATATGCAAAGTAGCTTGAATTATTTAGGACTCCATTTATGGTGCTAGGGAAACCACAAGGTGTTGCCTTTAGTTAAAGGGACTTTGACTGAGTTATGGAGAAGACAGTAGCTGAATGATTTCATCATTCTACAATAATCTCAACACTCAACTTCCCAAAGCTTGACTCCTAACTGAGCAGCATATAGGCCCAGACCCTTCAATAATCAGCTGGGTCAAACAGAACAGGTCCAACCTCCTGGCAGCAATTCTGAAAAATGCAAAAGAGAGTATTTTCCAGTCCAGTGACATAATTAAAAATACCAAGTGAATGGAATCAGCCAGAGAGTTAGTTAATGATTAAAAAATTAACTTCAAAGAGACATTCTGTCGGGTCAGATAAACAAAAATAAGGGTCACAAGGTAAAAAATAATTCACTGTGTGGTGAGTCTTGTTTTGATGAAAGTCTCTGGGAAGTGATGCTCCTCCCACACTGATTCAATGCCAGCAGTGCTTCTGTGACCAGCAGGGTGCATAGGACAGGTTGGGATCCTCTTGAAAGAATCTCAGTTTGGAATTGGGGTATTGCAGGGGTGGGAGGCTGAGTTTCCCAGACAAAGTCTGGGCAGGGTTCTGGTAAGTCATTGCAGTACTGTGGCCCCAGTCCTGGAAGTTAGGAACCTAAGTATCTTTAGGTATTCTCACCATAAATACTCACCAGCAACCACACACCACACAACAGAACCACTAACCCAGGAACCTATCCTTGCAACAAAGCCCGTTGCCAACTGTGTCCACATATCTATTCAGGGAACACCATAATAGGGCCTAATCACATCAGCCACGCTATCAGAGGCTCGTTCACCTGCACATCCACCAATGTGATATATGCCATCGTGTGCCAGCAATGCCCCTCTGCCAAGTACATTGGTCAAACTGGACAGTCTCTACGTAAAAGAATAAATGGACACAAATCAGATGTCAAGAATTATAACATTCATAAACCAGTCGGAGAACACTTCAATCTCTCTGGTCACTCAATTACAGACCTAAAGGTCACAATATTACAACAAAAAGACTTCAAAAACAGACTCCAACTAGAGACTGCTGAATTGGAATTAATTTGCAAACTGGATACAATTAACTTAGGCTTGAATAGAGACTGGGAGTGGATGGGTCATTACAAAGTAAAAATATTTCCCCATGTTTATCCCCCGCCCCCCCCTCACTGCTCCTCAGACGTTCCTGTTAACTGCTGGAAATGGCACACCTTGATTATCACTACAAAAGGTTTTCTTTCCCCTCCCCCCCAATCCAGCCCCCCCCCCCCCCGCTCTCCTGCTGGTAATAGCTCATCTTAAGTGATCACTCTGGTTACAGTGTGTATGGTAACACCCATTGTTCCATGTTCTATATGTATATAAATCTCCCCACTGTATTTTCCACTGAATGCATCCAATGAAGTGAGCTGTAGCTCATGAAAGCTTATGCTCAAATAGATTGGTTAGTCTCGAAGGTGCCACTAGTACTCCTTTTCTTTTTGCTAAATATCTTTGAAGCTCTGGGCCTGTGTGATCACTGGACACTGGAGGGATCTTCACATTACTTTGGCACCTGGAGTGCTTATTGTGATGAACAGTTTGGAAGACCAAGGTTAGGACCATGTGGGGAGTTGTCTCCCAAGCCTCTCACATCAGTATGGTGCCTGAGGTGCTACTATGACCAGCATTTTGGTTTGTCCAGCAGCCCCAGTCTTTCCCTACAGGATACAAGTAACTGAGTCAGTAGAAGTAACTATAGCACAGTTCCCAACCTGGGACCCACAATCTCAGGTAATGTCACCCAAGAAGCCGAGAGGAGAAGGGCCTGTTCATCTAGGATTCAGGCTGGGACTGGTTTTTTAATCCCTCTCCGTCCCAAGATGGCAGGGGACTATAGTGTAGGAAATTCCCCTCCGTTTCTCCCATCTACCTTTAAGACTCCCCCTCTAAAGCAGCCATAATTCTTTCAGGCCAGGAGAACTAGATGGGATTCCCTTGCACTGACGCAGCACACCAGTGCTGCTTCTTTACTGGCCAGAGGGTTTGCTCAGTAGTGGTGAGCTGCTCACCTTAGTCCCCAGTCACTAAACGTGCTGCTTTCACAGCACTTCCAGCCCCCTGCAGTAATTCCTATTTCCTAGTTAGGGTTGCCAATTGTCTAATCCAGGGGTGGCCAACCTGTGGCTCCAGAGCCACATGTGGCTCTTCAGAAGTTAATATGCCACTCCTTGTATAGGGACCTACTCCGGGCTGGATCTACAGGCGCCAGCTTTCCAATGTACCGGGGAGTGCTCAACCCCTGAGTCACTGCTCAACCCCTGCCTCTGCCATCAGTCATTATACGAAAAAATATATATATATATATTAATAGAACTGCAATTTGTGTTTCTTACATATACCAGATAATTCCACCTGTATTCTATATTTTCAGAAAACTGTTTTTTTTAAATGCACAAAAAAGAAAAAAATTGCTTTTATATGAACATTACTCACTTTCTGAGGCTGAAGTGAAATTTGAGATGCATTAAAACACGAATTCCATATAGGTCGTTGAGTAACCTCTATACACCAGAAGCAGTTTACTGGAGTATGTTTAGCTATGTAAATTTAAAGCGCATTCAAAAATCAACCACAAAGGGGTGGGGGGCAGGGGGGTTTGCGCGCATGGAATAAGTGACATGGATATTTTCAGTGAAATGTAGTCAATAGTTATTATATGTTTTTATTTTTTCACAAACTGTAAAAGCTAAAATGCTGTAAAGAGGCAAATTCCACATTTTTCCCATGGCAAATGGATTTCTAGGATCCCGGGTGATAAAATAGGAGACAATGTACATGAATAGGGAAAGCAGAGACAGGGAGGGAAGAGGTGGGGTTAGTGGAATGGAGGTCTGGCATTCTTTGAGCCATCTCACCATTTTTATCCAAACGCATCTAGAAATGGGCTCCAAATTTCTTCAAATTCATATAATTGCTCGCTATGGTAATGAGCTACTCTTTCTGTGACTGTCCAGAGGCACCGACTCCGTGGGTGCTCTAGGGCTGGAGCACCCACAGAAAAAAAATAGTGCGTGTTCACCACCCACTGGCAGCCCCACCAATCAGCTCCTCCCCCTCCCAGTGTCTCCTGCCCACCAGTGACCAGCTGTTCGGCGATGTGCGGGAGGTGCTGTGGGGGAGGGCTGGAGTGGGCGCAGGAAGAGGTGGGGCGGGAGCTTGGGGGAAGGGGTGGAGTGGGGGTAGGACCTGGGGCGGAGTGAGGGTCAAGGATCCCTGAGGAAATTACAAAGTCGGCGCCTCTGCTGTTAACGCCAAATACCACTAGGTCCAGATACCGCTGCTCTATTCTGGGCAGAGGCCTGCTCCTCCAGTTTTGTAAAACCAGGCACTTGGTGATCACTGCAGCTCTCAAGATACAAAGTCTTTGTGGTGGCATTAAGCCCAGGTAACCAAGGGCATAATTTTCAGCTGAGGTTTTGGTTGCTGCAGCTGAGCCCTGTTTTAACTTTTGTGGCCACTTCTTTCCACAGCTGCCTGACTGTTGGACAGTCTCATAGCACGTGCACCAGGGTCCCTTTTCCTTTGTTCCATCCAGCACCAACACACACCAGAGGATAAAGCCGCCATCATGTTTAACTTCTGTGGTGTCCAATACATGCTGAATCAACTCTTTTGTATCAAGTGCAGCCTGAGATCCACAAAAGCACTTTTACCATAACATAATATGCTCTGCCATTGGGATTCTTTTAAGGGCTGTGCTTAATCCTCCTCCCAGGCTTTCACAAAGAACTGCAGGTGATGGAGTGCCTCTTCATTAACAAAGTATCTTTAGTGGCCATGGGCCTGGGGAGTTTAGAGCGAGAGAAAGGAAAGTGATTTTGAAAATGATGAACAACCTCTTCCCTGCCTACTGTTCCAATGAACAGTGTTTTCTGTCCCTCGTTTCTCATGCTTTGGAATCCCTGAGGCCAGCAACAATAAGAAAATGGGATAACAGCAGGCCCGAGTCTGACAGTGATGAACTAGGTGACGAGGAATGGGAGGTATGTTTATGGCATTTACTATGGGAACTGTTCAAAGGGGATCCAGGAATGTCACTGGCTTTTGTCTTCAGCTGGACAATGCTGTCAGCCTTTTCCTTCCCCACTCAGATAACTTCTAAAGCCTTCAAGAGGTCAGGGTGAACCAGACCTAGCCACTGCCAAATGAACTTTAATGAGCTTTGCCATAGTCCTGGCTTCACCTGCTTCTGATCTGATGGCTGTACAGCTGATGGCTTCACGCAAGGCAAAGCATCCTGCTCCTGTTCAGGAGGTATGGGATGTGGGAGAACTGGATGCATCATGGCTTCAGCCAGGAAAGGGGCGTTGTGGTGCTGACACTTTGGCTGGGAGTACCCATTCTGAGGAGAGAGGAGGGTCTGCCCTTGCAAAATAGAATTTATGCTAGGGGTTGGAGGTTTTTAACAGGGATTTCCACCAACCACAATTATAGGGAGGGGGCCTGTATCCACCAGGTAAAGGGGAAAAGGTGTCAGTAAGTTGAGAGGGAGGAGTCTAAAGTTTCAGGTGCCCCCCATCCAGTGGGTCCTTTGTATCCCTGCATATCTGTCATAGGTTCTATGGCAGGGGTTCTCAAACTGGGGGTTGGGACCCCTCAGGGGGTCATGAGGTTATTATGTGGGGGGTTGCAAGCTGTCAGCCTCCAAAGCCCACTTTGCCTCCAGTATTTATAATGGTGTTAAATATATAAAAAAGTTTTGTTTTTAATTCATAAGGGGGGTCGCACTCAAAGGCTTTCTATGTGAAAAGGGTCACCAGTACAAAAGTTTGAGAATCACCGTTCTTTGGGCTTTGGTAGTCTCCAGTGCAGCCCCGTAAGTCGTTCACTTAAATGTAAATTCAGTGGATGTTGTACAGCTGTCTGCATGCTCCTTGCCTCTTCCACCAACTCACTCATCCCCCTGCCCAGGTAGCCACCTATTCACTCAACTGGCCTCCCACCCCTCTGTTCATCAAC
This sequence comes from Natator depressus, assembly GCF_965152275.1. Lineage (NCBI taxonomy): Eukaryota > Metazoa > Chordata > Testudines > Cheloniidae > Natator > Natator depressus. The sequence goes on from NC_134236.1 coordinate 152,635,356, forward strand.
CTGTTCACTCACCCACCAACTTACATTAAACCAAAAGAGTCACTCTTAACCCCAAACCAGATTGTTTGCAAGGGTTTAAACACATCAGTTTAGATTCACACCTTGGGGCTGATTCTCACCTACACTAAGGCCGCTTGACTCTGCTCTGACAGTCTGAGAATCAGATGCTTCTAGTTAAACTGGTGCAAACCTGTGCATAGACAAATGCCTCATTAAGACTATTTTCTCCTGCACTGCCCCTGCCTGTCCTCTCCCTGGCACTTTTCACCAGCACTAGAGCTGTGTTGACAACATTGATACATAAGTGCACCAGCAAACCAAAGATATTGACTTGTGCACTCTCCTGCATATACTAGGGAAATGAACTATTAACAATAGGGTTAAAAACAGTTTGGCCTCTAATAGGGGCAAAACCATTATCATTATGAAGAGTATGGTTGACCTCTGATAGAAGGAAGTGTCCATATTCTGCATCTGAAGCTGCTATCTGAATACATTCTCTTTCCTCTATCCGCTACCATATCATGGAACCATCATCAATGCATCTTCCTTATCTATACAGAAAAATTCAAAGGCCTTCTTGTCCTCACTGAGGGTTTTTCCCTGTAAGATAAGCCCACATTTTAAAAAAAAAAACCCAGTGGCAAAACTTTCCACAAAGCACACAGAAAACCCATTCCACCCACAAGCAACAATCAACCATCTTTCAGTTTCCAAAATCATAGCTCAGCTGTACAATAGCGTGGGTGAATCATTATTTGGGTAATAAGAAAAGGAGTACTTGTGGCACCTTAGAGACTAACCAATTTATTTGAGCATAAGCTTTCGTGAGCTACAGCTCACTTCATCGGATGCATACTGTGGAAAGTGTAGAAGATCTTTTTATACACACAAAGCATGAAAAAATACCTCCCCCCACCCCACTCTCCTGCTGGTAATAGCTTATCTAAAGTGATCACTCTCCTTACAATTTCAGAGTAACAGCCGTGTTAGTCTGTATTCGCAAAAAGAAAAGGAGGACTTGTGGCACCTTAGAGACTAACCAATTTATTTGAGCATAAGCTTTCGTGAGCTACAGCTCACTTCATCGGATGCAGTGAGCTGTAGCTCACGAAAGCTTAAGCTCAAATAAATTTGTTAGTCTCTAAGGTGCCACAAGTCCTCCTCCTCTTCTTTTTTTAGTAATATGTCAGTGTAGGTGCAGCCTTCATTAGAGCAATTTACACCGCTTAAGGATCTGGCCTGTTCACTTCAATTTCACACCAACTGAGGATCTGGCTTGTATGTTTAAGATCATTTTCCTATGTTAATCTTTAGACCCTTTTTCAGAGTATGCAAATTCCACCTGTGAACTGCCTCACAGATAGATCTGCCTTGTTTAAGAGTTTTTAAATGGGGAAATGGTTACATTGATGTTTGACTTCCTGCTTTTTTCTTAAACTTAGGCTTTGTTTATAGTCAAAGCAGGATTTAAACTAGTCCCTGCTGATATCATCTCAAGAATGTAAGAAGCACTTTACCTTTAAAGTCACTTCAAAAGGACAGCACTCCAAGTTGCAAGGCAATTGAGAGAAGTGATAACAGTATCAGATGAGCTCCATGTTGTCTGCTGATGCCTAGAGGATTGGGTTAGTGTAATTTGGTTCAAAAATTCCCAGGTCAGCAGAAACCAAACAGAAAAAAACATCAAAAAGTTCTGGGTTAAAAGTGGTAGGAAAGAGTTTTAATATGTTAACGTAGCTGAGGCCTTTAGTTTGCATTTTGGGGTGGGCCAAAAGAAAGTTTTACAACACTTATTATTAAAATATTGCTTTTGAGCTTTTAACATTTTGTAAAGAAAATAATTGGCTTGGATTGAAGCCTTCCCCTGGAGCATTTGCAAACTAAACATTGTGGCATTGGGTAAGTGCCTGAAAACCAAAACATGACGGTGACCTAAAACAAAAGAGAAAATGACTGGTATATTTCCACTGATGTAGAAAGAAAAACAACATAACTGGTAAAAATAATAAAATGAAAGTGAGATTTTTAATATTTCCAGGACCAATAAAAGCTCTGCTGATGGACAAGTGTGAGCAAAAGCTGAATATGATTCTGTCTAGATCCCTGCTTGGTCACTGATAATTCTAGAGGTTTGTTTATGCATTATTTGCCACTGGTACTGTTTTGTACCAATCTTTAGGACTCCCTATCTATGCATATGTAGGCTAGATAGACCTTAACATCAGCTGCCTGCTGAAGTTTCTGGTGCACTCTTATTTTTACAGCATTGAAACAGGTGGAAACTAGATTACCATCTCAGACACTGGCAGCCATGCAAATGTCTCTGTTTCTTCTCAGCAGATGGTTGGCTACTGTAACTAATAGGGGACAATACCCCGTTTAATTGATTGTGTGGGAGTTTATGGTTTATAGGAATGGTGTCCCTAGCCTCTGTTTGTCAGAGGGTGGAGATGGATGGCAGGAGAGAGATCACTAGACCATTACCTGTTAGGTTCACTCCCTCTGGGGCACCTGGCATTGGCCACTGTCGGTAGACAGGATGCTGGGCTGGATGGACCTTTGGTCTGACCCAGTATGGCCATTCTTATGTTCTGCTAATAATACTCAGCAGCACTTATATAGTGTTTTAGAGATCTCTGACCCCCCCCCCCCCCGAAACACTTAACTAATGAATCCCTAGAACTCCACCATTAGGTAGAGAAGTAAGAATTAACTCCATTTTACATAATGAGAAGTTGAGACAGAGAGGTTAAGGGACTTGCCCAAGGCCATAAACTGAGGTCTGGGCTAGTCTTAAAAGTCTTACAGGCATAGCTACATCAGTTAGTAGTATGAAAAAAAAAATCACACCCCTAAGCAACATTGCTATGCCCACAAAACTCTCATGTAGATGTAGTATAGCTTACTTTGTTTAGAGACCTGGTACAAACTATCCTGGCAAAAGCATTCTGTTGCTGTATAAACAGTGCCTCCACTAGGAGGGTAGCTGGTATTGTAGACTGGCAAACCCTTTCTGGTGAAGATAAGGCCTGAGTCAGTTGCAGAGCTGGGACTGAAACACAGGGATTCCTAGTACATGGTCCTGTGTTCCATCTGCTGGACTTCACTGTCTCCCCCATACATGATATGAATTGTATTTGAAATGGTGTGTAAATTTGGGTGGGATTTGCAAAGAGAAATCAATGGGTGTTAGGTGCCTACATATCTTTGTGAATCCATTCCTGTGTGTCTAATTATCCTGTGTGTATAATTTCAAATAATACCCAGCATATGCCTGATGAGAAACACTTCTCACTCACAAGAACTTCCAGAACACTACAGGGAGTAGGGTTGCTGCCTGTCCATGTTTTTCCAGGATCATCCCTTTTTCTGAGGTATCTGTCCTGGGAAATCTGAAAGGGTGCTCAGTCTGCACTGGCAGTTGGCCAGTTTTGTGGGTTCAGGATCATCCCAGATGTCTCCCTTTTCTGGTACTACAGAGGTGGCAACTCTAAAGTTTAAAAATGTGCTCTAAATAAAACAAATCTTATGTCTGGTAATGAGCGGACCTCTTGTTACTGACATGAGGTCAGCAGGTGTGTCTGTTAGTGAGAGCAACTCAACACATCATCCAATGCTGTTCTTGTCTCAAACAGGTGTAAGGTCAGTAACCTCAGATTCTCCTGCTTAATCAGCTTGGCATTGCTGAGCATTTGATAAGAGAGGGCAAGGCTACGAGACTCAGCGCCAATTGGTGCATTCTGACAGCTCCCCTTTGACTGATGAGCAAACAGTATAGAAGGATGTGGATAGACAAAGTTACCTAGCCACATAATGCCCCACATCACTACCCTCTGTTTTCCATTTGAGTCACAAGGCATGATGGACCAGCACAACTGTTTGAACTGGATGCTGGCAGCTAACTCCATTATGCCTAGCCAGATTAATGTGTAGTGTAGCTACAGTGAGTGTACTCAGTGGAATTACACCAAAGATGAATTTAGCTCACTGTGCCTTGGCAACAGTTCTATGTCTATTAAAATATTTGGGGTACTTCACTCCTAGTTCACCAGAATGACTCTTCCACCCATCTAAGGTTCTGATATGGCCCTGTGACTGAAGGCTCCCCGTATTCACACCCTGTTCCATAGGCGTGCGCAACACATTACATTAGGGTGTGCACCCAGGGAGCCCCGCCCTAGCCCCACCCCATCCACTCCCTCCCACTTTCTGCCCCTTGACTGCCCCCCTCAGAACCTCCAACCCCTCCTGCTCTTTGTCCCCTGACTGTCCCTTCCTGGGACCCTGCCCTAACTGCCCCCCAGGACTCCACCCCCTATCTAAGTCTCTCTGCTCCTCGTCCCCTGACTGCCCCTTCCTGAGACACCCCCCCCCCCCGTAACTGCCTCCCTAGGACCCTACCCCCTACCTGTACCCTGACTGCCCCGACCCTTATCCACATCTCCACCCTCAGACAGACCCCCGGGTCTCCCACACCTATCCAACTGCTCCCTGCCCCGACAGGGCCCCCAGAACTCCCGACGCATCCAACTCCCCCTGCTCCCTGCCTGCCCCGACCCCTCTCAACACCCCCCCCCACAGTCCCCCCCCAGAACCCCTGACCCATCCAACCCCCTCCCCCTGGCTCCTTGTCCCCTGACAACCCCCTCCAGAGACCCCATAATCACCCCCCAAGACTCCACCAACTATCCAACCCCCCCGTCCCAACTGCCCCACCCCCTAGCCACACCCCCTGCCCGCTGACAGGCCCCCTGGGACTCCCACGCCCTATCCAACGCCCCTGTTCCCTGTCTGCCCCCGAGACCCTCTGGCCTGTATCCAACCCGCCCAGCCCCCTTACCACAGCGCCGCTCAGAACAGAGTCCCCACCAAATCCCACCCTGTCAGGGTTCCCTCCCCACTCTGAACTCTAGGGTACAGACGTGGGGACCCGCATGAAAGACCCCCTAAATTTATTCTACCAGCTTAGGTTAAAAACTCCCCAGGCATAAATTCTCCCTTGTACCTTGGGTTTAAGTAACGCTGCCACCACCAAGTGATTTTAACAAAGAACCAGGGAAAAGGACCATTTGGAGTTCCTCTTCCCCCAGCAATCCCCCCAAGCCCTTACACCCCTTTTCCTGGGGAGGCTTGAGAATAATATGCTAACCAATTGGTTACAAAATGTTCAAAGACCCAAACCGCTGGGTCTTGGAACAATGGAAAAAATTAGTCAGGTTCTTAAAAGAAGGATTTTATTTAAAGAAAAGGTAAAAGAATCACCTCTGAAAAATCAGGATGGTAAATACTTTACAGGGTAATCAGATTCAAAACACAGAGGATTCCCCTCTAGGCAAAACTTTAAAGTTACAAAAAACCAGGATAAACCTCCCTCTAGCAAAGGGAAAATTCACAAGTTGAAAACACAAGGTAATCTAATGTGCCTTGCTTTATTTACTTACCCTTTTTGTAATATCAGAGACTTGTACAGGATGGTTTATAGGAGAAGGAGTTTTTCTGACATGATGCTTCTCTGTTTTCCCCAGAAAACACACCACAAAGCCTTCCCCAAGATTTGAAAGTATCTTCTTTCTCCATTGGTCCCTTTGGTCAGGTGCCAACCAGGTTATTTGAGCTTCTTAACCCCTTACAGGTAAGGAGGGATTCTAGGCTACCCTTAGCTGTATGGTTATGACACACCCCCTGGACATCCCCTTGACCAATGACGTGATGGCACTTACGGGGCGGGCACACAGAGTGCCAGCCAAGCTGGAGCGCAGCGGTGGAAGAGCGCTATGACTGACGTAAGTCAACAAAGGTCACGTGTAGCGCTGGGGAGGCAGCGATTGGCTGAGTGGGCCCGGGCGGCCAAGGAGGGTCACGGTAGCAGGGTGGGGTTTGCTGTGTGACACAAGTACAACAACTTTGTGCAGCTGTTGGGGATGTTTGTACAGGCAACAAATACACCCTGCACAGGCGGGCGGCGGGGACCCTGTCACCAGGGGTGGCAGGTTTGTAGAAATTTTGGTGGTGCCCAGAACCTGCCCCTGCCCAAACTTCGCCCCAACAAACTCTGCCCCCCATGTGCCCAAGGATCTGGGAGGGCGTTTGGGTGGGGGAGGTCTGGAGTGCAGGCCCTAGGCTGGGGCAGGGGATTGGGGTGCAGGATGCAGGCTCTGGGAGGGAGTTTGATGATGGGAGGGGGTGCAGAGGTGGGGATGTGGGGTGAGGGCTGTGGGGTGTGGCTGCAGATGAGGGGTTTGAGTGTGGGAGGGGCTCAGGGCGAGAGTAGGAGTGTGGGGGGTGAGGGCTCTGTCTGGGGCTGGAGATGAGGGGTCTGTGGTGTTGGAGGGGGCTCAGGGCTGGGGCAGAGGGTTGGCGTTCAGGGGGATGAGGGCTCTGGCTGGGACTGGGAATAAGGTGTTTGGGGTCTTGGGGGGGCTCAGGGCTAGGGTAGAGGGTTGAGGGTGCGGTAGGGGGGTGAAAGCTCTGGCTGGGGGTGTGGGCTCTGGGGTGGGGCAGGGCTGGCGATGAGTTTGGGGTGCAGGCAGGCTGCTCTGGGACAGGGGCCAGAGAGGAGGACTGCCCCCAGCCCTTTCCCTGCCGGCAGCAGCAAGCTCTGGGGGAGGAGCCCTCCTTTCCTGCCGCCCCAGCAGCACACTCACCCCCACCACTGTCACTGCATGTGCTCCTAGGGCCCCTCTCAGGTCCAGGAATCTCCCTCGCCTCCCCCGTGGTGGGTGCCGGGGGGTGCTGCGTGCGCCTCCTCCCCTGCTGTTGCCCCTGACTGTAGCCTCACTGGGGGTGAGGGATGGGGCTGCCTCCTTGCCCAGCGTGGGGCAGGAGCGGTGACTGTGGGTGGAAGGGAGGGGGGAGCCCTGTGCTGGTGGAGGGTCCCGCCGGAAAAGTGAAGGGTCTGAGTTGGAAGGGCAGGCTCAGAGTCAGTGTGCCCTGGCAGTGGAGATGGGGAGGGGGGCACTAGGACCCTGCGGCAGCAGTTGCTGCAGGGAGGCGGCATGGAGCTGCATGGAAGGGGCAGGGACGCTCTGCTCCAGGGCCTGGGGAGGTGTGTGGGGGCAGCAAGACGGGGCGTGGGGAGGGTGGCAGGTGGAGCTGGGCCCCTGGGCCGACTCCACTCACCCCACGCCGCTGGGGCCAGCAGCGTAGCAGCGATGTAAACGGCTCCGCTGCCATCGCTGCCTTCAACTGCTGCAGCCTCCTCCTCTTCCTCCTCCTCCCCGCCCCCGCTCCTGCCCCCGACCCTCCAGCGGGGGAGGAGGGAGGAGCAGCCTTCCCAGCCGGAGCTCAGGGCATTAGGGTGTGCCTGGGCCTCTGCCCTGTTCACTGTTGTAATAATCTTTGTCCAAACTCTGCCTTGTGAGGTGTCATTTGAAAACTAATAATTTACTGGTCAAGAATCTGATGGTGAAATGTATGTATCACCATTATATGCACAGTTATGAAATCCCCCTGTATGGTATTATTAGGACATGTTCAAAACCAGGCAGCCCTGCCTCAGGAAAAGCTGTTAAACAGGTCTGTCCTAAACAAAGGAATGTGTGTTTACCTCCATTTACATATAAATCGTAAACAGGGTCCTTGAGACAACAGGGGTAGGAGACAAAGCAAATTTGCATTTCAAGAAGCATAGGTGAGGAAAAAAGAGCATGGAGCATCCTTCATCACCACACTCCATGTCTCCTACCTCCGCTGTGTGAATAAACTTTGCTTTGAGGGGTAATCTTCAGAAGAATCCACTTCAAAGGTTCACTGGACTATAAAGGAAAAGGGCAGAAAATCCTAAATTCTCTGTCACCTGGGAAGACAAAAGCACCACCTCTGGGAGATATCCTGACCAAGGAAAGGGTCAGTCACCATCTTGCTGGAAGACTGTAGGTGAGAAAGGCCATCTTGAACAAAGGCCTTGAACCAGAACTTGCAAGATTAAGTTATAAACTTTTAGATGCATGTTTCCACATTTCTAACTTTATTTCTTATACTTGAATTCACTTAAAATCCTATTTTCTTTTGTTAATAAACTTGTTTTATTTTTAATCTAAACTCTTCCAGTGTTGTGTTTAAACTGAACTGTATGGTAACTCCAGTTAAAGTAACAAACTGTCCAGGAGCAGGCTGGACATTGTACAACACACATGTTTGGGAACATGCAGGGTGACCCCAGGACACTCCCAGTCCTGAATGTGGTAACCAAAGCTAGTGGAAGCCAGATTGTGACTGGAGTGTTGCTGACAGGCTGCTGAGGTCAGAGCTGCTGGACCAGGGCTGCATCTATACACAGACACTCAGGGTGCGACCTGCAGGCTGTTTGTGAATGGCCCAAGTTGGAGCTACAACAGCAAAGCATTGTGAAGGTTGCCTGGCAGGCAGTGCCCCAAGGTTGCCTGGCAGGCAGTGCTGCAATGTTATGGACTGGGATATAGGCAGTTTGGACTAGTGGGCACAGCAGGCATCCAGGTTGGGGAACAAAGCCATGAGTCAGCACTAGAGTCAACTGCTAATTACCAGAGCCAAGGGTCAGAGCCAGACAGGTAACTGACAGTCAGAAGTGAGACATAAGGGCAGGAACCAAAGTTAAGGCAAGGATCAGGCACAGAGCCAGAGCATGATGAGAACAGGGGCAGGGGCAGAGCAGGAATCAGGAACAGACTTGGGTGCAGGAAGCAGGCAGAAGCAGGGTCCAATGTAGCCACAGCACCTATGCAGGAACAGAGAATAGGTGCGTGTGTGTGTGGGGGGGGGAGCGGCGACTATGGAAGAAGGTGGCTTTGTGCTGCCACAAACTTACAGCAACCTCAAGGCTGCTCTACTTGCACGTAGCTCTCTATGACCACAAGGGATCATTCTGGCTAGGAATAGCCAGAGCACAGAGACACTCTGGCCATATCTGCTTTTTTGCTGGAATGTCTCCTACACCAGAAAACCATGATAAACAGAACGCCAAGTACCTAAACTCAAATTCTGAAAAGGAAATAGGCTTTGGCATTCACGTCTAGACAAAAATTCCATCCATGACTTCGTATCTCAAATGAGGACTTAGATTAGGACCTTAAACCTGGGATCTCAAATAAGAAACCCTGTTTGCTCAGGGTTAAAGATCTCAGGACATTTTTATTCAGTTTCTTTGGGCAAAATTGCTTCCCACGCTGGTGTGTGGTGTTGCTAGCTGGCTGCTGCCTTCCTCCCTGGAGGTGGCTGCAATTCAGTTGTGCTGTAAGAGCTGTTGTATCACACTTTGGGATCCTTTGGACTACAAGGGATGAGAGATCATCAACATTGTCTTCAAGGTTCTAATTTAAAATATGCATTTCAGTGCAGCTCTAAATAAAACAACAAAACCTCTGGACTTCAGCCCTGAAAGATGAGACCATTGAGAGTTAGGGACACAACTCCATTGCGACACCTGCTGTTTTTCCTATGTGTTTTTGCACAGCAACCTGAAGCAAGTCTGGGGTGCCTGCCTAGATATTCAACTTCCTTTTGATTTGGGGGATTTGAATTACTTATATGAAACATCCGGATTTCTAAAAAATAAAATAGTGCTTGGCAGCAGGTGTGGCAATTGTTTGCCTTAGCACCACCTGACATGTAGCCAGTGTTACTACTGTAAGTGATGTTACCGTAGCCACTTGAACTGCTGAGCCATTCAGTGGTGGGAAGGACCTATTAGGGTATGTCTACACTACGGAATTAGGTCGAATTTATAGAAGTCGGTTTTTTAGAAATCGGTTTTATATATTCGAGTGTGTGTGTCCCCACAGAAAATGCTCTAAGTGCATTAAGTGCATTAACTTGGCGGAGTGCTTCCACAGTACCGAGGCTAGAGTTGACTTCCGGAGCGTTGCACTGTGGGTAGCTATCCCACAGTTCCCGCAGTCTCCGCTGCCCATTGGAATTCTGGGTTGAGATCCCAATGCCTGATGGGGCTAAAACATTGTTGCGGGTGGTTCTGGGTACATATCGTCAGGCCCCCGTTCCCTCCCTCCCTCCGTGAAAGCAAGGGCAGACAATCGTTTCGTGCCTTTTTTCCTGAGTTACCTGTGCAGACGCCATACCACGGCAAGCATGGAGCCCGCTCAGGTAACCGTCACCGTATGTCTCCTGGGTGCTGGCAGACGTGGTACTGCGTTGCTACACAGCAGCAGCAACCCATTGCCTTGTGGCAGCAGACGGTGCAATACAACTGGTAGCTGTCATTGTCATGTCCGAGGTGCTCCTGGCCACCTTGATTATCATACACATTGTAAGGAGAGTGGTCACTTTAGATAAGCTATTACCAGCAGGAGAGTGGGTTTGTGGGGGAGGTGAGAAAACCTGGATTTGTGCTGGAAATGGCCCAACTTGATAATCATACACATTGTAAGGAGAGTGATCACTTTAGATAAGCTATTACCAGCAGGAGAGTGGGGTGGGAGGAGGTATTTTTTCATGCTTTATGTGTATAAAAAGATCTTCTACACTTTCCACAGTATGCATCCGATGAAGTGAGCTGTAGCTCACGAAAGCTTATGCTCAAATAAATTGGTTAGTCTCTAAGGTGCCACAAGTACTCCTTTTCTTTTTGGTATTTAAAAAGACACATTTTATAAAACAGTGGCTACACTCTTTCAGGGGAAACCTTGCTGTTAACATTACATACATAGCACATGTGCTTTTGTTACAAGGTCGCATTTTGCCTCCCCCCACCGCGTGGCTACCCCCTCAACCCTCCCCCCTCCCCGTGGCTAACAGCGGGGAACATTTCTGTTCAGCCACAGGCAAACAGCCCAGCAGGAACGGGCTCCTCTGAGTGTCCCCTGAAGAAAAGCACCCTATTTCAACCAGGTGACCATGAATGATATCTCACTCTCCTGAGGATAACACAGAGAGATAAAGAACGGATGTTGTTTGAACACCAGCAAACATACACTGCAATGCTTTGTTGTACAATGATTCCTGAGTATGTGTTACTGGCCTGGAGTGGTAAAGTGTCCTATCATGGTGGATGGAATAAGGCTGCCCTCCCCAGAAACCTTTTGCAAAGGCTTTGGGAGTACATCCAGGAGAGCCGCGAATGCCAGGGCAAAGTAATCCTTTCACATGCTTGCTTTTAAACCATGTATAGTATTTTAAAAGGTACACTCACCGGAGGTCCCTTCTCCGCCTGCCAGGTCCAGGAGGCAGCCTTGGGTGGGTTTGGGGGGTACTGGCTCCAGGTCCAGGGTGAGAAACAGTTCCTGGCTGTCGGGAAAAGCGGTTTCTCCGCTTGCTTGCTGTGAGCTATCTACAACCTCTTCATCATCATCTTCCTCGTCCCCAAAACCTGCTTCCGTGTTGCCTCCATCTCCATTGAAGGAGTCAAACAACACGGCTGGGGCAGTGGTGGCTGAACCCCCTAAAATGGCATGCAGCTCATCATAGAAGCGGCATGTTTGGGGCTCTGACCCGGAGCGGACATTCGCCTCTCTGGTTTTCTGGTGGGCTTGCCTCAGCTCCTTAAGTTTCACGCGGCACTGCTTCGGGTCCCTGTTATGGCTTCTGTCCTTCATGCCCTGGGAGATTTTGACAAAGGTTTTGGCATTTCGAAAACTGGAACGGAGTTCTGATAGCACGGATTCCTCTCCCCATACAGCGATCAGATCCCGTACCTCCCGTTCAGTCCATGCTGGAGCTCTTTTGCGATTCTGGGACTCCATCATGGTCACCTCTGCTGATGAGCTCTGCATGGTCACCTGCAGCTTGCCACGCTGGCCAAACAGGAAATGAGATTCAAAAGTTCGCGGTTCTTTCCCTGTCTACCTGGCCAGTGCATCTGAGTTGAGAGTGCTGTCCAGAGTGGTCACAGTGGAGCACTCTGGGATAGCTCCAGGAGGCCAATACCGTTGAATTGTGTCCACAGTACCCCAAATTCGACCCGGCAAGGCCGATTTAAGTGCTAATCCACTTGTCAGGTGTGGAGTAAGGAAATCGATTTTAAGAGCCCTTTAAGTCAAAATAAAGGGCTTCATCGTGTGGACGGGTGCAGGTTTACATCGATTTAACGCTGCTAAATTCGACCTAAAGTCCTAGTGTAGACCAGGGCTTAGAGTATCAAATCTGTCCTTCCCATTTGTCAGGGCAAGATGAAGGCCTTATATAGTTGTTACTTTAAAATCTTAGGCCTTGAATACTCTGAGAATTTGCCGTGATTTCAGTCATCAGTACGAGAGATTGGTGTAGCTGCAGAGTGCAAACCCCTAGTGTTGACAGGGTACACTGCAATAAGCTGTGCTTTGCATTGGTGAAACTTACCCTGACTTGAAACCAGGATCGGGAGTCTGGCTGGAGCGCTGAATTCCCTTACTTGAAGGCAATCGGAAATAAGGTGCTGAGAGCCCTTGCTGGAGCTTCAATATACATACACAAAAATGGTGGGGGCAGATTCAATGGTACACTCAGGCTATTAAACTGGGTTCAAGGCTGATTTACATCTCTGGAGCAGCACAAAGCAGTCTGAGCATATTGGTGAATGCAGCCCTACCCTACATATATTTGGTTGTACCCTCTCCAGACCACCTTTCATAGGTCATGCTTCTTAGACAGTGAGCTCTCTGAGGAAGTGCTTGTGTTTGTAAAGTGCTTAGCACAATGGGGCTCCAATCTTGATTGACATCTCTGGGCACAGATGTAGCATAACTAGTTCATTAATCACAATATAAATAATCTGGCCTTTATTTCCCCCAAAACACATGGAGCCAGGGGATGTTGAATAACAATAGTGACGCGCTAGGTTGAAATCACTAACGGAAACTGTACAATAATTTGGGCAAAGACGAGCATGTTAGATCCACCAGGACCTTTCCGTGGAATTAAAAAAAAAAAAAAAAAAAAAGCAAAGAACGTCTGTAATTTTCCAATGAAGATTATGGAATATCCCAAGTCAGCTGTGACAAGAGTGATGACAGCACAGTGGTTTTGTTTTTTTTATTTACCCTTGAACAGATAACCTTCCAGATTTTGGTAGAGGAGTCTGTTTTCTTAGACACACTGGTGATGATGTTTTTCATTATGTTACAAAACTCTCCTTCCCCCCCCTTCTTCTCTTCCGTCTGGGAACAAATTCATCCATGTCATTTGGCCAGAGCACAGATTTGCAGCGAATGCTGCAAAGGCCAAAGGCTTGGTATTTTGCAGGGGACTTTTAAACTATGATGATGAACTTCATCTGCATTGAAAGCTGTCTGAAGGACTGTCAACTAAGAGTACTAATAAGTGACAATATGTTGAGTTGGGGGGGGGATGAGATCTAATGGGGTGCTAAGGGGAGATGTACAGGTATTATGCTGGTGGAGGGAGCCACAGACGTACCCAGATAGGTAGATGGTATTTGGTCCAGTGTTATCTCATATCTACATTAGTGATATTAGAAGAGCGCTTCCAGGCACTTTGTCACTAGAAAGACACGTGGAGGGAGTTCAGAAAGACCAAGAAAGAGGAGCGAGAGAGAGAGAGAGAATGATTTACAAAAATAAATTAAAATAGCGTTAAATATGAATAGATTGGCCTGCCTGCATGGTGACTTGGGATATGGGCGTGCAGGACATAATACAGTCACAAGGTGGGATTTCTGAAAGTGCCTAAAGGAGTGAGGTGCCCAACTCTTATTGAAATTCAGTGAGATATGGGTGCCTAACTCTCTTAGTTGCAAGTCTCACCCCCAGTTGGTTATGATTTGAAGGAGGGATTGGAAATATTCTGGGGCGGTGAAGGAGGATAGCTAGGAAAAATGGGATAAGACTGAGAAAAAAGGACATTTAAAATGAATAGCAAGAAAATCCTCTTTAGACTGAACTCTCTTAGGCTGTGCAATGGGGGTAAAGGTGGAAACTCCAGAGCCCATGACCTTTCAAACTAGACTCAAGAAAGAGGTAGGACAGTGGTTCTTAACCTTTTCCATGTGGGATTCCTCCCATTGTCTTCCACCCATCTGGCTTTAAAAACAGCAGTCAAATATATGGGGAGTTCTGCACTTGGAAGAAGGGGAGACCAGACTCTTTTACTATTTGACATTCAGCCAATGTCAAAAACCTCGACGTCTGCCCATCAATGAAAAGATAAATAAATAAGATAAAATAAATGAGTAACACAGAAAAGTCAGACAGACAGCTTCAAAAGCTGCCATATATTTAGCCAGTGTCCAATCAATTTGAACCCACTCAGTCAACACCAGATTCCCAACTATACATTGAGGTTTCTTATAGTCCCCTGTCTTGATACTCCGGCCTGTTGAAATAGTACGTCAGAGAACATTGCCATGGAATCTCTGGACATCAACCTTCTGCCAAACAATCCAAGTTCAGCCTAAAGGATTCCTTTCCTGAAGTTCCTCATGACACTGGTGCCATCACATACCAGTACTCCTGACTGTCTTACTGTAAAGCTGTCTATTCTGACACTCAGAATAATAGAAAGGGACCTTGAGATGTCATCTAGTCCCCTGTGCTGAGGCAGAACCAAGTATAATTTAGACTATCCCTGACAGGTGTTTGTCTAACCTGTTCTTAGACCCTCCAGTGATGGGAATTCCACAACCTCCCTTGGAAGTCTATTCCAGAGCTTAATTACCCTTATAGTTAAAAAGTATTTCCTAATATCTAACCTAAATCTCCCTTGCTGCAGATTAAGCCCATTACTTCTTATCCTATCTTCAGTGGACATAGAGAATAATTGATCATTGTCCTCTTTAGAACAGCCTTTAACAATATTTTAAGACTGTTTCCTCATATGTCAGGTTTTCTAAGCCGTTTATTATTTCTTCATTCTCTTCTGGACTCTCTCCAATTTGTCTGCATCTTTTTTAAAGTGTGGTGCCAAGAACTGGTCATAGTTCTTTAGGTCAGACCTCAACAGTGCCAAGTAGAGTGGTACAATTACTTCCCATGTCTTACATAAGACACTCCCTTTTACTCACTCTAAAATAATGTTAGCCTTTTTTCAACTGCATCACATGGTTGACTCATTCAACTTGTGATCCACTATAACCCCCAGATGCTTTTCAGCTGTACTACTGCCTACCCATTTATTCCCCATTTTGTATTTGTGCACTTAATTTTTCATTCCTAAGTGCAGTACTTTGCATTTGTTTGTATTGAACTTCATCTTGTTGATTTCAGACCAATTCTCCAATTTGTCAAGGTCATTTTGAATTCTAATTCTGTCCTCCAAAGTGCTTGCAATCCCTCCCAACTTTGTGTCACCCAAAGATTTTATAAGCAGACACTCCATTCCATTATCCAAGTCATTAATGAAAAGATTGACTAACACCAGACCCAATACGGATCCCTGAGAGCCCAACTAGATATGTTAGTTCAGTTTGATAGCACTCTTTGAGTGCAGTCTGTCATCCAGTTTTGGACCCAATTTATAGTAATTTCATCTAGACCACATTTCCCTAGTTTGCTTATGAGATTTTCATGTGGGAGTGTATCAAAAACCTTACTAATATCAAGATATATCATATCTCCAGCTTCCGCCACATCCACTAGGTCAGTAACCCGGCCGAAGAAGGAAATTAGGTTGGTTTGGCATGATTTGTTCTTGACAAATCCATGTTGGCTATTACTTATTCTTCTAATATTCTCTAGGTGTTTACAAATTGATTGTTTAATTTGTTCCAGTATCTTTCCAGGTATCAAAGTTAGGCTGACCAGTCTAGAATTCCTCACATCCTCTTTGTTCCCCTTTATAAGGATAGGTACTATGTTTCCCTTCTCCAGTCCTCTGGGACCTCACCTGTCCTCCAGGAGTTCTCAAGGATAATAACGGTTCCCAGATGGCATCAGTGATTTCCTTAAGTACCCTAGGGTGAATTTCATCAGGTATTCCTGACCTGAATACATCTAACTTATCTAAATATACTTTAACCTGTTCTTTCCCTATTTTAGCTTGTGTTCCTTCTCCCTTGTTAGTATTGTGTTAACCATTTGGTGATAATTAAGCTTTTTAGTGAAGAGCGAAGCAAAATAGGCATTAAATACCCCAGCTTTATTGCTGACATTCGTTATTAGTTCTCCTTCCATGCTAAGTAGTGAACCTACACTTTTCTTCGTCTGTCTCTTGCTTCTTCAATGTATTTACAGAACCGTTTCTTATAGCCTTTTATGTTCCTTTCTAGGTGTATCTCATTTTGTGCCTTAGCCTGATTTTGTCCCTGCATACTTCTACTATTCTTTTGTAGTCATCCTTAGCAATTTGTCCAGGTTTCCACTAGGGCTGTCAATTAATCGCAGTTAACTCACATGATTAACTCAAAAAAATTACTCACGATAAAAAAAATTACTCGTGATTAATTGCAGTTTTAATCACACTGTTAAACAACAGAATACCAATTGAAATGTATTAAATATTTTGGATGGTTTTCTACATTTTCAAATATATTGCTTTTATAATAAAATAAATAAAAATAATATAAAGTGAGCACCGTACACTTTGTATTCTGTGTTGTAATTGAAATCAATATATTTCAAAATGTGGAAAATATCCAAAAATATTTATATAAATAGTATTCTATTTACTGTTTAACAGCGCGTTAATCCAATTAATTTTTTTAATCGCATGATTAATCACGATTAATTTTTTTTAATCGCTTGACAGCATGGCTTCCCCTTTTTGGAAGCATTCCAGGACCTTTGACCCTGGGAGACTGTGAACAACTCAAGTGACTGTATTGTCATGCTCCTGACCCTCTATATTTCTAAATGCTGAACCCTCTACCTCAAAAGACTACCTTTTGCATCCACCACATTCTCTTCTGCCTGTTGCTTTTCTTGAACATGGGTCCCATGCAGACAGTGGGTGACTCATCCAAAATCTCAAACCTGACCTAAAAGACCAGATTTTCAGAATGAATGATTTCGGATGCTGGTAGCACAGCAGGAAAGACTGAATGAGAAGACTGGGAATGTGTATCCGAAGGGTACCAGGCACTAGAATCCATAAGCTCTTTTAAAGCAGCACAAAGGATTTCTGGGGAGTTATTTCAACAGGAAACCCCTTGATCAGTCTCATGAGCTTGACAGAATGCCACATGAGCAGTTCTAGCATTCCATCCATCTGGAGGTACTAGTGCACTTGCCAGGAGGCTAATAGGAACACACAGACCACTGTGGTCTTTATGCCATGAGAATCTCTCAACAATTTTCTTTTTCAGATTTTCCCATTTATCAAACTATTTACAATTCAGTCTGTGTCCAGATCAAAAGAAGACTTTGTAATCATTGGGATGGAATTACGCCCTGGAGCCACTGGCACTAAAAAGTGCTTTTGGTTTTCCCTTCCAGCTCTCAAAATATGAAAAGGCAACATTTTGTTTCTATCACTTGATTCACAGCAGAGTCTCCCCAAACTCAATTCTGCTGTCTGGCTGAACTCTACGACAAGCATTCTAAGCATAACAGTGCTACAACTCCTGGCACACCAAAGAGGACTAGCCCATCAGATGTTCCTTCTGCAAAGTTCACATTGTCTCAGACAAGCTCTGTGCGCACCATTCAGTTTGTGAATCTTCAGGTTTTGTGTCCTTGCTGCTGCAGCTCTCCACGTCATCAGGCCTCGGGCTGCTATTCTTGTTGCCGTCCATTAACTCCTGCTCCAGCTCTTTGCTCTTCTTCTTGCCGCACTGGCAGAGGTCACTAGAGTTCTCTAGCAAGGTGATGCACAGGTTGATGACCAGGGCCAGCCAGGCCATCCCAAAGAGGATCCACACAGATACCAGGTTCTTGTACCAGCAAGGGTAGGTGAGGTCTGGGTTCATCCCTGGAAGAGAAATACCCCAAACATTACAGACATTGGGCCAAGAGTGCTGTAAGAGAAACCGTATAGCTAAAGCTAAAGCAGAGGCTTGGGTTGAGGAGGACTGTTGGTGTCTGCTCATCAGCAACCCTGGGAAAAGCCATGGACCCTTTACATCCCTCCAGCATGGCAAGCATAAGCGCTGTCTCCATGGGTGCACCGGGGCTGGAGCACCCACAGAGAAAAAATGGTGGGTGCTGAGTACCCATCGGCAGCCCCCTATCAGCTCCCCCCCCAGCATCTCCTGCCCACGGATCAGCGCCTCCCGCCCACCGCAAACAGCTGTTTTGTAGCGTGCAGGAGGCTGGGGGGAAAGAGGGAGGAGTGAGGACATGCCCTGCTCAAGGGAGGGGGTGAAATGGGCGGGGCAGGAGTGGAGCAGGGGCGGGAAGAGGCGGGGTGTGGGTGGGGCCTTGGGGGAAGGGGTGGAGTGGGGACGGGGCCTGGGACAGAGCTGAGGTCAAGCACCCTCCCGGCACTTTGAAAAGTCAGTGCGTGTGACGGCAAGAGTGGTGTTCAGATACTACAGTGACGGGTGCGGTATAAAATAGATTAGATAGAAATATGGGACAGCTATAACTCTCCATGCTGGCTGGTGTAGCCTGGTGGAAATATCACAGAATGGTACCGCTCCCTGTACATAATGTGAACATGCCAGCTATCTCGTGGACAGGCCGGCACTGTAAAACACACCTGTTTCATGGCTATGTCAGCAACAGCTCCACAATTCATGGTGAATTGTAAATATTACCATAAAGAAGAAAAACCAAACCAAAATTAGATCCACTTTCAAAATGAAATTGCTGACAGGCCCATGGATGTGGTTACATTTATGTAGTCCCATTTGCCTCTGTTTTTTGCTAAGCACTAAAATACTGTCACAGGATGGCAGTGTTTGCTTGAAATACCCTATCCTGTTAAAAGAAAAGGAGTACTTGTGGCACCTTAGAGACTAACAAATTTATTTGAGCATAAGCTTTCGTGAGCTACAGCTCACTTCATCGGATGTAGCTCACGAAAGCTTATGCTCAAATAAATTTGTTAGTCTCTAAGGTGCCACAAGTACTCCTTTTCTTTTTGCGCATACAGACTAACACGGCTGCTATTCTGAAACTTATCCTGTTAATAGATGTTCCTGGCTGGGAGAGGGCTAAGGGGCTTCATAGGTGCCGCATTGAGCCACCTGGCATATGAGTGAGTTGAGAGTGAGCCTCTGAGAGAGAGGGGGGATCTAAGGTAAGGGCTGAGCAGTCCTCTGGGAGAAACCCTCGGAGCAGACAAGCCTGGGGAGAAGGTTTGAACTGAACTTTACCCAAGAAATCAACCAGAGGCAACATACTTAGACTGTAAGCTCTTTGGGCAGATACCATCTGTTTGTCAAGGGCTCCTAGCTGCTATGGTAATACAATAAAGCCAAACCACAGAAAGAGGGTGAGTTTGGTTTCTACCTCCTGCTTGGACTGTGTTGAGAAAACAGTTTGGGAAAGGCATCTGCTCAGTGGCACAAATATACACTAGATAAAAATCACAAGCAGGAGATAAAGTGCTTGCATTAATGTTTTATTCATTGCCGCTTGGCTCCTAGCATTCATTTTTAATGGGAATGTTTGTCATTTTCACCACGGAAAACCCATGGGCTGTGCAAACATTACGGAAAAGGATACAAAAGGCAGAATTAAAAAAAACATACTAGCACAGCAAAGTTGCCAGGCAGCTCTCACCTGGTGCCAGGTCATTTATAATCTTCTTATTTATTTAATGGTGAGTAATCTCCACTGGTTTGTAAATAGCCCAGTTCTGGTAATAAACAAGCTTGCCACTTTGCCTACATTCTTCCCCTTCTGGGCATAAGGGCTGCAGTTCAGCTCTACACAGAGATGAACACAAAACCTTTGCACCACCTACGTCCCACTTAAGCATGGGGTTTAAGTAACCCATAGGCTTCACACCAGCTTTCTGCACAAAGGTGAATTTCAGCCAGAGACTCTTGCAGGCTCCTTGGCTGTCAATCAGGGACCTTTCACCAGTGCGAACTTCATCCTGAGGTTTAACAGCCATTAGCAAAACGGCTTCTACAAAAAGAAGTGAAAATGGCAATGCGATGGACCATTTGATCCTGTGGAGGGGAAAGCTTTCTCCATGGAGTTCACCTGATGGGTAAGGTGTTTGAAACGATCCAGTTAGACAGAGGAGAGGATGTGAGCCAGGCTGCAGCATCTGTACAGCAGGAGGGTTGACCGGGAGTGTACAGTTATAGATTTTAAGGCCAGAAGGCACCATTATTGTATAAGACAGGCCATAGAGTTTTATCCAGTTACTCCTGTATTGAGCCCAATATTTCTATGGTATTAGGCTGGTTAAGGAAGGCAGCTTACAGAGCTCCTCAGCAGTCAACCCTCTGCAGAAGATGGGGAGTAAAATCTGATTGCCTGTCTCTATGTCTAAGGTGCCCATCACTAAGGTAATTAAGCACCAAACAAGAGTTATGAAGAAAAGGGGTTGGTGGGGGGGGAAAGAGTCTATAAAAAGGTATTTTCCTCTTTCTCTTTCCCAGGCCTTCAGGGGTGTGCATGTTTCTATATCTCGTGTTTTCAATGGGAAAAGCTTTATCAAAAAGGCGTGCCCTGTGTTTCAACATGAACACAGTCAGGGTTGGGCTCTGGCAAAGGGTTTTCCTCTGGCAAAGGTTTTGGAAGCTGAGAACACTCTTCCCCTGCTGCCTGACAGTTGAAACCTAGGCGTCTCTCTTGGATTTGAGAGAGGAGAAAGTAGCGACAACCTTTGTGTAGAGTAGGATCAGGACGAGACAAAATGCTCTAGGTGTCGAGGTTTTACGTCGCAATACATCACATTTTAATATCAGACTTCACGATGAAGGCTATAATGCTCTGACTAGTTCTGGTCTCACAAGGCGCAGGGTGGCTAGATGCAGAAGGACTTGAAGAGATTGCTTTCCACTTCCTGCCATACAGAGAAGTCACCATGCATGACCTGGCTATCTCAGAAACCATCTCCACCTCTATGACCCCTCCAACTCAGCGACCTACCAGTGCATTTGTCATCAGTCCTGGGAATCATTAAAGGGTTAAAACTGCCAAATGGGTCTCCAGTATGCCACACACTTTTTATTGGCTCCCACTAGATGAGAGTGATGAAATCCCAGCTACTTACCAATCACATAATCTCCAAAGCCTATTGTGCTGAGGGTAATGAAGGAATAGTAGAATCCTTCTTCATAGGTCCAGCCTTCTATCACAGAGAACAGAAATGGGGGTAGCAGGAGGAACAGCAACAAGCCAGTCACCAGCGCACAGGTCCTTGTCAATATGGTTGCTGCCTCCTAGTCAAACAGAAAAGAAAAACCCACCAGATATAAGGCTGGAAGATTAGAGCAGACAGCAAACAGAGGGCTCAGCACTTCTTGAGCACGTTGCTGAAGTTGACAGACACGTGCTGTCAAGACAAGATTAATGATCTAGCTCAGGCACTGCATCCAATGGCATGAGTGGAGTTGGCTGGGCCAGAACCAAAGGTTTTTGCCTTGTCCAGGCCAGGCAAAGTTCACCCTGTGCAAAGGGACATCACAAGCCCTTTGCCCATAAGTCTTGGTTAGAACCTCTTAGGGCATTTTTCTCCTTTTATTTAGAGGATGACAATGACACCATTCACAGAGCTACAGAGCAAGGAGCTGCAAACATTCTCTCCTTGGAGACCAGTTGTTAATAAAGAGATTAGCTTGTGGACACCTCCCTTCATCGTCACAGTCATGTGGACCACCTCCCATCCCATTTGTGATCAGACACATGGGTGAAATCCTGACTCTACTGATATCAACCCCCTCATTGTCTTCAGTGGGATCAGGATTTCACCCAACATCTCTGTGGCAACTACCACTATTACATCCCATTACTGTTATGGGAAATTAGAATTAGGGAAGTATTTAATGCATTACTAGCTTCTTTTATTGCAGCTGAAGACAAGGAGTGACAACCCAGGATAAACCAGCTTGCTGTGTATCACCAGATGTCCCCCAATGGAGAACCTTTCCTGTAGAGAAGGCCATATCAGCACTTCTGTTACCAGTCAGTTTTCAGGGGCGTACAGAACAGCCTAAAGTTGAAATGTGTTAGTAGCATGTGTCTCGGACAGAAATTCTCTCTCACCTCCAAGAAAATACATGTTGTATATTTAAAAATGTCTGGGCATGCAATGTATATTTCTGAGTTCCATGTCAGGAATTCAATAGGGTGAACAGTCCCTGTATGTCAGGGAGGAAGGGCTCCTTTGAGATTAGCTAGTAAATAACAGAACAGAGAAACAGTGGAGGGAACTCTCTTGTGACAGAGAGAATCAGACTGTATTTGGAATTGCACATGCTTAATGGAAAGGTGCTATTAGCTAAATTCTGAATGAGACATACAGAGGCAACATAAGTGAAATAAATAAAATATTCAGCACATACCCCAGCTTAGATAAAATGAGGGTGGGAATCTCAGTTCATTCATATTTGTGCACATCACTGAACCATAGATATTGGCTCATTTCAGCATGATGGGCAATCTCTACAGAACAGAAGCTGAGAAGAGGTACAGCAGGGGGTGCTACAGGTCAGGAATGGTGTGTATCCTCAAAAGAGGAAGGTGGGGAAAGAATCAGGCCAGGTCTGGAATAGCAAGGTTTGCTGCAGATCAGGACTGAGATACAATAGCACAGCTGTGGAGGGAAGACCTACACTTTACCTGTGTGCATAGTGCCCGACTCAAGCCAGTACCTCACTTCTGTGAGCACTAAATTCAGAGCCGTTTTCACGTTTAATCCACAAATGCTCCCTAGTAATTCTGGAGTGTAATTCTGACTAAGACTAATGACAAGCAGATCAAATGTTCAGGCAATGTGAACTGCACCCACAATCTGGCATTTTTATTGTTATAGGGCAGGGGTGAGCAAACTACAGCCCACCAGGGCTTCGGATCCGGCCTGTGGGATTGCCAGCTCCGTGGCACAGTGGGGCTAAGGCAGGCTCCCTGCCTGCCCTGGCCCTGCGCTGCTCCCGGAAGTGGCTGGCACCACGTCTTTCTGGCCTGTAGGGGAGGGCAGAGGGCTCTGTGTGCTGCCCTCGCCTACAGGTACCTCCCCCGAAGCTCCCATTGGCTGCGGTTCCCAGTTCCCGGCCAATGGGAGCTGTGAGGGGCGGTGCCTGCAGGCAAGGGCAGCGCGCAGAGCCCTCTGCCCACCCCTGTCCCAGGGGCCGCAGGGACATGGTGCCAGCTGCTTCTGGGAGCACTGCAGGGCCAGGGCAGGCAGGGAGCCTGCCTTAGTCCCGATGTGCGCTGCTGCCACCCCGGAGTTGCTCCAGCTAAGTGGCGCCAGGCCAGAGCCCGCACCCTGAACCCCTCCTGCACCCTGCACCCCAACCCCCTGCTACACCCCACACCCCTCCTGCACCTCAACCCCCTACTCTGAGCCTCCTCCCGCACTCCAACCCCCTTTTCTGAGCCCCCTCCCACACTCCGCACCCCTCCCTGCACCCCAACCCCCTGCCCTGAGCCCCTTCCCGCACTCCGCACCCCCTCCTGCACCCCAATCCTCTGCCCTGAGTCCCAACCCCTTGCCCTGAGCCCCTTCCTGCACACCGCACCACCTCCCACACCCCACACTCCCTCCCGCACCCAAACCCCCTGCCCCAGCCCTACATTCATGGCCCTGCATGCAATTTCCCAAAATATTGTGGCTCTCGGGCCAAAAAGTTTGCCCATCCCTGCTATAGGGGAAGCTGTTCATCAGAACAGTAAGTAAAGCTATCAATTAACTAACAGCTCTTTGTGATATCAGTACAGATGATTTGGCTCCTATAAACCAAAGGTTAAGGTAGAGTAATCACTGCTTCCCTTATTGGATAATTCACCCCATCAAGCAGACAACCCCTCCATCTTAATGTGTGGATCAGACGCTTATGGCCAGACTGCTTACCTGCCAGTGCAACTTCTCCCCCAGGCGCTTGGCACATCGCTGAACCCCAGACAGCATCAGCTGCCCAATCCGGTTCAGGAGGATGAGGTTCAAAGGAATCCCAAAGAGGGCAAAGAAGATGCAGAAGATCTGAGCACTCATAGTGCTGGGGCTCAGGTTCCCATAGCCTGGCAGGAAAGGAACAGAGAGGGGTAAATTCTGATGCACTCCTCCTCCCCCACAGAGATAGACTTCCATTTTTTACACTAGGAATGGGAGGTCACGGCTCGAAAGGGCCAATGCCAGTCCCCCCACCCCCATGTATAATTTTAATTACTCCCCATTGTTTGTAACATCCTCTCAGAGGCTGGGAAAAAAATGTCTTTCCCTGCCAATTTTTTTTTCCCTGTTTCCATTTGCCAGTCACTGAATTTCCTCCCCTTACGCACTGCCCAAGCCAGGGATTTGACAGGAATATTTACTTCTTTGTTCTGGAGTGAGTATTATTGACGTCAGTGTGGCACTGGGAATAGGATTTGTTAGACAACTGCTGATACATAGCCAGTAGAAGACTATCTAGACCATAAAACATTGCTTGTCTTTAAGACACTACATAAATGTTGGTCTTTTCTTTTGAAGGGTGACTCAGAAACAAACACAATTAGGCTTGTGCACTTTTTGCTTCGTATACATTATAAAAAAGAGGAATAAAAATTACACGCAATTTTTGTTTCTCTTTAGAGGATGCCTTTAAGTTAAGTGATGGGGTGGCATAGAGTAACATTTTCAAAAGTGCCCAAGTGGCTGATGAACTTATGTCCCATTTTCAAAAGTGACCTTGTCACTTAGAAGCCTAAACGGCATTGAAAGTCTTAATCCCCCTGCAAAAGAACCAATATCCTCCCCCCCGATCTTTAGTATCTGGAGGACATGGCCCTCTAGGGAATAGTTTTTGGTCTGAGGACAGGTCTATGCAGCAAATGAAGATGTGAATGTAGCACAGGTAAGCACACCCATGCTTGCTTTAATCTAGCATGTGCAGGTAACAGCAGTAGTGGAAGATGTGGTGCCAACTGCTTCAGCCTGGGTTAGCAACCCAAGTCCATATCCACGACTTTGCTCTGTTGACCCTAAATCACTTGTCAGGACTGGCTTCTAATATACACTGCACTTAACACCTTCTGATATTTCACGTGAAGAACAGCTCTTCAGAGAGCTAGCTCTAAAGTTCTGTCCCTTGCAGGAGGCAGGGGTCTTGGAGAAAAAAAAGGAGTATGTGATCATCTAATTAACGACTATCATAATGCACACGCCCATGAGTGCTGCATTAAGGTTGCACCGGCATTTCCTAATGTTTGGGTCCTTGACTTTGCAACCTTAATGTTCTTTTAACAGAGATTTTTTTAAATGTAATTGTCCATAGAGTCCCCTGCACAAGTTGTAGCTCTGTACAGAGAAAAGGGAGTAAGAAGTTAAAGAGGTCCAGGCACATGACAAAAGAGGGTGCTGGATAGTTTGGGCAGGGTAGGCTACCTATGAGAGAACATGTGTAGTATTTCTACGGTTGGGTCTGTTCCCTGGGTGTGTTGCACTCCTGTGGGATTCTGACTGTTTCCAGATTCTCTCCTGGGCATTAGACCCAGGGCATTTTCCAGGTTCCTTTGGTCCTGAGGGGACAGAACTGGGAGGTATTTATCCAGGAAAGCTGAAACTCAAACAGGAGTCCTGCTGACCCAACGCGTATCTATATAACCAGCCAGCTATGAGTTTCCTCTCCTATCCTCTGTTTAAAATGAACAAAGGTTGCGTATTGGCTTGGGCAGCTCTTCCTTTTCCTCCCTGATTTCTCATTCCAGCACTAAAGTTTTCCACAGCCTTAGTGCTGCGTGGGCAAGAAAAGCTGGCAAAGGTAGGAAGAAAGGACCCTATTGTTAGGATCACTTTGGGAAACAAAACCCAAGAGGAGGCTGAACCTATCTCAATGTTCACAGAGATCAGACCCACCTTTCCCTTTGGGCTTGGCTATACTAGGCAAATTATAGTACATCATAGTATCAGTGTAAACACAGCCATGTAGTTATATGGTGCACACTGCACCAGTGCAACCTGGGACTCACCCCAGTAAGCAGGTTGCA
Organism: Natator depressus; assembly: GCF_965152275.1. NCBI lineage: Eukaryota > Metazoa > Chordata > Testudines > Cheloniidae > Natator > Natator depressus. The sequence continues at coordinate 152,661,248 of NC_134236.1, forward strand.
CTAGTGCAAGCTCTGCCTTACACCAGAGCAGTGCATCTACATGGGGGTTGTACTGGCTCCAAAAACAGACCTACCTGCAATCTAGACAGGGCCTTTGTGCCACCCAAACCTGATGCTGTCATCTCGCTTAGGGCATGCATTACACAGTGACACTCAGGAAAGCTAAGTGAAGGTGTGCTGTTAAAGTGCCTATATTAAAGCTCATTGATTTAACCCATGGGGAAGCTCTCATTCAGAAGTGGCTTTAGCTTAACTCACTTCATTCCCTGAATTAAACTGAAGTGGTCTAAGGCCACTTCATTTCAGAGTGAGAGTGTCCACACAGGGGTTTAATGTGATCTAATTGATCTATTTTAAATTCACATTTTCAGTTTGTCCCGCTTAACTTTCCTGAGTGCCCTTCCCCCACTGACCTCAGAAATGCACAAGCACTGAGAGCTCTTTGACAAGGGGAGGCTGACATGTGGCCCCGGGAGCACTGCTATGCAAGTCCCTTATCTTGAGTGCACAAACCAGCTTGTCACGCTCCAGCTCAGTCAGGGTAGTGGCACCTCCACACTGAAGGTGACGGGCGCTGCAGCTGGCTGTTTCATGTAGTCTAGCTGCAGCTCTCAGGCTCCTAACAAGTTATCAGTGTGCCCAATCTAGCCTGGATGCCTCCTTACAGACAATGGGGCTGATTTTCAAAGGCTCAGTGGGCAGTTAATTGTCCAGCTGCCACCGAAAGCCTAGGGGAGTTGGATGCCTAACTCTCCTTTGCGCCGTTGAAATTCTGTCCCAGTGTCAATCTCACCATTTTTTCAAGCTTTCTGTGTGACTTTTCGCCATGTGTCTACCTGTGCCAAGTCTGCAGCAACAGGAGCAGCAGTTAGCATGTAGATCTCAAAGTGTTTGCCAAAGGTGGAAAGTTGTGATTATCGCCTTGTATAGGAATTGGTGGGGAACAAAGGCAGTGAAGTGACTGGACCCTAGTGGCAGGCTGCTGACATGTACAATTAAGAAGATTGTACTGGATTTTTTAAACTCAGGGAAAGCTGACAGTTGTGGGGAGCACATGGTTTAGACAGACACATCCCTTAGGGGAGGATTTATTAAAGGGGATACTCTATATCCTAGTAAGGAGGAGAGGATAGAAGTTAATAAAGTACAAGTAGGAGCTGAAGAGAAACAGTCAAATGAAAGAGTCCCATTCAGTTACATCACATGAAGGCAGACAACTAAATATTGACAAATTCTATAAGTGCTTGTATACAAATGCCAGAAGTCTAAACTAAGATGGGGGAACTTGAGTGCCTGGTATTAAATGAGCGTATTGATCTAATAGGCATCACAGAAACTTGGTGGAATGATGATAATCAATGGGAAACAGTAATTCCAGGGTACAAAGCATATAGGAATGACAGAGTAGGTCACGCTGGTGGGAAGCAGCACTATATGTGAAAGAAAGCATAGAGTCAAATACAGTAAAAAGCTAAGTGAATCAAACAGTACCATAGAATATCTGTAGATAGAAATTCCATGCTTGAATAATAAGAATATAGCAGTAGGAATATATTACTGACCACCTGACCAGGATGGTGAAGGTCATTGTGAAATGCTCAGGGAGATTACAGAGGCTACCAAAACAGAAAACCTAATAATGGGGGATTTCAACTATTCTCATATTGACTAGGAACCATGCCATCTCAGGATGGGATGCAGAGATAAAGTTTCTAGACACCATTAATGACAGCTCCATGGAGCAGCTAGTCCTGGAACCACAAGGAGAGAGGCAATTCTTGATTTAGTCCTAAGTGGCCCAAGAGGTGAATATAGCTGAACTAATTGGTAATAGCTTTTAATATCCATGTGTGTGTGTGAAATACCAGAGAAACCCAACACAGTGGTAGCATTTAGCTTCAAAAAGGGAAACTGCACAAAAAGGAGGAAGCTAGTTGAATGGAAATTAAAAGGAAAAGTCACAAGATTAAAATGCCTGCAAGATTCATGGAAACTTTTTAAAAGTACCATAATAGAGGCTCAAACTATATGTATATCCCAAATTAAAAAAGATAACAAAAAACAGAGGACCAAACAAAAAAAGACACTATGGCCAGTTAGAGACAAAAAGACATCTTTTAAAAATTGGAAATCAAATCCTACTGAGGAAAATAAAAAGCAGCATAAACTCTGGTAAGTCAGTATAAAGGTATAATTAGGCAGGCCAAAAAAAGAATTTGAAGAGCAACTAGCAAAAGACAAACTTATTTGCCAAGATGGTCAGGGACGTAACCTCATATTCTGGGTGCCCCTAATCCTCTGACTGTCAGAAGCTAGGACTGGACAATAGGAGATGGATCACTTGATAAATTGCCCTGTTCTGTTCATTCCTCCTTGACCATGTGGCACCGGCCACTGTCGGAAGACAGGATACTGAGCTAGATGGACCATTGGTCTGACCCAGTATGGCCGCTCATATGGTCTTATGTTTCAGTTGACCCAAATCAGCCTTTTTTGGCCAAAATTTTTTTTTCTTTTTTTTTTGGACAAAACAAGTCCCAGCTCTAACTGGAATACTTCCGCTCATTGGGGAACTCCACTACCTGCTGGGAAGCCCGAGGAAAACAGTCACATATACACAGACAAGCACGGAAGAGCACTTACTTTTTTTTTCCCACTGCATGCATCCGATGAAGTGAGCTGTAGCTCACGAAAGCTTATGCTCTAATAAATGTGTTAGTCTCTAAGGTGCCACAAATCCTCCTCTTCTTTTTGTGGATACAGACTAACACGGCTGCTACTCTGAAACCTTACTTGGCACAGTGTTCCAGAGCTGCCAGGAATTCCATGATTCCACAGATCTGAGCTGGCCTTTAACAGTCTGTGGCGAAGCCTTAAAATGCCATCTCTGACTGTCCTCTTCCTGCAGCCCGCTTCTTATATCTGTCTTTGGGGCATTACGCTGTGTCAATGAGCACTTGGAGGGGAACAGGGGAGGACAGAAGCGATTTATTTTGATGTACATTTGCAGCTCTTCCCTGACGCCTGAGATGGGAGTGGGGAGAATGGACGAGGGGCATTTTCACTGCGTCCATCTTATGTTTAAAATGTCTCACTGAAACTCATGCATAACATCGCTTACCTTTGTGAATAGAAAGTGTAAAGGAAGCCCTGGGTCAGTGCCCCCCAACCTGAGACAGCACTGCATCCTAGGGCTCTGGGATCCAGTGGCACATGGTACCCTCACTGCATTCAGTGAATAAGAAGTGCCACAAAGGCTGACACTGACGTACCCCAAAATTCACTCTCTCCTCAAATCCCTTCACTGGCTTGGTTTGCTTCTTCGGCATCAAATTCAAGCTTCTCATCTTCACCTTCAATACACTTCCCCATTCCAAACCTGCTTGAGTGTTTGTATACAGCCCATAGGTACAAGGTCCCTGCCCTGAAGAGCTGACAGTCTATACTGATCCTGGCAAGAAAGGCCATGGCGGGAGCAGGTGTGGGTAACATGAATGAGGAGGGAGGATGCACCACACAGAACAGGTTATAGAGTTGTCTGGGGGATAAGGTTTGTTGCATTAGTCCTTTTTGTATGATCATGTATTTACTGCTATGGTTTTTAAAGGGATCTAGAGAATTATTGTTGGAGGGTTTTGAGAAAGGGAGGGGATTTGAAAGGATCTGAAGGAAATGGAGGCTCTGTGGAAGATCAAGGACATTCCAGATGTAAGGGACAGCGGTGAAAAGGCCCAGAGGTACACAAAGGGACCTAAAGGATGAGAGGAGAGGTGGAACTGGCAGAGTGCCAAAACTCCCAACCACAAGCATTCAAAAATCATGAGTCAGATGCCATAAAAATCACAAGATTGGCCTAAGAACAGGAGATTCTAAAAATGAAAAAAATTGAGGTGGTTCTTATCTCCCTTCTGGTCTTTGAGCCGGCAGGGATCAGACTTTCAAGCTTTTCTCAGCAGCTGGAAGGGCTAGAAACTTACTTTGTCTTTTTAAACAAAAGTTGAGAGTCTCACATTTTCCTGTGACTCCAGGAACTGAGACTGTAAGGAACTCACCAAATATCCTAAGAACTGATAACACTGGTGTGCAGGGTCTGAACAGGAGATTTTTGGGCAACAGGGATGAGAAGCAGAGGGTTCTGAGCTGGCAGAACTTTGCGTAGGGGGACATGGTGTTTGAAGTAGGTGGTGAAGATGATGCAGAGTCAGAGAAGGGACGTACGTGTGTGTGTGTGAGCGAGCGAAACGAACAGAGCTGTGGGTGAGGGCAGTGGCATTTTGCAGACTGGAGGGAAGCCAGGGAGCTGATGGGAAGGCCAGAAAGATCACAAGGTGGGAGACAATCAAGGCAAGGACAAGGGGATGGGTAGCAAGGGTAGAATGTGAAGAAGCTGTGGAGGAAGAAGCAGGAGGCTTTAAGCAACAGCCTGAATGTGAGGGGTAAATTCCATCCAACTTCTCCTCTCACTCTGTACCTATGATTTCTTTCATACTGCCGCCTATGCTGGAGACAACCTCTCTCTTGTCTTCCAAACCACTCCTAAACCCCTCTGCACTGATCTCCCATGACTGCATCCCAGCATGGTCCTGCATCAGAACCATCACCCTGTACATCACATTTCTCTGAGCCTGACTGCAAGTTCTTTGAGAAAGGACCTTGCCTCTTTACATGCTTTGAAGAGTCAGTCTCATTCTTAGCTATGCCCTGAGGTCTGGGACCATGCTTCCTTCCTAGTAACACCTTCTGATGTCTCCAGAACTTGCATAAACATGGACAGGGCTCTCAAACATAGGGGCTCTATGACTGTATTTTCCCCTTAGACACTATACTGCCATCTAGTGGGCATTACTAGAATAAAATGTACAGTACCAACAGGATTCACAGAATTAAATGTCAAGCACTTGATCCTGCAAATCCCCACTCGTGTGAGTAACTTTCACCGTCTTGCCATTCCCAAGCATTCAACAATCACAAAATTGACTTAAAACTCATGAAATTTTGACTGATAAGTCTCAAAATGTAAGAGGAAATGGGGAATCATGAAAACATAAAATCATCACTGATAAAATTTGCAGATGGCACAAAAATTTGGGGAAGGGTAAATAATGAAGGGGACAGGTCAGTGTTATGGAGCAATCTGTATTGCTTGGGAAACTGGGTGCAAGCAAACAATATGAATTGTAATATGGCTAAATGTAAATGTATACATCTGGGAACAAAGAATGCAAGCCATACTAACAGGATGGAGGACTCTATCCTGGGGAGCAATGACGCTGAAAAAGTTTTGGGAATGGTGAATAATCAGCTGAACATGAGGTGCCAGTATGATGCTGTGGCCAAAAGAGCTCATGAGATCCTGGGATGGATAAACAGGGGAATCTCAAGTAGGAGTAGGGAGGTTAATTTACACTGTATTGGGCACTGGTATGGGGCATTGGTATGACCACTGCTGGAATAATGTGTCCACTTCTGGTTCCCACAATTCAAGAAGGATGTTGATAAATTGGAAAGGGTTCAGAGAAGAGCCACGAGAATGATTAAAGGATTAGAAAACATGCCTTATGGTGACAGATCCAAAGAGCTCGATCGATTTAGCTTAACAAAGAAAAGGGTAAGGGGTGACTTGATTACAGTTGGCATAGAGAAAATATTTAATAATGGGCTCTTCAGTCAAGCAGAGAGAGGTGTAACATGATCCAATGGCTGGAAGTTGAAACTAGACAAATTCAGGCCGGAAATAAGGTATAAATTTTTAACACGGAAAGTAATTAGCCACTGAACCAATTTACCAAGGGTTGTGGTGGATTCTCCATCACTGGCAATTTTTTAAATCAAGACTGGATGTTCTTCTAAAAGATTGGATCTAGGAATTATTTTGGCGCAGTTCTATGGCCTGTGCTATACAGGAGGTCAGACTAGATGATCACAATGGTCCCTTCTGGCCTTGGAATCTATGGGTACCTATACTGCAATTAGAAATTGTAGAAATCATAGAATCACAGAACTGACCTCAAGAAGTCATCTAGTCCAGTCCCCTGAACTCAAGGCAGGACTAAGTATTAGACACTTCAACTGGCCCACGCCAGGTGACTCAGGCTTGCAAGGCTCTGGCTAAGGGTTCTTTAATTGCAGTGTAGATGTTTGGGCTCAGGGTGCAGCCCGAGCTCTGGGACCCTCCCACCTCACAGGTCCTAGAGTCTGGGCTCTAGCCTGAGTCCAAATGTCTACACTGCAATTAAACAGCCCCTTAGCCCGAGTCCCGTGAGCCTGCTGACATGGAACTTACTGAACCCTAAATCACAACCTGCCTTGCTTTCCTGCAATCATAGCTATGCTGGTAGCTATGCTGCCCCCCAATTATCATAATATTGGCCCCATGCAAATGTACCTTTAATAAAAGGAGAAACATTCTGACACTGCTCAGTCCAAATTCTGCATTACTAAGCCCAAAAGGTACCTGCTTAAAATACAGCAGAATTAGGACATTAAAAAAAAGTCCCCCCACCCCAAAATTATAAAACCTTCCCCGTGATTAAAAATGACCAGCAGGACACCCCGAATTTATCCTGGGGCTCCTCCACACCATCAGGCCACAGTCCCCAGCCAGGCTGTAGATGGGACATCTCTTCTGTCATTCTACTCTCATTCATAAAAGGACAATGGGTAGCAGATTTGGATTTTTAGATAGTCTCTTGAGTGGTATTTCTGTGCTTCAAACAGAATGTAATGTTACAAGGCATTAGCCTCCTAAGAGGAGCCAGTCTAAACTAACTGGTTTTGGTCAGTCATGTTAAAACAAATGTTAAAGGTTTGTTTTTTTTTAAATTGTTCGTGCATACCAAGCTCACCTCCCAACTGCTTTGGTTTCTATTTAACAGTGGTCCATCCATGTTTTGTAAGTAGAAGAACTACACTGAGGTGGTCTATCTACCTAAGGTACTAATATGCCCCCCATCGTCATAACATCTGAGCACATCACAGTCTTCAATGCATTTACCCTCACATGCCCCGGTGAGCTGGAGAAGTGCTGTCGTCTCCATTTTACAGATGGTGAGCTGAGGTAGCAAGAGCTTGAAGAACCTAGACCTCCCAAGTCCTCAGGTACCACACAAACCACTGGACAACTCTAAGCCTTGAGGAATGTGTGTGGGGTAGGGAAAAGACAGAGACAGACAGACACACACATGCAGTAGTGTGTGCAGTGCCACTGGCTTCATTGTGAAAAAAACAAAAAAGCACTCGGAAGTCTGAGTCTACCGATGGGACTACCATTATAAAAACATTCCAGCTAGCATGGTTGTACCCCTCAGCAAAGCCAGGGCATACGCCTTAACAGCACTAGAGTCTAAAACCCTGTTGACACTACAAAAAAAGACCTTGCTAGGAAATCATTTTTAAAAGACAAGTTAGTTTTGCCTGGAGCGTAGCTAAGCACAATGTGGCTAAAATGACTTTGGGGAAACAGAGTCACTCCAGTTGGCTTGGAAAGGATGTATAATGAACTATGGGAGCAGGCAAATGTGCTCTGAGCAAGTAGTTTGGTTTTAAGTCAGAGCTCAGAGCACCTAGAGTGTCCAAACTTCTCTGCTCCATTGGGATGACTGAGCACCTGTAGAATCTTCCGTCTAGATTCTAGAACGAGGCTACACCGCCATCCTGTGGTTTATTCAGACACAAGTGCATGCAGCGGTTCTCAGCTTTCTCAGATTCAAAGCACATGAAAAGAAAACCAGGGTGTCCAGGAAGAAGCCAGTAAAGTCATGTGGGTGTCTTTTCTTTTTCTCAGCTTGTAGAGAAGCTAACTATTGTATTATTACTGCTATAATTCCTGATTTCCAGGGTCAGCATTTCTGACATCAATGCATTTTCAGTACTAAGCAGAACAGTAAAAACAATTCCCCGTCTGCACGACATGTAGATAGATTTGGGTCTGAAAAATGACTCAAAGATCAAAGAGGGCTGAAAAGCTGGAAATCTAGAATGACCCCTAGTCAATTCCTTTGACATTCAGTGACTGATGCTCTAAATCCCATATCAGGGATATTAATATATTGGCAAATACACGAAGGACAAGACTTCAGAGCTACTGGCTAGACAATGGCTAGACAGGGGGCCACGGGCATTTATTAATATTATATATATGAGCGACTCCATGTAACCCCATGTGCTTTTCACTGTTACCATTCTCTTCCTTCCATTCCCTTAATTTCTGTGGAGCATCCATTTGTTGCAGCTTGCCTTAATTAGGCTGTAAATTCTCCAGGATAAAGACCATCTCTTACTAAGTATTTGTACAGCACCCAGCACAAAGGAGTCCCAGACCTCAGTGGAGCTTTTGGGCACTAACACAATATAAATAAATAATCATTGGAATGCAGAGGAAGTCACGGTAACTTTTACACACTAGCTCCAAAGTGATTCGTTAAAATCCGGCTCCAAAAAATCTCTCCCTGATTCCCTAGTCCCTCATTATTCCCCATTTCCTCATTAGTCCCACATTCACTCCACCCACAGCCCAGATACTCCACAGTATGGGGCTTAGAGATCACACTGACTTCACCAATACCAAACCAGGTGGGTCCTTGACTGCTACGCAGATCAGCAGGCCCTCCACAAAGCTCAGCTTGGGAGTCAGGCAGAAGCTCACGAGAGACAAATGGGCTTGGAATCTCCATGTAGTTTGCTTCTATTTGAATACCGGTGGCTGGGAAAGCCAGTGTCTCAAAAGGAGGGAGCAAGGTGTGTTCCTGTGATTATTCATTCCCATTCCATCCATGTTCCACCCAGGTTACCCACAACAAGCAGCAGAGATCTCCTACCGATGGTGGTTATCGCAGAGACGGAGAAGAAGAAAGAGCCAACAAAGTTCCATCTCCCCAGACTGGTAGAGTTTCCCTGGAGGGTGAGGCCGCTCTTATAGGCCTTGATGATACCCTGCAAAGAGATGGCAGTGAATACAGGTGAGACCATCAGCCCACGAGGAGGTAACTCGAGCTGTTCTTTGTGTAATTGGCTTTTGCAGTGCTGTGTGATGATAATTTAAATTATAACCCCCACTCCTCCTGCTGCTTCTCTCTTAGGAGATATCATCAGTGTGAGGTTAGGAGATCCATGGGCTGAGAAGTCAGGGAGGCTAAGGTCATCACCTGTTTATCATCTGGTAAACCCTGACAACAGGCTCTCTCTGTGCTGTAAAAGCTGGAGGAGACTATCCCCGTCCCAAAGAGCTTGCAATCTAAGGCCTGGGTTCTCCTGGTACATTGAATAGTACCTTAGCCAGGCCTATACGTATGGGCGCTACAGCGCGGTAGCTATGCTATTGTAATCCCATGCAGTAGATGCAGACTACAATGTTGGAAATGATTTTCCTGTTACTGTAGGAACTCCACCGCACTGAGTGATGGTAGCTAGGTTGACAGATATGTTTATGCATTGACCTAGCTGCATTTACAGCAGGGGTTAGGTCAGCATAGCTATGGCATAGCAGAGAGGTGGGTTTTTCACACCCCTGAGTCACCTAAGTTTATAGCGTAGACCAGGCCTAACAGAAACTATGCTGACTGTAAGCCAAGGGAACCTACAGAACAAAGGGTCTGGGGAAGGATTTTAGGGCCAGTGGCATTCCGTAAATCAGTCACAAGTTACCTAGACTGTGTGGGAGAGAGACAGGAAGATAGGACGTTCCCAGATAAGAATCCAACAAGGGTTAATCCATGTAACCCCAAAGCAAAAGCTCCTGAAAGGGGTCTGCATATTGCAGGATCCATGAAGCAATAAGTAAGCCTTTACATGTGGATGGCACATACCAGATCCCTTCCCCACACTTGGGAGGAATGCATATAGTATAAGAAAGCTCTGTATAACTGCGAGAAGGAGACATACCATATAGCAGGACCAGTCTAATAATCCAGGGCAGTCACATCAGAAACTGAGCAATGCGCCAGATGTACAGACCCTGCCCCATCACTGTTGTTAAACTGGTCATATGCACAGAGACTTGAGGCCTGATTCTGCTCTCACTTACAACAATGTAAATCTGGAGTAAATATGCTGAAGTCAGTAGAATTACATCAAGTTGGGCCCTTGATGAGTTAACTGTGCCAACACCTGCTTGCCCTTTGTCATACCAATAAAGTTACTGATGTGGAAAAATTGATCTTAAAATAGCACTATTCTTAGGACATACATAAACCACTTTACAACCTTAACTAATCCTCCTGGCACCCCTGGGAGATGAATTATTCTGCAATGCAAAGTTAAATCAAGAGCACCCTGAACCTATCGCCTCTGAGCAAAGCCGAGCAGATACCTACTAACACAAGCCCCTGCCTTGCTCAGTCACTGTGCTAGTGATAATGCTCTCATCCTTCACAATAAGGAGTCACTTTCAGCTCGAATTTGCCCCCAAATCTGGGTTTTGTAAAGATAAACTCTTTTAAACTAATAATCCATTGAGGTACTTCAGGGACCACCAGCACTGTAGGATCCAAGAACCTAACAACAGATTTAAGGAGTGGGAGGTAAGGAAGTATTAGTGTCCCATTTTACAGATAAGGAAACTGAGGCACGGAGATGGGCTATGCCTTGTCCAAGGCCACAAAGGAAATCTGCAGCAGGGCTGTGACATATAACCCGGTCTCCTGAGTCCCAATCCAGTGCCTTAACCATGAGGTCTTCCTCCCTAAGATCAACAGAAATGTTTCTGAATCCTTTTTCAAATGACAAAAAGATTCCTTTTTCTCTCCTCCCCCCGGACAAATAAACATGGCTCAGCATGATGCCATTGAACGAGCACCAAAAAGTGACATTTGGGAGAAAATAAAATCGCAAATGACCCGCACGTGACCATTGTCTGCCTAAGGAGAGAGCAACAGGAAAAAAGAAAACAAGCAGAACAGGTGGCGAACAGTAAATTCAGTGCTGAAAACTGCAGGAATGCAAATACTCTCCTGTGTTGCTTGTATGGAAGGTAAGGAATTTGATTGGCAATTTTTCACGTTTTTAGAGGGACGCCATCCCACAAAAACACAGAGAAGAGATTCTTTGAAAGGTGAAACCCTGTGTGAGGAAAGATTGCCCCTCCCCCTCTGAGAAGACAGCATTAAGCATCCATGTTCGCCCCCATGGTCTTGTTTACACTAAGACCCTACCTACAAGAGGGATAGTTTTGAAAAATTCCCCACTGTTGCTCCTGCTGGCTCAGTTCCTCTGGTGTGAGCAGCACTTGGAGCCCTAGTGTAGCGGGCTCACTCCCGCCCCGCCCTGCATTTAGCACTGTGTAGGTTAGACCAGCAACAGTGCAGGGTTCAAGTATTTTTACCACTGTATTCTGACAACACATGAGTCCTGTATGCTTACACCAGTGGTAGCAGTAATAGTGTAGATAATACACTAGCTCTGACACTGTAGACAAAGAGCAGCTCCCAAATCAATGCAGCTGCGTTTCCAAGGCACAAACGTGGCTTACAAGCAGCATGTTCAGAGGCACGTCTTCTGTTTACCCAACACTCAAGCTCGTTCAAGGCAGGTGAGTCACATTGATCACCTGTTAAGCCCTGACAACGTGCTCTGTGCTGTACAAGATGCAGGAGACAGTCCCTGGGCCTGTCCCAAAGAGCTTGCAATCTGAGGGCCACATTGTCCTCGCATATTGAGTAGTACCTTACCTATGTTTACACTACGGGCAATAAAGAGGCATAGCTATGGTGCCATAACTATGCTGCTGTAACCCTGTAGCCTAGGCTGCATCTACATCGATGGAAGGGTTTTTTCTGTCACTGTAGGAACTCCGCCTCCCTGAGCAGTAGTAGCTAGGCCAACAGAAGCATTCTTCCATCGACCTAGCTATGTCTACACCAGGGGTTAGGTTGACATAACTATAGCATTTTGCACAACCCTGCGTGCCACAGCTATGTCAACCTACATTTTAAGTGTAGATTAGTCTTTACTCTGTGAGTAGTCCCATTAATTTCAATGGACAGCTCACAGAATAAATTACTATTCAGCATGCGTAAGGTTGGTAGGCTCCTGCTTTATGTGAAGAAAAGGAGAAGACAGGGCATGGTGGGAAAGGATTAACTTTCTCTGCATCAACATTGGGATTTATCAGGCTGCAAGGGATCTAGGCTCTAATCTTTAATATGCCCTGTTATGCCTGATGTACGGCCTCTTGAACTGCGGTTAAGGAAGGTGTGGATAAGAAGCATTACTGGCAATGGTCTGACAAACTCACTACGCCCAGCACATGGCTGCCATAGTATTTATCTATAAAGAACGTTGTGTGAGATATCAAATGAAAGCCTGTGACACACTGGTCACTAAGATCATGCACAGATGATAGTTTAAAAGTTATGTGTTATATGCTGCAAGTGTATCAAGGTCTGAGTCACCAGCAGAGACAGGTTCTCTCTCAGATTGGAAGTGTTTGTCCAGCTAGCTAACTGACACATGAATTAATCATTGTAAGCCATACACAATGGGAGCCACAGCTGCATTCCAAATCAATATGAAGATGCAAAATCAACCTGGGGGTCAGCACACCGGAGAACAGGCAAGGGGGGAGAAGCGTTTTCCTTGGGGGTACACTGCAAAGGGGTGTAGTTCAAAGGTTTATTGGATAACAAGAGGAAAGCAAGAGGACTCTACTTCATCCATCATTGAGAGAACACAAAGGACGGTTTCACATGTAACCAGTTATTTTTACTATCCTTGCGCACTGTCTCCTGAAATCATAACCTTTGTTAATAAACCTTTTTGTTTTCACTATAAATAAATGACAGCACTGTGTTGTTAAAAGGGAGCTGAGAGCTGACTCAAGTAAGCTTGTGTGTGTGTGTTGTCCTCTGGGAGAACTTACCTGGTCATTTCTGTAAGTTGCTATGCCAGGGGCCAGATGCCACCAAGGGGGAGGCTGGCAGAGGGGCTCAGGGGTTGCCATTTGTCTGTCACTAGCCTGCACAGAGAGGGTGAGGTCTGCGGGGACCTGCAGGTAGGTGCTTGTCGGTGCCCTGAGGCTGTTGGTTTCAGGGAGCTGAGCTACAGAAGGCATCAGGCAAAACTGCTTCATGCTAAGCGCAGGTGGTGGTGAGATGCCTCACAGCCCTGAGTCCTAGTATCAGCCCAGCCCAGGACTCTTAAGGTGTCTGGAGGCTTTTTTTGCTCAGCTAAACTAAAAAGAAAATATATTACAACTTCTCTGCATGCTGCACACCTACTTCCTGTTCTCTGTTAAGCCTCACTTTGGTGTAAGTTCAGCTGTAGTCAAAATTGCACGACACCAAGTTTTGAAAGCAGTAAACACTCAGGGGGACAGAACCACTCTGCAAAGAGCCCTGAAGAGATGAGAGCAGAGAAGGCTGCAAGCAACAAAGGGAGATTCAACACTAATAAATGGAAAGTGCTTCACTTAGGGAGAGGAAATAAACAGCCCAGACAGGATATGACGAGAACAAGCAGCACATCAGAAAGGACAAAAATATACTGTTGTCCTTCCGTTCTGCAAACACACCATCTAAAATATCACCACTGAAGCGTGACTTTTCTCCATTCATCTCTGGGGCAGGGGAGTTTCTAACCTAAATCCACCACTCAAAAGTAAGCATTGGGCCTGCTCATGCAAGGTGCCAAGTGCTCTTGCCTCCTGGGAGTTTAGGGCACTCAGCCCCCTTGCATAAGGTGCTCAGCACCATTAAGCATAGAGCCCAGGGTTAGCCACTTCCCTGTTGTGCCTTGTTATCAGAAGCATCCAGATGACATGCCTCTTCGGTATGCCCCGTTGTACTGGTCCCAACCTGCTGTCCCATTCCTTGGATAGACCTGAAAATCCAAAACCTTTCTGCTAGAATATTTGGTTATTCAAATGGCAGGAGTTTGTGACTGCTCTTAAAACTACAGGCAAAAGTGGTATGCTTACTTTGCAGCCAATGTGTAGGATTCTTGTAGGATAGAGATCAGGATATAGGAAGTTTTCTATCCAGATGCAGCCAGAGTTCATTGTAATAAGACAATCTTTATTTAATAAGATTGATTTATTGGTATCTGCATATAAAACATAGGGACAAGGAGAACAGAAATTAGAAATAACCTCACCCAATATCCACATACACAGATATTCTACAGATTTAAGGAAAAAAGCCCGGAGCTTTGGCTAAGGATTCCTGTTGCCCTCACTTAGAACAAGCATTTATCAGATAGCTTTTTCAAGACCCGACACTTTTAAGATCGACTAATAGATATGAGTGTTCTGCCTCCAGTTATTCAGAGTCAAAGGCTGGTCCAAGAACTCAAATGGTTGACATCAGTCAGGCCCAGTCAATACCATCAAACCCTGGAGGGTAAGTTACTTGTAGAACTCTTGAAATAAATACGGAGACAAGGTGGGTGAGCTAATATCTTTTATTGAACCAACTTCCGTTGATGATAGAGACAAGCTTTTGAGCCACACAGAGAGGGATAGCTCAGTGGTTTGAGCATTGGCCTGCTAAACCCAGGGCTGTGAGTTCAATCCTTGAGGGGGCCATTTAGGGATCTGGGAAAAAATTGGGGATTGGTCCTGTTTTGAGCAGGGGGTTGGACTAGATGACCTCCTGAGGTCCCTTCCAACCCTGATATTCTATGATTCTTCTTCTTTGAAAGCTTGTCTCTCTCAGACAGAAGTTGGCCCAATACAAGATATCTCCTCACCCACCTTTTCTCTCTCATATCCTGGGCACAGACACGGCTACAACTAAACTGCATGAAATAAAGACACTCAGTCATGCAATTGCTGTGCTTGGACCTGATATTTTGAGAGCTTGGAAAGGTCACATGTGTAAGTCAAAGGATAATATCAATCAAAAGAGGAAGTACAAGGAGAAAGCAGAACCTTAGTGGTTAAACCAAAAAACAAAGTCAGATATTGTGGCGGTTCAATGACAAGACGGAACACAGCTTTTAGCAAGCAAGCAAGCTGGTCTGCTAACGGGCTTCTGCCTGTCAGCTTTCCACCTTCCCCTTTATTCCTTCTCTCCCCCCGTGCATTACATTCTCCAACAGATAAAAGGAATACACTGGCTTTGTTTAACATTCTTATTTACCAATTTCTATCTACCGCATTCCTTGCTCCTGGGCCTTGAGCCCAGTCCTGAGAGGCTTCCCACGGTTCATGTCATTTGGGCGAGATTCCAAGGTTGATGCCCTTGAGAGGAGCTGTGTGTGCACAGGTCCAGCACAACACTCCGGGTGTGCCCTTAATGTTGCCAAGCGCATGAACCTTGTATGAATCCTACCAGATATAGATTCTGCTCCCGTCTCTCCTGAGCGACTTGCCGTGTGACCCCAGGGAAGCCATTTGACTTCTCTGCGCCTCATGTTCCCCACCAGTAGCAGCGGGATAAGAACCTTTCCCTAGCTCCTAGGGAAGCGTTAATGTCTGTAAGTCGCTCTAAGCTCCTCAGACAGACAGCTCTGTAGAAGTGCAAAGTGATTATGGTAAGATTCATCCATCCATCCAAGTGGGATCTTTTGGATTTCCATACCCTGACGTATCAAAATGTAACTTTATTTAGAAGCTGGCTTTCTCCTCACCATTTAGCCTCATCTGTTTCTGCGTGGCACCATCTGCGATGCAAACCCCACTTTTACATACTCTTACGAAACCTACCATGACGTCCCAATCCGGTTTTCTCAGATGAGGAAGGTGCAGGCCTGGCTTTCACAGTCAAATTGCTTTATCTAAAAGCAGCTTTCTGTCCCGTTGCCTTCCTGGCCTCACAAACACCACATTGCCCAGCAGCACAGGCCATGCCCTGTGAGGTGAGTGACCCTGGGAAGGACCTGCATCCATGTCACTCAGCCCTGCAGCCAGAAATTTGCAAAGGGAACTGGTGCCCTTGGCAGCAGTGGCGCTCCATGCAGTCGGCTCATCAAAGCCAGCAGTACTTCAAATCTTTATTTCCCGATACCAGTCACTGCCCAATCTTGTGCCTCCTTCCACACATCACGGTCCACAGCATCACCTCCTTTAACTCCAGCCCACTGGCAGCTCATGGAGGGGTGGTAGTGTTCCTTAGTGCTCGCTCACTTAAAGAATACTTGGAGGGTACAGCCCCCATTTCTCTTCCCAATCAACACTAATGAGCACAGCCCCTGTTGTCTCTTACTGCTTAAGCTTCCAAACAAAGCAGCATTCTGGCCTCCTGTCCCAGCACAGCCACCTTCACTGCTCCAGTCTGACTTTCAGCCTGTCACACTTCTTAGAGTACCTCTACACTGCAGAGGGTACCTGGATCCAGGAGCCCAGGCAAGCGTACCTGAGCTTGCCAAGCCACTTGTGAGGGTCCATATTGCAGAGCCACATACAATCCATACCTGTGTGTAGCTGTATCCACACTGGCACTGTAGTTACCTGGGTTTGGTGCTGGGATTTTGAGGGGGGCGGATGGGGAAGTATCCCAGAGCTCCTTAATTTGAATCTCTTAAGAAATTGTTTTGATGTAGTGTGTTAGAGCAGAATGTCTCTATCCTTCCCAGTCCCCCACGTGGAAGTGTTCTTAGCCTGCCCACACATTGAGCGGAGGCACTTCCAGCTCTGCACGTGTTTCACTTCCGTGCCCTCCAGCCAGTGCCACACCAGGGGTCCAGCACAGGTGGATGAGCTGTTCCTGCTTGGTGCTGAATTGTTATCACAGCAGGATAAAAGTAGAGGGTATGGGAGATGGTGGAAGGCATTTCCACAGCTGTTTCTGACCCTCAGAAAGCGGTAGTGGATCTTGAAGCTCGAACATGCTGGATGCTGACATAGCAGAGCAGAGACACATGCTGCAGCAGCTGCTGGGTATTTCCCATATGCAGACCAGCACTTCTGGTGTAGGACAACTAGAACAGAGTGGTGGGATCACATCATCATGCAGTTCTGGGGGGACCATCAGAAGCTGCAGAACTCCTGCATGAGGAAGGCCACCTTCACAGAGTCGTGTGAGGTGCTTGCCCTGATCCTACAGTGCTGGGACACACAGCTGAGGGAGTCCAGAACAAGACTGCTATAGCCATCTAGACGCTGGCTACCCCAGGTTGCAACAGGTTGGCGACTCCTCGTTTGGGGTTGACAAGTCAACTGTTGGCGATGAGGTTTCTGAGGCGGTTTCTGAGGCGGTTTTTGCTGTAGCTTCCCCACACGTGATGGACCCTGCTTAGACATCTGAAACAGCAGCTGGCGCTGAGAGAATGGGGTTCACACGCTGCACTGCACCTCCAATGGCACTCACGTGCCCATAGTTTGCTCTCCACAAGGAGCACATGAAGGTGTCAACTGCAAAGGCTACCGCTCAAGTGTTGTGCTGGGGTGGCAAAGGCAAGTTCATGAACACCAGTGTGGGATTCACTCGCAAGGCGCATGATGCCAGAGCGCTGAGGAGATCTGGCTTTTACCCACTTAGACAAGCAGGGACTTTATTCCCACTAAATAACATGGTTAACAACATGGGTGTCTGTGCCCACTGTTATTTTAGGAGACCCCACTGAGCATCTACTGCCCTGATATTTGAGCACTCAGCAGAACATTTCATTACACACATAATGATTGTGGGATAGTGGTAGACTGTGCATGTGACCAATGGAAGGCAAGATGGCTCTGCATACAGAACTGTCTGGATGCCAGTGTGGGCAATGCCACCCGTATGATCGAGACATGCTGTGCCCTGACCCATGCCTGCGAGGACAAGGGCGAAAATCTTGGCCAAGAGAGAGCTCAAGCCACTGCTAGTTTGCAGGCCTGGTACAAGCAGCCACAAAGTGCATGTGGGCCTGGGTGCAGGTGAGCAAGGGAAATAAGGGTTGCCTTGGGTGCCCACACCCTAGCACCACAGGTGACAGGCATGGGGGAATGGGATATTGTGTACTGCTGTGGTACACACATCCGTTTGTTTGATATTGGCTTTCTGTGATTATAAGGGTGTTGGGTACTTTATTAATACCTTTGGATACAACTTCCTGACTCTTCCTTCTTTCCCAAGCACTCACATACCAACGTACTGTACAACCAAAAGAAAAAGTATTAAAATAAATACTGATTTGAAAAGCAATGCAGGCATCGCAGCTACCTGGAAACAAACAACAGTGAAAATAAAAACAGTGCAAGAGTATGCAAACCTGTGCCATTAAATAAAGTGCAAGCACTGCAGTCTCACTAGTAATGGAACTGGGTGTCAGAGGTGTGTATCTGTTCTCCCTCTCCCCGGTTGTACAGGCATAGAGTGAACAGGGAACATCTGCGCATACCAGGTCATGGAGTGGTTCATAATCTATCCAACTCTTGAATTGCCCAATGGCTGTACTGGCTACAGGATGTGGTAGCATGGAGGAGGGTCTGCTCATGTTGTTGCTGGTGCTGGAGTTGGTGCAGGAACTGGGTGCTGCAGGCTAGTAGCCACTAGGGTGAGCAGCTGCTCAAACTTCTCCTTCTGCTGTGCTCGGACGTGCTCCATCATCCTCCAGTCATGCCAGAGGTAGTATGCAGACATTCTCTCCTCCTCCTCTGCTTTCTGCCTCTTCCTTTCCATATCCTGCTCTTCTTTCCCTCTCCGATTGGCCTGGTGTGTGATCCATATCCAAAGTCATGATGCATTTCATAGAATCATAGAAATGAAAGGCTGAAGGGACCTCAAGAGTCCAGCCCCCTGCACCCTGGCAGGAACAAGTATACCCAGACCATCCATGTAGTGGGTCACCCCAGAGCCTTTTCCTTCTCCCAAGCTGGTTCAGGGTCCTCTCCCCAAGAGGCTTGGGTGGCTGCCTCAGTTCAGCAGAGGTGGAAGGTCCTGCCAAGGAAAGGAAAGAAGATATTTTTTGTACATGGAAAGGAAGAGGAGAATTCCCCCGTTTTTGTTCTGTGTCATGGCAAGACAACAGTTTGATACTTTTATCTACTTGGAATGACCTTATTTCACCACTACACCTCAGCCAGTTCAGAAGTTCCTGCAAGCCAGGTTACCAACCCACATACACACTATGGTAAGAATTCCAGATTTAATGCATTAAAAAGAATAGGATTTTTTTTGGACCTGGGATGTATGTCTGTGGGGCGTGACTAGGGACCTGCTACAACTATTGCTTTTAACATTATTCCAGGCCAAGGAATCCTTAGAGGATGTTAATCAGCTGGAGTTCCCTGAATAGGAGAGAGAGCAACTTCTCCAGGCTAATGGAGGAATTCTCTCTATCTCCGCAAAGAAAATTTTACATTATCTGCTGAATGAAAAGGAGTGAAGAGGGTTTATAAGCTACCAAGACAGATGTTGGAAGTTTGTCCTACCTGGGAATCTCACTGACCGTCTTGAGTTTATCCTATATGAAAAATTCTCAAGCATCACCAGCCAGGAGCAGGGGGAAATTCAGGTGAACATTAGAAGGATGGTGAATCAGGATGCAGAGGCCTGTTAACAGCAGAACTGTTCCCCTGACTCTGGCCTGGAAAGTGTGCTACAAATGGGAGCACCGGAAGGCTAAGTACTGTTGCACCAAGGAACTTTTTCAACTTAATACAGCCACTGGGATTTATAATCCAGGATGTCTGGGCCAACGCTGCAATGCTGGTATCGCTATAATTCTACAATATGCTACTTGTGTGACAGAATTACGAAGAGCTGTATATGCTGACATATGCACTTCTGCTTGCTAAACCTGTAATCCCATCTTTTGATATATATTTTAAATAATCAGCGTAAATTTAGTAAGAATGACTCACTAGTTGCATGTTTAATTGTTTCCCCCCTACTTGGACTCCATCTTGGATCACACGTGGTGGTTGGGGGCTTAGGGTGGAGGAAGGGGGCCAGGACAATGGCATGGCTTTTGCCCTAAGCTGAAGCTAAGGCCAGCCTCTAGCACATAATATCCTTCATAGCAATAATTTTATTGGCCATCAGCCAGAAATCCCTCCCACTCAGGGTGCAATTTCCCCACATAAAAATGACAAAGATGGCGGCGACGGCCACTTACCCAGCTGTGGCTCCGGCTCCCAGTCTAATGCCACTTCCTCTCCAGGCTGTTCCTTGGGACAGTCCCCAAACAGGTCTTCGGAATATGGTCCCAAGACATCCCACATCCGTATGGCCTACTCCGGAGCTGTTCCAGCACCATGGTCTGTTCCTGCTCTTCCACCTCCTCTGCCACTGGGGCCTTCTCCAGTGTTATCCCGGTCCTCTCTGCCTCCAGTATAAAAATCATGCCAGCCCCGCTCAAAAGCCTGTCCGGCACAACTGGGGCTCTGTACACCAGGTGAGGGCGAGCACCTGGTCCAAATCCTTGTAGCAGACAGAGTTGCCAGAACCTTTGTATTGCAGGTAGGCACTCTTTAGGATTTTAATGCACTTCCAACACTGGGCAGCCATATGCTTGATCCCCACCTCCCCCAGCCTCTTCAGGATGTTATCATAACAGTACGGATTTCGGGTGCATCTCCCCAAATCATGTTCTTTTCTGCACTCATACCAGAGGTTAACCTGAAACCTGGTGGGGTCCTCTGTCCAGCGAGCACATGCTGGGATGGCATCTTATAGGGTTGTCTGGCTGAGGTGAGCTGTGTATTGCAGAAACAGAGCAGGCTGCGTGGAATGAAGAGTTAAACACTGACCAGGTGGATATAAACCAGGTAGCGTCTGGTGCACCGGAGGCAAGTGGGAAGTGAGTTGGTAGAAGGGCTGGGGAACCATGGTATGACACAGGAGGACGGTCAAAAGCTGAGTTCCACTACCCAGGTGTTAGATACATCCACACTGCAAAGTGGGAAAGTCAGAGCCCACCTTAAAGTGAAACCTGGGCTATAACCTATACCTGCAGCAGGGCAAGCAAGCCTGGCTTCAAAGCATATATAAACCTGAGCATAAGGGTTTTGTGTGAGGAAGGCTGAGGTCCATTGGACTAAAAACTTGGAGGCAGCCCGGGATAAGCCTGCAGTGTAGAAATATCCCTAGACTGCCCTTCCACAGAGGATTAATGACTTGGTCTTCATCCAGCCTTTGAGGCTGAGCCCAGGTCTATACTACAAACTTTTGCCAGCCAAGCTATGCTGGTCAGGGATGTGATGAGTATGATCCCTGACAACATAGCTGTGCTAGCAAAAGCCCCTAGTGTAGACACAGCTATACCGGCAAAAAGGTCCTTTTGCTAACAGAGCTGATTTCGTTTGGGGAACTGGTCAAAGCTGTGCCAGCAAAAGAGCTCTGTAGAAGCTGCATCTCCATTTCGGGGGTTTGCCGATGTAGCTATGCTGGCAAACCCTTTCTAGCGTAGACAAAGCCCTAGTGTAGACCTGGACTATGGAGCACGATTTCTCCATGAGATTTCCAAGTAAGAAGCTGGTGTCTCCAGTGCTCTCTTCTTTCCTTTCTGGTGGTTGCTGTACAACCCCCGCCACACACACACACACACACACACACACACACTCCTTCAGCTATGGAGGTCTTCTAGGTTCCAACCCTGATCGCGCCCCTTGTCTTCATCTCTCTTCTCTCTTTCGGCACCTCTACACTGCACAAATCCTATTGTGGTGTGTAGAGTACATGCACTATATGTCCCACAGCATGGGTAGAAATAGGAGTGTAGACAGTGAGGCACGGCTTAGGTAAGGAGAGTAAAGACATGTCAGAACCCCGGGGGTATGTGCCCTACATGGCTCTCTGCAGGCCCAAGCAGTGCATCCCCCATCTGCACTGCTGTTTTTAGCAGCATAGTGTCCTGCTGCTTCCCTGCTGTCAGAGCCTTTCCCCATCCCAGGGAAAGACTACAGCTGTGGAGAAAGGCTCTGGGGGCAGCAAAAGGCTCCAGCAGCGTCCCGCTGCAGGGAAAGACTCTGGCAGCAGGGAAAGGCTTTGGCGGTGGATGCGGAGAGGCAATGGGGAAAGACTCTGGTGGAGGGGGCAACAGGGGACATTGCTCTCCCTGCTGCCTTCCCCCCGTCAGAGCCTGTCACTGACATGTACAGCACAGAGTGGATGCAGCTTGCTTTTCATGGCTGTGTGTGGCTACACATACCCTACACACTGCCACCAGCGGTGAGCAATGTAGACGTAGCCTATGTATTTCTTAGTGCTAACTTCAGCCTAGGTTATCATTTCTGAGCACACAGCAACAGCCAATTCTACAGCTCCCTCCACTTACCCCTTAGGCTCTCTTGTCATTTGTGTGCGCCTCAACCATCAGTTTCCAGCTTCACTACAACTTCCTATTGCTGAGAGCTACAAAGAGTCTTTACACGGCATCTTGGATTCTGTTTTCCCTCTCTCTGAGCCCTTAAGTTCGCTCCCGAAGCCAGAATTACTTAGTTGTCACCTAGGGCTCTTCATCTGTAGACCTCAAAATGCGATACAAAGGAGAGTTTGTATAATGATCTCCCTGTTTAATAAATTCATAGAGTTTAAGGCAAGAAGTTGGATCATCTAGTCTGACCTCCTGTGCATCAGAGGCACAGAATTTCACCCAGTTACCCCAGCAGCGAGCCCAGTAACTTGTGTTTGACTAAAGGCATCCAGAAAGCAAGACCAGAGTGTGTGCATGCGTATGAGATGCTGCCTTCCTTAGAAGCATGACATTATCAGGCACCTAAGCTTCTACTTCCCTCTTTAACAGTAGCAGGAAGGGACAAAGCACTTTGTATAAACAACTGATAATCGGAGTAGTCTCTTCTTCATTCAAATCCACCTTTTCTCTAGTCCTGGGGAGAAATGGGGGAATGAGGGACAGAGATTCTCACTAACTTCCGCTGAGGAACCTAAATACCTTTGAGGATTGGGCAAAAATGACTTTCCCGAGGTCACACAGCCAGTCACTGGAAGAACCAGGAGTAGGTCTCCTAACTCCCATGCCAGTACCCTTTCCATTGGACTACACCTTAGCCGTCCTTCGGCCACATTTCCAGAAAAGGACAATCATCCGCGTGCACATGTTGGGAGATGGAAGTACTGTGGAAGCTGACATGTAACGTCCCTCGATAAACCCAAACACGGGTCAGTTTTAGTATCCTGTGCTTTCTGATCGTGGCATTTTAGCCAGTGCTATTTCAACATGAAGTGTTGCTTCTCCCTGTAAAACTGAGTGTGTCTCAGCGAGGTCCTCAGGAAAGGCAAAAAGAATGAGTATAAGGACTGGATTGGAGAGGGGGAATCTCACCTCCCAGTTTGGTTGGTTGGCTTTCACACCTTCACATGAAATCAGCTTGTCCAGGAAACCGAGACTATGGTGACTGTTTACCTGGTCTCAGAAATTCCCATTCTTTCCCCAATTATCAGTGTGGGAGAGGCATTTCAAAGGCACAGGACCTCTGATAAGGGATTAATTAAACTTTAAATGAGTTTCTCTCTGCTATATACTGGAAATTCTTAAGATTAATATGTACAACTGCACATTTCTTACAGATAACAGGAGCAATCAGACGACATTGATAAGGTTCACGCTACTCTCACATTAGGAAGACAAAGGTTAATTAGCTTCAAAACAAAAATAGCTCTGTAGGTCACCCCACTGTTATTTATTGGCACACAGCCCCAGTTCTTGGCTGGAGGAGGCCCTGTATTTGAATTCTGACTAAAGCAGAGAAGATGTGGGATGGATTAGAAATTGAGTAGGAGACAGCTGCTGCCTCAAATTAGTACCACTGAAGAAACCAAGACCTGATTAATTGACTTTCCTAGTAGCTTCCTTCCCATGCCTGAAATAGCGTACATTAGGTCTAGTCTACACTAGAAAATGTTTGCCAGTGTGGCAATACGGATGTAGCTATGGCAGCAAACCCTCCTAGTGGCGCTGGTCATACTGGGGGGAAAAAACGTGATTTTGCAGGTATAGTTTAAACCAGTTCCCTGAACAAAAAAGCATTGTTATGCCAGTAGAACTGTTTCTACAAAAGGGCTTTTGACCAGACCTTGGTGCACTTGCCAGAGTCTCTGTCTCATGGGCAGGCCCATCCACCAGATCTACATATCAGCTCAGCAACTGCCCAGCTACCACTCCTGTGCTCATGGCTAGCTCCGCAGATGAAGCATGACACACACCACGGGATGCTGTCGTGGTCTCCTCAATCCTCCTCCTAGCAGTGAGAGCCAGTGGGCCAGAGCAGCGAACCAGGCCCAGGCCAGCACTGTAGACCAGAACAGAGCCACCACTGCCTGGGCTCACAGTCTAACCCCTGTTCCCAGCCCAGCAGGACAGGCGCAGAGCCACACTGCCTGGGATCAGTGTGGGGTGGGCTCGCTCTCATTCCTGCCCCCACCAGACCTCCTCTCTGCACCAGGCAGGGGTAGAGCCAGGCCCAGCTGCAACAAACAACATTTTCACCTTCCACCAATGCAGTTTGTGCTGGTACTGCAGACAGAGCTTACACAGCCTGGAAAACCATGCAGCCCCCTGACTCCAGGGCCATCTGCTCTGGCCAGTGGAACTGTTCCTAGGTCTGATAGGTGGGAGTAACCCCAGAGTGCCTGTGCCTGAACAGAGCTGAATAAGCCCTGCTGTAAGGAACAGCATTTATTTATTTTTCAGAACAGATCAGTCGGGTCGGAGCTGATGACTTTTGTGGCGTCAGTGTGAAAACAGGAAGGGAGAGAAGTTTTCTTCCAGTTTTACTTTCTGAGAGTGCGATGCGGAGTTGCCACCAACCACCTGTGAGAGGGAACTATGTCCTTCACAGCTGCTTAAAGACAATATAGAGATGGTAGGCCAGATTTTCACATGGATTAATGCCTTTTTCCAGGGTGTTCGGGGAAGCCACACCTAAACAAGGCCCTTGCTCAATAAACCATCTTGGGACATTAATTCCCATCCTGTCTCTGACCTGCCTTTTGTTGGACAAGTCCTTGAGAAAGTGGTGATGAGCCAGCCTCTGCTTGCTACACTGATTTATTTAATCCCCATAGTTGGATTCAGATCCGAGTCCAGAACCGAGGCTGCAATATCATCTGTGGTGGCTGATCTTGTAGTTAGACGTCAGCATAAGCGGTTTCCATGCTTACTCAGTTAGAGTAATCAGCAGCTTTTAATACCACTGACCACAAGGTACAACGGAACTCATGCGTGGGATCTTATGGGCAAGAAGGAGTAGCCCACAGTGAGTCTGCTCCTTCTTTTCAGAAAGGTCCCACAAGGCTGTGCTAGGCAATTGCTTGTCCTCCCTGAGGGACTTCATAGGTAGGTTCCCACACATTTTTACTTCACCATATCTTCTCTTAAAGGTACACAGGAGGCCACCAGAGCAGAATTCCAGGTACGCTAGGCTGCATTCTCATTAATGTATAAATAATCCTCACTACTAATGAGCTTTTTAAAGAACAGCTTCATTACTCTCCCAGTGGCAGATCAAGATAGGGATCTGGATGAAAGTGAATTGGCTGTAGCTCAGCCCAGAGAAGAAAGGGATGCTTGTTACTAAGAAGGAAGCATTGGAGGAATGGGCAGAGGTGGTGCTTGCACCAGCTACTGTGAGTCTATGACTGCCTTTTCCAAACTCCTTTTCATAGATCCGCAGTGCTCCAGTCTGGTGAGATTCAAGGAACAAGGCAAGATGTATTTATTTTATTTATGTCTTCTTTGATTTTCTCCTTCTCTATCATGGTTTGTGCAATTAACATGCTTCAAATAACACAGCCCTGCAGCAATGCTAGGGACTGGGCAGGCCAATCCAATAAATACAGAAAACAGCTGCAGTAAGGTATTAGGGCTTCATTGTATGACATGAGAGGGGTGGGGGAGCAAAGAGATGGGGGAGGGGGAGAAAAAGGAATCATCCTAGTGACCCCACTAGGAAATCATACATTTACATTGGAGCAAGGCTCCAAACAAGGAAGCTCCAGGCGCCATGGCTGGGATACCGATTCATAGATTCCAAGGCCAGAAAGGACCATTGTGATCATCTAGTCTGACCTCCTGTATAGCACAGGCCATAGAACTGCGCCAAAATAATTCCTAGATCCTATCTTTCAGAAAAACATCCATTTTGATTTTAAAAATTGCCAGTGCCACCACAATCCTTGGTAAATTGGTCCAATGGTTAATTACTCTGAGTGTTAAAAATGTACACCTTATTTCCAGTCTGAATTTGTCTAGCTTCAACTTCCAGCCATTAGATCACATTATACCTTTCTCTGATAGACTGAAGAGCCCATTATTAAATATTTGTTCCCCAGGTAGGTACTTATAGACTGCAATCAAGTCACCCTTTAACCTTTTTGTTAAGCTAAATGGATTGAGCACCTTCAGTCTATCACTGAATGGTTTCTAATTGTTTAATCATTCTTGCGGTTCTTCTCTGAACCTCTCCAATTTATCAACATCCTTCTTGTATTGTGGACACTAGAATTGGACACAGCATTCCAGCAGTGGTCACACCAGTGCCAAATACAGACGTAAAATAACCTCTCTGCTCCTACTTAAGATTCCACTGTTTATGCACCCAAAGATCACATTAATTCTTTTGACCCCAGCGTCACAATGGGAGCTCACGTTCAGTGGATTATCCACCACAAGCCCCAAATCTTTTTCAGAGTCACTTCTTCCCAGGACAGAGTTCTCCATCCTCTAAGTATGGCCTACATTCTTTGTTCCTAGGTGTAGACATTTACATTGAGCCACATTAAAATGCATATTGTTTGCTTGCGCCCAGTTTACCAAACGATCCAGATCAGCCTGTATTAGTGACCTGCCTCTTCACTATTTACCACTCCACAATTTTTGTGTTATCTGCAAAATTCATCAGTGATTTTATGTTTTCTTCCAGGTCAGCAGGTTTAAAACAAATAAAAGGAAGTTCTTCACTCAGCGCACAGTCAACCTGTGGAACTCCTTGCCTGAGGAAGTTGTGAAGGCTAGGACTATAACAGAGTTTAAGAGAACTGGATAAATTCATGGAGGTTAAGTCCATTAATGACTATTAGCCAGGATGGGTAAGGAATAGTGTCCCTAGCCTCTGTTTGTCAGAGGGTGGAGATGGATGGCAGGAGAGAGATCACTAAATCTTTACCTGTTAGGTTCACTCCCTCTGCGGCACCTAGCATTGGCCACTGTCGGTAGACAGGATACTGGGCTGGATGGACCTTTGGTCTGACCCAGTATGGCCATTCTTATGTTCTTATGTCATTGATAAATATGTTAAATAGTGTAGGGCTAAGAACTGATCACTGCAGGAACTCACTAGTAACACACCCACTCAATGACAATTATATTTTGAGACCCATCTGTTAGCCAGTTTTAAATCCATTTAATGTGCACCATATTCATTTTATATCATTCTAGTTTTTTAATCAAAATATCGTGTGGTACCAAGTCAAACGCCTGACAGAAGTCTAAGTATATTACATATTCCAGGGACTCTGAAGAAGTTCAACAACGGTAGCTGCAGCGGAGCCCGCAATCCTGGCCTACACCACAGCAAAGGGAGTGAGAGAGTCTGAAGAACGAGTTCAGCTCAGGCAGAGCAAGGCATCCAGCCTACGTGGCGAACAGCCGCTGAGGGAAAGATTTTCTTGTGCACCATAAATGAAAGAAGGTTTGTTTCAGGTGTTCTCAAAGCCGGAAGGAAAACTAGGCTTCTTCAAAGTTCAGGATGCTCAGATCTGGGGCCTTGGTTTGAATGGCTCTCTACAGAAACCTTCCTCTTAGCTATAATGATTTGTCCCACTCTTTAATCGTTAAAAATGTACGTCTGATCCGTGTGTGTGTGATTGGCGTGGTGGGTAGTTGAATGTGCATACGGAACAACTTTAGATCAGAAATAGACAACTGTGGGAGAGGAAAGGGTGGGCTCCACGATTCTGATATATTAGGCCCACAAACACAAGCCAGCTTTATTGCACCAGTGCTTGTCTTGTGCTGAGAAATGTAGTGCAGAAGAAGGGAGAAAAGTAGTCTGACGGGATTGGAAAAGGTGGTGAATACACTTTCAACAGAATGAAGACAATCAAGGGGACCAGAAAGCAACTAATAGTTTATATAACACCAGGCTTAGCCACCTAAGACATCCTCTCCTGATTACAGAGCCTTTCTCATCTGTCTGAATCCATCAACCAAAGTTGTTTCTATCTATTGGCTGATTGGTGGTTTGTGCAACATGAGCTGCTGCTCTCAGTCCAGTTCCTTGTGACCAGGTGTCCACATCCCACACAGCACCTTTGCTTACAGTCTCCGAAGTATGGCCAAGGATTAAATAGACCAAGGACAATGCACTTGTTTCTCCCCCTGAGAGGTTGTCTCTCCAGGGTACAGCAGAGACACTTTGGAAGGGAGTAACATGTGGGCAAAGCCTGCTCTGCTGTTGTCCAAGCTGTACCTGTTCTGGGGATATGCAATAAACATTGGCCTTGAGGGCTGTTAATCCAATACCTTTTATGAACACTACCTAATTTATGAAACTAAATGGCTGCCATCAGACCTCTTCTGAATGTTCTTGCCCCTGTGTGCTTTGACTGTTTGCTCCTACCCTTCCTGCCCCTCCCTTCCTTTGTCCTTCCATCTGGCTCCTCCCATCATTCCACTGAATGATTTACATAACAAATTTTTTTAAAAAAATCACTGAACTAACAT
The DNA here is from genome assembly GCF_965152275.1 of Natator depressus. Lineage (NCBI taxonomy): Eukaryota > Metazoa > Chordata > Testudines > Cheloniidae > Natator > Natator depressus. The sequence continues at coordinate 152,689,787 of NC_134236.1, forward strand.
AACATTTGCAACCACCACATTGCATTGCTCACTCTGCTTGTACGTTACTTTCCCCCCCACCCTGTGTCTGTCTTGTCTATTTAGACTAAGCTCATCAGAGCAGGACTGTCTACTACTGTGTTTGTACAGTGCCTAGCACAATGGAGCCCCCATTTTGGTCGGTTACAATGCACAACCATAATAAACAGGATGAAAAATAGTACTAAATTAGATGTTTGTACAGTGTTTAGCAAAATGAGACTCCATCCTCTGTCAGCCCCAGGACTCTACTATAATAAATGCAATGAATAATAATGTTTAGAGTTAACCCTAATGAAAAAGCTTTGTATATAAACAATGCTAAAGAACTTTCACAGACTGAAATATGTCAAAGTAATTAAAAAGCCCAGCCACTGCTTTTGCTTTTTCATAGCCACTGTGTCCAGCTCTTTCCTAATTTGCAAGTAATCAAATTATGTGTCTAGAATACCAACATGATAGTGAGATAGGACCGATCATGACTTTGCCAGGTAACCAGTGGTGAACAGATGACTAAGGGAACAGGTCATTTTATTTGTGTGTATGTACACCACACACAGTATTCAAGCAATGCCACAAAGGAAACTGGAAAAGGAACTGAAAGAGAAGGGGGCTCTTGTGTGATTTGTTTGGTTTTTAATTAAATTCATCAGGAAAACCTAACAAATAAAAAATATATAGGGTTATTCAAGATCAGGCCAGGGTTTCATGTAGCAGGAAGTCCAGCCAGCACAATAACCTTCTAATTTAATAACAAGAGTAAGAAAAAAATCCTTTAACTTCCTTCTCCCTCTAGGTCCTCTGTAGCCCATACAGTAAACTTCTTCATTGCTTGTTGCAGCCAATCTCTGGTCAGGGAGGACGGGACTGGGTCTCACACTGCCTTCAGCACCACTGCGAATAGTGAGAAGTCAGAATTCAGAATAGAATCTGGGTCTCCCATCGTAACTGCATATGGTAAAACAAATCAGCAAAAACACACCGGAAGGGCCTTTTGGTTCTCTGTGACAAGCTTATCACCGATCCCTTTAACTGTAAACTTTGTCCTTCTTCTCCCATCCCCCATTACTGTTTGTTACTCTCCTTCATCTAAATATTGCCTTGTAAGCTCCTCAGAGCAAAGGCCATGCCTTTGTATTTATTCTGTAAAGCGCCCAGCACCCATTGTGGGATGTAGCAATGCTTCTCTTGCATATAGCTGCTTATCTACACTGCACTCATCACTGTAGTACTGGAGCACCTTCCAGTCTTGAACAAAGGAACTGACATCTGTCAGATGTTGCTCATTCTTTCAAGGATAAGAATGAGACTTTGAACTTGGATATATACTGTGAAATGCAAAACTGGACTCGTCAGCTTTATTTCGCACTTCCTCTGGCTAAATAGCTCAACTCAAATTTTACACTAGGTTGTTTGTACAGTTAGCACACAAAGTGGATGATATTATTCATTCTATTATGGTAGTGCCTAGGGGCCAGAGTAGGTATCAGGGCCCCATTGTGCTAGTCACTGTACTGCACATAATAAAAAGACAGTCCCTGCCCCAAAGAGCTTATAGTCTATCGCTTCTGGGGGTGAGAGAATGGGATAATCAGCATAATAGTGTTTCACAGCATTTAAGGCCAGAAGGGACTATTAGATCATCTAGTCTGACCTCCTGTATATCACAGGCTATTAAATTTCACCCAATTTACCCTATATTGAGGCCAATACCTTGGATTAGACTTAAATATTTCAAGTCCTCGAAAGACTAAACTGTTCTGTGCCACAGGCATAGAGGCCAGTGTAATTGATTATATGAGATATGCCGAGATGATCCTAGACGATCCATGCTGCATACTGTAGAGGAAAGAGAAAAAACCCCAAAGTCTCTGCCAATTCCACTTGAGGGAAAATTCCTTCTTGACCCAAACCTGGCAATCAGTTTGACCCTGATCACGTGAGCAAGACTCGACACCAGCCAAGTATCTGAGAAAGCAGATTCTCTGCATCACCTCACTACACCTGTCCACCTGGTGTCCTGTGTACAGCAATGGCCAATCCCTGATGCCTCAGAGGAAGGTGAAACTCCCCTGTATCCCTGTCAAGAATACATCTGGCCAATTGTGAATAGGGGTCAGGAAGGAATTTCACAACCCAACACAAATGAAGTTTGGTTACGGGCATTGTCTTAATGCAGAGCTGCAAGTATTATGAGCATGTTAAGGGCAATGTAGAGCTTCCTGTTCTCTCCATGGCACATGGAGAGAGGGATGAACAGTTGGATTCATAGATTCACAGCCTCCTAGGCCAGAGGGGACCACCATGACCGACTACCCCAACCTCCCCACATCTCTCTGCTGCCCTTGGCTGTAAGCTTCCTGGGAGAAATTCATCTGATCTCACCTTCAAGACTACAAGCAATGGTGAGTCCACCACCTCCCCTGATGAGCTGTTCCAGTGTTGCTGCTTCTTCCTGCTACGAAATTGCATCTCATTTCAAGGTTGAATTTATCTAACTTCAAATTACAGCCATTGGATATTGTTATATCTCACTCAGTAAGATTGAAAAGTCCCCTCCCTATCAGCTACCTTTTCCATGTCAATCCTCACAATCTCTGGTAAGACTCTTAACAAAGCTCAATTATGACGGTGGTTTTTTTGCACAGATGAAACAAAAATGCAAAGATTTACCCAAGCCCCACTGGGGTCAGGTAGGATGGCACTACCATCCAAACCACCACGAGCATTTGGTTTGGCAAAACCCAAGTCACCTATCTGAAACAGAGATGGGCCCAAACAAGAACCACTTATCCAGTCTCTCACACCCTCCTGAACCAGAGACGTTTAGATCAAGTGGGCCTCGCATCCAAATCACTCCTGAGTTGGATTTTGGGTTTTCCAAACCAATACTTGTCTGATGTGGAGGTTCTGCAAAACCAAAACTTCCCCTGTTTTGCCCATCTCTTTTGTACATGTGTGGCCCCTAGGGGTTTCAGCAAGAATATATTTGCCCTATTTGGGCCTTGCACAGTTGTCATGGAAATATCCTCAGCACCATTTACACGCATGTTTTTTGGACTGGGTTGTTTGACGCTTGTTCTTTCAAATAACCAATAGAAAACCGGAAAAAAATTATACTGGTGGAAGACGCCAATTAAAACCAGGCTGTTATAATGAAAAATTTTACCACAGCCTCTATTCTACCAAGCCAGGTGGCTTAAAGACTGACAGTTTACTCAGGATAGATGTGGGGAGAAAGATATTTAGGAATTTTCATATTAAAGAAAATACAGCCAGAGATACCTGGACAATAGACACGTTAAAAGCAATTGCAGAAAAATTACGGTGACAGAATGGCTAAATTTAAACATACTGGGGAAAATAAATGTTAATAAAGATTGAGGCAGCCCCACAATTCAAAGATTGCTCCTAAAAGTGCCACTGGAAATGTCAAAACATCTACTTCATTAATAACAATATTTTCAGCAGTCAGAAGCAAATGGGGGGAAAAAGAGCAAAATTAAGTAAAATGACACACCAGTCTAAGAAAAGGAGGGATGAAATGGCTACATTTTAAGAGACATAAAATGACTTAAATATGACAGACTCTGTACAGGTATAAAATGGAATACAGTTGCCTTGATGATTTGGAGAATACATAGGATATTACTCGCACTGGACAGGTCTGCCTAATTCATGTGCAGATTTACAAATCTAGGGTCCAGCTGATAGCGTGTGGAATGTGACTGAAACCAATGGGGCTCCCTAAGACACGCCATCCATCACAGGAACCCAGCGCTATCTGTAACACAGGTAGGGACAAGTTCCCAGGTGAGGTGTGGGGGTGTGTGAGATACACATGGGTAAGCAGATGGAAGGTGGGGAAAGGTACACTTTGAAACAGAAGGTGTGATTCACATCTGTTTAGTCCCACAGAGTCAAGTACATGGCTCAACAAAACTGCCCCCTGCCAGGCCCTGCAGCCTTTAAGGCAGGAGTAGTCAATAGACAGACTATGTCCAAATCCAGACAGCCAAACACTTTCGAACAGACCCCGAAATCTTTTTATTTACTTATGATCATTATTGTTATTGCGATGTGAAACACGTTTCACTGGAGTCTGGATCCTAGGCAAGACATTTGGACCTTGACCAAAAATCATTGACTACCCTTACTTTAAGGGCTAATTGCTCAGCGAAGCCAAACAGGCAGCAGGAGGCTAAGGAAAAGAGGACACAGAAAGAAACTTCCAAGAAGCAGCTTTCCAAGAAAGGCCAATTGATAAGAAGATATCTGAGGGAAGAGCCTGCATCCTAACCAGGCACCTGCCAGCCAAGGGATGGACACGCTGATCTCTTCCAGCAGAGACGAAGTGAGCTGTAGCTCACGAAAGCTTATGCTCAAATAAATTGGTTAGTCTCTAAGGTGCCACAAGTCCTCCTTTTCTTTTTTCAAGCAGAGAGAGTGCCAGCTGTATATGGTGGATGCCACCCATGCATTGGTACTGCTCCTGCAGGAGCTCCCCCAGGGAAGGGGAACCACTCACTCAACATCTCCCCCAGCTGCCCCCTACTCCTCAGGGACCACGTGCCCACCCAGGGGCTGTGGCTACTTGCCCCTTCGGGGGGAAGCGCGCACAGCCACCTCCCCTTGGGAGGGGCTCGCCAGACCCTCTGCCCCCGTCTCCCCGGGGGGAGTCCCCAGCCCCCTACCTGGATGAGGCGCTCCAGGGCCGGCCCCTTCAGGCACGTGTAATTGCCCAGCAGCTCCCACTTGTCCTGCAGCAGCTGCTGCGCCGACTGGCGGCTGGCGGGCCCCTCCAGCGCCCAGAACGCCGCGCTGCCCAGCAGCAGGTAGCCCACGTAGGCCAGCAGCAGCAGCAGGGTCCCGGGCAGCCGCCAGCGCCGCCCGGCCACGGCCTCCCCCTGCGCCCTGCACATCGCACCGCGCCTCCCCGGACTCCGGGCGAGCACCGGCCGGGACCGGAGGCAGGCAAGGCGGGAGGCGGAGAAAGGGCGCTGGGGGTGGCTCCCATGCAGCCCAGGGGCCTCCCCGCTCCAAGGGGGCTGGGGCGAGGGGCCACCCCGCCTCCAGCTCCCTTCAGCGGGGATCAGGGGGACCCAGCCCCCTCCCGGTGATGAGGGAATCAGGAGCATCTGGCACCCCCGGAAGTGGTGGATCGGGGCACCCAGACCCCAGTTCAGTCTCCACGTGCCCTCCACTCTCTGGTACCACCAAGGCCTGACCCATGGGGATGTCGTTCGTTTGTCCTGTGGCCAGCACAGGAGCAGCAGGTCTGGGGCACCACCACAATTTCCCAGGGGCCAGGTGAGAAAGGCTCCAGCTGATCTTACCAGTCCCCTGAGCCCTCTTTGCTACACCCCTGTAGCCCTTTTCTGGGCTGTGCCTCTGGGTTTCCTTTCGGAAGGGCAGCGTCACCATGTGCTCCCCAGCTGCAGACTAACAGGCTCTTCAAGAGTGGGTCTGGCCCTCTGTGCCTTGTTGCCCTCAACCAGTCATTTTCTTCATGGTTCTCCATCCTTGTCCTACGGTATGTTCCGCGGAACCAGTATGTTTAATGTGCATCCCATCTGACTATTCCTGACCACCAATCTCATTATTTCACAGATAGTCCCCTAGCAGTGCCCACCTATCCAGGTCTTTCTGTGCTTGGTTCCTTACCTCTACTCTATTTGTTGGCCAATCATAGAATCATAGAATATCAGGGTTGGAAGGGACCTCAGGAGGTCATCTAGTCCAACCCCCTGCTCAAAGCAGGACCAATCCCCAACTAAACCATCCCAGCCAGGGCTTTGTCAAGCCTGACCTTAAAAATATCTAAGGAAGGAGATTCCACCACCTCCCTAGGTAATGCATTCAAGTGTTTCACCACCTATGATTCTATGATTCTAGTATCAATCTAGTGTCATCCACAAGCCTGGAGCCCCTAGTAGTGAAACCTTCCTCTGAGTTCTTCATACTTGGGAATGAAACCAGCAGGCCCCATGCCACTTTCTGAGGGACTCCACTCGTCATCCTCTTCCACCAGAGGAAACTGACCTTGATCGTTTAATCCAGTGGCACGTGCCCTGTGGTCTGACAGGCACTTTATAGTGATCTGCAGAGAACTGGCTTTCCTCCTTGTCTCCTGCTGCTAAATCACATTAAAAGGCAGTTAAAATATTTTCTTAACATGACTTTTCCATGTAAGAGGTTGATGAACTTGCCCCAGGGCTGATAAGTGAAGGTTAATGGGGGATAGGAGGGGGGAGGGAACGACAGATTGTGACCATGCAGGGGAGTAAGAGCCACCCCTTAAATCCCTGAGAAAGCTACCCAGACCTTGTGTCTGTTTACTCCCCATGCCCAGAGCAGCAGAAATGGAGGAGCAAAGTGGATGGATCCTTGGCTGCAACCATTTACCAGTACAGCTGAGCTGGCAAAGGGGTTGTTATAATTTGCTGCTGGTACAGCGGGTGGAAAGGAGAGCTTCAGGGCTGTACCTAAAGGTGCAATCTAACCCTTTACAGTTAAAGTTGCTCAGATGCATTTCCTCATAACACAAATATTACACATCAAAGGAATGAGTTAAGGCAACATTCACACTCAACATACAAGCAGTCTCCAAGCATTTAATCACTACCACAGTGATGTTCAACCACACCAGCAGTATAATAGTCTCTTTCACATGCTCACTTTCAGTTCAACAGTAGTCACCTGCAATGCATGCATCAAAGAACTGAAAATTGCAGTGCACAGCCTTACCTCTTACTTTCCAAAGTAGTGTTATTTAATAATCACATGTGAGTTATAATCTTAAAATTAGATGTCTCCAGATACCATATGTCAGAGGGACAAAGGAAGAAAAGATGGTTACAGTCTGCATTTCCTATCTCATCAAAAACACAGATACATTTCTACTATATTTTTACATTATGACCGTATAAAAACCAGATCAGCTGCACAATGCATACTACAAAACGTAATCGTGCACAAAGATTACTGATGTACTTAATTACGCTATTTAATACATATATTAATGATAAGGTATATAAAACAACTTCACAGGTGAGAGTTCGGGTTTTCTGTCAAGAACTGAGCCCATTTTCAAATCTAAATCAGGAATTCCTTTGTTAGAAGGAACTGGGGGGAAGAAAAAGATTAGGCTCACCCCAAAAGCTCCTAAAGGGGGACACTTAAAATACCAATAATTCATAAACTAATTAACAGATTAAAATGAAAATCCCTGGCAAATTCTTTCTGCACTCAAAGAGTAAGCATTGTAAGTTTGGGGAGGATACACTGCATTAGGGATTTTCAGCCTTCTTCCATTCAGGACCCAAAAAACACTTCCAGTTTCCTCTTCAGGATCCACCTAACATCCCACAATGCACAAGATTCTGAGAATGGGGCCATGGCAAAAAATTGCAGGTGGTATATTGGTGCTCCGTGCTCAGTGGTATACTGCGGTGGGATCGTGCAGAGACTGCCAAGTTAGGGGGAGATCTTTGGGATGAGTGGGTTGGTGGACTTACTAGTTAGAGGCCTGGTGCTGTCTTGGTGGCCTGGTTGGGGATGCAGCTGGTGATTCTCTGCTCATGTATCCACACAGTGCCCTGCTCTGGGGCAATCCTGTTTACACAGGCTGCAATGCCAGCTCCACAACTTCAGGAGTGTTGTTTCCCCTGCACCAGAGCTGAGCACTTTGCAGGAAGCTGAGAGACCTCCACTCTATACAGGAAGCAGAGAATGCACTGTTAGCAACAGGAATAGGGAGAGGGCAAGATGCTCCTTTCCTGTCCTCTCCTGGCTCCTTAGTGACCATACCATAATAATGCCTGGCCTGGCTCTTATATAGTGTTCTTCAGCAGTAGATCTCATTGCTTCTGCCATTTTATTTTCCTCAGCTGGCAGGTTGTGCCCCAGCACCCATCCCCTCAGAACTCACCCGAGGTTCAAATTGCACCCACTGAGAAACACTGCACTCTTATTCATACATAAAAAAAGTATTTCGTCCCTGCTTTAAGTGCAAATCACAATGTAACCTGAACAACTGAGCTGTTATGGCATCTCCGTGATCTCTAGGCTCTTGTCCAGGGCTTGAAAAATCCACTGGACAGTGGTGAAAAAGAAAATTTCCCCCCTGGTGAGTGTGAGGAGCCTTAAACCATCAACATCTGCAGAATTTAAGATTTTTCTTTCTTTTGTAATTTGTTTTCTAGCTACTATGGTTGTTAAGAAAACCTTTCAAGTGTGAGCTGATACAGCGCTAATGTATCTTCCTGAGTCTGCAGACAGACAGCTCCAGAATCTCTGCAGCTACTTGGAACATTGTCAAAACCAGCAGCAGCAGCACTGTGAATGTAACAAGTCTCTGGATGCTTTCACTTTTACTATTCAGACTAGGGTCAGTGGGGAATTTTTTGAAGAATCAGTGTGTGTGTGTGTGTGTGAATAAAAATGCAAAGTCATCAAAACCAAAACTGTTTGTGAAGCAGCGTCTGTTCTGACGAATCTCCTGACTTGAAAAAACATTGAAAAAAAGTTTTGAAATTGTTTAAACGTTTCTTTGACGTTTTCAAAACAAAGAATTCCAATGTACTGGTTCGGAATGACTTTTTGATTCAAATTTTAAGCTGTTAAGACTAAAAAGAGTTAATCAAAGGGGAAAAAAGGAAACAAAACGTTTAAAAAATCATTGCAGCAAAATGTTTCAATTGACCCAAACCAATTTTTTTCCCCATTTCTTGAACGTTTTTGAGATTTTGTCCCAATTGGGGAGGATACAGATTTTCAAATTCTTCAAAATACTTGTGGGATGGGAAAAGCGTTTGCTGCCCAGCTCTATTCAAAATCCTGTGGGTGGCACTGGAAACTGACAAAAATCATGTCAGTGTTGCTCTGCTATTGTTTGGCAAAGCCAAGGGCCGACAGTGGAGCTGTACTCTGATAGGAGGACTGGGCTGAGGAAGTGGAGACTCCAACTGCAAGCTGCCAGGAGGCGGAGGGGGGAGAGGGGGAATAGAGTAGCAGAGAGCTCTCCAACATGTAATGCACGTGTTATATCCCCGGTCTAGTCATCTTTGCACATGTTTAGTACATTGTGTGGCAGGCAGCACAGTGAAAGGTATTTTGTACACCTGCCTTTAGCCTATGGTCTGGCACACATGGTTTGTGTTGCCTAGGAAGGTGTGGAAGACTGGAGGGGTTGGATGGCATCTGGATCATATGCACAAGTCAGTACAACTTTATTTGGTACCTGATCATGTCATTCATACCAACTGCAGCCCACAATGTTTCATAGAGCTAGATAATATAAGACAGAATATAATATAAATTACAAAGACAGTGGTGTAAAGACAGCATCTAATGACTACATGTGAGCATTTGGTCTGATGGAGGGAAAAGACTGGATATAGGTAAGAGAGATTTTCAGATGAGAGTTGCAAAAATATGGAGAGCTAGCTAACTCACAGAGATACAAGGCAGCTGTTCCAGACCGCAGAGGCTACAGAGCAGATGGTTCTTGCACTCATTTAGGAGATTGTGTGAAGGGACAGAGAGGAGATCAGTGCTAGGAGAGTGGAGATAGACAAGAGCTGTAAGGTAGGCAAGTAGCAAGATCAGAATGAGGTGTAGAATGGGGTGATGATGTCTCGGGCCTTACTGAGTAAGCCCAATAACTGGGAGCTGTCCACTCTTATTTCCCAGCATTTCAGACTTGAGCACCCAGTCTGGAGTCTCCAGGTTCCAACCATCAGTGGGGAAAACAGGTACCAGGTAAGATGCAAGATCAAGCCTTTGTTGTGATTCCTGAGAACAGAGAATCCAGCAGAGCAGATGTGTGGGATGACTTTCACACCCTGTGCACTCCTTCTCCAGGCAGCACAATTTGCAGCAGATTTTATAGACATCTTCCCCACCGTGAAATATCAAATTGCTAGGTGAGAGACTGTCATATGGTGAACTGTAATCAATAAATCATGGGCCACTGCTCGTTAACTCTGTCAGCCAGGTTGTATTTTGGGCACACTGTACATGAAAGTTCCATTTATAACAGGTTTATAAAGGGTTAATAAGTTATTAATATATGTTATTAGCATGTCACATACAGAAGTAGCATATGTCATAATGGTTACAAGCATATCTGTAGAAGACGTTATTGATTAACTCTTTATAAAGTTTGTTGTATGTGGGACCCATATTTCTATGGTTCAGTGACAGGATCGTTCCAGACATGTGTGGCTTTTGTTTTGCTTTTCCACCTCCTTGACTGATGTAAGAGCTGTTACTCTTGGTTGAAAGCAGTTGTGAGAAAATCAGACTCCCTGTTCTCACCAACTAATGCTATGCATGTAACAGAGAGCAGGATTTGGAATGGGAGGAGTCGGCCAGTTTTGCTTAGGACTGAATGGACAGTACCGACTTCACATAGTCCATGAGAGTTTCTTAATGAATGGGCCTAAAGCAGGTACCACACATTGGCAAAGGATTTCTGAACTGGCAGGAAATAAGGAAGTCTGCTTGCATCAGTAGTCACTGAGCAAGGGACTGGTATTATCAAGGGACTTGGGAGATCAGAATTTGCTCTCAAATGCCTGTTTATTCCAGATGAAGTTCTTACAATGCAGACAGCTCTGGAATGGACAGTGTTTCTAAACAATTTTAAGGCGAAGCTTTTCAGCCCAGCTGGACAATGATAGAAATGTAATCACTGAACAATATAGGACAAAGCCTGCCAAGAGGTTTCAGAAAAAGCTTCATCTGATTAATGTGGTTAAACAGGTGGCCAGGCCTGGTCCTGTTTTTCTCATTGTGTCTGCTTGGAAGTGAAAGTCAGCTCAGCTCTCTTGATGTCAGATATTCCCACCCTAGCTGTGAGGCAGTCGCTATGGATTTCTGAAAGCCAGAGATCAACAGAATTCAATTCCAGTAGCTAAAGATCAAATCAGAGGGATGGTAATTAATTATTTCAGGGGAACTTGCACCAGGGGGTCGTTGAGTGGAAAGTGAGTGATGAATACTGGGATGTTTGTTTTACAGTCCCACTCCCTCAAAGGTTTTTATTCAGCTGCTGCCTTTACACTATGAAGGGCTTTCCTTTCTTCTGAAAATATCTTCTCCCTTGGAGATAGTCTGCAACCTGTGGTTTAGATCCAGCAGTCTCTTACCCAGAAAGCTTGCTTGGTGTGTCTGAGGTAGGAGCAGGGGAGCCTTGCTTTTTCTAAAGTGTTCTCCATGAGCCTCTCTCAGCTAGGTATGTGGATTCTGGGTTGATCAGGGTCATCCTCCATCTTAGTAATGGCTTCTTCTGCTGTGCCAGGCTTGTGCCACTTTAGCTGAAGGAATTTTTCCATCAGGTCAGCTCCCAAGTTAAAGACCAGAGCGAGCCAGGCCAAGCCAAAAACAATCCAAATTGCCGCCAGGCTCCTGTACATCGAGATGTAGTGCTTGTTAGGATCTGTGCCTGAAAAAAATGTGAAACTTCACGTTAGACTGGACCCCTGGGACTGGCAAACAACAGGCCAACCAGATGCAAAACACACATAATCTCATGCAAAGATCTACTGTGAGGTCATGTGAGCTACACAGATCCCACATACGAAATCTACTGTATGTGGGCATATGTACTAGAATGATTCACTTGTTTTCTTGCTCACGCCTGGCCTACACTAGAAAATTAAGTCGGCATAACTATGTGGTTCAGGACTGTGAAAAAGCCACACGTCGAGCAGTGTAGTTAAGCTGACCTAAGTCCCCGTGTATCCATCAGAGGAATTCTTCCGTCAGCCTACTACTGCCTCTCGGGGAAGTGGATTACCTACGCTGATGGGAGAACCCCTCCTGTCGACTTAGGTAGTGTCTACACTGACGTGCTACAGCAACACAGCTGTAGCATTTTAAGTGAAGACATATCCCCAATGTCTGAGGTTCGGCTTGGAGTAGATGGGATCAAAATTGTAAGGCCCATCTGCACACAGAACCGCAGGCTGGGAACGTGCTGCTTTATTTAACTGCATCACAACACAGTGAGGGGAAAACTCCCACTGACTAAACAAGAAGTAAGAGTGGCACGGAGCATAGCTCCATCCTAAACTACTCTAGGTAACCCATTTAACCCTATCATGACCACTTGACTATACCTGCTATACAGCTGGTAAATAGGACAAGAAAGTGATGTGACTGATTCACTCAATTTGTGGCATCTCCATGCAATCAAGCTGTTACTTTCATCAAACTTCAACTAACATGTGGTGTTTAACCTGAACCAGGGCTATGTAAAATTATTCATTTTAGCCCATGTTGATGGGAAATCAACCATGTTATAACCATATTAGAAAGGCAGTTTTAGTCTACATCTGGTTCTCTAACATGTTAGAATATTATTTTAGCCACACCCATGGTTTATTACACCCATGGTTTTTTCTGTAGCATGCACTATGCCTGAGTTCTGAACAGAGAGGACCAGATATTATTTGCTGAATACATTACCAAGCAAATAGTGTCATGTGCGTGTGTAGGGGGTGGGAGGGTGTCACTGATACCCATATGGCAGTTCTAGTGAATGAACGGTCAGTGCATCAGCTAAGCAGTGTAGTCAGTACTCCAGTCAACAACTTTGCTTAGACTCTAAGGACCAAATGCATCACTGATCTCCACAGTGTCACAGCCAGGCCTTATGGCAAAGAGGCTCTCACAATGCACACACAAAACTTCTGGGAAGTTTGGGGAGGATAAACCCCAGAGAAGGTGACAGAACCTGTTGTTCTTTCTACACATGTGGACATTCTATACCTCGTACGTTAAGTGTAGTGCTTAAGTGAGCTGGTGCAGAGAAAGGCCTCCTCTCTGGCAGTGACTCTAAGGCACAGCCAGTTCCCTTGCGGATTCTATGCTGCCATCTGGTACATTTTCTTATAAGGGCCTCTGCTTCCTACTAGTATTCACCCTGTAATTATAATCGCTGGCAGCTCAGTATTAGACATGGCTTGAGTCCTAAAAATGGTTGATAGAGTTTCTTGTCTACTCCATACGTGGGTGACACTAATTGGGATTGGATGGCTCGGAGGATTAGTAATGGGATATAGAGTCTTTCACCTCTACGTCTGTGGCTCACTCTAAACCAGATTGAGAACAGTTACTATCTAATCGGTGTTCAGTGGCCTGTGTGAAATGAATTTGGTGGGTCTTAGTCTAATTCTCAGTGGACAAGGATCCATACCCCTCACCACACCTGGCAATACTTAACCGCCTTGATGGCAATCTTAGTAGAGACATAGGGCCAGATTCTGATCTCACTTATGCCAGACTTGCACTGGTGTAACTTGTTAACTTCTGCAGAGTTACTCCCAATTTACAGTGGTCTAAGAACACAGGCCTATAAAATTCATCCAGCCCCACCCTGTTCATTACCTACTACATAGTCCCCAAATCCAATGGTGCTGAGGGTGATGAAGGTGAAGTAGAAGCCTTCTCCATAGCTCCAGCCTTCTACATAACTGAAGATCATAGGTGGGAATACTAGAAATAGCAAGGTCCCAGCGGTCAGAAAAAGGGCCAATGCCAACGTCTGCACTACCTGTAGGAGAGAAGGAAAATGGCAGCTCAGCGGCATTGAGTGTCTGTCATGGGGTGGTTGGTGGATGTTTTTTATTGTTGCTGGATTGTAGAAGATACAGTACCCCACAGAATCCAGTTATTGTGGGTACCAGTGGACAAGATGGAAGGGAGAAATGCTCATCCCCTTCTATGAACTGCAATCTGACCTGGTTATATTCTCTCCCTAGAGATACTAAAGCACTTCTAGTAATGCATTCATCAGCAGTAGTGCTAGTGCCAAGCATTCAAAAATCATGATTCAGGCCTCAAAAAATTGTGAAAGTTTTAAAAAATAATACATTAGGGGTTCTTTTTATTTGCCTTCTAGTTTCTGAGCCTTTTGGGTGAGCTCAGATCACATTTTCAAACATCTGTCCGCAACCAAGAGGACTAGGAACTAATTTTTTTTAAATGAAAGCTGAGATTTTCACATGACTCTAGGAGCTGGACCTTTAACAAAAACACCAAATATGTATGGCTCATGATAAAATGGCGAGAGTTGGCAACCATTGATGTCAATGGCCTTAGAACCAATACATGACTAATTCTGTGCATGCATTTATCTTGAATGAACTCACAGTCATGACTACTGAATTTGCAAGTCTGAAAGCGTGGGCCTTATTGTCTCTGCCTCAGTTTCCCCCTAATGTAAAATAGTTCATTACCTATCTCCCAGGGGTGTCGTGAGGATTAATAAGATAATGTCTGCAGACAGTTTTGAACAGAAAAAGTGCTAAATATTGCTATTGTTCATTCATTCGGGGGTCTGGGATGTAAGAAGTTTATCACACAAACCAACAGGGTGGGGGAAGGTGACTAGCCAGGAATGGCTAGAAAAAATAATCAATTAATTTCCTAACACTAGTTTAGAGCTAACCTACTTTCCTGGTCTGTGACTTTCTAAAGTGAATGAGCAGTTAAAGCAGGTCCTAGAGATGAGCGGTCCAGAGAGACAGACAGGCATAGAGACTCCATTTGGAGAAAACAGGATGTGCGAGAGGCTCTGAATGGGCCATAGATTCACCAAAGGGGCATTCATAGGTCGGATATCTGAGAGTCTTCTCTAATCTCTTTTTTCTTTGATTTCAGGAGCCAGCCACACAGTCTTTATACAGAAACATGGAGAACAAATTTTCTCCATTTACCTTGTTTTCCAAAATATGGATTGACTCAGACTGGCTAACCTACTGACAGGCCTTACCCACAGAGAGTGAATATCTATCTTAATTTAAAAAGAGAGTAACAGAGGGAAAATAATTAAGTGCCGAGTCGCTGGTCCAATTAGTGAAGGGATGTCAGATTAGAATGGACCAATAAAAAATGAAATTGTCTTGGCATACAGTAGAGCCTTAGAGTTACGAACGCCTGAATTATGAACTGACTGGTCAACCACACACCTCATTTGGAACCGGAAGTACGCAGTCAGGCACCAGCGGCATTTAACTATGTTAAATGTAAACTACTAAAAACATAAAGGGAAAGCAGCATTCTTCTTCTGCATAGCAAAATTTCAAAGATGGATTGATTGAATGTTCAGTTGTAAACTTTTAAAAGAAAACCACAACCTTTTCTTGAAAGTTACGAACATTTCAGAGTTACGAACAACCTCCATTCCCGAGGTGTGCGTAACGTTCAGGTTCGACTGTAGTTTAAAACTACTAGGGGCTGGGCACCAAAGGCCTGATTCAGTGCAGCACTTAAGTACATACTTGTAGTCCATCAAAGTCAATGGGACTTGGGCCCATGCTCAAAATTAAGGCCATGCTACCGTGTTTTGGGGAATCGAGGCTTAAGACAGGCAAATATCGTTTGAGCAAATTACTTCAAAGTCATCATCTATAAATGTGACATGCTAACTTCCTGATATAGAAAGGACACATGATTATTATGTCCCAGGAGATACACACAAATAGGCAGCAGCAAAGCCGGAGGTGCCACTTGTCTCAGAAAACCAATTAGCTTTAAAACAGAGGAAGACCAATAATAAATGAACACTGTACCCGTGCACGGCCTGGCTTGTGCACCCATCTCTCCAGAGTGATCAGGTGTGCATTGAGTCCTTTCCCCAGCTGATTGAGAAAGGCCAGGTTAAGCGGCACCCCAAACAAGGCATAAAACACACAGAACACCTGCCCAGCCACCGTACTAGGGGCCAAGTTACCGTAACCTGCAGTGAAGGAGAAAAAAAGGGACAATTACATTAAAAGGCTTTACAGTCAGTCTACTGGCCATGGGAGAACCTCCAAAGGCTTGGAAGCTCAGTTTAGTTCAGTTCCATTAAGGCCCAGCTTATCCACACCTTTCCAGACAGAATTCTGGCTGGAGAAAATGGCACAGCTGCTGATTGGGCCTCAAATCTTTGTCACTATCAAAAGAACACTGGACATGAAAAATTATTATTTAAAAATGTCTCATCCTTCCACATTAGGGGTCTGATTTTCAACCCACGTCTCCAATTTTGTGATGAATGCAACTAACTTGGTTTGCACAAGCAGATGCAGTACCTGTCTTGTACACACAGCGCAGTCACCCAATCTGCATATGCAAATGAAGGCTTTGCAGGTGCAAAATGGGCATGTGCCCACTTTTGAAGGTGCAATAAGCTGGGTGTGCAACACGAACATGCAGAATTGGAGGCTGGCTGAAAATGTGGCACTTTAAATATGCCCCACACTGATACAGACTCTCCTGACAGGTCTAGCCTATCCAGCTGTCACTAGTGATTCAGTCTTTCACAGGACAGTTGGAGGAAGTATCTGTTGACAGAGAAAGAGGTTAATAGGAAGAGAGGCTACCTCACCTATAGTTGTGACAACGGTTCCTGCAAAAAAGAAAGAATTGCTGAAGTCCCAGTTGCTGGGGTTGGTAGAATTTCCTTCTGGGTTGACCCCTTTCTCCCATGCTTCCAGGATGACCTGAAGCAGAAGAAGAGCAGAAGAAGCACAGGTGAGCAGCATGTATAGGCTCATGACAAATAGATTGTCAGGTAAAAGGATGGACAGGTGAGTGTTGATGGATGTCTCAAGCAAGCTTAGATGTGTAATAAGCAATGGAGTTTCTAGACAGATTAGAGTTTGACCAGAAGGACCTGATAAAGGTCTCTCAGTGGCTCAGCAAAGGCCTGAGGAGTAGAGCTGGCCAGGGGCCTGTGCCCTCCTTATAGGAGAACAGGAGCACTCAAGTATGAACATTTCAATAACTTGCTGGAGGATGAAGGGAAGGGAATGGAGGGGGAACTGAAAGTGCTTGAATTAGGGAAACAAAGTGATGATATACCATAAAAACAAAGGTGGCTCCTCCTCCATCCCTCCCACTCTCCATCTCATCCCAGACTTATGTGTGACTCATGCATGTTTGTGGGTGGAGCGGGAGGAGTGGCTGGCTCACCTCAACGTCCTGAGGACTAGTTCTGTTTTTAGTAGGGTGACCAGACAGCAAATGTGAAAAATCGGGACGGGGGTGGGGGATAATAGGAGCCTATATAAGAAAAAGACCCAAAAATCGGGACTGTCCCTATAAAATCGGGACATCTGGTCACCCTAGTTTTTAGCTATAGCGTCTCAGTATCTCCACCAATCATCTCCAGGCCTTTCCTTTCTGTCTGACAGCTTGGGGTTAACTAATGAGACATCCTGTGCTGCTCTAGACTGCTCTCACCTGCTGGGTGTTGCAGTGGGCCAAAGTCAACATGGGCAAAGGGAGTGCAGCTCCCCAAATTCAGTTGTAATGTGAAATATTTTACTTGTCTGTCAAAATCATAGAATCCTTGGGCTGGAAGGGGCCTCAAGAATTTGTCTAGTCCATCCCCCTGCACTGCTCAGAACTAACTATACCTCGACCATTCCTGGAAGGTGGTTGTCTATCCTGGTGTTAAAAAGCTCTAATGATGGGGATTCTACAACCTCCCCTGGAAGCCTATTCCAGTGCTTAATTACTCTTATGTTAGAAAGGTTTTCTTAATATCTAACCTAACTCTTCCTTACTGCAGATTAAACCCATTACTTCTTGGCCTACCTTCAGTGGACATGAAGAACAACTGATCACAGTCCTCTTTATAACAGCCCTTAACATATTTGAAGACTGTTATCAGGTCCCCCCTTGGTCTTCTTTTCTCAAGATTAAACTTCCCCTTTTTTTTAACGTTTCCTCATAGGCCAGGTTTTCTTTTATAATTTTTGTTGCTCTCTTCTGGACTCTCTCCAATTTGTCCACATTGTTCCTAAAGTGTGGCGCCCAGAATTGGATGCAGTACTCCAGCTGAGGCCTCACTAGTGCTGAGTAGTGTAGGACAGCAACCTCCTGTCTTACCTACAACACATACACTGCACAATGATATTAGCCTTTATTGCAACTGCATCACATTGTTGGCTCATACTCAATTTGTGATCCACTGTAACCCCTAGATCCTTATATCCAACTAAATGCCTCTGGGTGAATAGAATGTCGCTTGGCTGCTGTAATATTCCCTCCATAGGGCAGTGGCATCTGTTGGAGTTGTGAGGATCTGTTCTATTTTCCTCTCACCACTTTTGAGCTCCAAGGTCCTGGCCCTCACCCTTCTACCAGGTGATTGAATGAACCTCATTTGTGCACCCACCACCCAGCTCCTTAATCAGCAGAAGGGGTTGCTTCTAGAGTGACACAAGATCCACAGGGGCTCAGTGTGCTGCCCCAATAGCCATCTCAGCCTCAACAACCCAACAACCATGAGATCAGCACTAAAGGTTGGGGGATGATCATTCCAAACCCAAACCCTTGACTGCTGCTGGGGGCATTATCTCTGCAATGCCTCATTCCAGGACAATGTGGATGCACTGCTTCTGAAATGTTAGCTGAGCTGATGCACACTGAGTAATACAACTTTTGGTGGTTGGGATTTAATACCTTACATTGTTCTTTCAGTAACAATTCTTACAGCATCCAGGAATCTGCAAAGACAGTTAAGACTGTTCTGCATCTGGCCACATTTGATTCTCTTATAGTAGTGTTATTCACACTTTTCTCCCTTCTGTTAAGCTTTGTTCTGGCCATTAAAAACCTCTTCCAGGAGTTTGACAAATCAAAATATCCAAAATTACTGCTGTGTTTTTAAGTGGGAATGAGGAGAGAAGAATGACATTTCAAACTGCACTGAGGTACCAGTCACAGTCCTTTGCCACTCAGAATGCCTAAAAGAACCTCAGCTCTAACCCACGGCCCACAAGGAGCAACTCTCTGTTCTCCGCAGTTCAAAGCACAAATGCTCAGAAGTATAATCTCCACTAAGATGCACATGCCAAGTGCAGAAGGAAAATGCCATGCATTTTTAAAACACCTTTTAAATACTCCAGCCATAAACACCCTCTCTAAGCCATCACATCCATATCCTGACACTGTGGGTCATATCTTCTGGTGTGGTCTGGCTGCTTTGTGACTCCTGCTTGCAGGGTCTGGCTGTGGCGGCGACCTATCCAGACCCAGCCGGATCATTCCAGTGTAAGAAGGATCCTCTGGGACAAAACATTAGCAGAATGGCTTCTACCTCCTTCCACCCCTGATGCTGGGGTAGTGGGGTGTGGCTGGGGAAAAGGCGTGTAGCTGGTATGCTCCAATGCTGCACCAATCTGTCGCTGCCTTTTTGGTTCTCTTGGGACCATTAGCACCCAATGTAAATTAGAGCAGCCCTCCGTAAGGGGACCAGCCCTGTATAGAGCTATCACAGGAGCTGAACAGAGCAAAGGTGAACTTTATACCACTTTTTATTCCTTCCTCCCCACATGCACTGCATTCTCCTTAGCCATAGCCGAGGGTTTGGCCCTGTGTGTCAGGATTGATGTTATCTGACAAATGGCTGGAAGCGTGGGCCTGGGCAGAAAAGTGACTGTAAAAATGGCTCCTCTTTATGCAGCTATTCTGCTTCCTGTCTGTATCTAGGGTCAGTTCCACTTCATTTTCTGACACAAAATACGTTTTTACCAGAGATGGGCCCAGGTCACAAAGTTTTATGTGAATTTCCCGATGTTCTAGGCTCTTCAGATCAGGCCAATCTCAGTGTTTCTCCTTCTAGCCCTGCAGAACCAACACCGCTAATGGAGATGGAACAACAGGAATCTGCTTCTTGCAGTATCAACTCAATTGTTAATGGAGGTCAAGTCCAAACATTGTTACTGGAGATAATGTATGAGCCAGAAGCAACACTAACTTTTGACTCTCAGATCCCAGGGGGTGGAGTTGCAGGGCTGGGAGTCAGAAAGTCCAGCTTTTCCATTTAACTGAGCAAAGCCAACCCCGTGACACTGGCACACATTAAGCATGGAGCTGCAACAATGCCTTTTACACAGTCACTTTTCAGAGTAGCACAACACTTTAGATTGGGTAGACAGGTGCCTCATGACTGAACAGGTAGACAATAAAGACGACCGACAGGTGATGATGGCTTCTTAGCAGTACTCTCAGAGCTAGGGATTCAATTTTGGAATAATTTTATTCCTTCTTATTAATAATAGCTGGAAATGTGTCTAAAAGGCGTTGTGACGGATGACACACAGTTCTCTGCTTGTCCTTCAGAGCGCTCCCTGTGATCTAGTGAGCTGTTTCTGAGTGAGTCTTTTCGAGTCTGATACATGATATCTGATACTTTGGTGCCCTCTGCTGGTTCTTTCCAGAACAGCTAGCAGTTGAAACATTCTTTGTGTTCAATACAACCAGAGACTCAGCAAAATTCTTCTCTCAATGATACCAGTGCAACCCCTTTAGTTTGAATATAGTTCTATTGGTGTAAGACAGGAGAATTTGGCCCCCAGGGCGTGTCCTAGGTTATTAGGAACTGAACTAAGTAACACATTATCCCAGTATACCAATTGGGCTTAGAGCTGGAGTCATCATTTCTCTGCATCTGGGCATCAGGGCTCTCTTCTCTGTCATGTTCTGTGCCGTGCAAAGCACTCAACAAGTAATACATCATAGTATTAGTAATTACCCAGTGGTCTTAATGGAACAAGGTTCAGGCAGATTCATTCACTTCCTGTTACCTTTGTGATCTGTACTTCACTCTTCTATCAAGTCCATCTACTATGCCTGCCGGGCTCTCTGTTGATCCAGGAATTGATCGGTGGAAACCCATCAGACCAAGAGTACAATGCAAACAGGCATCCTGTGTGGAGTAGTTTAATGGCCTTACTGAAATGGTTAGCAGAAGGAAAGGCTCCCAGTCTGCGGATGGAGAAATTGCAAGCCCGAAGAAGAGCTCTCATTGATTCAAGGATTTCTTATTGCCCTGTCATTGCATACTACAACCAAGGAGCACAGCTTTCAGTAACCTTAGAGGGTATTGCAGCTGGTCTTGAAACTGTTTTAAGTTTAAAACCCATTTATTTAGAGTGCACATTGGACCAGATGCAAGTATATGTTGTGTTGGTTCCTCTAAATGACAAAGTAAATGAGTTAAAAGATCTCACTGTACATGCTTTCACTTCTGTAGACCTGGTGTCAAATACTGCCTGAGATAACAAATGAAATGGAGTTACACATCTTAACCTGGTACCTTGTGGACGTTTACTCACTCACCAAAAACATAGAACAATATGGCACAGTTCATGGCATTTGAAAGGGCTAGAGCTGGAACAGCAAGGGGTGCTGCAGGACAGGGTCCAGGCAGAGACATGCAGGGACGATACAGGTCTGGGCTGAGATGCATCAGCAAAGATGCTTTTCTTCCTTAAGGTTTGCAATAGTGTTTATGAGTGCAGTACCAAAGGGCTGAGCTGGGCACAGGACTGGGAGAGGGGAATCATGGTGAGGCAGCTCTGAGTTGCATCAGAAGAAATGTGTGTTTGGGGAGCCTCACCGTGGAAAAAGCAAGACATGCTGTAGGTCAGGATTGAAATGGCAGAACTGTGTGGAGGGAGCATCTGCCTTTTTTTAGACAGCTAGTTCTTTAATTGCACAGATGTTAAATCGACCTACGCATTTTTAGTAAAAATGGATAAACCCTCCAGGACCAGACTGAGCCTTGAGCTCAGAGCTGGGCAGCCCGCTCCTCTTACCTGCACAAACTGCTCCAGGGCTTGCTTGTCCAAGCACGTGTAGTTCTGCAGGAACTTGAGTTTCTCCAGCTGGAATTGGTCCCGAGACTGGGCCTCTGCCTGCTTCTCCAGCAGCTGGAACACCATGGCCCCCAGGAGGAGGTAAAAGAGATACCCCAGCACCAGCACCAGAGTCCAGTTGATCCGCCGGCCCCGCACCACGAGGTGGGACATGCTGCTGCTGTGAGGTGGCAGGCAGCTCTCCCTTCTGAGCACTCACTGGGTTAATGTGCCGCGAGGCACACTGCCCCCAGCACCAAGGAATCACACGGTCTGTTTAAACAGCTTAAGGGCATCAGGCCTGTATGAAATGAAACGAGTGCAAATAGCATTCATCCCCCTTCATCTTGTCTTCAGCCAGGAATGTACTAACTGGTGAGCCCTTGCTAGGTAACACGAATGTTAATCAGAACGCTTTACCCTTATAAAGTATCTTTTCCTCCAAGAATCTCAACAGGCGTTACAACTCTTGATGGCTGAAGCCCCACAAAACCCCTGTGAGGTGGGCAGCATTCTCCTCATTTTCTAGAGCAGGGAACTGGGGCCAGAGGTGGTAAGTGACTTACCCAAAGTCACACAGTGAGTTGATGGCAGAGCCAGGAAGAGACTCTCACAGTCTTGACTTCCAGCACCTTGCTCTAACCACTAGACTTCAGTACAAGGCAGCGCTATAATCTCTCTAGTTAGAGGAGACTCCCCAGAACAGAGAAGAGCATGGAGCTGAAGGCATTGAAAAGTCAGTAGCTGTAGGCTGTACCATACAAACATTGGTGGCATCACTGAACACAACAGGAGGAAGCTCACAAACATGCTGAGTAAAGCTTGGTGGCAAAGCAGAGTGTCGAGCAAGTTCAGTCCTCTCACTGCCTGGCTTGCTGGTTCCAAACTCTTTATCGGTGGACTCCACGCCTGGAAAAGCCCTTAGTCTGTAGCTTCAGGGAATGATTCACTCATCTTTGCTGCTGCCGCTCTCCAGGTTGCCCTTTTAATCCAAATGCACAAGGGGAAGGAGGGCTAAAGGTTAATCATTAGCTAAAACGGTCCCACAGACTCAATCATGGGAGTCTTAATGATTTTCATGCACTGGAAGGGAGCTGGAGTTTTGTATTTTACAGGAGAAAGAGCCAATGGTATCTTGGCCAAAATGTGGCTGAAAGAAAACACAGCCAAGGCAAGAAAGCCACGTCCGGTGCTGTGGTTTTGTTATCAAACCTCCTTTCTGTTCAAATGCTCTGGATAATGGTTTCCTTCCTTTGCTTAGTGTTTAGGGTTTTTTCACCAGCCTTGAAGTGGTGCTTGGGGAAGTAGACTAAAGGCTGTGACGGGTCACATCCCCTTCTGGGAGAATCTTCACATGCTTCATTTGAACGGCTGTTTGTAAGAGCCAAATCCTGTTGTCCCATGTCAGAATGAGGGTTGGCTGACTGGCAGCAGACTGGGTGTAGCTCAGCCTCGGAAGCTCCTGAAAAGCTGCCTTACGAATATAGCACCTCTTGGACTTGGCTCAGAGCATAGGTGGCTGCTCTGTTGCTGGGTGGCTGAGAGGGGAGGAGGGGGCCTGGTAGAGAGACGCCATACTAGAGGACCCTCCAGAGGGTTAGAGTCTCTGTTCTCTGGTGATTCCTCAGCTGAGAAGAGGGAGAGAGGAGCCAGAAGCTGAAGTGAGATTGATATTGCCAAAAAACAACAAAACCTCCCAATGCAAATAGTAAAGCAAATGGTCTAGAGACACTGAACCGCTAGCTTGCTCCACCGCTGGAAGCAGAACTTCTGGTGGCTACAGTGAGGGCCAGGGCTTAGTCCTAGGGAGGGATAGCTCATGGGGGGAGGGATAGCTCAGTGGTTTGAGCATTGGCCTGCTAAACCCAGGGTTGTGAGTTCAATCCTTGAGGGGGCCATTTAGGGATCTGGGGCAAAAATTGGGGATTGGTCCTGCTTTGAGCAGGGGTTTGGACTAGATGACCTCCTGAGGTCCCTTCCAACCCTGATATTCTATGATTCTATGACCCATAGCAACAACCGCTGTGTTTTCTCCGCTTGCACACAGGAGAGGCACAGCCTATTTGTTATGGATTGTGGGGGCTGTTGTACACACGTGATCTGGGACCAGATTATGTGAGAGATTCCCTGTCAGAGTGGCTGCAAAGCACTTGCTACTGCAAATCTGCATACTGAATGTCTGATAGCTGGGCTCTTTCATTTCAACAGAGCAGGAGGCTGTGCTCTCTCACCAGAGGGGCCCTTGCCTCTGGGAGCTCTTCCTCTTGGCAGAGCCATCCAAACCTAAAGTTAGCAGCTTTCTGGGATTGCTGCCAATCCATTTATTTTGCTGAGCATTTGATGAACTGGGTTAAATTCCCACAATTGAAGAAGTAGTCATGGTGAAATGTGTGACAGAAATTAGTTAAATGAATGACCAACGAAACAAATGGTCTGCGCAAACCAGTCTAGAACCTTTCTTCGGTTAGAAAGAGTTCAGAGATGACAATGATCCACGTTCCCTAACAGGCCTTGAATTCTTTTCAACAAGGGGACCCAATTATCAGACTTCGAAGCCTAAATCAATATGTCCTGGGAGAAACATCTGGCGATGCTGGTGGAGGAAAGATGGTTGCATGAGAAGGAAAAGTCCAAATAGGTATGGCTGTTATGGGTGAGACTCTTAAGTGTCTGGGGCTTTGATAAACTGAACCTCCAAATTTGTTGAGGTTTGTTCATCACAATACTTGAGACACTTGTAGCTGAACTGCCTTATGCATGCATCAGAGATGGACCCCATTTGGTTGGGCTGAATGAAAAGGTTTCTAATGGCCTTTGATAGGAGGCGATATTATCTTTAATAATTAACTATTACTTAAAAAGCATTTCCAAAAAGTAGGCACCAAAAATCAATTAATTGAAAATAAAATGTACAAAGCAGCTGTGGCAAAGTTGAAAAGAGACCTGGAACATATGATAAGAGATGTCCTGAGGATGAGGGTTTCAGTAGGAAAAAGAAAAAAGCAAATCGATTGCGTGTGCAAGAGAGAAAATGCAGAGTAAATACACAGTTGGGGATGAGGCGCTTTCTGGCTGAATGAGCTTGGAGATAAGTGCAAGGACAAAATTGCACAGCGGCCATTTAACAAAGATATTTTCACATGCATACACAGCTCCATGCAAGTGAACAGAACAGTGTGTTCTGAAACTTGTCGAATAAAACACGAGAGAAAATGGTCACGCTGTGTCTGCCCCTGTCATATCCTCCCATGGAAAAATCACATTTCTGATGAGGAATCGATTAGAGATCTGTCCCCAGCAGAGACAGTTGTAGGGCTTAAGGAATGCCTCTTGGATTTTGTTGGTTTTGCTCTAGAATCTGTAAATGTCAATGTATTTCTTTTTTCCCCTTGATCAGTATAACCTCCCCAGTTCCCAACCAATTGTTACCACTGACACATGGATTTTCAGTTTCAAAATGTTTTAAAGACACTAAAAATGGAGTGAGAAAACCTGTGATTTGAAACTTCTCCCATTATTAGAGACAAAGGATGGGAGAACTCAGTTGTGTTTATCATTTATTGGTTATAGTATCGTAGCATCTAGCAGCCCTGGTGACGGGCCAGGACACCACTGTGCTAGTTGCTGTACAAACACACAACAAAAAGATGGTCCGTACTCTAGAGAGCTTAAATCTCTAAGTAAACCCTCTGGATCTTTTTTTTTTTTTTTTTTTTTTTTGGAGGGGGAGAGTTGCTGCCCTTTTTTTTTGTTTTGTTTTTTGTTTTTTTGAGTTTTTCAATACAGTTTTCTCCTAGATTGAAACCATTGTTTTCCAAGGGAAGCTCATGCAATGGAATTTGTAAAGAGTCTCACTGGAAAGGTCTTCTTGTCCTAGTTCTAGGTTACACCAGGGTGAACAAAAACCCAACCCAAACCAGAAGTCCCCAATCAGCAGCCCAGAACTCATGTTTTGCTAGACCCAAATGGAATTCAAACCTACAATTTTGGAGTTTAAACTGAGAACTCATGATGTCTGAGTGAGTTCTGAGTTTGGTAGAATGAGCTCACCACAACCCTCTTGCCCCAAGTGAGACCAAAATATTGTAAGGCCTCCACATGACAAGAATTCAATAAAGGAATGTGCTAAAATAAGATTGGAAACCTCCTTCTGATGACCAGATGAAGTATAAGGTCTAATCCCACTTCTTTTGTTGTTCTTTGTGTACAGATTTTTTTTTAATCACAGCTAGCTGGGATGGGAACAGATTAACCTATCACTGGCAAACATACACTTCTGAGCCTCTACCTTCTACTATGAATAACAACAAACAGTCGATAAACTGAAAGAAAGGGGAAAAATACACTTCAGTGATGTTCCCTTCCATACATGCCACTGCAGTAAATTCCCATCCTAGACTTTCCACGTATTGTTGTTGGAGAAGGAAATGGTTTCTTCATCCAGTGTCCTCCTTTCACCTTGGCTTTGATTGGAATAGCAAAATGAGTCTTAGCTCTGTGTGAGGACTACTTCTGCCAGCCAATCCACTGGCGCAGACTGAAAGAACTTCACTCTCTTATGTGAGTGGCATTGCGACCTGGCACATGGGGTCGCAATATGATGGAGGGGCAGCTGGGACAAATTTGAGTGTCAGGGGAAGTGCGACTCTGGGCACTAGGTCACAATGTCACTCATTCAAATTTGGGATGGCAGCCCTCCATCGTGACGGAGAGGTGCCGGGGCCAAATTTGAGTGGTGGTGCGACCCTGTGTGCCAGGTCACAACACCGCTCATTCAAGTGGGTGAAGTTCTTTCTGTTTGCAAGCAAATCTGCATTGGTTAACTAAAACAAAATGTACTTCTTTCCTCCCTCCCGACTCCCCCCATGAATTTGGACCTAAGGCATGTTCCTAGTTTGCCGATGTGCTAATCTGGCCCATGCATTAAAATCTGGTCCTGAGCTCGGAAAAATTCTAGGGCTTTACAAAAACATTTACCATAAAAACTGAACTTGGGAGGCTCCCAGCAGAAATCTCATGAGAACGACTCGTGCAATTTCAGAGCTGCGGGTCCAAACTTGAACCCAAGCATGGATTCAGTCTTGACTCTGAGCCCTGAATCCTTGCCCAAATCTAACTTGGATCCAGATCTGAATGTTTCCTTCTTGGCTCATCTCAACTACTATTAATAATAGACCTTCGCTGTTCCATTTGGGCGTGAAGGATCACTGACCCCAAGTGGCCCAGACTATGACACAGAGACCGTGAGATCTTCTGCAAAGCATGGACACCTATATGATTTCTAGGGTTGTGATCCACTTGACAAATCACGTTACACTAGCTACACTAAACAAATGAAATCTCCCAAATCCCCCAATTCTGTTGAGTCCATCTCTGGCATTGCTCTCAAAATTCCAAGTCCTAAACATGGAACACGGGCTTTCAAAATATAGGACAGCTGCAAAATAAAGGACACACCTAAAAAAAAAATAGCCAAGGAAGCTTAAATTGATGTTTAATGTTAGTTTCTTTAAGGTAAGTAACACTGCCCATAACTTCAGTTTCCTGATTCCGCATTTCCAGTGCCAAAAGCAATACTGTAATGAAAAGCGGGATAACAGCAGGCCTGTGTGGGACAGAGGTAAATTTGGATCTAAAATGAGTAATGAGGTGCAGCTGACAGTTATGTTGGCTGATCCTGTGTGGCTCAAATTGCTGATGTGACAGGATGCTTATGACCAGTTTTCTGGCACAGGTTTCTCTGAACAGAGCACAAGGTGACAATCTGCATTCAAGGATACAGTGGTTCAGTGGGGTTTTGCTTCTGGCCGGAACAACTATGCACATCTAGTTGTTGAATTGTTTCAATTTTCCTTTTATGATGAGAGTGGTTTTTATTCCCTCAGGCTTTGTCTACACTAGCAAGTGTTTGCTGGTACAGCGATAGAGGTAGAGCTATACTGGCAAGCCCTCCTTGTGTAGATGCAGTTTATACCAGCTTTTGCTGCGATAGCTGAAACCAGTTCCTCAAACAAAATAAGCTATAGTGGCAAAAGCACTGATTTAGTCATACCCCCAACCAACATAGCTACCATGACAAAACTTTTAAGTGTTGACAAGGCTTAAGTTTCACAGCAGGAGTATGAGAACCTAGAGAGCACTCCTTTGAGGTGCAATAAACATGAATATCATGAACATACTGATTCTTCATGCATGACACTGTCCTCTGGCAAGTCTCTGGCCTGGATTTTGATCTCACGTCAGTTTTATACTCATGCAATTTGATTTACTGACATGTATCAATGCAGGTGGGGGGGAAGAGGACCCTCTCTTTTCGAAGAAATGGATGGATGAAAGAAGTGGCAAAGTTTTGATTATGCTTTTCTCACATAATTTCCACAAACAAATACCTGTTTCCTTAAATCTTACTGTTGCTCTGTCTCTGAACATTGGATCAGGTTGTTTCAATTCCTCACAGAGATAAACTCTTAAAATTACAAAGTATCTTCAATTCGTGCAAGGCATCAATACACAGCCCTAAGTGCAAGTATGCTTATTATAGCATTTGTGTTGAGTAAAGAGCTTCAGATATTGAAGGACATGTCTAGAGGGCCATCTCAACTGCAATGCCCCTAAGAACAAAGAAAAGTAGCGGTAGACGTTAAGAATTCCTAGTTTTATTGTGCTGGCCTCAGATCGAGTCATTGGTAATAACTAGTATTATAATTCTGTGTGATGCTGGCCACACTGGTGAGGTTCCGTAACAAATATTAGAGGAAGTGAAATGGAAAAAATTGGAAAAAGACCATTTACAATTATTTAAACCAAACCCAAAAATGATTAATGTAAAATCATATTAAAAATAGAAATTGGATTTTTTGTGGTTATTAATAAAATGAACGTGGAAAAGAAATACATTCTATATAGAGACATCAAATGTGCCTCAGAGCACAAGTCATGCCTGGAGTTTCATCTTGTCAACATCCATGTTCTCCAGTTGAGCAGATAGAACAATTAGCATTTACAAAAGCTTAACTCTTTATTTGGCTGAAATGGCTTCGGTTTATACTATTGATACTAAACACTTCCATTCTAAGATTGGCTGAACTAGAAGAAGAGTAACAGCTCACAGAGAGAGGATGCTACAATACATACTGGTGATGCCATATGTGTGAATCTCAGTATTTGATTCCTAGGCCTATGTCATCATGGGTTCAATCCTCTTTACAGGAGTTGCTAAGCCTGCGGCTGTATCATCTTTTCCTCAGAGTTCCTGTAGCTATTGTGGCCTGGAAGCAGTGGAAGGGGGGTGACCAGGGGTAAGAGTTGGTGAGCACAAGGCATCCACATGGGTGTCTCTGGCCTCTGTGTGGAGCCCTGGGGATTCACCACAAATGGGAGCAGGCTTTGTGGCCCTTTCCATGAATGTGTGGACACACTTTGGCCCTCCCGGAAGTGATGATGCTATTGGGGAGCTCAGTGAAGATCCATCTTCTCCTCTGGTAAAACCTGTGGAAGGGGATGTGAGTGTAGAAAATGTCTGTGTTGTACCACAAGAGGGGATGATGTGGCCCCTGGTGCTTGGCACAAGGTCCTCCTGGGAACATCTGCATGGCACCCAGCACTGTACTGCTACTGCCCCAAGACATCTCTGCAATCAGGGTCTTTCGATTTAGAAGACAGCTTGCTCTGGTTGGAGACGTTAAGTAAACAGAATTTACTATATCTACAAGTTTGCATAACCACTGGCTAGATATCACGGTCAATAGACAGTACTCAGTCATGCACAAAAACCTCTTTACTTAGAAAAACTGTTTAACAGGTGGCTAGGCAGGCTCAAATCCAAATATAAACGGATGCCACTGACTGTACCTTCCTCTTGGTAAACACCAGGGCCCTTTCCAGTGACTCAGGAGATTATCTGAAGAGGGACTATCAAGACAGGTAGCATTAGTATGGTACAGTCAACCCAACTGTCATACAGAAATAGGAGCTATCTAGAAGGTGCAGTCTTTATGGGGTGGTCATTGAAAAAATGGTGGACAAGTAATTTTGGATTAATGAGTAAGCACTTAAGATGTGCAACTTTTTGTGTTTTGGGTCCTCCAGAGCAGGAAGAACTATGTCCCTTCTGCTACAAGTTATCAAAACCTCAACCCCCCACTTCCTCGCTGATGATGAATAACCATAGACTTGACCCCCACTTCAGCTGGTGCTTGCTAAATTCTTTGCAAAACATACTGATTTCTGTGGCACTCATGTTGATTTTTGCAATAAATGGAAATGCATGGAAATACACTGCTTTTTTAAATAATAGATTACATTATTGATCATATTTTAATTGTTCATTTGATGAAAACCTGTGGCTTTGGGTATTTTCCAATTCATTGCACAATTTTCAGTTGCTGCAAAATTTAGTACCATCTGAAGTTGAAGTTTATGCCCTGAAGAATACATAACTCCTACCAATCAAGTTATCTGTATTTTGTACATGAATAACAAAGAGCTTTCAGATTTCATTACTGCAAGTTGCTCAATAGCATGAAACGCAGTGGTTTCAGTCTGAAACTATGTACATTTTAGAAACTAAATTTTGCTTTTATGTTTTAAATTTGCTTGAATCTGAAACTGAAAGTGAGACATGGGGTTGCAAAATGAGGTTATACAAAGAACAGTATTTGCAACAAAACATTAAAACTTTACATTTACATTTTCATATTTTGTTTGGATTCTGCAAAAATTGCCTTGATTTTACTTTAAACCTGCAAGATATCGTTGTTTTGGTTTTTTTAAACTTTGACATTTTGTGGACGATACATTTTTACATTAAATTTAATGTATCCAAGTGAAAGACCTAAAATTTCTGGAAACTTTGATTTATGAAATTTCACTTCAATGCAGATCAGTTTTCATATTATAATTCGTGATCTCAAAATTTCAGGCATTTTGTATGAAAACTGCCTTTCTCACAAAAAACAAAACAAAACAATAAAAGTGATGTGCTGGCATTAATCAATGGTCCTGAATAAAACTACTAAATTTCATGACCCAAATATTTACTATTTTTGCACAGCACAACTGTGAAACTCACCTGAATCAAACCCAACAATGTTTGTACAAACACCTGTGGACAAAACTGTTGAATTTCATATAACTATATTCATAGGCTTCCAAAGTACAATCAGAAAAAGAGAAAAAACTGCATCAGCAGCAAAGAAATGTTCCACTTATAGTAGTGATGGAAAAGTGGTTTTAAAAAGTGCTAACTAATTGTGATGTTTTACAAAATAACCATAACATTCCCAATAAACAAAACGTTTTTTTCCCTGTCTCATTGCTTCAGTTGGGCTTGATCTTTTTCCATGCTGAAGAGATGATTGCACAGGTGTGACATACACAAGTCATTCATTTTTTCTCAGTCAAGCTGCAGACCCAAAGTGGTGAGCTGTTCCTGGTTCTTAAAGAGAGAAGGCGGGGCAAGAGGAGAGATTTTTGAATTGTCCATTTTTCTTCATTTACAGAGGGAGTATTGGAGTGCAACAAGAAATTCACTTGTTCCCCAAGCCTGAAAGCAGATAAGGACACTGTTAATCAGACTGTAGTTCAAGACATTGTCATCGATTTTAAACCAATGGCTACTCCACAGACAAAAACAGATGCAGGGCAAGAAGAGGTTTGAATCCAAGAGTTTTAGGCCAGCATTTCATTGACCTCCCAACTGTTTTGACTTCAATATCCCAAGAATGAACGGTGAAACAAATGTTTATGCTCACAGAGCAGCCCTTTGTCAGTAACTTTACGAGCTATGTTTAATGTTAGCAACCCCAGCAAGCTACTCCAAGGCGGCTTGATGAACAGAGAGATATCCAAACGAGCGAAAAGTACTGCATGTGTGCCTGCTTTAATTAATGTCTGTTTTAAAGCTCAGAGACATGAATGGCAATGATCTGTGAGCGCCTAACTAATCTCCCCCTGGGACCCCTTCAAAGAGGCCATTTTCCACTGTATTACTTTCATTAAGGATGTTGTGCATTCCCACGCTGATGCTTTTTCTATTTATGAAACTTGTTTTCCACACCATTGGCCTCTGCACACATTTTATCCTCTCTTTTCAGCTAATACAAAGCAGAGCCTTTGATGTGTTTCTGGGCTATTGATATCATGGAGCAGTTTCAAAGGGCCAGGGTCATTGAGGGAAGGGAGAGGAAGTATGATGACATTTTCCAGGCCTTAGCAGACTTTGGTTTGGCTCAGACAATGTTTTCTGCTGGAGTCACCTGCAGGGATTTCCCATGAAGAAAACCAAGCTCCATGAGTGAAATGGAACAGTCTTGGAGAAAGCACCATGATGGAAAAGAGCTCAAATGTTTACAGAATGGATAAGCCTAAAAAGGTTTGGACTCTGGGTACGCAGTATGGCTTAGTGGATAGAGCACTGGGCAGGGACTCAGAACACCTGGGTTCCATCTCTGGTTCTGCCACTAGCCTGCTGGGTGACCGTGGGTAAGTCATTTCACCTCCCTGTGACTCAGTTTCCCCATTTCTAAAATGGGAATAATGATACTGATTTTCCTTGCAAAGTGTCTGAGATCTAAGACGTAGTTATTATTATTGTCCACTTTCCCAAAGCACTCACTTTGATCAATTCCCTCTTCCTGCCTACTCAGCTTCCTCTGAACTTTACCTGAGATTTCTTTACCTAATAAACACTGCTCTGGGCCCTCTCCTTTTCCTTTGCCCTGGGCCCAGCTGCTCTCAAAATCCTCTGTTAGTTAATCCATGAACAGTCACTGCAACAGTCACTATTACTGTCTACTGCCTTTAGCCTGAATGCATGTGTGGTTAAGACTTCCTTTGTATTGGGAAGCACTGGTGGTGAACGTCACGAGAAGCAATGGAGAACAGAGATAGCAGGATCATAAGACAAGGGGCTCTCGGAAAGGTGCGGGTGTGTCTGAGGGATGCGGAGAACTGAAATCATTTAGGGCCAAATCCAATCATAGATTCATAGATATTAAGGTCAGAAGGGACCATTATGATCATCTAGTCTGACCTCCTGCACAATGCAGGCCACAGAATCTCACCCACCCACTCCTGCGATAAACCTCTCACCTATGTCTGAGCTATTGAAGTCCTCAAATCATGGTTTAAAGACTTCAAGGAGCAGAGAATCCTCCAGCAAGTGACCCTGGCCCCATGCTACAGAGGAAGGCGAAAAACCTCCAGGGTCTCTGCCAATCTGCCCCGGAGGAAAATTCTTTCCCGACCCC
Source organism: Natator depressus (assembly GCF_965152275.1). Lineage (NCBI taxonomy): Eukaryota > Metazoa > Chordata > Testudines > Cheloniidae > Natator > Natator depressus. Next base: position 152,722,698 of record NC_134236.1, read on the forward strand.
AAATATGGCGATCAGCTGAACCCTGAACCCATATGGGCAAGATTCACCAGCCAGATACCCAGGAAAGAATTCTCTGTAGTAACTCAGATCCCACCCCATCTAACATCCCATCACAGGACATTGGGCCTATTTACCATGATTATTTAAGGTTTCAGAGTAACAGCCGTATTAGTCTGTATTCGCAAAAAGAAAAGGAGTACTTGTGGCACCTTAGAGACTAACCAATTTATTTGAGCATAAGCTTTCGTGAGCTACAGCTCACTTCATCGGATGCATACGGTGGAAAGTGTAGAAGATCTTTTTATACACACAAAGCATGAAAAAATACCTCCCCCCACCCCACTCTCCTGCTGGTAATAGCTTATCTAAAGTGATCACTCTCCTTACAATGTGTATGATAATCAAGTTGGGCCATTTCCAGCACAAATCCAGGTTTTCTCACCCCTCCTCTCCCCCCCCCCCACAAACTATTACCAGCAGGAGAGTGGGGTGGGGGGAGGTATTTTTTCATGCTTTGTGTGTATAAAAAGATCTTCTACACTTTCCACAGTATGCATCCGATGAAGTGAGCTGTAGCTCACGAAAGCTTATGCTCAAATAAATTGGTTAGTCTCTAAGGTGCCACAAGTACTCCTTTTCTTTTTATGAATATTTAAGGATCAATTAATCCTGTGTAAGAAGGGTGTGCTGGTCCTGGGTGAGAAGTGAACAGAGGCCTCCACCTGGCTTTTGAAGGAGAGCTCAGAGGGGGACCCATCTACTGCACCTGGTGGACAATTTGCTGGCTAGGAACTTTGCTAGGCCCCAGTGCATATACTGTAATGTACAGTGCTTGGCAGGCTGTACACTTCTGTAAGCCACACTGTACCTTCTAAGTCATCCTACCCTGCACTGCCAGGCTGGTTGTGGTAAGCATCCTGCACGTGGTACCACACTTATCTCCATAGTGTTTATAACTGAACTTTAACACAGTTTAAAATGTGTTGACCATCCTCTGTTCTGCAGGCGTCTCTTTCAGACACAGGTGGGCCTGAAACTTAAGTTTATCAGTTTTGGTAATGCCTAGCCTTCTTTGAGATCCACACATGATGCTACGTGATAGCCTATAGACAAACAACAAGCAGGTTAGGAAAGGCAGCTGACAGATTCATTCTTGATGGGCTTTCAGAAATTATTTCATGACAAATTGTGCCCTTGTAATTTAAAGTTCATTTTTTGTATGTTACAAACGGGATGAATCTTGGACCTTCTAAAAGCCTTAGATGTTTGCTTTAAGTGTTGCTTTTTTCTGTAGCCTGGCTCGTAGGTGAGCTGCCTACAAATTCAACTTTAACGTCTCCAGAAGAAGCTTGACAACAGCCTTACTAAGTTAAGACAAAAGGGAACCTAAACCCTAAGTGTGCTGAGTGTTTGCTTTGGATGGGCATAAGGTGGCTGGATCTGCAGCCTGTGTGTATTTACCTGAGAGTTATTCCTGATAAGCAGAGTGATACTAAAGCACCACTCTGTGATAATGCTAACACCATCTGCCAGGGGCTGATAGCTTGCAGAGTAATGCTGTCATCAGCACTTGAGTGGTGATGGAAAGTTATTGCTTCAGTAATCACTGCTGCTTTCATCTTCTCTCTAATTTGCTACTGTCATTAAAAACTGTTGTAAAAAAAAAACAGAGAAGAAACTTTTGTCTTTATTGTGATGAATTACTTCCAGGCCACCTCTGGGTGCCACTGCTGTGTGTTTACTGCCTTCTACCTACTGCCAGTTTTATTTACTCACACTGGAGAGTGAAATTTACTGTCCACCTATGACTACTCTTACCCTCTGATTTAGTGATATATATATATATATATATATATATATATACATATACATATAAACTGCTGTAGCAGAGAGCTCAGTTTGGCCTAGTACAGTTAGCAGGGTTTACCTTTCTTCTGCAGGAGATTCTGTCTGGCTTTAATGAAAGCAAGAATGTCAGCATCAGTCTGGCTGTCTCCAGTGAGTGGGATAGACGAACTTGAACTCCGGGGGGTCCTGAAATAAACAAGTATATTTAGGGACTCAGCTGAGTAAGCAGATTGATTCTATGTTCTCTATTCCTGTCCCCTTTTTTTCTGTTTGAAAAAAAGATAGATTTAAGGGCTTTCTCCTGAGGTTGTGTTGGCAGAAGCCAGCCTAAGTTAGGGCAAAATCAAGGCCACGGTGTTTAAACTTTCCAATCTGTATACGCTTTTAAAATACACCGGGATTCCCATAAATCTAACAAACTGCAACCTGTTTAGTTATTACATGCTCTCCTCTCACACACAAAGAGTTAAAAAATATTTTAATGTCAACCCACAGAAAATTACTGTCAAGCAGAGTTAAATAATGCAATGAGGTCACTAGAGAAATGGTGGGTGTATCTATGCAATGCGACTCTTTGCTACAGAACTGATGCTGCTATTAGCATTGGACAAATCTGTTGCACCTGTGCCTCCGAGAGGCAAGCTGAGTGAGCGTTCCATGGAATAGCATGTCAGCATGGATGTACATGTAGAACGAGATTGTGGATCACATGATGAACATGACATTTGCCAGCAGTCACTGCAACGAGGATAAGTCTAGGGGATAAACAGCAGCTTACTGCAATATCTTTTTGCCTATTTAAGTCCCAATCCTGCACTGAGTCCCTGTGCCCATGTGGTTAAGCCAGGACCTTACATTATAAACTCTTTGACACAAAGATCATGGGTCAGATCTTCAGCTAGTACAAAATGGCATGGCTCCATTGATGTAAATTTACACCAGCTGAAGATTTGGCCCTATGCCTTCACATTGGTTAATAGATGAACTAGTCCATAACTGGTACCATAATAAATACTACTAACATTTTCCAAATAGAAACTATCATAATCAAAGCACAATAAAAATATGGAAAGAAATCATGATTATATAGACATTCTACTTTTAAAAAAACTCTTTTCTAATTTTGGTTTTCTTGACAGCACTTAAGTAACTATTATGGCAGAATATAATCTTGGCTGTTATAGAACAGATGTCTGATACTGTGCTGCTAATTAAGTCTCTATCTGGTAAGTGGTGGTCTGCTGGCACAGAACCAAGATGGCAATTGTACAGAAATTGTTACAAACTCCACAAAATGTCTATATTTATCAAATTAACAAGGATATTCTAAAACTCCAACAGAGCACTATTTCTTAGGATGATCTTTCTAGTAGCTATTAGTGGAGACATCTCTATAAAAACTATAAGGACTGAGTAAAAACTGAGGACCACAGGGGAGAGTCAGATATTCTCAGTTAAGGAAGCAGATTACAACACACTTTGTCACATGAAAGTCAACTTCCTCCTTTATGACCTGGAGTTACTGTTGTGCAGCATCTCATGGGTTCAGACGTAGGCCATCAAGGAGCCATTACCAAGAAATTATTCAGCACAGTATAGTAACTAATGCATATAAAAGTTAACTTTTCTGTACCTTCTGCTAAATTTTGATTAGCAGCAGTGTTAACAGTGAAAAATGTACAGTACATAAGAGCAGGTGCTGCCTAACTTCCATTTTAACCTGTTTTTCCTTTTTCATTTCACACACACACACACATTTCTGAAACACTGATCTTTTGGGAAGAAATTTTCCATGCTTTGCCTCTTCCCAAAAATGGATTATTTTGGAAAATTTGAGGAAGATACCTTCTGCTCTTTTTCCTATTGTAAACAAATAAATAAATAAATGCTAACCACATCTTCTTACATACGGCTATAGTAAAAAAACAGCTTAAGTGTTAAACTTGAAGCACAGCAGGGTTATAGCTAGTTTTTTTTTGGAGTGGGGGGGAAGTGAACATAAACAAAAGTGATTCCAAAAAATCTCAGTAGCCTCTGCTAACAAATTCGTCGAGCATAAGGCAGCTATGCCTCCTTTGAGAAAACAATACAAATACTCACTACCCAGCCTGACAGACACAGGGGTTGTTGTTCTCAGTTGTTACTGGCATAATTTGCACAAAGAAGACTGTGAATGTCTTAAGGAAATACACACAGCAAAATCCTATTAAAAATTCTGCTGTAACACCCGGGGCTGGGGAAAAGCATGGTGGTGAAAAATATTATGGATCTCTTGATTTTAAGGTCTCTGCATCCTACGGTGGTCCACAAATTCTAAGATCCCCATTTAAAAACAAAAGAATATAAAAAGAGTCTTTTATGTTGTTATGGTATATGTTTCACAATATGAACCAGCAGAAAACTGCCTCCAGTCAAACAGTAAGTGCACGAAACGTGGGGAGTCACCTCTCAATATGGGTGCATGGGGTATAAGTGAGGACATAGCCTTGCCTTTAATTATAAAGTCAGATTCAAAATGAGCAGCTTCAGTATATTATTAAGAGACACGGAGAGATGACAATGGAACATTCAGGATTCTAATGCACTGGAGACAAAATGCCAGCCTACCTTACCCTCTGAATGGCACCAACATGCTCCCTACCTTGTATTTGAAGCTGAGTTGCTGATCCTGCTCAAGTTGTTTTTCCCACCACAATCTTCATTGGGGTTGACTCTACTGGTATCTGAAAAACTGGAGGTGGAAAATGGAGGGATAATTAAGAGTTTATGTGGAGGAAACTTCTGGATACATCTGAAATGACTACAATGAAGCTGGTTTTTAGAATGGTTTCAGAGTAGCAGCCGTGTTAGTCTGTATTCGCAAAAAGAAAAGGAGTACTTGTGGCACCTTAGAGACTAACCAATTTATTTGAGCATAAGCTTTCATGAGCTACAGCTCACTTCATCGGATGCATTCAGTGGAAAATACAGTGAGGAGATTTATATACACACAGAACATGAAAAAATGGGTGTTATCATACACACTGTAAGAAGAGTGATCACTTAAGATGAGCTAATACCAGCAGGAGAGCGGGGGGGGGGGAACCCTGTGTAGTGATAATCAAGGTGGGCCATTTCCAGCAGTTAACAAGAACATCTGAGGAACAGTGGGGGGTGAAGGGGGGGAATAAACATGGGGAACTAGTTTTACTTTGTGTAATGACCCATCCACTCCCAGTCTCTACTCAAGCCTAAGTTAATTGTATCCAGTTTGTTGGAGTCTGTTTTTGTAATTTTGTTGTAATATTGCGACTTTTAGGTCTGTAATCGAGTGACCAGAGAGATTGAAGTGTTCTCTGACTGGTTTTTGAATGTTATAATTCTTGATGTCTGATTTGTGTCCATTTATTCTTTTACATAGAGACTGGCCAGTTTGACCACCGTACATGGCAGAGGGGCATTGCTGGCACATGATGGCATATATCACATTGGTAGATATGCAGGTGAACGAGCCTCTGATAGTGTGGCTGATGTGATTAGGCCCTATGATGGTGTCCCCTCAATAGATATGTGGACACAGTTGGCAACGGACTTTGTTGCAAGGATAGGTTCCTGGGTTAGTGGTTCTGTTGTGTGGTTGCTGGTGAGTATTTGCTTCAGGTTGGGGGGCTGTCTGTAGGCAAGGACTGGCCTGTCTCCCAAGATTCGTGAGAGTGTTGGGTCATCCTTCAGGATAGGTTGTAGATCCTTGATGATGCATTGGAGAGGTTTTAGTTGGAGGCTGAAGGTGATGGCTAGTGGCGTTCTGTTATTTTCTTTGTTGGGCCCGTCCTGTAGTAGGTGACTTCTGGATACTCTTCTGGCTCTGTCAATTTGTTTCTTCACTTCAGCAGGTGGGTACTGTAGTTGTAAGAATGCTTGATAGAGATCTTGTAGGTGTTTGTCTCTGTCTGAGGGTTGGAGCAAATGCGGTTGTATCGTAGAGCTTGGCTGTAGATGATGGATCGTGTGGTGTGGTCTGGGTGAAAGCTGGAGGCATGTAGGTAGGAATAGCGGTCAGTAGGTTTCCGGTATAGGGTGGTGTTTATGTGACCATCGCTTATTAGCACCGTAGTGTCCAGGAAGTGGATCTCTTGTGTGGACTGGTCCAGGCTGAGGTTGATGGTGGGATGGAAATTGTTGAAATCATGGTGGAATTCCTCAAGGGCTTCTTTCCCATGGGTCCAGATCATGAAGATGTCATCAATATAGCGCAAGCAGAGCAGGGGCATTACGGGACGAGAGCTGAGGAAGCGTTGTTCTAAGTCAGCCATAAAAATGTTGGCACACTGTGGGGCCATGCAGGTACCCATAGCAGTGCCGCTGATTTGAAGGTATACATTGTCCCCAAATGTGAAATAGTTATGGGTGAGGACAAAGTCACAAAGTTCAGCCACCAGGTTTGCCGTGACATTATCGGGGATACTGTTCCTGACGGCTTGTAGTCCATCTTTGTGTGGAATGTTGGTGTAGAGGGCTTCTACATCCATAGTGGCCAGGATGGTGTTTTCAGGAAGATCACCGATGGATTTTAGTTTCCTCAGGAAGTCGGTGGTGTCTCGAAGATTGCTGGGAGTGCTGGTAGCGTAGGGCCTGAGGAGGGAGTCTACATAGCCAGACAATCCCGCTGTCAGGGTGCCAATGCCTGAGATGATGGGCCGTCCAGGATTTCCAGGTTTATGGATCTTGGGTAGCAGATAGAATACCCCAGGTCGGGGTTCCAGGGGTGTGTCAGTGCGGATTTGTTCTTGTGCTTTTTCAGGGAGTTTCTTGAGCAAATGGTGTAGTTTCTTTTGGTAACCCTCAGTGGGATCAGAGGGAAATGGCTTGTAGAAAATGGTGTTGGAGAGCTGCCTAGCAGCCTCTTGTTCATATTCCGACCTATTCATGATGACGACAGCACCTCCTCTGTCAGCCTTTTTGATTATGATGTCAGAGTTGTTTCTGAGGCTGTGGATGGCATTGTGTTCTGCACGGCTGAGGTTATGGGGCAAGTGATGCTGCTTTTTTGTTTTAACTACCAAAAACACCTCTTGCTTACAGGAATAAGGGAATTTTCTATCCAACTTATGTGATGATGGCACTTGCAGAGTGAATATGGCCACAAAAAAGCACTCTTAGGACTTAATGTTTTAGAGTGGCAAACAAGGTGGTAAAGAATCAGAGGACATTGCACCATTTCACTTTCTATGAAGGAGTTTTAATTTCACGATGGAAGATTTTGGTGTATTTTAGAAATACATTTTGTGAACCCTCTAAATTAATACTGAGCCAAATGTTGAGGCCTTAACTCAGTTTGTACCCAGCCTTTACTCAGGCAAAATTATTACTGAAATCAAAGGGAGACTGGATAAAAACTGAGCAAGGACCTACAGATCTGGCTTGTTGATCATAGCTTTGCTTATTGCAAAAGGGTGTAGCACATTCTGCCCCTGGAGAGATGCCATTATCAAGGGATCTCTCAATTAGGAAGGCAGATTTCTGCCATAAGATGTCAATTACCCCTTGTCCAGCAGCTTTCCTGTGTCTATGGGGTTAGTATATACAGCAGTATTTCTTATGCCAATACTAAGAGAGAATTACAACATGGTGTTATTCAGGAGCAGTGTGTTTCCGCTAGGTGGTGGGCTTGGTGTATTCCTGCTTTTTTAACCCTGCAGTAGTTCATTCACTTTGGCTTATGAATTGATATTTCTGGCAGAGAACTTGAAAAAGGAAAGAAATTTATTACTAATATTTTACTGTGTTACATTGTGCCAGGTTCAGTTTTGCAGAATATACTGTGCCCAAGAGTGTAAGTTATTTTCGAATGAGAAACTCATAGGTTATGGGGTTGAACATTTCTCTTTAACTCCTGAAGTCCTATACCATTGGTATCTGCCTACTGCATTGAAATGACACTCACTTTAAATTAATTAAATACAAAATGCAGCTTTCAATAAGTGTTTAATACTTCATGCTTAGCTCACCCCATTGTGTCTGGGTGTTACAAGGGCCTCAAGAGAATGGGTAATGTATGACATATTATTACTGTGATGCAATAACTAGGCACAAAGGAGTTCCACTTTTCTTCAGAGCTATCAGATCAATACAGGACTTTAGAACTTGAGTAAAATTTTCAAAAACATCTGAGTGACTTAGAGGTGAAGTCCCACTTTCAAATGTGACTTAGGTACTTAGGAGTCTTCTCTTTGACTTCCAACTAGAATTTGGCTCCTAAATTCCAAAGTCACTTTTGAAAATAGAACTTAGGCTTCTATATCAGTTAGGTGCTTTTGAAAGTTGTTCCCTACAGTTTTCACTCTGAACATACCTGAGGTTTATTTGGGTTGCATTAGAAAGGTATCAGCCTCCTTTCTGACAGGGTCTTGGAAGGCACAGACAGGCCAAACTGCTGATTTCAAATCTTATGAGTTACAGGGTTTCTGGGAAGTTGAAGGGAGCGAGGTATTCTGTGTAGAGTGGGCAAAACATTTGCAGCAAGATTCAAACTGCTTGAAATTTGAGCATTTTTAGTGACTTGAGTTTTGTGGGTAGTCTTTTCCCCACAAATGAGCTCAAATGGAAATTCACCAACAGAGGATTTTTTCCTCAGAGACAAGGTGGGTGAGGTAACATTTTTTATTGGACCAACTTCTGTTGGTGAGAGAGACAAGCTTTCAAGCTACACAGAGGTCTTCTTCCGCAGACACATTACAATACCCACAAATGTTCCGAATTGTGACATTTCAAGGGCATGAAAAATGGACAAAATGCAAAATGCTACAAAAACGTTGTGAAAATATTTCCCCAGTTTCACACAATACCTATACAGCTAGTGACTCCTGCAATCCAGGGAAAGAAATGTAAAGACAATAGCAGGTAAGAAATCATCAGAGAACGTGCAGGACCTGAGATTATCTCCTGTGGAATGTAAATTGAAAGTAGGGGGCCTCAAGGACAAAGCTAGAGAGTTAAAGGGTCTGTTGAGGTCAAGGAGAAAGATTTGGATGTCCATGGAGTCTGTTGGAGTTGGAGAAAGGGAGTTGGGTGAAGCAAAAGGGATTGGATAACATTAAGAGATAGAGATCTGACTGAGCTGGAAACAGAAGTGGAGACAGAAATGGGAGAAGGGAACCCTCCAGAGCTTCTGAGAAGATTTGTATGAGAACCAAAACTTTCTAGACTCAATGAGAATGCAACATCATGTGAACAGTTCCATCCTTCACTAGCAGTTAATCTAAATATTCAGCGAATAAAGTTGAAAATACAAGAATCTGATAAACTTCCTAAATAAAAACCAATGTGAGAGAGGAATCGTCGAATGCCCATCCACCAGGATGAACTGAATACTATCCTTGTGTTTTGGTGTGGAGCAGCAAAGGAGTACTGAGCCAGAATTGTACAACTTAAGATGTTTTACAGAGTTTGGAGGATGCCACAGACAGACACACGCACACCCACACAATTGCAATTAACTCACAGCTTTATGCTGGTGACCGTGTGGATAAGTGAGTGCATTCTCTTTCTGATGCTTTGGGAATTTCATCAGGTATATTTTTTAGTAAAATAGTCTCTTGTTTTCTGTATTTCATATTGCTCTCCCCTTCACATTATATTTTCACTCTGCGTTTGTTGAGATATTCATAGACCTTTTTCAGTCTGGAGAGATGATCAGCCTTTCTCTGTTTTCTCCCCATTGCAGAGTTTTTCATCATTGTGACTAAATTAATTTCCTTTGAATGGATTGGATTTGCTGCTTCTAACAGCCTCATATGACACTTGTTAGGAGCTGTTCACATGTTACATTTGCACTAAGTCTAGAAATTTTGGATATATGAGATGATAAATTTAATTTAGATTTGAAAACTTTTATTAGAAGATCTAGGAGGATTTACAATTAGTATCACTTCATATGTACTCTAAAGATCTTATTTGAAGCCTTATGCTCTTATTAGGTAACATTTTTTGTTCTTATTTGTATGCATGGATATTTTCATTATACGTCATTAAAGCTTACACAAAACCTAAGAAAATGGAACAAAAATTTAATATTATTTTTGATGTCTCTGGCTGTTCTTCCTCTAACTCATCAGATGTTGTTGACCTCTTTCTTAATAGGTTGCCCGTACACCCCCATCGCTACCAAGAATTGCAATCACTGTTTGAAATCTCTTTTGGCCCTTATGCTTTCTGAACATTTCAGATTACTGTTTGCGATCAGAGAAGGCTATAAAATATTCAAAACTACCTAGCATGAAGCCTTGTCCCAAGAATGGCAGAGCAAGCAAGTTTGGTTTTGTAATGGATGTTTCTGGTTAAGCCTCTAGAAAATGCCTGGTATAAATTTCAGCTATCTGAAATACATCAGAGATGGTAATATGAGTAAGGCAACACTAGCTTACCTGTGTAACACAGCACTTTTCCTATAGGAAGGTAAATCTCATGTAGAATACATTGAGGATGGCTTGTGTGTAAGTGTGTGTTTATACAAAACAAACCACAAGGTACTAAATTCTATTCTGCTGCTATTGAAATCAATGGGATTTTTGCCATTCACTTCAGTGGAAGAAAGATCAAGCCAGTGGTTTTGGGTCTTTAAGGCCTGATCCTGTGAGGTTCTAAGTTCCCTTGCTTAGCACTTTATAGAACTGACCACTTAGTAACACAGACTAGTTTTGTGTGAGTTGCTAAGGGCTGAAACACTGTTTTATTTAAAGGAAGATAAATATTTGGCCACAAATTTGTTAATTTTGTCCATTTAAACCTAACACGGATTACCAAATTGTTCTTGGACTTAAGTTATAAATTGACCTGATACATTATGTGGGGGGAGGGATAGCTCAGTGGTTTGAGCATTGGCCTGCTTAAACCCAAGGGTTGTGAGTTCAATCCTTGAGGGGCCATTTAGGGATCTGGGGCAAAAATTGGGGGATTGGTCCTGCTTTGAGCAGGGGGTTGGACTAGATGACCTCCTGAGGTTCCTTCCAACCCTGATATTCTATGATTATCATGTATTACTTGGGGATATCTCTTCTTTTTCTGAGACCTGATCATCTCTGCTACCTCTAATTAATGACATTCCGAACAGCCATGGCACAAATTAAGTATTTTATTATTCTAAAATGTTTGTAAAGTGCCCCATAAACAATAATAGTCAACATAAACTGTGCATTACAGACTTGTAAGATGACCAGAATGAATATGTAGATTTTGAGAAAGGTTACTTTAGCCAAAGCCCTGAGTTGTATCCTGGGATGGTGAATGTGCCAAGACAGACATTCTATTACTTCTAATCCTGAAGTCTGCATTTGCCTCTGTTCATACCAAGGAGCTAGTTTGAATGGTTTTAGTGCGTGCTTATTCTGTCAGTGGTAGTCTTACATTTCTGACAGGGAGCCCACTAAGTGTTAGATTTTATGTCCATTCAACATATCTTCTAACTGTATTCCTTCTCGGATATGGCTCCCTGTTTCCACTGATCTACATACAACAATATATGGTATATAATTCATGTCAGCTTCTACTTGTGACCAGTCTGCCAGATGGGTGATGATGGTAGTATCAATTTATATGAACATATTACCAGTTTCTTGGTGGATTGGGTAACAAAGGGCCATTTGTGAACCAGGACTATGTAACAGAGAGGGGAAGTTATAGCCAAGATCTCATCCTACATAATGTAACGTTACTGAGTCTACTGGGTACAAGGGAATCCTTGGGCAATGAGCATTCTGCTATTCTATATTCTGAAAGGTTTCAGAGTAGCAGCCGTGTTAGTCTGTATTCGCAAAAAGAAAAGGAGTACTTGTGGCACCTTAGAGACTAACCAATTTATTTGAGCATAAACTTTCGTGAGCTACAGCTCACTTCATCGGATGCATAAAGTGGATCTGATGCATCCGATGAAGTGAGCTGTAGCTCACGAAAGCTTATGCTCAAATAAATTGGTTAGTCTCTAAGGTGCCACAAGTACTCCTTTTCTATATTCTGAAACTGTGTGAAACTGGAAACTTTCCCTCTAAAATGTTAAAGCCTCAACCAGGTTCCAAAGAGCAAGAGTACATTTTCATGCACAGTGGGATACTAAGCCTGCAGCTCCCCCTCACAATAAAAGAGCCGCGTTTCTAATTATGTGTGCATACACTGAAAATATACCTGTGTGAAATTGGTTTAAAGAGCTTAACATAAAATAAAATTAACTCTCCATGAAACTATGAGAAAAAAAGAACAGTGGACTTCAAAAGGTCACTACAAAAGTAACTTCAAAGGTGAAATTAGATACGGGAAAACAAAATTACAACTACACTGGCTCCTCATACAACATCACATCAGTTCAAGGTCTCTGTCCTTACATTCAAGATGCTTAATAATCTCAGCCTAGGATACATAAAAATCACCTAAAACTCCAGGACCAGGACCACGGTAAATAGCTAAACCCTGGCACAATGGAACTGTCTAGTGTAAGGGTAAAGTTTGTGCAGGAGAAATCATGTTTTCCCTATTGTTTTTCTTCAGTTTGTTCATTTCAGCAGCCCTTTTTTCTTTACCCTCAAGACAAAATGCTGTAAGCAGACTATGATACATGAAGGGGAGGAGGGGAGTACCTCCATTTGATGGACACCCAGCCAGCCAGTTAGCTGTAAAATCCCTCTTGGTCTGTTCTCTGCTTGCTTTACCTATAAAGGGTTAACAAGCCCACAGGTAAAAGGAAAGGAGTGGGCACCTGACCAAAAGAGCCAATGGGAAGGTAGAACTTTTTAAAATTGGAAAAGGAACTTTCCCTTTGTCTGTTGTTCTCTGGGCTGCAGGGACATGGAGCAGTAATGCTGTAAACAGCTTTAAGCCAGGTCTGATTATAGATTATCAATTCATACCTCGAACCTACTTATCTGGAGTCTCAGATATGTAAGTAAAATTAGGGAATGTCTAAAAAGATGCAATTAGGGCTATTTCTTTTATTTATTTTTTGGATTGTGGACTCCTCTGTGCTAACCCCAGATACTTTTGTTTGCTTGTAACCTTTAAGCTGAACCCCCAAGAAAGCTATTTTGGGTGCTTAATTTTTGGAATTGCTCTTTTAAAATCTAGCAAAAGCCTAAATTCCAGATGTATTTTCTTTCTTTTTGTTTTTAATAAAATTTACCTTTTTTAAGAACAGGATTGGATTTTTGGTGTCCTCATGGGTTTGTGCCTGTTGTTTGATTAGCTGGTAGCTACAGCTAATTTCCTTTGTTTTCTTTCTCAGCTCTTCCCTGTAGGGGGGTGAAAGGGCTTGAGGGTACACCACAAGGAGGAATTCCCAAGTGCTTCTTCCTGGGTTCAAAAGGGTTTTTTTTTTGCATTTGGGTGATGGCAGCATTTACCAAGCCAAGGTCAGAGAGAAGCTGTAACCTTGGAAGTGTAATACAAGCCTGGAGTGGCAAGTATTAATTTTAAAATCCTTGCAGGCCCCCACTTTCTGCACTTGGAGTGACAGAGTGGGGATTCAGCCTTGACAAAGACATACACTGATCACTTACAGACGTTAAATTAACTGTGGTATTTGTAATATTCCCCATTCTAAATACTGCCAATACCATGATAAATGTATTCCTATAGTACAATATATGCTAAGATTTTAATGGCACCCACTGCAGGTAGCTGTAATAAAGCCATAATGCAAATTAACTTGTCTCACAGCCATGGGCATACCACGATATTCAATATTTAATGGCACACGTGAGGTAATTTGGGTGGTTCCAAAGCTAAGTACATTGTTGACGTACAGTATCTTTATAAACCAGGGAATAAGGCCATCTCTAGCAGGGGATGAGAGAAGGGGCTCAACGCCACTAGAAATAGGTTAATCTTTTCCATCGGTTTAATCTTGGAACATGAAAACTGGTAAACTCATGTGTGAACTAAGCCTCTCTCTACATATGTGCAATGACATCACTCCACAAAATGGATGGATATGAGAGATTTACCTTCTCAGCCTAAAATTGTAGGCTGTGAAATCAGAAGTGACAAATGACAGGATGGAGAAGATGGCTGCCTTTTCTAGATACAGGGAATGCTTCCCTATTCTGAGATATCAGATTTGCTATCAAAATCAAGTGAAGAACAATAACTTTAGCAACAGAAGATTTTTCACAGTAAAACAAGGTTTCACACTACAACTAGCCACCCTAAATACTACTGCAAATAATAAGTGAAAGATAAAAATATTTCTTTTGTATCTATTTGTCCATCAGTCCATTTCATGCCCAGCTCTGTGGTACCTCAGCAATACATCATTACCCAGGTGCAACACAATTTTTACTAAGCTGTTTTCCACAGAAAATGTTTGCAACCTACAGAAGAGCTGAGAGGCAATAAGCTCCAATTAATGCTGTTATCAGCTGCATAGATGGTGGCTGAGTAAGGGGAAGAAAAACATTCAGCTTACCTGTTAGTATACAGATGTTGCTGGGATTCAAGAGACTGGGGGGAAGCCCTCAAGGCACTTGCTGAATTGCTCACTGGTAGTTTCTCTTGCTGGTCCTAGAGAAATAGAAATGTGCAGGGTAGAATTTTTAAAAGCATTCAACATCTGCCTAATTTTGCTCCCATGAAAGTCAATGGGAGTTTTATTATTGACTGCAATGGTAACAGAGTTAGGCCAATCCTCAGTGCCTTTGAGAATCACAGCCAAAGCCTTGTATCCAAACAATGCTTTCCAGTTTAGCTGCATCCTCCTGCTGATCTTATCGTTGTCACAAGAACTCCTGTAGGCATTCCGAGAAAGTGTTTAGGAGTAGTTTAAGAATTTTCTAGCTCAAATTTCAGGTTTTCAAAATGTTTCAGCAGCTGACTTGAGTTACTTAGGGTGTTTAGATCTATAGATAGGTCAAGGTTCAAGGTATCAAAGTAATTATTTAGTCCTGATTTCTAAAGCTTCCATTGATGAGTCATGAGAGGCTGATTTTGGGCCTCTCCTGTGGACAGACACAGAAGACATCTTCCAATAGGTACAAGGATTATACTTCACAGCTCTCTGAAAGGCTGTGTTTGCAGATAGCAAGGCCATTAATCTCCTCCCCATTGCCACCCACACAGTTATAATGTTTTGACTTGACATGTGTTTTGCTACCAAAGCTTGCATTTAAACTAGTTAAGTTGCCTGATGCCATATCAAGATAACAAGTTCATGGAAGTTAACTGTACGTTCAATACATTTCTTTATAATGTTTTTATAAAACTACAGTTTAGTTATTAATATAGATTTTTTTGGAACAAAAAGGAATATTGGCTGAACATGTTAAATTTTTATTTACTTATAATTTTTTACTCAAGGAGTATATATGGTCTTCCACATGGTCACATAATACTTGGATTCCACATTCTTTTTAATTTAGGCTCACATGTTATCATTGTTATAATTAGTTACAACATGCAGACATGATCTCAAATGTTTGGGGATGATCTTCTACTAGCAGACATAATGGGGCTCCCTTTCAACATGTTATTGTCACCACCATCTATATCTTAGCGAAATCCTGCCAGGAAAGACTTTTAGAGAAGTGACAATGAGAAAGCCTATGAGAATGATATCTTTTGTGATGTTTTTTGCCTTTGTGATATCTCTTGTGATTGTGAAGCCCTGTATCTTAGCTTGTTTCACTGTGGTACAAACTTTTTAACATATTATTTTAAAATAAACCTATTTAGTGTGTTATAACTACAATTATTAAGTTGGGGACTCTGCTTCTGTGGATTTCCTAAAGTTGGCTACAGTATCAGTTGTGGAAGTTGGCTGGAGAGCCAGGAGATGTGCTGGCATTCTGAGCTGAGAATAGGTGAACCACAAGGGAGCTTAGAAATTCTGTAGGGCTACAGGGGTCATCAAAACCAGGGGAAGTTGGAAATCAGTTGCCTGTGTTGGCTTTCATGGATGTGCTACTGGTGGTGGCTGCCATCTTCCAAACCCCATGTAAATTGTAAAGCAGCACGGTTTTTGTGAGCAATAAGAGATAAGCTGGCCCTAAGTCTCCCCTGGTCACTTTACATTCTTTAAAAATTCATTGGAATCGAATGGATCATTCCAATGTATTCAGTATCCTCGTGAACAACTTCCTGAGCAGGCCTTTCCTCATCTCAGAACAGGCGGGTGCAATTGATGTCACCAAGATCTTTCAATTCCATTTGGAATTCCTCAGACAAGTGTTTCTGAAGTAAAACATTTAAAAAAAAGTTAAAAGATATTGAAAACATGATTAACATGTATTGTTTCTGAGTTAGGTTTTATGTGAAAATGACTTCTTTGGAAGATGTTTAAGAGGGTGCCAAACTAGGGCACACAATGGGGGAAAAAGGGCTTGATAGTCCTTTCACGTGCACTAGTTTTACACTAGTGTAACTCTATCGAGTTCTGATTTACACTAGAGTCAGAGTGAGGAAAATCAGGACCAAAGTTTCAGCCATAATAGTCCCCTTCCCATCTAATCAGTGGTTTCTTTAGGCAACAAGTGCAGATTTAATTTTATATTTGCATAGCGTTGAAGGAGACATTCCGATACCTGCAGATTCGATGCCTCCTCAGACCACCAGACTTCAAAGTCTTTTTGCAGTTTCACTTTGGCTTTTTCCATAAGAAGCTGCAAGTG
This sequence comes from Natator depressus, assembly GCF_965152275.1. Classification (NCBI taxonomy): domain Eukaryota; kingdom Metazoa; phylum Chordata; order Testudines; family Cheloniidae; genus Natator; species Natator depressus. The sequence goes on from NC_134236.1 coordinate 152,739,170, forward strand.
TTCAATCTCTATCTTCAACCCTTTCAAGCGATTGAACATTGTTTTATAACTGCAGTGAGAAAGGAGAAGAGGATTTGTTCAGAACAGAGAAGTTTTGTCTTTGGCTCTGGGAAAACATGCTGACAGATCATTAATGTAGTTTTATGCTACCCATGGCAGTTACCAACCCTGAACTTCAAAACAATGTCTCAAAGCCAGGGATGGGGGAGCATCTCATATTTTATTAGAGCTTCTATGGGCAGCAGATACAAAAACCCGACACTAGCAAATCATTTATTGCTCCTGAAATGGCCATGGGAGCAAATAACAGATGGATAAGTATGTTGTCTTGGTAGCACTCCCAGCCCCTGCCAGCTTAGGACCAAAGAGCAGATTTCTAATTCTGATCCCAATGAATAAATTGCTAACTCTGATCCTCAGTACTGTAACATATTGCACTATGTTTAGACTGCCAGACCAGGCTTACAGATTTCCCATTGATGTCCTATTGTGACATCTGGATATGTACAGTGTGTCCCAATAAGACTTCAGTACTCACCGCTAACCTCTGCTTTGCTTTGACATTATTACAAATATGCCATCTTTCCGGTTCACTATTAACTTTCCACTTTCAGTCTAAAATGTCAGCTAGTTTCCTGTAAAATATATTTTACAGGAAACTAGCTGACATTTTAGACTGAAAGTGGAAAGTTAATAGTGAACCGGAAAGATGGCATATTTGTAATAATGTCAAAGCAAAGCAGAGGTTAGCGGTGAGTACTGAAGTCTTATTGGGACACACTGTACATATCCAGATGTCATTTTAATTTGATATTTGAAGTATGTGATGAGGCAGAAACTACACCTTTTTTTCTCTTCTTCAATTTGTGCTCGAAGCTTCTCTTCCCCGGGATCAGATTCATGTAGATCTTCAGAAGGACTGGCCACACCTACAAGTAGAGGTTATCAGGGGTTAGCAACGATCATACGGAGCAGGGATGACAGAGAAATGCATTTTAATTAGAATAAGAACAGCTTGAAAGGTGCTAAGTAGTACTATGGGGTAGGGCATTAGTCTTTCCCCTCTGGGGATCTGGGTTCCAAATCCTAACTTAGGCCTTGTTCTGATTTTCCTCACATGAGTGTAACTCCAGTGACTTCAGTGGAGTTAAACGAATGCAAGATCAGAAGCTGGCCCTTACTGTGAATTACACATAAAAATTAGCTTGGCTATCTCTGCATAGTCACCTGTAGATGTTTGTCTACATCTTAAAACTAACTCAAAGTTGATACAACTGGCTGTCTCTGCTAACAGAGGTGAGGACTGAAATAGCAGAGGTGCTGCAAGTCAGGATGGAGGTCCAACAGCAGAGGTGGAGGAGCCTGGGACTGGAATAGCAAAAAGGAGTATTGAGGTACAAACTGTGGGGAAGATTAACTTTGATACGCACTAAATTCAACTACTGAATATAAACAAGGGGAACTGCTTGAAAGTTGATGTGCTGCAAGAGGTTGGAGGAGGCAAAAAGAAATGTGAGGGGAAATACTGCCATAGAATAGAGTCTAAAATGCATGGAAAGCAACTTAGGATCTTTTTATTCTTCACTTAACTTTGTTAACCTGATCCTTGCTGCTAGACAGTATGTTTGCGCTTCAGCAGCAGTTTTCTCAACATTTGCTGAAAGTCAGGAGGTAGAAGATACATTAGGTCAGACTGGAGGCCCAAGCTCCTGGATGGTTTCTACATCACAATGCCAGAATGTGTCTGATCAGTGTGATGCTGGCAGACTAGATGCCAGCTCGTGCCAAGGCCCTAGGTCTCAACTGAACACCGACAAATACAAGCTGGAACCAGTCTAGCTCACCTGGATGTTAATACTATTAAAATAGGTATTAGAATTATAAGAATGTGTTTAGCGTTTAAAGTTTATGAAATGGTTGTAAGTTGCTGCATGCAAATATCTGTATCACATGTTATAAGGTAATATTTAAGTGTTTGCTTTGTAACTGGAAATCACCAGACAGGAGAGGTATTAATGAGTGTGAAATACTAGTTTCCAACAGTAGGTGCAACTCTTGCCTGACAAAGGAGTCCTATCAACACCGGATGAACTATTGTGGAAGATCAGGGGACTCAGGACTTCGTTGATTGCTCCTCTCCTCCCCATGAAGAGGAAATGTGCAAGTTAATTTGTCCCAACAGCAGAATTTGCAACTTGAAGCAGAAGGGGGGAAGGAATAAAAAGCCCTAAAAAGGAGGAACTGTATCTCTTTGCTGCTTGGACTTTTGGGGGGCAAGATTCCTAGGCATAAGCAAGGGATTCCTCAGTGGACATATAGAGCTGGCTTATTATAGAAGCTTCTATTACTTTTTGGAACTTAAGATGAGAATTCATTTGTGTGTATATTTACTTGCTTTAATCTTGTAAATAACTCTCTTATTTCCATTTCCTCTCTTATTTCCTTTTCCTAGTTAATAAATCTTTAGATAGTTTATTTTAGGATTGATTACAAGTGTTGTCTTTGGTGTGAGATCTAAGGTGCAATTGACCTGGGGTAAGTGACTGGTCCTTTGGGACTGGGAGTAACCTGAATATTGCTGTGATCTTTGATGTACGGGACCATCTATCAGAAAGGTAAGCTTACCTGGGCAGTAAGATAGATCAGAGTTCCCAAGGGAACTGTCTGTGACTCCATGTTAAGGCTGTTATAGTGCTTGAGGAGTTTACACTAGATAATTGGTTGGTGAAATCTAAGTATAGAACTCACAACCAATTTGGGGTTTGTGCCCTGCTTCTTAACAGTCTGCCCTGAGTTTGGTATTCATGCTCTTGAGTCATTGCAGGACAGGTTGACAATCAGAATGGGCCTTAGAACTGAACTTCCACACACTACAATATTTTCTTGTTCTGGGAAACAGCCTTCCCAACAAGGATTAAAGTAACTGGGCTCAGTTCAGCAATGAAAGGAAATGTCCAGTTACCTACTAATAAAGCACAACAATTACAAAATCACTTTCTATTTCTAGGGAGTGTCTTAAGGTTCCCAAAAAAACAAGTTTTGCCTTTGTAACTAAAGAAAAATTCAAGGAACAAAAGATTTGCTGTACAATACACTTTGGTTTCCATCTCAATTATTATTTCAGCCAAGAAAATAAATTATATGTCAACCTTTCATTAGGCCTAAGGAGTGTACCCTAGCTTCAAGGAATGGAATTCTGGCTGGAACACGAGGGTAGTAATGATCTCTCTTTGCCTGCCAGTGCTCCAGCTAAAACCATTAATCTTTTGTTGTTACACCCTCTAGATTAATCAAAAATGAGATTGAAAAATATTTAATTTCACCAAAAGTACGTAAGGTCAAGTGTGTTAATACAGACTAAAAGCGAACAAAAACTGCACACACAACTTCCATTCCATATAAGCAGACTATAAGAGCAGCGTAGGGCTTAGTGGGGCAGTCTGTGGTGGAATGGGTGCTCTAAACACATTAAGAAATGAAACCCTTTTGGATGTTAAAGCAAACAACATATGAGTCAAAAGAAGTGTCGGATTCATGGCAGAAGAGGTATCAAAATTAGTGGTGTTATATGAATACACTACAATAAAACACAATAGATAATGACAAAGCTTTAGTGATCTTGGGTGAAGTCCTGGCCCCACTGAAGTAAATAGTAAAACACCCATTGGTTTCAGTGGGATCAGGATTGCACCCCTAGTCTCCTCCCTTATCCATCCATATCTCCAATGGGAATTATGCCAAAATACTGTAGGGAGAACAAATCTAGTGGGTCAGATTGCTTCATTAAGGTACAGGTATACATTGGAGAAAATGCAGCAAAGGACTCCTGATGCTCTTGAGGTGCAGGGTGAGTGTTCCCTGTGCACCCCTTCTCTTCCCTTAGGAATTTGTAGCATTCAATCAACTCCATTGTCAGCAGTTCTGCTGGTCATGGTTCAGTGAATCAAAGAATTCATGGGGAAACTGATAATACTTACCTACCTCTGTGAAGCATTGTGATAAGCAGGGATGAAAAGCACTATTTTCAGTAAGTGATACATACTGTTATCATCAGTGTTACCATGGCAGACTTTATAGTCAACTGACTTGAAAAATTCTGGCTTATTTTTGTCCACAATCAAACTGAAGATCAATTTTGTAAAGAAACTCTCTGTGACTTTGAACTTTAATCTCTCTAGGGAGCCCATATATTACTGGCCCTGAATTTGTTCTAGGAGTCAAACATTCTAGAGATTTATTGCCCTAGTACCTCAATTAACATTACGTCCTGCCCTTCAGCTGTACCTTTGCAGTCAAAGCTTTTCATTTCAGCATCAGACAATCTTGTGTTTAACTACTTAAATTTATAGTCACTTAAAATAATCACAGTTAGAGCTGACTTCAGTGTCCAATTAATCTTTATATTGCTTTTATTTATCAGTTCTGCTACTCTTGGCAAACTCAGTCCTGAGGTTGTTGTGCTATTAAGCTGGAGCCTACAATGCTGTTTGGGTTGGTTTAAAAAGAGTCCCCCTTTCTTTTTGTTTGTAGGGGGAGTGGAGTTACTCAGGCTTTCTCCTTATTTTTTGATTCCTCCCCTAGGCCAGTTCAACCTGTCTCGTTTGATTGAGAAGTGGATGTGACTTTCTCCAGGACGGCATTATGGACACATTTTATATAAAAATAGAGATGGACAAGAACTGCGAAATGCAGATCTAGATTCAAACTTTCCCAAAGGTTGAAGTATTTGGATTGGGGGTTTTGAATCAATCGTACCGCTAATTATTTTCTAATATGGTGTTTAAAACATTTTACCAGGTGGTAAGTTCTATGCATTAAAATAAAACAATCGTCTCATCTTCAAACTTTGAAAACATTAAATTTATGGGTTTTTTTTTAAAAAAGCCACATCCATTATGTTGTTTCTTATTTTGAATTTTAGCACAGATGCCAGTAAGGCCGTCCATCATTGTGTTGCTTTGCTCTGTATGATTTTATCATTGGCCTCACACGCTTGTGTAACTTGTGTCCAGTAGCATGATACCTGGAATACATGGTCTAGCTTCGGTATCTCTGTTAGGAGTTCTTCTGGTTAAATACAGATTTCTATTTTTGTTTTCCACTCATTGAAGACTCTTGTTTGAAACATGTCATCATATTGGTTTGCTCCTCAAAATACCTGGCACATGGAACAAAAAGTGTTTCCAATTCAGCTGTACTCAAGCCACAGGAATTTCTGAAACCAATGTGACTAAAACTTTGCCAATGGTTTCCAAATGTACAAGTAGTAAATACTGAAAAATGCAGGTGAATAGGTCCAAATTTAATGTGTTCCACACATGCCAATCTATCTAGGGGAATAATATAACACCTGAGACGTGGTCAGAAAACACTCACTGATCTAGAAAGTCGACTAAGTTTATTAACTGAATTTTGCCACTAGATTACATAAGGTTTTTGTCATCAGTTATCTTGCCCATTTTATTACCCAGAGCCACACTTGACAGTTGAATGATGGTATTATTCTCTTTCTAGATCCATTAAATGGGCACATGGCGTATCATCCATCCATTTTAAGGTTCCTATACTGCCCTTCACAATAACATCTAAGCACGTCCATGAAAAAGTCTCGTTGAAAAGTTTGGAATAAACATTTTCAATACAAAAATAAAATGATAGAAATTACTTTTGAGCCTTCTCATTTGCTTGTTAGAAGAGTGAGATGTTTGAACTGCATTGTCATCAGGATGCAAATGACAGCTGGATCCAAATGGTTCAGTGTTTTTTTCCCCCCAGTGCCTGGTCAAGATAGGAGCTTGGATGACAGGAAGGTAACAGAAATTTAGTCAGGGTGAGACAGAGGTGATGTTGATGGGCTGGTTGGAAACATTCAGAAAAAAAGGCCACGATATCTGCTTCCTCTTTTGATGGGATATGCCTGCTTGTCTCTGTGGTCTTCTTGGATGCCCAGCTGGACGAGGCAGCAGTAATTAGTAAAGGTTTTTCCATGTATGTCTGGATAGCACATTGTAACCTTTCCTCTTCGATGCAATCTATAAAGCCCTATATGGTTGGATCCTGACTACCATAGAGGCCACCTCTCTCCATGTGCACCTTCTGGACAGTTGAGACAGCAGGGGCACTCTCACCAACAGCTCCTAGAACTTAACGTCTTGAGGCTTGATGTAGGGTGTTCTCAGTGGAAGATGGAGTGTTTGGTTCTGGAATCTGCTTCCATCCATAATCTGGCAAAGTGTGAGGTTATCCTGCTGAGCGAGGAGAAGATTTCCCATGCTGTGAAAGTTTTTGAGATTTCAAAAAAATCCCTTTCTGCACCAGGATGAACCTGAGTCCTGCTGAAGTTTTTTGACAGGAGGGAGAGGGCAAAGGGAGAGAACATGGGATCATAGAACAGCCAATAATTCAGAGGTTAGAGTACTCTGCTGGGCTGTAGGTGACTCATATTAGAATTCTTGCTCAGTCTGATTTAGAACAGTGACCTAAAGCTGGGAAATACGAGGACTTGGTTCAAATGCCTGATTTGGAGTTGGGTCTCCCCCATTACAGGTGAATACCCTAGCCACTGGGCTATTGAGTTTTTTGCAATCTCTCTTGTCGGTGCTGTTCCACTTTGTATAAATAAGTAAATATTGAGTGTATGAAAGATTGACTTTATGGCATAGTAGTTATAGCACTCAGCTAGGATGTGGGAGTTGCAGGTTCAAGTAACCTCTTCTCACAGAAACAATTATTTATACAAACAGCATCATCTCTGACAGGGGAGACTGAGACAGACACATGCCAGAGTAACCAATAAACTGGTCAATTAAAGTGAAATCAAGATTAGGCTCCCTTCACTGATATGTAGGTCAAACCCAGATAGCTGTGCTCAATGGCAAGGGTATAGGATTAAGCTGGAGTGGTGTCTCCCAAAGCAGGAAAGTGAGACTTATTACATTTGGGGGAATAACTGTCAATTGGGCTTGTTTGAGTTAGGGAATCTACATTATAGATGAACTTTATAGCCAGCCCTGGGGAGTCCTTATTTGGGCAGTCGGCTGTTGCAGCTCTTCAATGGCTACCTAAGGGTGGCTGAGACGGCTGAACAATATTGTCTCATGCTGGAACTGTAGAGATCTGGCAGGGTGTTTGGTGGTGAGGGTGGGGGTCCCTTGATGTCTGTGGTAGTAGGCAAGGGGAGACAAGAAAGGAAAGGATTGAAAGTAAAGCATAATCCAAAATCAAGATCATTTAATCTCAGTTCCATTGGTTTCACACTTAATTAGCTATCAGAAGATTGGGATACCAGTGAACAAGTTTTTGGGCCTGCACTTCATGCTGATCAATGCAAAGTTAGTGATTAATAAAGCATCAACTGTCTATAATTGGCAAGACATGTGCTGGCCAAGTTTTGGTGCAGCTGACTTTAGCCATATGCTCAGTTCAGTATGAACCAAAAGGAAATAGGTGAGGATGTCTGGCCATGCTGTTTGTATCCAGCCTGTAATGCAGATCTTCCATCCCAAAACTAGACTAAATACAGTGGGTGAAATTCAGGCCCTAATGAAGTCAATGGCCATTGACTTCAATGGGGCCAGGAATTCACTCAGTGTGCTGATCTTGTCTGAAAGTCCTGGGATGAAGTTAAGACAGGACTGGTGTTAGTACTGCAACTGTTCTGTAGCACTGCAAAGTCACTGCATGAGGTATCAAGATTCCTTCTAGGAGGAACCAAAGCTGAGAGTACTCAGTGACTTTAACATCTATGTTGATGACAATTCTTTTGGTGCAGGATTTCACAATTACCATGATGTCCACTGGTTGCTACCTCAATTCATATAGCTGGCCAGATTTTTTATCTGTGTTTGGGTTGGGACAGGAGGTGGGCTAATAGCGCTTCTGCCCAGGTCATGCCTAGTATATGAGGTTGGGATACATGTCTCCTGATGGGATGAGAGACCTGTTTGATTTCTGTCCTCAGAGATTAATGGAACCCGAGCATTTCTGCAGGATTAGGAGGGACAGTATTGTTTCTTCAACAGACTACTCAATCAAGGGAGTGGTAGGACTTTATTTTTCTGTCCTCAACCATCAATGAAGTGGCCCATATCAGTGAAGTGATATTTACTTTCCCAGCTTCATCCTGACAGGTCATCATGGTTTACGGATTATCTGAGACAAGTGAAGGGGGAAGGAAGACAGTTAGAGTCCTGGCAGTATAAATCCCGCACTGATTCTTACCAAATGCATCCTAAAGATTTCTTCAAATGTCATGTGGTGGCTGTGTGGGTGGCAAAGAAAAGTTCACTTTCACTCTAACAGAATCTTTAAGTCTGGATCAGCAGATTTATTTCAAATTAATCCAACCTGTCTTCATTTGATGGCTGATTAGAGACTCGTTCCTCTTGTAGAGGACATTCAACATCATTATGTAGATAGGATGAAGTAGGTTTGGACTGAGCTGTCTGCATCCATAGGTGAACAGCAATATCTTAAGGAGACAAATGCCAGGTCTTCTCTGCTTGACTTTAGGTCAATACTGGTGAAAACATTCTCAGTATACCCGGTTACTTCAGATCACCTTGATTCTTGCCACTCTGAGTATGACCCTGGGTCCTGCAGAGAGCTGCAGAGAAAGCTTTTGTAGATGCCTTCCTCCCTGTGCTGGATAAAGACCATGTATCCCTGTTGATATTGTTAGCTTTATCAGTTGTCTTCAATACCATTGATTATGAGGTGGAGTTAGTTCATCTGCTAATGTGAACACAAACAAATGGTGCAGTCTTTTGGTGGCTTTGCTCTTATCTCTTGGGGAGATTCCAGAGGGTACTTTGGGGCAATTGTTCTTCTGCTCTGAGGTGCTTTCAAGAGGTGTTCTGCAGGGATCCAAATTGTCCGCTCTCTCATTTAATGTGTATATGGGATCTTTAAATTGGATGGTGAGGAAGAATAGGCCATGATGTTTTCAGTAAGCCAACGAAACCCACATCTATTTCTCTCCCTTATATGATCCAGCCAGTACTATCAAATGTTTAACCCCGTGTTTGGGTGAGACTGGGGAATGGATGACACCTTGGTGGCTGAATTTCAATCTCGGTAATATGAAAATCTTCGTAGGTTGGGAAAAGTAACTGGAAGATGTGGTGAGGTTTTATCTGCCCCTTTAACTGAGTTAATGCAGACATTTTTAGCCTTTTTTCACTAGCTCTTACAATCTGGGAGTGTTGTTGGTCCTACAGCTGCTGTTGGATGATGCTATAACAGCAGTGTTGAGGAAGACTCCAATTCCCCTACCACTCTGAAAGTTCACTGCTTATGCTGAGCTCTCCCCAGAAAAGAAATGTCCAAAAGGGATGACAACCTTGTCCGATCCAAAATTGCTCCCTCTGAACAAATTTTTGTTTATGCGCAGTTATTTTAAGAACACATTTATCTGTTACTATAATAATTTTGTAACTTCACCAGAAGCCTTGGAAAGTGCAATCAACAGTTCTTTTAGTTCAGACAAACTCATTTTACATCATTTCGTTGACTAGCATTGATAAGTTGTACAGATTTTGACTAAGAAAATCAGGAATGCAAGTTATTTGACTGTTTGCATTAATACAACTACAGCTGTAAATAAAACTGGTCAATCTCTCAATTATCCAGTATGTTCAAATTAATGGTGATATGCTTAGAGGTATACACGTAGAAAAGACAGTGAGACACTGGCCAAATTGCTGCTTTCTTGCCTCCATGAAAATGCTCTGGATGTCAGTAAAATTAGTGAAGTTCTGGAGCAGCCTTCAAAGGGGAGTTGTGGGGGCAAAAAACCTAACTGGTTTCAAGACTGAGCTTGATAAGTTTATGGAGGGGGTAGTATGATGAGATTTCCTACAATGGCATGTGGCCTGTCAGCGACTGCCAGTACCAAAAATCCCCAACAGCTGGAGAAGGGACACTAGATGGGGAGGGCTCTGAATTACTACAAAGAATTCTTTCCCAGGTATCTGCCTGGTGGGTCTTGCCCTCATGCTCAAGGTCTAACTGATCACCATATTTGGGGTCGGGAAGGAATTTCCCCCCTGGCCAGATTGACAGAGACCCTGTGTTATTTTTTGCCTTCCTCTGCAGCATGGGACATGGGTCACTTGCAGGTTTAAAGTACTATAAATGGTGGGTTCTCTGTACCTTGAAGTCTTTAAACCATGATTAGAGGACTTCAGTAACTCAGCCAGAGGTTAGGGGTCTATTTCAGGAGTGGGTGGGTGAGGTTTGAGATGATCACAATGGTCCCTTTGACCTTAAAGTCTATGAGTCTAAATTAGAGGCCAGGGTTAGGATGGGTGCAATATCAGTGCAAATAATCATATAAATGCACAAGATAGTTTATTTTGTGCTCTATACTAAATGTATGGTGAAGTTAGTTGAAAGAATATTAAATAAAACACCCATGCTTGCAGCTTTTTTGGTATTATGAGTCAACTGCACGCATTTTTAGAGGGTTCATATGCAACTTCCATAAGGTCTTTCGGGCCATGCAAAAGGAGTTGCATCAAGAGCTGAATACTTCCAAATTTGAAAATCATTTAAGTAACAGAAGTGCATTTTTGGAGTCAGATCATGCCTAAGCAGCATCAGCCAAAACTGCTGGCTGGGGCTGTCAGCTGTAATGTATTAATGGAGAGTCCTCCATCTGCAAAAGAGAAGTAAAGAAGATGGTGGGAGGGGAATGTGACGTTGCACTCTATATGATTTTATAAAAATATGCTAATGAGTGTGAATATAATGTAACTAGAGTATGCTTCATGCAAAAGGTCTCTTGTAAGGTATCATTACAAACCTTATAATCTACTGAGTGTGGTCATGCTATTTGTATAAATGTACCACTCTTGTATCTGAAACTAGAAATATGAAATATAACTCTGAGGGCCTATTGTAATTATGCAAAGTGTGGGCCATTAATGGTGGTTTGGAATCTTTATGGCTCCCATCAACTAGGACAATTGACTGTAGATGGCTATGTTTACTTGTAAGTCTTCCTGTATACCTGTGTGCTGGTAAGTGGGTAATGAAGTTTTACAGTGACATGTGATCATGTCAGCTGAACTGGAATCCATCTTTAACTTGGTGCTTTTCCATTTAGAAGGAGGGGTGGGAACCCAGAGAGAGACAAAAGATTCCTGCCTTGTGCAAAAGGTACATAAGGGGGTGGAAACGAACAAAGGGGGCTGCAGTCATGAGAAATCCCCTAGCTACCATCTGAGCTGGAACAAGGGCTGTACCAGGGGAAAGGGTTGTGCCCAGACTAGGAAGGTGTCCAGTCTGTGATAGAAGCTTACTGAAACATCTGAGGGTGAGATTTCATCTGTAATCACTTTCTTACTGGATTAGGTTTAGACTTGCGTGTTTTATTTTATTTTGCTTGGTAATTCACTTTTTTCTGTCTGTTATTACTTGGAACCACTTAAATCCTACTTTTTGTATTTAATAAAATCACCTTTTACTTATTAATTAACCCAGCATATGTATTAATACCTGGGGTGGGGGGAGAGGGGCAAATAGCTGTGCATATCTCTCTATCAGTGTTATAGTGGGCGAACAATTCTGAATTTACCCTCTATAAGCTTTAAAAAACAGTAAAACGGATTTATTTGGGATTTGGACCCCATTGGAACTGGGCATCTGGGTGTTGGAGACAGGAACACTTCTTAAGCTGTTTTCAGTTAAGCCTGCAGCTTTTGAGGGACATGGTTCAGACCTCGGGCTGTGGTTGTAGCAGGCAAGCGTGTCTGGCACAACCAGGCAGGGTTCTGAAGTCCCAAGCTGCCAGGGAAAATGGGCTCAGGGGTAGTTACAGCACATCACTTGGCAGTCCCAAGGGGGTTTCTGTGATCCAACCCATCACAGGGGAAGATTGACAAAAGTATTGTTAGTATTGCAGCATCCTTGAGGAAGTCAATAGATTTTGAATTTGGGGCTGCACTGTGTGTGACATCCAAATCTGCTCAGTGAAGAGCAGATGGCTTCCAGACACTTGAAGAATAAGAAAAATGAGACAACGAATGTGGCAACAGCATCGGCAGCAACAGACGCTTTGCTGGAAGGGATCCGAACAAAGTGTTGGGAAGACAATTTTATAGCTTCTTTCCAAAAGGTCTGAAAACTATCAAATTCAGTTGAGGTTGACTATATGGAACCACATTGTTTCTAGACATGGAATCACACTGAGCTAACAAGACAATACAAACTGGGAAACATCCTGCGGAAATAACCTTTGACTATTCTTCTCTCAGACTGACAATAAGCACACTCTCACATTGTCAATGACTGACAATTCTATTTACTATGACAACAGGCACTTTGGAAAAGCAGATGATCAGATAATCAGACATTTCCAGTTGCTCTAATGCAATGTTTTTCAATCTTTAGAAAGCTAAACCTTCTTTAGAGGAATGAAACCGACTGCATATCCCTGGCAATCAGCCACATTTTGTTAAAGGCCTACACATCTTAATTTATACACCTTCTGTGTGTCTTGGTTAATCCTTCAGGGTGCCTACTTCAAGAAACATTGGTGTAGATCTTAAAATAACAGAATCTCAGAAATGTAGGACTGAAAGGTAGGTCATTTAGGTCCAGACCCCCGTACTGAGTCAGGACAAAGTATTATCTAGATCATCTCTGACAGGTGTTTGTCTAAGTGGTTCTTAAAAACCTCCAATGATGGAGATTCCACAACCTCCCTAAATAATTTGTTCCAGTGCTTAGCTACCATTAAAGTCAGGACATTTTTTTTTTTAATGTGTAGCCTAAATCTCCCTTGCTGCAAGTTAAGCTCATTACTACTTGTCTTGTTCTCAGTGGATAAGGAAAACAATTTATCACCATCCTCTTTATAACAATCTTTTACGCACTTGAAGGTTGTTATCAGATCTTCTCTTCTCCAGACTAAACAAATCCAATTTTTTCACCCTTTTCTCATAGGTGATATTTTCTAGACCTTTAATCATGTTTGTTGCTCTCCTCTGGACTTTCTCGAATTTGGCCACATCTTTCCTGAAGTCTGGTGCCCAGATCTGGACACAGTACTCCAGTTGAGGCCTTATCAGTGCCAATTAGAGGAAACAAATTACTTTTCGTGTCTTGGTTATAACTTTCCTGCTAATACATCTCAGAACAAGGTTTGGTATTTTTGCAACAGTATTACATTGAAGACTCATATTTAGTTTGTGATCCACTATAACCTCCAGATCCTTTGCTGCAGTATTCCTTCCTAGGCAGTTATTTCCCATTTTTTTGTTCAACTGATTATTGCTTTCTAAGTGTAGTATTTTGTATTTGCCCTTACTGAATTTCATCCTATTTATTTCAGACCATTTCTCCAGTTTGTCAAGATTGTTTTGAATTCTTATCCTGTCCTCCAATGTGCTTGTAATCCCTCCCAGTTTGGTATCATCTGCAAACTTTATAAGTGTACTCTCTATGCCATTATCCAAATAATTTATGAAGACATTGAATAGAACTGGACCCAGGACAGATCCTTGTTGGACCTCACTCAATATGCCCTTCCAGTTTGACTGTGAATCATTGTTAACTCTTCTCTAAATACAATTTTCCAACCAGTTATGCACCTGTAGGATGGGGAAATTTTTGATAGCCCAGAATGCAGTAACATGCCTAGACCATTGCCAGCAGCAGGAATACCAACTGTTATGCTTAGTGCTCAAAGCAGCTAAAAGGAGGCCTTTCTGAAACCTTAGCACAACTAACAGACCAGGAGGGGAGCGGGGAAGTGAGTGACCACAAGTAGTAAACATGACCCTGTGCCCTCCTGATTTGAGCTTTTTGCCAAAGCATGCGGTTTTGCAAGATGGAAAGTCTGGCAATAGTTAATTATTACTATGTGAAATACAGCTGGTTAACTGATGGAAAATTCCCTGCCTAACAGGCTGGAAAACTCCACACTTAACTTCTGCCCGGTAGTTTTTTTGATGAACAAGCTATGTAATACTAACACATTGCGTATAAAAAGAGGAAAAAACCTGAGCTCAGTGGACACTTGAACGCCTTCAAGTTCCACTGCAGATGGAAGACTGACTGGACATCTACAGAAATCCACTTAAGACCTCCTTAAGACCTTGGGTAAATACTAATCTGGGGTTCATTTGGGGTGCTCTACTAACCTGTTGCGGACGTGTGTACGTGCTGGAGACTAAATAAAGTAGAAGCTTTGAGTGAAAGCACTTTTGTTTGCCTGCTTGCAACAACTATCTATTGGTCAGACTGGTTGTGTCCCCATTGATTTATTTCCTGCCACCGCCTTGGAAAGAGCAAATTTACCAAGAGCTTTGAGTTCAGCAAAACCCCTACAAACAGACCCACTTTATGCTATGTTCATCTTGGCTATATTTCCCTTGGTTGCTTATAAAAAGGTCGTGTGAGACAGTATCAAAAGCTTTACTAAAGTCAAGATATATCACATCTACTTCTTCCCTCATCCACAAATTCTTGACAAATCTGTGTTGACTGTTACTTATCACTTTATTATCTTCTAGGTGCTTACAAATTGATTTGTTTGATAATTTGCTCCATTGTCTTTCTGGGGATGGAAGTTAAGCTGACTGGGTTGACTGACTATAATTCCCTGGGTTGTCTTTATTCCCCTTTTTACAGATAGGTATTATATATGCCCTTTTCCAGTGCTCTGGGATCTCTTTCATCCCCCATGAATTCTCAAAGATAATCACTAATGGCTAGGGCCCTACTAAATTCAGTCCATTTTGGTCAATTTCATGATCATAGGATTTTAAAATTAGTCAATTTCATGGGCAGATGTTTACACCTGAAATTTCAGGTGTTTTAACAGTGGGGGTCCTGACCCAAAAGGGGATCCTGGGGGGTTGCAAAGCTTTTGTGTGTGTGGGGGGTGGTCATGGGATTATTATCCTTACTTCTGTGCTAGGCTGGGCTTTGAAGGCAGCAGCCACGGAGCTTGCTGCAGCCCTGGGAGGTAGCCGGAGGTGGGTTTGATCTCTCCCTCCCCCACGAGAGCGACTGTGCAGGGGAAGGGTTGTTCCTTCCCCAGCCCCGCCCGGACTAGTAGTTGGAGCCTGGTGCATGCCCAGCCTGCCCCTCCAATAGCTAGATTTCATGGAGGGAGATCTAATTTCACGGGCTGTGAAACACGGTCTGTGTTTTTTCACAGCCATGAACATGGTAGGGCCCTAGCCCTACTAATGGCTCAGAGATCTCTTCAGCCAGTTCCTTACGTATTCCAGGATGTATTTCATTAGGCCCAACTGACCTGAAGACATCTAACTCGTCTAAGTAATTCGTAACTTGTTCTTTCCCTATTTTAGCCTCAGATCCTATCCCACTTATACTGATGTTCACGATGTTAATCGTCCAATCACTGCTAACCTTTTTGGTGAAAACTGAAACAAAGAAGGCATTTAGCACTTCAGCCATTGCTGCATTTTCTGTTATTGTCTTTCTCTCCTCACTGAGTAATGGGCCTACTCTGTCCTTGGTCTTCTGCTTGCTTCTAATGTATTTGAAAAATGTTTTTTTGTTACCCTTTATGTCCCTAGGTAGTTTGATCTTGTTTTGTGCCTTGACCTTTCTAATTTTGTCCCTATATGCTTTTGTTTATTTTATATTCATCCTTCAGAATTTGACCTAGTTTCCATTTTTTGTATGATTTTTTTGAGCTTCAGGTCTTTGAAGATCTCCTGGTTAAGCCAGGATGGCCTCTTACCATACTTACTATCTTTCCTGTGCATTGGGATAGTTTGCTTTTGTACCCTTAATAATGTCTCTTCCTATCAACTCTCTCTTGAACTCTTTTTTCCCTTAGACTTGCTTCCCATGGATCTTACCTACTAATCTCTGAGTTTGCTAACATCTGTCTTCTTGAAGTCCATTGTCTTTATTCTGCTGTTTTCCCTCCTATCATTCCTTACAATCATGAACTCTACCATTTCATGATCACTTTCACCCAAGCTGCCCTCCCCCTTCAAATTCTCAACCAGTTCCTATGTCAGAATCAAATCTAAAACAACCTGTCCACCAATCACACTTTCTACCTTCTGTAATAAAAAGTTGACTCCAATGCATTCCATGAACTTGTTGGACAATCTGTGCCCTGTTGTATTACTTTCCCAATAGATATCTGAGTAGTTGAAGTCCCTCATCACCACCAAGTCCTGCAATACTTCCTCTCTTTAACTTACGTGCTTTGAAGATGTGGTTAACAACATGTAAAGTACCACCCTGGGAACCTGCGTTAGCACCCATTGCAGTGAAGGGGGTAGTTCATACCTTTTGATTCAGGCTTTCTGCTGACTCAGGGAAACACTGAGTCACATTTGGGTCATGTTCTGAAGGTTTTCTTCACAACCATAGCAAGTAAAGACGTGAAGCTGAGACTCTAGAGAACAACTGAGAGTTTTGTCTGTCCAAAGTGGAATAAGGGCAATTAAAGTGATGGAAGGTGTCATAAAAATAAAGGGAAGGGTAACCACCTTTCTGTATACAGTGCTATAAAATCCCTCCTGGCCAGAGGCAAAACCCTTTCACCTGTCAAGGGTTAAGAAGCTAAGATAACCTCACTGCACCTGACCAAAATGACCAATGAGGAGACAAGATACTTTCAAATCGTGAGGGGGCGGGAACAAAGGGTTCGTCTGTCTTTGTGATGCTTTTGCCAGGAACACATCAGGAATGCAGTCTCACAAACTCTGTTAAGTTAGTAAGTAATCTAACTAGAAATGTGTTAGATTTCCTTTTGTTTAACGGCTGGTAAAATACGCTGTGCTGAATGGAATGTATATTCCTGTTTTTGTGTCTTTTTGTAACTTAAGGTTTTGCCTAGAGGGATTCTCTATGTTTTGAATCTGATTACCCTGTAAGGTATTTACCAGCCTGATTTTACAGAGGTGATTCTTTTATCTTTTCTTTCATTAAAATTCTTCTTTTAAGAACCTGATTGCTTTTTCATTGCTCTTAAGATCCAAGGGTTTGGGTCTGTGTTCACCTGTACAAATTGGTGAGGATTTTTATCAAGCCTTCCCCAGGAAAGGGGGTGTAGGGCTTGGGGGGATATTTTGGGGGAAGATGTCTCCAAGTGGGCTCTTTCCCTGTTCTTTGTTAAAACGCTTGGTGGTGGCAGCATAGGGTTCAAGGACAAGGCAAAGTTTGTACCTTGGGGAAGTTTTTAACCTAAGCTGGTAAGAATAAGCTTAGGGGGTCTTTCATGCAGGTCCCCACATCTGTACTCTAGAGTTCAGAGTGGGGAAGGAACCTTGACAGAAGGAGAAGGGAGCTGTTGGCTTTTTATGCCCCAAAACAATCGAGATACATTTTCTGTTATGTTATGGACCCTTTGCACAGCTTTGTGCACGCAAAGGGTCTGTACAGTCAACTTAACCATCTACCTGGTACACCGGCTCTGATGGGGAATCATCTCCTTAGACCATGTCCCCTACTGATCAGAACACTGGCTAGCTCTGCTACCTAGTGGTCAAGTCCGGGGTTGGCTGCAGCACCTAGTCTATCAAGACCAGGGTGGTTAGCAGTAGCGCCTTGTGGTGCAAGACCAGGGGTTTGGTGGTAGGAGAACCTAGGCCCTCCTGTTGTTCTGGGATCCAACTCAGGGTCCTGGGGCAGGCAGTTCTGATGTGCAACCTGGGCTAGGGTATTATCCAGCCTATTCCCCGGGTTACTTCCTACTGCATCCCAGCCTCTCCAGAGGCATGGTGAAGGCCTGGCTTACAGCCCAGAAAGCATCCCCCACGGAAGGGGGTCAGGAGATTCCTTTTCCCACTCACAAGCAGCTACTCCACTATCTCTTCTGCGGGGGGTTGCAGCTCTGAGTTGAGGTTGGCTTCAGGGCTGTGTGGGGCTCCTGCTGGATTCCTGCAGGAGTACCAATGCAGGTCTGCTCCTTCACACTGAACACCCTGACTGAGATGTGTTGTGCCCTTTAAACTCCATCTCCACTGACAGCACACGCAGCAGACGAGCTTGGGTGGAACCTCCTGTGACCAGAGTTGCTCCTTAACCCCCTGTTTCCCAGCATGGGGTTCATATGCCCATCACATTGGCATAGGGGAAATCCTTCAATGGTATAGGGCCAGCAGAGCAGCTGTGCACACCCACCACTTATGGCCTCTAGTGAAGAGGGTGAAGTCTAGGGAGAATGGGATATAGCTGGAGCACCCCTGTACTTCAGCTATTCCTTGCTACTTTTACAGCTCATCAGGGCTACGGGCAGAGGCTACTCTGATTTAAACTGGGGCCAATGCAGACCTGCCCAGCCCCAGAATCAGTGAGCTGCTAAGATGCCAACAAGCCACTTTTATTTCCACTCTGCAGCTCAAACCCTGCACAGCTTGACTGGACTTAAGAATCAGGGCCTCTAACTCCAGAATCTACCAATGCTATTACCAGTCATCCCGGGGAGTCACTGAATAATGAAGTAGTCCACACTGAACGTCCTATTTCTGTACTATTTCAAAAGAAATGTCTATTTCAAGAAAGCTTGTGGAGACTGCAGGCCACTACAAAGACAGTGAAATGCTGCTGGATGCCAGCACAGTTGAGCTGCACAAAAATAGGCAGTTGTGATATCAAGATGTTTAACAGGCAACAGCTCAGAGTTTTAACTATAAGCCATTCTGAATTGAAACACTAAGTAGTTTGTGGATCCAACAGGGTGGGTCTGTTACAATGTGCAACTTTACAATTGTCTAATATTCAGAGGCCAAATTCTGGTCTCTCTTACACTAGTGCAAACCTGGAGTAACTCCACTGACTTCAGTGTATGTTAGGTACTACAGTGATGACAGAAGTATAAAACACAAACACACAGTATCTGCAGAGGAAATGTGTGTGTGTGTGTGTGTGTGTTAAAAATTCACCTTCCATGAATATTTCTAATATCTGTTCAAAAGTTGCTGTTTCTGCAAACATTCCTGCCAGTAAACTAATTTGCTACAACAGCCAAGGAAAACGAATGCCAAAGGAACGTGAACACAGCCAACATAAATTCCATTTTTTTATCCAAGCGAATATTCATGGAATGTTTTCTGAGGTGTTCGCCCAGCTTTACTATTGATATCCTTGTGCTAGGATTAGTGGAAAATGGATGCTTTTAAACAAACATAACCTGATCCACCTCCTTTCAATCTTAGAATTCCAAAACCAGCCCTCAAGGCTAAGCATTACCAATTGTTTTCCATGGAACTAATAGAAACCCTGGAGAAATGAAATCTAGCCATAAGAGAAGTGGCCTTAACGCCACTAGAGGTCACTCTAAGAATTAAGTCAGTACACTGCATGCTGCTAGTAGTAACTGTGAACTCTTACAGAAATAGATTGTTGTTGCTTCAGCTTTCAAACACAAATATCCAGAGGAACAGAACATACTGTAATATTGTAGCATAATCAAAATTGTGCAATATTAAGAGAAATTGCTCTTCTGTACCATTTCCATTCATGCCATCATCCCTAGGACACTCGGTAGCATTACACACTGACTGAGCAGACTGCTTCTGTTTTGCTTAAAAATCATTGAACTTTAAAGACTGAAAAACTCAGTTATGTGTAAATATATGCACACACACATCCAAATATATAGGAGGTACCAAATTACAAGGCCTTCTTCTGACACCTAGCTGTACAGGGCAGACTTTTTTTTGGTTATCTCCTGACACTGAGGAGAAAATAATACTTAAACTTTTGGACTGTTTAGGAGACAATAGTTGGATTGTTCCTGTAGGAGCCTTTAAATAGTTTATTCATAAGACATTGACTTTCAGAGCCAGAAATGATTATGTTAAATCAGCTCATTTTTATTTCAATTAAAGCTGTTATCCTCTATGGACTGCCTTGGATCTGTGTGGGAAAACTCAGACTACCACTTTTCTCAGCTCTTGCCATTTTGTGATTGAAAACACTTGTGTGTCATTCTGTCGTGGCATTAGTACAGATAGAGAACTTGTTTCTTCACATGAACAATTTAAAATGTTTTCTCAGTTATGAAAAATAAGGCGATGGAAGAAACCGAGTTCAGGTTAGATTGGGGGAATAAGCATGAGGTAAACCAGTGTTTCCCAAAGTGTGGAGTGTCCTTTCGCCACAGGAGTATGGGAAGAACTAGTTGAGAGAGTCATGGACAGACCTTTCAACTGTTCTCCAGAGTATTTAAAAACCAAGGCTATCTCTAGTTGCTATGACTGCAGAGAAAACTTCAAAACATCATCTAAGTATAACTGAAGCAGCAACCTCTGCCTGAGTATGCAGAGACCTTGAAACAATAGCTCTGAGGTGTGAACTGTCCTATTCATGTCAATGGATGCTAATTACAGCTGGGAGTATAACTCGTATGGTTCACGGGTAATTCCTAAAACAAAGCAAGCAAGCGAACAAACAAAAACTAAACAATATGACCACAACAACCAACCAACCACAAACACACAACCCAAAAAACCAAAACCAATCTTTTTTAAAATAAATTGGCAAATCAAAAAGGTGGAAAATAAAGGTGGGGGTCAAATTAAATGTTTTGTTTACATTTTGACCTTTTAAAAATGTTTTTCGTTGTTTCATAAATAAAATTAAAGGAAATTTTGAAACAAAAAATAACGTTGAACCTAAAAAATGTAATAATATTTTGTTTAAAAATGTCATAATGAAACATCTGGAATTTTTAAAGTCATTTTTGAACAAAACAATTTGGTAAAATCAACACAAATTTGCAAAATGTTTCTGGGTTGCAAAATCTGCATTTTTCACAAAAAAAAAAAAAAAGCTTTATGTGAAAAACGTCACCCAGGTCTAGTGCTAAAATCAGATGTCAATGATAGTACTTTAAATGTCAGCACTGTATATTATTTCACTGTCCATCAAAACATTTAAGAAAGGACAAGCAGCTTCATAATATGCCTTAAGCATTACATGGTAGGACAAAAACAGGGGTGCAATTGGTTTCATTTTCTTAAAGGGGTGTTCAGTTTTCAAAAGTCCAGGAAAAATGATGTAAGCAAAGTTACAGAGCGTTATGGCAAATGCCACATACTCCAACCTGCATGATCATGTCCCATCTTCATCAAATGCAGGAGTAAACTGCACTAAATACTCCTGCTAACAGCCTATGCCAGAGCTGAGAGCTCTGAATCAAACATAGGAGATGGCAGTTGACATCTGGTTGTGGGGACCCAAGGAGATCAACAGACAATGGGAAATTAGTTAACCATCTCTGACTCCCCCAGCCGTTTCACATAGGGTGGGGAGTGGGGTTCTTTAAAAAAAAAGTTTTGCTCAGCTGCTCAATGGGATTGGAGCGTGCCTCCTTCAAGACTAGAGCATGAACACCAAGTTTCTCATCAAACCTAGTTTCGACAGCTAAGTTATAAATCCTGGGAAAACAGAGTTTTGTGATGAGAACGCTCACAAAACAAGACACTCTTTGACTCTGAAATTGAAGATAGATTCCTCCCTGATAGCCAAATATGCCACCCTTACTCAAATTAAATTGGTTTCAGAGTAGCAGCCGTGTTAGTCTGTATCCGCAAAAAGAAAGGGAGGACTTGTGGCACCTTAGAGACTAACAAATTTATTTGAGCATAAGCTTTCATGAGCTACAGCTCACTAAAGCTTATGCTCAAATAAATTTGTTAGTCTCTAAGGTGCCACAAGTCCTCAAATTAAATTGTACCTTCCTCTGCAAGCAGCCCTACTGAAAACAATGGTATCACTCACAGAGATATATACTACATAATGACCATAAAGGTGGTGGAATTGGGCCCTAAATGAGTATCCCTGGAAGCAGCAGCATTTCTCATCCACTGACTAGTGTTGCTATTTCCTAATATGTTCAGCGGGCTCTTACCGAAACAGGTAGCTCAGTGATAGAAGGGATTTAAAAACGTATATAAAAAACAAAGGTAGAAAATTGGGATGAAGAATGGGAGAAAAGAGAAGGTGAGAGAAAAGGAGAGAAAAGAGAGCAAATGGAGCTGGTTGAAGCTAATGAGGATGCACAGAACTTGTCAACTCTTTTATTGTACGTGCCAGTATTGGAGAGAGAGAAACAAGTAGGTTCCAGGTTAGCTGAGCAAGTGAGTTAGCTGCTTTTGGTGTGTTTCTTTGTTAAGTGGACATCTAAGTGCTATTGGTGGGCCATGTCACTCCAAAAACTTTGAAACCCTAAACTCAGAATATGCCTTTTACTGCAATCTAGAGAGAACATTTAAAAAAGCATCTGTATGAGTGTGACACTCTATAGGGAAAGCTGGATGAGACAGGTGGAAGGTGTGACATATATGACAATATCCTGGACAAACCTTAGTGAATTAAGTCAAAGTATCTTAGGAGGTCATTGTATTAAAACGCAAGTATTTATGTATTATTGTGGAATGGTATGTAACGTCTTTTAAGGGAGAGAGACAGGACTACTGTAAACACTGCGAAGTATTATGTTCTTCAAAGAACTCTTTTGAAACAATGGACCAGACAAGATTGAGCTTTCAGATGAATGGGGGTTCCTAAGAAATATTAGGAAGAAGGGAATGCAAATTACTCACTTTGAGAGACATCCACTTGAAGCTGCACCTTGAAGAGAAACTCACTGTATGGCTGATTACCTATTCATGGCCTCTTCAAAGCCCAAACTGGATAAACTTACTAACTCACTGGGATGGTGTTTCTGAGCTGAAGCTATGCTGAACTTGTGATCATAGGTAAAACCCCTGTGAGGGGTTTGAAGGGTTAAATCACCCTTGTTGGACTTGGGGGTGATCTCTGGTAAGCTTATTAGCATGTGTGTAGGTTGTTTTATTTTTTTTAATATGTTTTCTCTGTAATGCTTTCACATTAAGGCTTTTAATGCCTGCCCACTTTTTAATATGGGCATAGTTTGGGGAGCAGCGTTGCCCCCACAAACTGCATTCCTCAGGCAGGCACGGAATGGCGCCAGTAAGGGCTGTGCTTTGCAGCAGGGTATCCACTGCAAAACACAACCCATCAGTGGTGCCAGCCTCTTCCTGGTTGAAGGGGGTGGGGGGCGAGGTTGTTCTTAGACTCCCCTTGCCACAAGGTCTGGCCACTCTGTGGCCCTGCCCCTGCTCCTTCTCTTCCCTCTCAGGCCCCACCCCTGGCCAGGCTAAAAGCCAGAGCCGGGCTATGATAAGAGCCACCTAGGGAGCCTGGGCCGCTGTGGGGAGCCCCGGACTCTCCACCTGCCCGGAAAGCACACCCCAGGGGCAGGGACACAGGCTGGGGCTGCACTCAGGCCCCCTGCCCAGGGCAGGTGGAGGGTCAGGGGCTCCCCAGGGCAGTCTGGGATCCCTGGGTGGCTCTTACCATGGCCCGGTTCCGGCTTCCGACCTGGCCAAGGGGTGGGGTTTCAGGGGGGCAGAGGAGGACCAGGGAGTGAGGCCATGGAGAGGCGCAGGAACTCATGGCCCTCCCACTTCTACCAAGGTTCCAGTGCTCCCGCCTTAAGAATAAATATACCTGCTTGTAAAGGGCTTGTAACTTAACTGTGGCAATTACGCTGTGTCCTATCTCGGAGGAAAGAAGTGAAGCAGGCCTGCATAGGCAGTCTGTCTTTTGCTGTGGAGATCACAGTATAGTTAAGGAACTGTTCAGCTGGAAATACCCCAGTCAGAAAGGAGAGAGATAGGTATCTCCTCCCAAAGAGGTAATGGCTGGGGAGCCAGAAGCTGAGAGTGGGTGCTCTTGCTGGACCACAGAGGGGGAATACAGGTGCAGCTACCCTGAACTTGGAAAGAACATAGAAAGCACTTGGAAACTGGTGCTTTTACTAATATAATTGGTACCAAGCCTTAAAAAAAAAAAAAGGAAATTCACATGCAGAAAAGGTCTGGTTGGAAGACAGCACTTATTTCATAGCTGCTGTGCATTAACTGACATTGCTCACTATTTATAATTGTTTCACCCGCAACATCTTGGAACAACAGACTAAAAGATTATCTAGTTTCACTGTGGCTTTTCTAAGTCACCGTGGGCTTGAATCTCTGTGTTACTCCAGCTTTATGTTAATGCAGCTCCAGTGGTTTTATTGACTCCAGGGAAGTTACAGCTGTATAAACCTGGAGTAACATAGCGGAGAATGAGACTCTATATTTTACTGGAATTTCATTTGATAACATCTTGTGATACGACTGCCCACTGAATCACATCAGATGCCTTCTACAGCACAGCAAACTCAGGGGAATGCTTTTCCTTTTTCTATAGTAATAGAAGCATACTAGTGTCCCATGCTAGGTTGTGCTACTTTAGGACTGTAATCCTGTGTACACTCATACAAAGGCATCCACGTGTAAGAGACAGATCTAAAAATGGAGATTTAACATGAAACAGAGAGTGAAAAAGTAGAGCAGAGAAAGACAGTAGAGGGCTTGAGAGATAGAAAATACAAGAGCAAAAGGGTGGTGAAAAGAAAGAAAGGGGAAAAAAAGAATGGGAGGGGGAAAAGGAGTCATCTGATGCTAAGTTTACACTCCAGCTTATGTCGGCAAAATTTATGTAGCTCAGGGTGTGAATATTACACCCCACTGAGTGACATGAGTTACACTGATATATGCATTGGTGTGCACAGCACTATGTCATTAGGAGAGTTTATGCTGCTTGCAAAGGTAGTTTTTATGTCGATCAGAGAGGTGGAAAGGGAAAAAGGAAAGCAGGAAGAATGGAAGAAGAGAAAAGGAAACGTTAATCTGGTGATTTTGGACTTGATTCTGCCACCCTTTGCCATGCTTAGTTATACCCTACTCTGTGAGTGTTCCTATTGAAAAGAATGGAATTATTTGCATGGTAAAGTCCTACTGAGTGTTCGTAAGGATGGCAGAATTAGGCCTTTTTGCAAATGCACTTTCTTCTTTACAGAACCAGAAGGTCAGAACAATCTGATGTTCTTTGTCCCCATCTGTCTCTTTGAGTGCTTTGTCAATGCAGAAAATGGTGATTTAAAAGATGAGACAGCTAAGAACAGTTGGCTGAGCAGGGAGGTTTCCTTCAATGAGAAATCCACATTTGAAGTGAGCCTATTAGGGGAAACAGATCATCAGTGTTTAAAATCCAACTAAAAGAGCTCCTTAAAGAGTTCTGATCATAAAAGTGCTTTGAGTAAAAAAATAAAATAAAATAGAAGAGCAGCTGGAAGATGTTAACTCTTGGATTCTAATTGAAATGGTATGTATTATTTTATATAGGGATTTCTACCAACTCTTAATGAGGCTTCCTACCAAGCAGTTTTCCTTCAAAAAGCTCTTGATGGATTTATGGTCATCAAGAAAGATTCTAGGAGAGTTGAGACCTGCTATTCTCTGGAAGAATATATGTCGAATAAGATAAGCAGGCTAATGAGGTGCCCCAATTCACAGAATAAACATTAGATCAAAATACACAGAATATTTAAAAGGCTCAAAGAATGAAGGAAAAAAAGTTTGGAAAATATTTTGTGTGGTCCAGATTTAGTGATGATAAGCATGCAGCAATGTTCAAAACAAAAGCCAAAACCCACTGGCTGCACATTACATCGAGGAAAATTGATGGAATATTCACAATGCTGTGTGTAGCTGGCAGAGTCGGTGCTGTGCTTTTTACCCTGGGGCCTTTAAAAAAAAGTCCATACTTACCTTTTTTATGAAAATCAGTTAAATAGTCATTTAAAATAGCATTTTCCCCATTACTTTCTATGTACAATAAGGAGCCATTAAATGTTTGAGACAAGGCCAGATGTTACAATGCAGACTGGAACACACAGTTGGAGTGTACACTTTTTTTATCTCTTTGAAACACTGCATAAGGAATTCTCATAGACAGCAGTGTCATGGGTTACCTTGGAACAACTTTAAATGCAACGTATTGAGTCAGATGCTCAGGTAGTTCTACTGAAAGCAATGGAGCTAGGTAAATGTACATCACCTGAAGATTTGACCCAGTGAATCTACTTTTATTAGATGAGGATCTGGTTCATTGTGTCTTACACACTCTGTGTAAACACTGGGAAGTGCCCTCTCTTCCAAATGCACTATTTATTATTCATACAAGAATATTCTGCTCTTACCTAGAGCTGCCCTTTGCATGTGCCGCTGGGTTATCTCTCCTTTCAGATTGTCTGTGAAAGACACAAAGTGAAAATGGTTAAAGAGCTTTCAAAATCTCAGAGGTTAATGAAGTCATACTTGCCTCTCACCATTTGAAATTTCCCATGAGGCCAGCCAAATTACATTGGTCCACAGGATAGGAAGTGCCTCCTCGACTTATCTACTGTAGCTAAACTGGAGCAGGTATATTTCGGTCCCATATATCCTAAAACATAACTTTGTTCAATAAGAAACACAGGAACTTAAGCTATCTTCTGTCAATGAAGTCAAGCACTGTCACAGATAATGGTCTCCTGCTACTAAATACAAGAGAAGGCCTAAGAAGGCAGATAGAGAATTCCAAGTATTCATCCAAACATTCTTAGAGATGCTAGAGATGGAAAAGAGCTCTTAGGTCATCCAGTCCATCTCTCTGCCAGTGCAGAACTGGTTCCTCATTGGTTTTCTCATGTTTTGTTTGGACCAATTTTAAATGTCCCATGTGATAAAGTTTCTACAACTTCCACCCCTTGATACATCTCACTATCAAGATGTCACATATTCACAGTCAGAGTTTTCCCTTTCTTAATTTCATTATCTCATTACCCCTAACTATGTTCCCATGCCCTATACAATTCCCCTTCACGATTCTGTTATCAAGTGCCCTTTGATCCTGTGACAGTGGTTTAGTGCAACAATTATTTCAAACCATAATTAGATTGCTGGATGAATAACCATTCTTCATTGATAAAAGCTTAACCAATTTAAAAAAATGCAACTTCAGCCAGTATTTGTGTTTTGAGAACAGAAGGGATTTTCTGTTTTCCCAAGATTTCAAATTAAAACAGTTTCTCGGCAGAGATTTGAACATGTACTTTACTGAGCTGTACCTCTGGATACTGGGAAAAGGAAAATGCAAACTTGAGGACGGATTTAGTTTTTCCATGCTGACCATAATGTCTAGTATGACTGCATCTATTTCAAGATAAAACGTATCTTTAGAATTTAAAAGCAATTCTTTATAAATGTGCACATATATGCTATGCTAATCGCCGCAAATTAAGCCATTAAAGATGTCATGTGTATAAGAGGAGTGTCTTAGCAGAGGAAAAAGCAAAACGTGAAAGATCTTTAGCACTAGGTAGCTCCATTGCCTGAGAATCAGTGAACCATAAGAAGTGAAATGTCTCAGAGAGTTAACGTAATAATTCTTAAGCATTTAATAGTCTTATTACAGTATGCACTGTATGCAATATTTTAGATTATAACAGCCAACCTACAACATATATTCTGTGGGTATGTCTCCACTGCAATAACAGGGTGTGACTGCAGCTCGCATAGACATAGCCAAGCTAGGTTTAATCTAGCTAGTTTGGATACCAAAACAGTGAAGCCATGGCAGCATGGGTTTCAGAGTAGATTGCACTAACCTGCCCAGAACCCTGGGTAATTATTTGGGTGGTCATGCTGGAGTTCCTGCCGCAACAGCTTCACTGCTCTGAGACCCAAGCTAACTAAATTAAAGCTAGTGTGTATGTCTTCACAAGCTGCAATCATGGGTGTGATTGCAGTATAGACATACCCTATATGTTTCTTGGGATTTCAAATACACCTTACCATGCTTTGTGTGAACAAGAGAGACCATGAAGTCAGACTCCTATGTTGTTGTACCGTGCAAAGCTTTACTTTTTTCAGTGTTTTCTAACCAATCTATAAGCAGAAAGGTTAGCAATCCACAAGGATGTCAACGTGTGGTGATTCTAGGGAAGGGAGTAGTTAAAAAAAGATATTTTAACATTTATGTAGAAAGGAAGAATGGAAGCTAGCAGTAGTCCACTCCCACCATCCTCAACTGATCACAGTGAGAAAAGTTTGTAGTACATTTGATTGTATAATACGTAATGGTTACTTTGAATAAGGTTCAAAGATGCTAATAACTCTTTTGAACTAAGCATCAAATTTTGAAATTTTTGTTGAAAAATACAAATAGTTGACTTGTCCCAGAGCTGAACAGAAAGGAGTGTTTATGTTAGTTGGGTTTGGTCTACATTTAATGGTTTTACTGGTATAACTATGTTGGTAAAAGCTGTGATTTTTTTTCCACTGAAATATTTATACCAGTGAAAGCCCTACTTTTATACTTGTATAAAAGTATACTTGTATACTTGTATACTTGTATGGACACTCTTATACTTGTATTAAGGTGGCTTAGACAAGGTCAACATTACAAACTTCTGCCTGGATAGCTATTTCAGTGAGGGGTGTGATGGGGTTATGATTTGTGACTAGCAGATTTGCGCCAGCAAAAGCCCATAGTGTAGACACATTTATCCCCGCAAAACTGTACATTTGCTGGTACAGCTTGTTTCACTCAGGAGGGGTCTGGAAAGTGCATTTTTGCTCATTTAGGCATATCCACACAAGGAGGTTTTGCCAGTATATTATACCAGTATAACTATACGGGCAAAGCCTTTCAAGAGTAGACCTGGTCTTGTACTAATATAGATATTCCCCTTCTCATATGGGAATAACTATGCTAGTATAAAGCACCTTTATAAATGCATTCACAATGAAGAGGTTGTACCGCATTAACTATACTGATATAGGTAAAGTAGAACAACTGTCCAGTATAGACAAGCCCTCAGACAGTTAGTAGCACTTGGGATGGATCGTCTGTTTCCTGTGAGCCCAAAACTCCACATGAAGCCGCTGATGGAAGGAGAGCCCACACTGTGTTGTTCAGTGCCAATGGAAGTTTTCAGTACACAAAGGATATAGGATTGGTCCCTTTTTTGCAAGCGTTTTTCCAAATTTGACAAGGGCCCCAGACTCTTCCTGTACTAAATATTCTTCTTAAAATTACCAAACAAATATAGATCTTTAAGTATTGAGAAGCAGATTAATTGAAAGAAATGCAAAAACCACCAAAACAACCCTCACCCCAGAAACCCAAACCCTCAATCAAGTGAGCTGCTATTTTCAATACTGATTTAACTAGAGATAGCAGATGACAGTGAACTGGTTGTTATGGATAAAGATTCAGCTAAATGATTCTTCAAAAAAAAGTCTTTTGTGCTTTGAAATCCTTAAAATACAACTCCGTTGGAGACACTTCTCAATGAAATGGGATTAAACAAATAATTGCTTTTAAAAATTAATTTTTACTACTTTGAATATTTAACTACTCATATGCTCTGTATTGTGTCCTATTAGGTGATGTTGATCACACTGTTCTGAGCCAGGCAGTACATATACCACAATTTATAATATGATCTGACTAACGTGTTATAATGTGATTAACTCAAAGCACAATGCCTTAAATCCAAATGTTTCTGGAAACCAACTGTGGATGTGTATAGATTTAATTGCTGTCCTGATGTAATCTGAAGAGCCTATGGTGACCAGATAGAGAGTGTGAACAATCAAAATGGGGGTAGGGGGAAATAGGCACCTATGTAAGACAAAGCCCTGAATATTGGGACTGTCCCTATAAAATCGGGACATCTGGTCATCCTAGAAGAACCCTATGTATTCCTTTCTCAAGGGTAACTCATAGATTAGGAATGATAATTCCATTGTCACAACATGAACAAGGTCTCCTAAAACAATTTGAATATACTGTTCATCAGCAAAAATAAAAAGTCCTGATGACAATGGGGACTAAAGAGGAAACAAACTCCCATGTCTGATTTGTGGTTTTAGAACAGTAATTACTCTCTGACTTTGCTGAAAACAGACTAGAGAGATTCAAACTGCTGTGCACTACCTTAAAGAGCCACCAGGGGAGTGACAATGAGGTCAATTGAAAAACTGAAACAAACAAGCAAGCAAATCAATGAAGTAGAGATCAAATTGGCAGAAGACAGCCTGAAATCAATACAAATAAATGCAAGTACAAGACATCAGAGAATGGGTTTTTGAATTGCAGCCAAGGGGCTCAATCTTCAGGTGTCTTGAGTTGACTTTCAGCACTGCTGGGGGAGGATGGTAAAGGGCATCCGGTGGATTTAAACCACCTTGCTGCGTCACCAATCTTGAGTTGGCCAGAGGCCGATGAGGCTCTCCGTCTAAGAGTATGTCTACACAACAGCGACTGATTTCCAGCACAAATAGATGTACATGTGCTAGCTTTGCTGAAGCTAATGCCTAAAAGTAGCAGTGTAGTCACAGCTGCATGGGCAGCGGCTCAGGCTAGCTGCCCAAGCACAATCCCTCCCAACCCCCTGGATATGTACTGCAGTGACTAGCTCAAGCCTCCGCGGTCACCCTGCTATTTTTAGTATGCTAGCACGGTAGGGTGACCATATTTCCCAAAGGAAAAACAGGACATCGCGTGGGGCTGGCCCAAGCCCTCCCTCTCTGGGGCTGGCCCCAGTGCCCCCCTCCTCCCACGGGGCTGGCCCCAGCTGCTGACCCCCACTCGAAGCTGTCAGTGGTTACTCGAACCCTGCCTGGTCCCTGCCTCAAGGCTGTCACTGGTCATTCGAGCCCTGCTGCCCCCCCCCACCCGCTCAAGGCTGTCACTACTCACTGGTCACTCAAACCCTGCCCTACCCTGCTGATCACTCGAACCCTGCTGGACCCCGGCTTGAGGCTGTCGCTGGTTGCTCAAACCCTGCCAGGCCGCCCCACACTGGAACCCTTCCTTACCCTCCTTGATCAGTTGGCAAGAGCAAATGGGACAAATGCCTGCTTTTGCCAAAAAAGTCAGGAAGTCAGGGACAGGGTTTAAAAAAGGGAATGTCCCAGCCTAAATGGGATGTATGGTCACCCTACAGCACGAGCAGAGTGAGTGTACGTATAAATTTATCTAAACTGAGAAATTACATATCTCAGCTGCTGTGTAGGCATACCGTAACTTAGAGGAACCTTAAGGTTGCTCTAAATTATTCTGGCTGCAATCATCTCTTGTGCCAACCAAGGATCTGGCAGAGTGCCATATTCTTTGCCTCACTCCCTCCCATCCTTAGTACACCCCCTGTCCACCTCTGATATGACCCCTGCATGAAGGTCTGTGGTGAGGTGGTGCAGAGATTTCTACATCGACTTCACAACACACGATTCCTATGTTAAGGGGAATCTTTTGCTACTTCTTTATGGCAGCTTTCTAGCAACACAGAGCAGGGTGGAACAGCAGCCAAGGACTGAGCCCAAGATCTTTAATTATAAATATTGTTCATATAAATCCTTGCATTTTTTTCCTATTTATCCATGTCCTGGAGCTCAACAGACCCAGAGCCAGGTGTTAAAAAAACTATCAGGGATTAACAATGGAGGAGCAGGATGCATAGTTTATATTCACCGGGGCATGCCAGTTTGAAAATCAGATTTTCTAACCAATAAAAAAGAGGACAGGGACTGTGAGGAATTGAGTATTCTTTTCTCCTCCTTGCAGTGTTCTTTCTCCGACCTTGATTGTCATAATCATCAAGGCAAATCCCAAAAAGATGTAGACTCCTTCCAGATCAAGCACCATGTGGATCAATCTCTAGCTAGGTCCTTAAGGCAGTCTGTCTGGTTATTCAGTCTATGTCCATCACGCGTGATCTTATCACACCACTGAAACTTTTGGCAATCACCTGCCATATAATAGCATTCTTTGGTAAACAGGCATAATATGTTGGTCTTTCATCCTAATAATATGTCAGTACCAAGAAAGCTTCCAAAACTGAAACCATTCTGATTGAGGTGGTTGGTGGGTTTGGCTATGGACATTATTATTGCTGATTTTGTCCTGCCACTTAATATGGAATAGCTGACTAAGATGGCAAGCTGGCAAGAATTGAAAACTTCCATCTATTGTTCTTCAGCCTTCCTCAAGGCTCACATTTCACTCCCATTCAATAAAGTTGGTATAACCTTGGTTCTTTAGATTAAGAGCCTCATAGCAAGCCATTTTCTCAAAAAGCTGTCTCCAGGTAAAGAGCTGGTTAGCAGTGGAATGAACAGGTCTAAAGCCACGCTGATTATCCAGCCTTTACCACAAAATGCATCGCTGATTCGAGTCATTTACATGGAATCAAACACTTTTCCTGGGACTGACATCAGTGTAATACCTCTACAGTTGTTACCTTTTTGAACAGAGGCAGAACAACACCCTTCTTCCAGTCATCAGGGATGATGTTAGTGTGCTAGATAGTCTCGAAAAGCCTATGCAGCCATGGTACTACAGTACTCTCACCTCTCTTCAGCAACTCAGGGGTGATGTTACAACCTCCTGGTGCCTTCCCAGACTTTAGTTTAGGGCCTGCAATCCAGATTTCTTGTTGGTTGTAGGAAGGTGGCTCTGTCTGAACTTCCTGCCCCACGTCAAGCAGAAGAGGGGCAAGAGGCAGTGGACAATTGAGGAGCATCTTCAAATGACCTTCTAATTGATACAACTGATCTTGCAGACTCTGATTCTGTACTGGACAAGCTGGTGCCACCTTTCGCCACACACCCTGAATGGTTGCATAGAGGCTGCAGAGATCATGCCTGGTGGCCACAACTTCATTTGTTTCCCTCTCATTCAGCCTGAGCTTAGGGCTGTGATAAATGTTCAACTCTAGCTGCAAGAGAGTTCAAAATCAACCTGGGTTTGAATATGACCTGTCATTGCGAACCAGGTTGATTTGTTAAAACAGGTTTTGTGTTGGTGAATCATCCACCAAGGCTTTGGGTGAGCTTTCCTACTCTATCTGGATATCAGCGTATGTTCACAGGCTGCCATGTATTGTTGAATGTAGAGTCTGAACCACATCTGCCAGGAAAATCACACAGGGTAAGTCACAGAGTATTTTCCAGTATGGCCAATAGTCAGCAAGTTTCAGCAAACCCACAAAATCATCTAAAACTAAACCTGGCCTATGGATTTACAGCACTTGAGCATAAGAAAGGCTGGTTTGTTCAAACTCAATCCTTTTCAAAAGTCAGGGCCTGAGAATAGTGGTGTATTTGATTTTTAGACAATCAAAACTTTATGAATCTTTTCAAATTATTTTCAAAGGGTTCAAACAGTTCCAGCCATAGGTGGTAGAAAAGGACACTTAATTAGGGCAGGTCCCCTAATGGTCTGATCTGTTCTTCATTTCTCTAATAATAATGATAGCATCCTCTTCATTCTCCTAGCAGACACAGGAGTTTTCATTCTCTTCCATGGCTCATTGACAGCAAGAGGAAGAGTGGAATTCATTTGGTTCCAGGGACCCAAAACAGCATGTGACTTCTCAAATAGCAAACGTTTAACTTATCTCCAAGCAGCAGAAAACTTTGAGGGGAGACTGTAGTGTATCATGGGAGATGAGAGTCTGGCCAGGGAGCCTATAGGGGAAAACGGTGGCATTAGGCACCCGAAGTTCAGTTCAGGCAGACATGGTTTAATGTTGATCTGATCTGAAATGAAGCATTTTGATTTGGTTTGACAAACTGAAATGTTTCAGTCTGGATCAATCTGAGCAAAAACTAGATATTTTGTTTTGATTTTCCCAAAAGAAACTTTTGGGTTTCAAGTGAAAATTCTTGGTTTTCGATATAAAGTTGTAATTTTGTGTGGAAAAGTTTTGATGAAAATGATCTCTCTTTGGTTTTCATTTAAATTTTCAGTGAAAAAAAATTCTGACCAGTTCTACTTATAACTGCCCTAGAACACAGGTTATCCTAAGGCAAGTCTGAAAGTTCATTAGTGACAGAATTAGGGGACAATTCCAGTACTGTTGCTTGTACAAACCTTTCCCTATAAATAAACAGAAGATTTCAGCCTCTAGTACTGCCAGTTCTATAATCGTCACAAACACAAATATTTACCAGAAGAACAATGAAGAATCACATGCTCACACAGAAACATGTCTCCTGATCCCAATAATGTAAACTTGCAGACAAGGTAACTTTTAAATGTGGTTTGCAAAAATTGAATTTAAGACTTGGCGCGCATCTCTCTCCATATGGCTAATTATGTTTTCTGAAGTCTCACCAAACAAGCAACTAAAAATAGCCCTGCAGCGGATACCAAATCATTTTTTCCAGTGGAGTCATTCTTCATTTGGAGATAACAGTCCCAATAAAATATTGAATGCTGCAACTCCACATGTTTTGGCAAAAAAGTAGTTTTGGGGAATTTAAGAATTCACTCAGCATGCAGCTCGCTGTCATTAGGGCTGAGATAAATCTGTTGGTTTTGGCCTCTGTTTTTGGACATATGTACCATCCTGAGGTATGGAAAAGGGATGGAACAGTAACAGAAAACTCCAGCCTTGTGACAGGAGTCAAAAGGCATGGAGGGGAATGGAGAAGACAAACAGAAAAAGAAAAGCCAAATGAAGAATAATAATCTGAAGCAGGGGAAAAGCTTCTTGCATGAGAATACTGCTAATTAAACATCATATTCAGTGATTTAAGGGGTATAGATCTCTTCTCAAGTTACATGTAATTAACTAGCAACTAGTGTGAAAACAAAGTACTCCGCCAAGTTTTCTTTCAGCTTCCATTTTGAGCAAGCCTGTTATTAAATGCTTGCATGAGTAAGTCAGAGAGCCCCTCACCAAGGAAGGTGCTATTAAATGGGAATGTTTTCAGCGTGGATGTGTAGTAGTTTAAATACAATACCAAACTTGTACAATCTCAGCTGAATTACAGTGCTATGTACTCCTCTTGCCATCTTCTATAGCTAGGATCTGGAACCTCTTTAGGAATTTCCCTTCTAATGGAGGGTAATATTTACGCAAGGTGAAAATCTACTGTAACATTTTTTGTCTTTAATAATGTTCCTTCAGATCCTTCCAGAAATATAAAGAGAGCTGTGTTCCAAAATACCACAACAAATCAAGCTTTGACCTATGCAATGGAATTTCCAAAAGTTTTAGTTTTGGAAAAGTTTTGCTTTGTAATTTTAAAATTTTGTGTTGGAATGTCAAAATGTTGTTGCAGAATTTCATTTTGTTTTATGCTTTTTTCATTGTTATATTCATTTTTATTATTCTTACAGTATTTCATGACATGTCAGTAGTAGTATTGCATTATACAAGAACAGCAGCTGGGGCCAGATTTCCAAAACGTCCCAGCTCTCATTAGATCCTTATACATGGGGCAGATTTTGAAAACTGCTCAGCATTCAGTAATTCTCAGTGTGACACTTCTGGTCAGATTTGCAAAAGAGCTGACACAGTTTGCTGTAATGTTTTTTGGTTTTTTTTTAATATCTGGCCTGAGTTACGTCTCACAGTAAATAAGTGTCAAACTCAGAATGAAAACCAAGGTCTTTAGGTCACAGACTAAACTCTAACTCAACAGCCCATAATGTGGATCAGAGAAGTCATTTTGCCTTTCTATAACTCAGATTTTCTGGTTCAGATCCTTGACCCCATATATTCCATTTGCACTGCTATCATGGCGGCAAAGAGGCACAAAATGGAATAACCATTTCTAAGAGGAGTCCCTCTGTAGCGAGAATTCTCCTGACGGTATAGAGTTGGTGTAGTGCTGCAACACCACTTCTGCTTGGCCAGAGAACCCCATACTCCGGTAATCCCCAACTCTCAGAACAGCCCCTTGGGGTTGTGGGTAACTAGGTACAACTTAAAGAAGTCCCTTGGAGGCTCCTCCATAGGATTGACCATGACCAACTAACACATTTTTAAAGGTGTTAAACCCTGCCCATACTAGTCTTTAAAAATGTGTTAGTTAACATGCTTTAACCAACACATTCTAAAATATGACCTGTTTTCCTAGCCTAGACAGGACCTAAATGAACACTGAGATTTTGAAGCGCAAACCAATTACATATGGTGAATTCCACAGCAAATTCCATGGCTGCAGAGTCACGGAATAAATGAGGCACTGAGCATACTAATCACAGAGATTTTCAGGTGCCTTATCGTTTCCCAGTGCCCTCTGAACTCCCACTCCAGCTTAGAGATGTTAACAAATATATACATTTTTTGGTGTCCAAATGTGAAAGTGTGCTTTCTAGAATGCAAGAAAATGCATATTTTGAGGTTATTGTTTTAGAAGTGTCTTGTGGGAGCATGCCCTTGGACTTCACTTGCTGTCTTAACACAGATTGGGGTCTCACACTGCCACTGCAAAGCCCTAACTTACTTTGCATGCTCGAACTGTAAGCATACCTATCTTCCTCTATATGTTGGAAGGTATGCAGGGAACTGATGCACATCTGGAAGTTGTCACTCAGTTGTTTATCGCATCTATTTGTCCATGAATTAAATAAAGAGCTGGCCCATTACTGTAGTTGCAAACCAATGCCATATGGATACCCTATAAACCAATCCCATCTTAATGCTGATACTGCAGGCTAGTCTTTAATGCGCATGGATGCTTCTAGACATGACCAAATGCAGTTTGTGTGTTCACTAATTCTTAGGAATTAATGTAAGGAGGTACAGTAAAGGAAATAAATTAAGAGGAACTGGTAGTGGTTTGTGCTTCTCACTTTTTCAAATGGCCATAACTGAAAAAGCACCATACATACATGAATAGGTCAGCAATTCATAGACAGGTAAATATAAAGGTATTTTCTTTTTCTGACCAAATTTCTGGTCATCTTATACTGATATCAATTCATATTCTGAGTTGACTGTAACCACATCCAAAATCAAACCAGACAGAAAGGCAAGTTTTTGTTAAAACACTGCGTTTGGGGCTTTGTGCCATTATTTTATCTGTGTACTTACTTGCAGTCTAGTTTCATCTTGTGCTGTCCTGTCTGGCCAGTAGCTGCCCAGTAGAAAATTACTAAAAAAGTTCTAGGCCCTTATTGCAATACACTTCACTTTCAACCAACTTGATTTAAAATTATGGGGGGGGGCACATGACTCTGAATCCCCCAATGTGCCCCCAGTATACTTGGGAGCCAATGCCAAGTAGAATTAAAGGACCGAGGGTGGCATGCTTTTTGATTCCTGCACTTTTCCCATTTACTGTAGAACCTCAGAGTTACGAACACCTCGGGAATGGAGGTTGTTCGTAACTTTGAAATGTTTGTAACACTGAACAAAACGTTATGGTTCTTTCAAAAGTTTACAACTTAACATTGACTTAATACAGCTTTGAAACTTTACTAGGCAGAAGAAAAATGCTGCTTTTAACCATCTTAATTTAAATGAAACAAGCACAGAAAGTTTCCTTACCCTGTCAAACCTTCTTTTTTAAGCTTTCCCTTTATTTTTTTAGTAGTTTATGTTTAACACAGCACTGTACTGTATTTGCTTTTTTTTTTTTTTTTGTCTCTGCTGCTGCCTGACTGTTTACTTCTGGTTCCAAATGATGTATGAGGTTGATGGATCAGTTTGTAATTCTGGTGTTCATAACTCTGAGGTTCTACTGTACCACATACACACTGAACCCTTGAGAAGTGTCTTTTTGAAAGTTACATGCATATTAGCATCCTGGTGAAATCTGAAACAGGGTCCTTTGAAAAGTAGATACATGACATATACTTTGTCAAATAGGGTATCTGCTAAGTCTACCCTGGCTCCTTGGGCAGCACAGCAATTTTCAAGCCAATCTGACTATGCATATGGATTTTAGGGCACTTTGATTTGACCAGCTCTAAGCAGAAAGCTCTACTCAACCTTAAATATACACTGTTGTAGACTGCTCTACTGCTGTAACATACAAAACTAGCTGTGTGGACACCATGAATCCTACCTGATTAAAAAAGTAATCAAATTAGAAAATGGACAATGTTATATTTTACTACAACAGTTGTGTGAATGCTGCCAGGTCAGCAAATGAGTCACATGACTCTAGAAAACGTTTTTTTTAAAGGGCATGATAGGGAACAATCCATATCTGACAGAGAGAGAGACAGGGAGCTAACATCTCCAATGTCTGTGGGCCGGATTCCGCACTCTTGAAGTCTCACTGGTGAAACGAGTTATATTAGTGCAAAGCTGGTGTAAATGGGGTAGAGACTCAAGCCCTATGATTTATGCTAGGTCCAGAACTAAGACAAAAACAATCAATGTAAGCCATCCAGCTCTCAGTACAGGCATGCAAAAAATGGAAAAAGGAAAAATTCCTATGTAAGAGACTGTTGCAGATTTTAAAAAACAAACAACACAATGTAAATTAACCTATTGAAATGTGATAGATCCTTTGCTGTGCCTCCATTGTGTTAGCTCTTAGCCATCACTTAGCATCTTCCCCCCCCCAAGAGAAAAATTTACTAGATTGAACACACAAGAACTTGATTATTAACCTGATAAAGCAGCAAAACACAGTGATAAAATGCACCAAGGACTTCACTTTTTCCATTTGCAGCGTTGTAGTCATGTTGGTCCCAGGATATTAGAGAGAAAAGGTGAGTGAGATAATATCTTTTACAGGACCAACTTCTGTTGATGAAAGAGACAAGCTTTCAAGCTACATAGAGCTCAACCCCGAAGAAGAGCTTGTCTATTTCACCAACAGAAGTTGATCCAATAAAAGATATTACCTCATCCACCTTGTCTTCACTTTTTCTGTCTTTTATTCTGCAGCTAGCCTAGG
Organism: Natator depressus; assembly: GCF_965152275.1. Classification (NCBI taxonomy): domain Eukaryota; kingdom Metazoa; phylum Chordata; order Testudines; family Cheloniidae; genus Natator; species Natator depressus. Next base: position 152,777,728 of record NC_134236.1, read on the forward strand.
AACAGAAAATTTTCCATTACTAAAAGGTCTTGGTCCAAGTTCATTGTTAATCCATTGATGTTGGTACAGTTACCTTGGTTTATACTAGTATAACTAAAAGAAAAATTTGTTCATTGTTGTTTCTACTGAGCCTATTTTTTTCCCCAAAAAACATTTTTGTTTGTAAAGACTGGATAATCATTTGTAATAAAAAGGAAGCAAAGGTGCTTCTTTTTATGATTAGATTGTAGCTCAACCCCGAAATGACATTCTAACTCAAATCTGAAACAAACACTAAAAATCTTAGGCTGGGATTGGATATTCAATTCAATGCACTATTAAGTTAATAAGGGCCCTCTGTTTAAAGTACAGCAGAGCAAGTCGGATACATTAGTTAATTAATTTTGCTATTTTCTGCTGAATAATTTACCTGACAAATAATTTCTTCTAATTAAAAGAATGCATACAGCATGCACACTGTCCCCAACATGAGTCGCCATTTGTATAAATGTCAGAAAGAAGTTGTAAAAGTTTGTATTTTAAAATTACTTTACTGTAAGCTATAATCAACTAACAGACCACATTCTGCCTCAGTACAGGAAGGAACATTTCCTACTGAAATCTGGAGGACTTGCACTGGCCAAAGCAGGCCCAAATCTTCTAGACTTTCCATACGCTGCTCTTAAGACATTCCACACCAGGACAGATTTGCTGCTGCATCCAGCTTCCATTAGGAGCAGCAGAAAGGGGGAAAGGGCTGTCAGAAAGCCTGTTATGGTTCACTGATTCTGTAACCAGCCCCAGCTCTGGGTGCGGGCTAGGATAATGGACTCCATATGCCAGCTGGGGACTGATGGAGCACACTGCACCCAGACTTCTCCTATTTGCTCTGACATCCCCTCAAAACATGCCCCCTACAACCATGCAAGGTAGGAAGCATGGAAGGAGACTATGTCTGCTGGGGAGATACCCGTACTGGGGGAATCCCCAGGCTTGGGGCTTGAGGTCAGTCTGCTTCCCTTTGCATCACCTGAGTGGCACAATGGGGTAAAGCAGAGCCAAGAATCTGGCCCACAATGTGTATGGTAATTAAAAGAAGCAAGAACAGATGTTGAAGTTTGCTCCTGGTTTGAGAAGGGTGGAGCAGTACTTTACACACTGACAGAGTCTATTTTCTTGTCTGTTTTCCCTATTTTCTTGTTGTTCTGCTTACTATTAGTTTTCTAAATACAGCCATTTATCTGAGGATAGCAACATTATTTCATTATAATAGCCCCTCTGGTTGCTAAGAATTAAGATGCTAATTGAGTGTAACCTCACAATTACAGCACTGTTCCCACATGTAATACTGCTTCTGAGCTACTTTGTAATGTCCTTTACATGGAATTCTAGGCATAAATTCCCACATAGTGAGATAAATATAACTAAAAAACAAACAAACAACTCTCCCAAACCCAAAAGCATTGGTTGATTAAAGACAACTCTGCACACTGGGACTTCCAGGCACCAGGCCATGTTGAATAAACTCCCAGGTGAGAAATTACATCTGGGACTATTTGCCTCCATAGCCTATTGGTCTCTTTTGTCTCTTTGCAGAAATTCAGGGCTTGTTTACATGACGAAGGCTATAGGGGCACAGCTATGGTGCAGTAGCTTTGCCGCTATAACCCCGTAACAGGAATGCAGACTTCAACAAAAGAAGGGTTTTTTCTGTAACTGTAGGAACTCCAACTCCCTAAGCAACTGTAGCTAGGTAGGAGAAAGCATTCTTCATGTTGACCTAGCTACCCTGGGGGTTAAACTGGGCATAGCTACAGTGCTCAGGGATATATATTTTTCACACCACATAGAGCTGTATCTATGTCAGCCCAAGTTCCTTTGCTTTTAATCCTATCATTTCAAATATCAAGATGTAACATTTTAGAGTTAGACTTCAAAACTGCAATCACAAGGGCATGGCACTTAGAATGTTATACAAAACAAATACACATTGAACTATATATTTTCCAACATTATGTTGAAACTACCAGGCCAAGGAAGTAATGAGAAAAAAATCTGAAGATTGTCTACCATTCTGAATGACTTCAACTCTAACTGACTACTGCTACTTTTGATGGACACATAAACATGTCTGGTTTATTACAAAATGACTTTGAAACTAGCCTAGGGACCAGAAATAGACTGGGACTTCCAGGCACCAGGCCATGTTCAATAAACTCCCAGGTGAGAAATTACATCTGGGACTATTTGCCTCCGTAGCCTATTGGTCTCTTTTGTTTTTCTCAGATAGTAGCAGATTTCTCAGGGATAATATGCTTGATTATGTTAGTCAAAAGTGATAGTCCAGAAGAGCAAACAGCACATTGCTTATCTCAGATTATGTATGGTAACATATGCTATCATTATCCCTTCTTCTGACACCAGTATTCTGTTCTGACACCAGTGTCACCCCTCTGCCAAGCAGTAGCAGACATCTGGGACCTTGCAGGTTAGCTTCCCCAGTGGAGGAGACATCAGTGATGCACAGTCTGGGTATACGCCAAGTGTAACTTGCTTTATTTATGCGTACACACCAGTCCTCAAACAAGGGCTGGTCAAACAGCATGCAGGCAATCTCTTCTTTCAAGAATCTCAGTTCTACACTAATGCCAGGCTCCCAGAGAGCCATTCCATATCAAAGATTGATTCTAGATGAAAGCAGACAGCAAACTCCCTTGATGCTCACAAAGCTCCTTCTCCAAGGACCACTGCCTCTACACAGAACACTGCAGAACAACTCCTAATAACAACATGGCATGTCTTCCTATGGCTGAAAATTTGCTTGCATGCTAGGGAAAAGACCACCGCCATGCAGGAAAACCTACCTTACCATTAGCAAGCACCAACTCTGCTGAATCTGGAGTATTAGAAAGTCTCTGGAAAATACTGATCTTACAACTCAGAAACTTCAGTCTTCCACCTTTACCACTGAACTCTCTGTCCTGTATCTTTCTTATCAATAAGTTCACTGACTCAATGGCCCCTCCTATATATAAATTAGAAATTAATAGCTTTAACCCCCAGTCCATAAAAGGGCAGTTTTTACCTTCTGGTGTTTTGACTCTGCCTGATTATGAACGCCATTTATAGTAGTGCTGGAAGTTTGCTAACTGGAACCATGTTCAGATTGCCCTACTGTATGGCATAATTTTGTAAGCAAGTTTATTACACTGTTCACTCCTGCCTTTGCTGCACAGTGAAACCATGGTGCTGTTATTATTTCTCTATATTACTAGAGCCCACCAGTCGGAATGAAAGCCTTACTGTGCTAGATGCTGTACAAACACAAAGGAAGAGACAACCATTTCCTTGAGGAGATTACCATCTAAATAGACAAGGCAGATAAAGTGTAGAAGAAAGGAAGGATTATTATTCTCATTTTATGGATGGAAACTGAGGCACAGAGAGATCAAGGGACTTGCCCAAAACCATGTATCAAGTCTGTGGCTGAGCTAGGAGTTGAACCTAGAGTCCCAGTCTAGAGTCCTAACCTTCCTCTCTTTCATTATAGCTCTGGCTAACAGTATTAGTGCAAGAGTATATATGGCGTTAGAGCAGTGGTTCCCAAACTTGTTCCACCGCTTGTGCAGGGAAATCCCCTGGCGAGCCGGGCCAGTTTGTTTACCTGCTGTGACCACAGGTTCGGCTGATCGCAGCTCCCACTGGCCGCGGTTCACTGCTCTAGGCAAATGGGAGCTGCTGGAAGCGGCCCGGGCCGAGGAACGCCCTGGCCGCCACTTCCAGCAGCCCCCATTGGCCTGGAGCAGTGAACCATGGCCAGCGGGAGCCGCGATCGGCCAAACCTGCGGGCGCAGCAGGTAAACAAACCGGGTTGGCCCGGCAGGGGCTTTCCCTGCACAAGCGGCGGAACAAGCTTGGGAACCACTGCGTTAGATAAAGGGCCAAGAGAATCTGCTGTACATGTGATCAAAATACTAACATAGTTGTTTTATTCTAGAAATGCAAATTTAATCTCACACTAGAAAGCTGATCGAGGTGACCTTTTAATGATCAGTCTTTTCTGATCAGTTTTAAAAGACCAAGGATGGAAATATTTCATATTAAATAAATGAAAGAAAAAAAGGAAGAGGGGATCTGGCCTTATTTATGATATTTATCATCAGAGTATCTAAGGTCCCAGTACAGTGGTTCTCAACCTGTGGCCTGCGGGCTGCTTGTGGCCCAATCAGTACAGAGCTGCAGCCCATGTGACATCCTCAGGACCATACAGGTAGTACTGGATGCTACCCACATAATAGTAAATAGGTTGAGAACCACTGGTCCCAGTCAAATTTCCACTGAAATTAACTTCAGTGGGAGTTGTCTGAGGTCCTCAGTGTTTTGGGTAGCTTGGGAGCCTTTGCCCTCCAGACCGTCAGTTTAAGTACAAGTCAGGATGACTGTAAGTGAAAGAGATTACTATCGGAAAGCTATCTGGTAGTCTATGTGAAATTAATTTGGTGGGTTGAGTCCAGTTGCTTGTAGACAGATGTTCACATAATAAAAAATACTGTCACAATTGGCTCCAATTGCCACTCTTCTTAACAGTCTCAGCAGAAAGGCCAATAATTAAATGAGCATGGAGACTAAACTATCCTTAGTGACTGACTGCTGGGCCCCTTCGGAATAGTTTAACTTAACCATCATTTAAAATTGTACAGAATGACAGATGCACATGATCGGCACTATAAAGTCAATGAAATAAATAATGAACCCCCCCACTTCAGAAGTAGTCCATTTTTCCCAGTGTTTATGGATTATTATACCACTGTCCATAGCATAAGTATTTTATAGAGAAATGGAGGACTGTGGTCTCCATAAGGAACAAACATACGAACAAAAAGAATGAGGTCAGAGGAAAAGGAGAGAGGAAAATGAGAGTAGGGATGAGGAATTTACTGTACTCTCATGCAATTGTGCTAGCACCTCATTGACAAACAAAGACAGGGTTCTCCTGCTGCCTTAAGAAACATTAAGTGTGTTGCTTTGCTGACTGAATTTCCCCTTTGCTTGTTTTGGGATGGGAGAAGAGAGAGGGGAGAAATGCAGTAACACCACCAAAACTGTGATCAAATTATTTATCTGCATGATGGCAAAAGGAAACAATGCTGTTGCACCCTATTGCCAGCAAGAAGGGGGCACAGTTCAACAAACAGAGACTGAAGGCCCCAACCCTGCAAACACTTACACACGTTTAACTTTATATACGTTAGTAGTCCCATTCAAATCAATGGGACTACTCATGTTTGTAAAATTAAGCATGTGTGTTAATGTATTTGAAGGATTGGGCCTTTGTTTACTTTTATATTTCAAAGAGGTAAGATTCAAATTGAAGATCACAGAATCCCTGTGAAAAAAAACGAGACCTTAGAGACTAACAAATTTATTTGGGCATAAGCTTTCGTGGGCTAAAACCCTCTTCATCGGATGCATGCAGTGGAAAATACAGTAGGAAGATATATATACACAGAGAACATGAAAAAATGGGTGTTGCCATACCAACTGTAACGAGACCAATTAATTAAGGTGGGCTATTATCAGCAGGAGAAAAAAAACCTTTTGTAGTGATAATCAGGATGGCCCATTTCAAACAGTTGACAAGAAGGTGTGAGTAACAGTAAGGGGGAAAATTAGCATGAGGAAATAGTTTTTCTTTGTGTAATGACCCATCCACTCCCAGTCTTTATTCAAGCCTAATTTAATGGTGTCCAATTTGCAAATTAATTCCAATTCTGCAGTTTCTCGTTGGAGTCTGTTTTTGAAGTTTTTTTCTTGGAGAATTACAACTTTTAGTTGAACTTTTAGTTTAGCTGAAATTGAGTGACCAGGGAGGTTGAAGTGTTCTCCAACTGGTTTTTGAATGTTATAATTCTTGATGTCTGATTTGTGTCCATTTATTCTTTTGCATAGAGATTGTGGGCAGAGGGGCATTCAAGTCAGCGGCACTGTTATGGGTACCCGCATGGCCCCACAGTGTGCCAACATTTTTATGGCTGACTTAGAACAATGCTTCCTCAGCTCTCATCCCCTAACACCCCTACTCTACTTACGCTACATTGATGACATCTTCATCATCTGGACCCATGGAAAAGAAGCCCTTGAGGAATTCCACCAGGATTTCAACAATTTCCATCCCACCATCAACCTCAGCCTGGACCACTCCGCACAAGAGATCCACTTCCTGGACACTACAGTGCTAATAAGTGATGGCCACATAAACACCACCCAATACCGGAAACCTACTGACCGCTATACTTATCTACATGCCTCCAGCTTTCATCCAGACCACATCACATGATCCATTGTCTACAGCCAAGCTCTAAGATACAATCACATTTGCTCCAATCCCTCAGACAGAGACAAACACCTACAAGATCTCTATCAAGCGTTCTTAAAACTACAGTATCCACCTGCTGAAGTGAAGTAACAGATTGACAGAGGCAGGAGAATACCCAAAAGTACTCTCCAGCGCATCATCAAGGATCTACAACCTATCCTGAAGGATGATCCCTCACTCTCACAGATTTTGGGAGACAGGCCAGTCCTTGTTTACAGACAGCCCCCAACCTGAAGCAAATACTCACCAGCAACCACACACCACACAACAAAAACACTAACCCAGGAACCTATCCTTGCAACAAAGCCCGTTGCCAACTCTGTCCACATATCTATTCAAGGGACACCATCATAGGACCTAATCACATCAGCCAGACCATAAGAGGCTCGTTCACCTGCACATCCACCAATGTGATATATGCCATCATGTGCCAACAATGCCCCTCTGCCATATACATTGGCCAAACCGGACAATCTCTACGCAAAAGAATAAATGGACACAAATCAGATATCAAGAATTATAACATTCAAAAACCAGTCGGAGAACACTTCAACCTCCCTGGTCACTCAATTTCAGATCTAAAAGTTGCAGTTCTCCAAGAAAAAAACTTCAAAAACAGACTCCAATGAGAAACTGCAGAATTGGAATTAATTTGCAAACTGGACACCATTAAATTAGGCTTGAATAAAGACTGGGAGTGGATGGGTCATTACACAAAGTAAAAACTATTTCCCATGCTAATTCCCTCCCCCCCCCACTGTTACTCACACTTACTTGTCAACTGTTTGAAATGGGCCATCCTGATTATCACTACAAAAGGTTTTTTTTCTCCTGCTGATAATAGTCCCCCACCTTAATTAATTGGTCTCGTTACAGTTGGTATGGCAACACCCATTTTTTCATGTTCTCTGTGTATATATATATCTTCCTACTGTATTTTCCACTGCATGCATCCGATGAAGTGGGTTTGAGCCCACGAAAGCTTATGCCCAAATAAATTTGTTAGTCTCTAAGGTGCCAAAAGTACTCCTCGTTTTTGTTTTGCTGATACAGACTAACTTGGCTACCACTCTGAAACAAGTCAGAATCCCTGTGGCAACTCTTCAGGGTAAATCCTGATCAAAGCCTGAATATGGTTCAACAACCAGGCCCTGCTGGCAAATGGAATTTTGCAGGAAAGCAGCCATGAATAGAAACACACTTGTGACAAATTGTGCTTTAACTGAACTGAGATCAGGGGATTTGCATTGCCTCCTCCTAATCATGTGAAAGCTGTGAAGGTGTCTGAATGACCTACAGAGTCCCATCCAAGCTTTTAGAGCCGGGAAAGACACGCAGATAGACTGCAGTTATCAGAATGCAAATTCAGTGCAATATGTATGTTTCACAAAATACGTTTTTAATTTTTTTTGTTGTATTAATAAACCTAATGTTTGCTGTTCATTACCAATTAAAATAGCAATCATGGAGCCAAATGCAGAAGTCTTTTCAGAGTTTTTATTCAATCCTTAATTAAGCAGAACTCCTGCCAATGTCAATAGGTGTTTTGCTTGAGTAAGAATTTCAGGATTTGTTCCATGGAATTTACAAGTCTCAGCTAGAGATAACAATTCATACTATGCTACCTGAAGGAGGAAATACTGTGTAGTGGTATTTTCAGTGGAGTTATCTGTTCATGAAATCTTCATACTGGATTCATTTACTTGTGAACTGCTTGCTTCTCATTTGATCTAGGTTTTGCCTCTGGAATGTAACATTTTTTTTCTCTTTGAGTTTCCCAGTACCCTTTTAATCCTAATTTTACAATTTTTGTTATGCACTAGTCACTTCCAATAAAATTCATTGAATATATACATCAGATATAAGACTGGAAAAATACTTGAGACTTTCTGGAAGGAAACTAGGACAGTGAATTACAACTAATCAGCAGCTATGAAGTTTCAATGTTTATTTCATTAAAACAAAATGCATTTCAGAATCCTGTGCCAGAGACTGGATATGAATTCCAAAACTGGACAATTCTTTCCTGCTTGCATTCTCACTTCCTAAATGGCTGGAACAATTTATGTCCAGTGAGCTAGTGTTTTGACTAAGAACTTTTACATTACCAGGCAATCAATAAATAATAATACTAATAATGAGCTTCTAGAAAGCAGTAAGGTGCTTTGGGTGAAATTCATCCCCGTATAGAAAGCCAGCACAAGACTACACTCCATTTAAGTCACACTTAATGTCAGGAGTTCAATGCTCCATAGGCATTGTATTGTCCCTCAACAGAGGGTGAATTTCACCCTTTGTGAATGTATATGCCCTTCCACTACAAAGTTAAAAATGCTTTTGGCTCACACATGATTTTCCGCAATTATTTAAATCCATATAATATTGACATAGCCATTCACACAACATTCCTACAATCTTCCTTGGGATTTTGTTGACTAAGTAATTAGTTCTCCTTTCTCAAAGTCTGTAATTTATGCTGGCAAGTGAGGTTAAAAAACCCTCAAAATTGATTTCTTCAACTGTAACTCCAGACATTGCCTCAGCGGTGTTTCGCAAAATCTCTGTCTTGAGAAATCTGATTGTTTTAATCTTAGTTAAGGCCTTATCTACACAGGAAAATTTTATCAGTTATACCAACAGTTATACCGGTATAATAACTATACCTATAGAGATATAGTTATATAAGTATAGCACCTTCCCTTCTTCCCACCTCCAGTGGACAGTTATCCTGGTACCTGGGTAGGGTTTTTATTTTTTTTGACACATCCAGGGTGACATAGGGTGAATATATTCAGGAAAAACAACGAGGAGTCCTTGTGGCACCTTAGAGACTAACAAATTTATTCGGGCATAAGCTGTTGTGGGCTAGAACCCACTTCATCAGATGCATGGAGTGGAAAATACAGGACCAGGTATAAATACATGAAAAGATTGCAGTTGCCTTACCAAGTGTGAGGTATTTTCCACTGTATTTTCCACTCCATGAATCTGATGAAGTGGGTTCTAGCCCACGACAGCTTATGCCCAAATAAATTTGTTAGTCTCTAAGGTGCCACAAGGACTCCTCATTGTTTTTGCTGATACTGACTAACAGGGCTACCACTCTAAAACCTATATTCAGGAAATTATTCTTCTCTACCTTGATGCTCCCACAAGAAAGTTGCACGAATGCAGCAAGATAAGAATAGGACCTTTAGGCATTTTGGACTACACTCCCTTTAACTCTTACAGGACCAGGATTTGACTCTGATTCTCTCTTCATGAAGCACAGCATGCATCATAACACCGTTTTTCAGCCCCTCCCCCCCCCGTTGTGATAACTATGCCAGCCTCAAATGCATATTTGCCTGTTCTTCCACAAGTTTCCATGCTTTCTTCCACAACTTCCATGAGCAAAACTTTAAGACCACAATTCTATCACCCTTCAAAGACTTACTTCTCTTGTGACATCTACAAAAACTCAGCCATACAATAATGGCTAGGTGAATGTGGCAGTTAGGAATAGCTGATTTTATTAAGTTTTTTAAAAGGGGAGATGATTTGGTACCATCAAACACCATCGAGCTGTGCAATCATGCAGCTGTCTAAGCTTATTTTCATTATGCTCAACTTCTTTTTTGCTTTTCCTTTTTTTGTTTGTCACATTCACTTGCTGTGTCTTGATTAAGCTGCCCTTCAGAGACACTATTACTAACCAGAGATTTAAAGAAAATATGATTTTCTTCAGATGTTTCATGTGCCAGGTGGATGAAAAGAGACTGAAGTCTCAGCAATCCCCAAACAGGATATTAATAGCAGACGAGGACACCTGGGATTCATTCTTTAGGTGTCCTTGACTTATAAAGCACCATCTTCTCTTTGAGTGAGAGTATGTGTGTGCATATGCGTGTGTGTGCAGTGGCAGGGAGAAGGGAGAAAATGAATATGCTGATGGATCTCAGGCTAAGAAACAGCAGCTCCAAAAATAAAAATACAATATACTTAATATAGTGTTTGAAACCATTAAAACCAACAACATAAAATTTTAGAATTATGGTATTACTCCATCCCTAACTCAGACAGAGTACTGCATCTGCTAAGGGATGCAGGAGTTCTCCTGCCAGATGAGACTATGTATTGCAATACCCAGGAAAGAGGGTAATCTGACTGGAACAGTAGCCTTAACCTTCAATGTTGTTTCTTTGTGGGTCTAAATCTTACTATTAGTTGAATAAAGCTTTTTCTAAGCAATAGTTCTGATTTTCCATTGTCTTGCAACTTCTGTCATCATTTTCACTAGTGCAAAGTGGGTATAAAACCCTGCCACTGGTGTGAGTGGAGAGATCTGAGGCGATAGTGTTTTACACCCACTTTGTACTCACATAAAAGGCTGTGTAAAATGTAAGGCATGGACAATCTTGACCAATACTTTATTCTTTGCCTCCTCTTATTGTTAGCCCTTCACACTTCTTCTTGTGCTACTGCCCCCACACAACTCTCACTGCCTTACTCTATCATTGGCGGTATTACAATGTATTGTGAAAATGATATAAGTGTTATGTATAAAAATTAATTATACTGTAATTTCACTTTCTAATAGTAGCACTTTGGCCTCACTGAAGAGTATGATTGCCTTGGATATTATACGATCTCATGCATTAATCAGCTTCACCATAACTTCAGAGACGTTTCAGAGAAGGCAGACCAGTGAAACATCACAACATTCCTGAGGGTACGGTTGCACAGTCAACATCACATGCACATAATCCACCCACCTAGCCTTTTTCATTACTAGAGGGCCTGTTGTTTGCTTGCACAGCTATTACTCCCACATGAGTTTGCCTTTCCTCTCCCAGCTTCAATTATAGCGTTAGCTGATTTCTGGACAGACTAAAAGGAACAGCTGCCTCCCTTTGGGCTTTCAAATACCATTTGGTCTAAATTTTTCCTCAGGAAAAATTAGACCAAATAGTGGTATAAAGATCCCAAGTAAAACAGACATTTATAGTGAAGCACTGGAAATCTTTACTAATCTTATATGCATCTACTGTATATGTGCCTATTGCATGCTTGCGTGTGAGCAGCTCTTTTAATCACTAAACTCAGCAAGAATAGACCAGCTTAATTTTCCTTGTACAGAGCATATTTTCTAAAGTCTCCTGAATGGGCCAAATTCTTCGCTGTTCTAATTCCACTGAAGTAGTGCTCCCAGCCTCTTTGCTACCACTTGATTGGGGATTCTGACCAGCAGTTTGTGCAGTTGCAGACCCTCTCACCCTGCCCCCGAAAATCTTTCACAGAAGAGTGGGAGAGAACTCTTGTGCAGCACTATTTTTCAGTGTGCTGGGAAAAGAGAATTCCTGCTGTGGGGATTCTCTGTGGATAGGATCCCCTGTGCAGTGGAATTGTGATAGTATCATGGTCTTTGAGGCTTTCTAGTAGGGCTTCCAGACTTGACCTGGAGGATACTCCCTCCCTCCCTCTCTAAACTGTACTATAGGTGCCCATCCTATGCCCTGAACACCTCACCCATAAGTTAAAAATCAGAATAAACAAGGAACTGCACATAACTATATCCACCTCAGATCAGCCTCTCCTTGACAATCTTGGAGAGGAGAGAAAATCAATGGCCCTTGCAGCATGCCCAGAAGGTTAATAATGCTGGGCTCTGGCAGACCAAGTGGGGAGCAGGTTCCAAAGCCAAGGACCCCTCACAGACAGCACCCTGCCAGCAGCCCCTTCTCATTTATATTAAGGTAGCTCCAGCTCAAATACCTCTCCTGATCTCATTTGTGGTAGCATACTACAGGCACAGAGGCAATCTCTCAAGTGACCAGATCCCAAACCATTTGGTGCTTTATGAGTTAAAAAACCCAACACGTTGAAGCCCACTTGGAAGCTTATAGGAAATCAGTGCAGATCATGGAGTAGTAAAAGAACAAAAGGTTAGAAGTTTATAGAGATTCTTGCACTCAGAGGTTTGGACTATATGACCATACCCTACAGTTTTATTAATTATTATTATTATTATTCATGATGGTCCAGATTCTGCCTCCTTTCCTCATGTTGAGTACCACCCTGCAATCAGTGGAACTACTCACAGAGTAAGATACTATTCAACATAAATCAGGGTGGCAGGATTTGATTCTCTGTGGTGCAACTGCAGAGAGGAATTAAAATAGAGGAATGCTAACTGCAGTATCTTATTACTGATATTATAGTCATTCTGCAGTTAAACTCCCACTGACTCCTAGGATGTTTTTCCTTTATCTTTTTGTGAAATCAACAACAGCAACCACAAAAGCCTACCAGCAAAAGTCACATTGTGAATTTCTTTGCTCAGTTCCAAGTGCCTTATGTGTTTTTCAAAATGCTGATGTATTTGGGAAGTGGTTGCAGTATTTTGCATACCTTCTATTGCAAAATACTGCAATACTTCCAAAAGAAAGTCAGAATGAGAGGGTAGTTATGACACACAGGATACAAATTTAGGTTACAGCCAACTACTGTCAATATCACTGTATATAATCAGACCATGTGAAATGGGCTCTACATTGCACCAAGTGGCTTACCAGGAGGTTTCCCCAATGACCTCTGTGGTGCATAGTTTTATATTATTAAGTGTAACTTGGAAATAGAAGAAACTGATATTGATGGGATCTGTTCTTCATTTTGTACATCAGCTCAGCCAGGAATGTTTTAAGGAAACCAAAACAACAATAAAAGTGACTTAAAGACCTAGCTGCAGGCCCAGATTACTATTATTGCCCCTATCAGGTTTTTCAGTATAATTTTGGCAGGTTAGTAACCTTACGTGGCATCATTAACGTTGTTCTGTCTGAATATGCAAACTATGAATTAGCCAGGCTTAACTGGAAAATTGTTTCAGACTGCTTAACTATGTAAAGTGGCCTAATTGCTCTGATTTAGCTACAAAAACCAGAATGTAACTTTCTTGACCCTAGGGTTTTAATAATTGTCTGAGAGCTGCTAATAGGCAGGTTTATTAATAGAGGTGATCTGAAAAGGCCCTGATAAACTGAAGGAATAGCTCAATATAACCTATATTATAATACCACAGTACTAGACTTCATATGCCCAGCATGTAGTTATTAAAAAAAAATCCTTCTGGGAAAGTGGTTTTGCACTATAATCTCTCTCTTAAGCCTCCGGCATTCTATTAATATTTTAAAACTATTAACAAAGTAGCCTAAGTTACAGCCTGTGATCCTGAGTTTATGAAGCGATCCATGAAGGTGGACGCTCCCATCAGCGTGGAGTTCAGCTGTTTACACTCACACAGATCCTTTTATAGGATTGGCTCCTAGGAGCCTAGGCAATACATGAAAAGCATTTATAACCACAAAATGAGAGTTTGTCTGCCTATCACTTGAAAAATACCAGATCAACTGAAACTAAAGTTAGTACAAATTGATACTATTAAAAAACCAAACCAACAAAAAACACACCTAAAGTGAGGACTTGATTTCCAAGTTTCAGCCCAGAGTGAGTTATTAGGAAAAGTTGGTTGTATCTTAGAGAAAACTGCATTTACAGTGAATTGGAAGCAGATTCTAGACTAATAATAATAATAAAAACAATAACAACAACAGTAACAATAATAATAATACTATCTTGGACTTTCATTCAAGGATCTCAAAACACTCTACAAAGATGGGTATTATTCCCATTTTACAGATGGGCAAATTGAGGTGAGAAGTTAGATGTCTTGACCAAGGTATCACAGTGAGACTGCAGTAGAATCAGGAAGAGAAACCTACAGCTCTTTCATCCCAGTCATCCACTCTAATCACTAGAACAGCAACATTTTCACAGTAATCAAACTTTAGGCAACTAAGTTTGTTTACAAGACTGTACTTTTTAGTAATGGCAGTGACCTTGCTTTAGAAAAAATTAAAGCTTTTAGAAAAGGTTTTTTTTTAATGAAAAAATCCACAATCTGTATGTTTAAATCATGCTATGTCACAGGAAATTTAAAACAAACAACAACAAACAAACCAGTAAAGTCTTCTAAAGGGTGTCCTTGGAAACAGGTAGAGGGAAAAGGGATTTCTGTTCTGATGTTTGAAAGGAGCCTTTTGTCATCTTTATGGATGTTTATTATCAGAATTACCTGCGGATGGCAGGTATGTATCTTCAAGTTCAGCACAGCTCTACTGATCTGTGCATAGTGGCAGCCAGTGATCTAAGGGCTAGCTATTTTCTGCTACTGATCCATTCTCTTCTATGCTTTATACATGATAATGGACACCAAGTGATGGTGACATTCTTCAGTGTTAATATTGAAACAGTAAATAAAAGCAATTTTGATTACCTCAGTACAGGGTTTGATAAAAAAATGATCTAACAACAAATGTTTGTAAAAGCTGCAAAATCACAATTCTGTTCGTGTTTTTGTCAACAGTTTTGGGAAAAGGAAAAGCAAACAATACTGCAGTCAAAGCCAACACTTTCCTCTAGATTCTGCTGGGATCCACTAAAACAAATTAAACGTAGCCACTCAAAGAGTGCGGTTCTCATTTTGGGCCTGTAAAACAGCATTTTGCTGGTACATACTGCCTAGCAAGATACTCTATGGGCATGTGCTACATGGGAATACTCAGGAAATGTAAGCTGAATGAACTAAAGTTGTGAATTTAAAGCACCCAAACCCCAGTGTGGATGCTGTCATTCAGAAGTAAAGTGGTCTTAGTCTACAAGTGGGAGTTCTACCAAAGCTCTGAAGCTTAAAGGTATGGCAGTGCTCTGAGTGATTATATTGCCGGTCTGTGGAAAAGGATTCTTTCTCTCAGGACCAGTGAAGATTTCCCCAGAATATAGCCTGGCTGTTTGGGCTGAGAACTAGAGAAAGCATTTGGCCCCCAGGAATATTAAAATCCTACAGTGTTGTTTCTTCTGAAAAGAGCTAGACAAAAAGGTGTTTTCCTCCTGATGCAGAGGGATTTCTCTTGAAACCCTGAGATTGTCTAATTTTGTTCTTTTGTTTAAACACTCACCCTTCTCATATGAGTCTCACATTCCTACTTATTAATTGTACAAGGGTGGTGCACAAAGGCCCGATCAGTACTGGGGCCCCGTTGTGCTAGGTCAGAGGTGGGCAAACTACGGCCTGTGGGCCACATCTGGCCGGTAGGACTGTCCTGCCTGGCCCTTGAGCTCCCGGCTGGGGAGGCTAGCCCCTGGCCCCTCCCCTCCTGTTCCCCCTACCCTGCAGCCTCAGTTCGCCACACCGCCAGTGCTCTGGGCTGCAGGGCTGCGAGCTCCTGCCAGGCAGCACAGCTGCAAGAGCTGCAGGCCTGCCCTGGTGCTCTAGACTGCGTGGCGGTGTGGCTGGCTCCGGACAGGAGGCGCAGCTGCCTGTCCTGGTGCTCTGAGCAGCATGGTAAGTGGGCGGGGAGCGGGGTGGGTTGGATAAGGAGCAGGTGGTCCCTGGAGGGGGTGGTCAGGGGACAAGAAGCGGGGTGGGGTGGGTGGATGGGTTGGGGGTTCTGAGGGGGCAGTCAGGGGGTGGGAAGTAGGAGGAGGTGGATGGGGGCGGGGGCCAGGCTGTCTGGGGATGCACAGCCTTCCCTACCTGGGCCTCCATACAGTGTCTGAACCCCGATGTGGCCCTCAGGCCAAAAAGTTTGCCCACCCCTGTGCTATGTTCTTTACAAACACACAGGTAAGCGCAATCCCTGACCCACATAGTTTACAATCTTTCTAAACCACACAGTATTTGGATATTTTCCCCATCAGATTCTGGATTGCAAATTCTAAACACTTTTCAACAGGGCTGTGTTCCACTTCAGATAAGTGACAGCTATTATCTAAACCCCCAAATGAAGAATATATTTGGCTTTCACATTATGAAATTTCTAATAATCAAAGTTTGTACTTAAAATGACCAGATCTCCTGTCATCAGCTGGGAACTAGTCTTAAAGGGACTTTTATTAGTAATGGGTTGGCTAATTTTAATCAGAAAACAGACTCTTGTTACATGTCCCTGGTGTGTTATGAATGTATGTTAAAACCAACAATTATTTAGATAGATAAGGAAATTAAAACAAATCTACTTACTTATTTTATTTCTTACTTCATTTACTTTTTCTCCGAGGGATTTTGCTTCAGCAAACCTAATGACAGAAACAGAGTAACAGGTGGAGTTACTCAAAACTACAGCTAGAAGTATTTGTTGAGAATAAATTTTCTAACAAATTAAGACTGTATTTCTGTTTGCAAATTAGCTGCAAACTCATTACTGTGAACAATTTATTATCCATAAGTAGAGTTGGTCACGTTTTTTTAGATGGAACAGATTTCCATTGCAAAAGGCAATTTTGTTCAACTTGAATGTGTCAATTTTGACAAAATTTTTGACTGAAAAAAGTCTAAATTAATCATTATGACTTTCTTGTTTTGTTTTGATAGTGTCAAAAAGTTTCATTTAATTTTGTTTTGACTTTTATATTATATGGAAATATTACTTTTAATATTACATGCAATATTTAATATGGTAATATAACACAAAAGTAAAAACAAAATGAACTGAAACAATGTCAAACTGAACTGTTTTTACTTACTGAAACAACATGCTTTTTACCTTATCAAAACTAAATGATTCGATGGTCACAAACTGAAATTTTGTGGCTTCTTTGTTTCATAAGAAGTTATGAAATTGTAGCTTTTCATTCCAATTCAGAATAATTAAAAAAAACAAACCCAAAATGTCAGAATATCTTAGGGAACAGAAATTCCAATGTCTATATGTAAAGATTCACTGAATAGTTTGGATGAAAATTTTTCAGCTTATGAGCTGTGTGCAAACTGCTGACATCACTATTCATTATTTGTGATGTGTAACTGGTCACTCAAGTCACATAGTAAGGCTCCCTAACAAAATTTTAGACGGGAGAATAAGAAATGATGAATAGTGGAAATTATTAATACTCGTTTGTCCACAGATACTCTTCTTTGTATGCAAATGCAGGTATTCGAACAAAAAACCCAGCCAGATTCCAAACATTTGTTGAACTGAAACCCATCCATATGAAAGCTTTCACACAGTCAATGAAAAGGGGCCTGAACATGGTGGAACTGAATCAATGACTTCAAAATTCAAATCAATGTATGGAAACATTATTTTTGTAGCATTCAACCAGCTCTATGCATAGCTGGAAAAGAGGTTTCAAATACGTGACATTTCCCTCAGTTTATTTCATACTCTGTCAAGGATTATAACTGATAAACACCCATAAATTAAATACCTTTTCTTTCAAGCAAATTTTTGTCCTTAATTTTCTTTTGCACTGTTCCAGTAATACAACATTTTCCTTTTACTTAATACTGCACATTTGTACCCTCCTTATACTGGCACAGATTGAGGTCTTATAGTTTTACCATCTTGGGATAGTGGTTTGACGGAAAAATTGACCTTGGTCAATACTTGGACAGGAGACCAAGGACAACCCAGCCAGCTGCAGGAAGTGGTGTTGGTGATTCAGTAAATGGCTTTTCCCTCTGTTTTTGTACTGAGCTAATTAACCCTCATGTTTCTAGGGAGTGTTGAAAAAGAAAACTGAGGCTTTGACCACTTGTGGTAATTAAAGATCCCAGGGAACTTTTCGCAAGAGTAGGGATGTTAACCCTGGTGGCCTCGCCAAGTTCTAGAGCTGGTAATTACATTCCTACAGCAAGTTTCAATTGTTTTTAACCTTAAGTCCTAAACTGGTGTGCGGTATTTCTGTGTCTTCTTAAATTGTCACTTTATTCTGTCATGAAGATGACTGCATTTCAGCGGCAGGTGAGTGATTCCTGCATGTGTAACATATGTACAGCTATTTTGGGCCCTTCTGGATGTGATATCATAACACAATGAATAACACTTTTAGTGCTGTATATTTCCAAAGCACTGTACAAACATTAACTAAACAAACCCTATAACACCCTTTGGAGGAAAGTATTGGCACCCCAATTTTAAAGGTGGGGAAACTGAGGCACAGAGCAGTTACATGAATTGCCCTAAGCCATGCAATGAGTGTAGTGCAATTCATAAGTTCCTAGCTCCTAGCCTTTTGTTCAAGCATCTATCCCACACTGTCTTCATGTAGTCTTCACAGTAGCTTCTCCACATAAAAGTACAATGGTAGTAGTTTAAGTCATGTAAACAATGGTAAAATTAGTTGACTGTTGGAGTGACAGGTGAGGCTGTAAGCTCATTGAGGCAGGGGATATCTTTTTGTTTTCTGTTTGCAATGCATAGCACAATGGGTTTCTGGTCCATGACTGGGGCCTTTAGGTAATTACTATGGTGACACAAACAAACAATTTCCTTATTTCTTATTTCATGAAAGATGACTGCAATGCTTAACTAATAACACTAACAATGTTTCTAAATTAACTAAGTTGAAAAATTCCTTGTTATCTCCTAAGGATCACATCCTCATGTATTATTCAAAATAATCTACAGTAATTGGTTTCTGTAATCTGCAGTGGTCTCTGTTCAGCCAGAAATGTGATGTAAGGCAGTATTCCTTTTCCAAAAAACTAACAATTAGCATTCTCAACAAACTTGCTTCATCTATATCCTTACAAGGTGCCCATCACCATGATATCTGAGCACCTTCCAAAAAGAGCAGCCAAAAGATAGGATCCAGTAAGTGGACTAAATTTCTCCATCTTCCCTAGGAGGCTGCTAGAATTTTCCTACCCCCTGCTTCCTTTGCCCTTTCTGTTAAACAGGTTGCAGTATCCCAGGCTGTTTGTGCTATTACTTCATCAGTTGACAGAATCACTAGCCTGCCAGTATCTAACCCTGCAATTTGTAAAGCTATTTAGGGTACATGGTATACAAAATACACTCTGTAACACCAAATTTATTCTATTTTAATGGTAAAGGAAATTATCTCTATATTCAATGGAACAGTTGAAAAAGTCCTGAGGGATTTGAGGTATATTACAGGAAAACTCCATTGTAATAATCAAAGAAGGAAATAAATACCAGAGGGGTGATTTGCTGTATCAAGGTTGTTGTGGTGGGGCACTAGCCTTGTTGTGAAATTCTGAATGGTTACTTAGATGTGTATAGTGATTCCTTGCAGGGTTTGGAGGCAAAACTACTGTACTTGACAGTTAACGGAGCCTTCCGCTGATCTGGATGAGCCCTGCTCTAGCAGAACCTGCTGCGGAAATCCACAAGTTGTATTTCTGTCTAGCTCAAACAGCAGTGGTGTAGAGTTAAGAAATATTGCTTTCCCACTAGGGAGATGTGGTTTGGGTAACTGCCCCATCTTAATTAGTCAATTTCCCCCTCAGACTAAGTATTTTGGACCACCACATTCACATTTGTTCATGCTCAATTGCTGTTAAAGCTGAATTCAGCATGGATAAGTATCCTCTACAAGAAGGTTCCTTGACACTTGCTATTTATGACACAAGTAGGGAGAAGCCTTTGAAACATTCACTTGCCATCTTCTGTTTTTATAAGCTACTGTATTTCCATGAGCATTGACTTAATACAATCAAAGGGATCTCCTGCAGTCTGGGCAGAGATCTAAGAGAAACCTCCAAATGGCCTCTTTCTCTCTCTCCTCCCAACCCTGGGCCAAATCCTGAGTTCCTTACTCACTGTTTCTTAATCTGTACTCAGGTAAAACACCTATGATTGAGTAAAAACAAAACAAACACTTCTGGGGTCAACCCACTCATTGAATTATGGAAAAAGTGTAGTTTCTGATTCTTTTCCAAGAAGAAATCTAGCATAAGGGTGCTCTCAAGGGAGACTGATCATCAGTATGTGAACATTAATGTTTACTGGTCAGTTAAGCAACTGTATTCGTGCAGTCCGTAGGAAATTCACATGTAGCCTGAGTGAGTTCCCTCACTCACAGTTCCCTCAAGAAGACTGTTGTTGCTGAGACATGGATTTTAGTTGCCATCATAAGTAAAACTCATAGGGCGAAATCTTTGTCCCATTGAAATGAATGGGAGTTTGGCCACTGACTTCAATGGTGCAAAGATTTCATCCTTAAAATGTAAATATGACATATCCTAAATAATTTTTTTTTTAAATATAAGTCTCTGTTTAATTAGTCAGTGTAAGAGCTGACTCTCTTGGAGGCCATCAAATGGGAGAACCAACACACTTAGTTTAGCACTCATTTATTACAGGCTATTAGGTGGCACAGCTCGATTCCATTAAGGATTATTCCAGACTCAATCACCATGGGCCAAATTCATCCCTTGGTAAGTACTGACCACAACAGTTAAACCAGGAGTGAATTTGACACTGTGGTATCAAAGCATATTAACAAAAGCTTGTCAGTTGAGGAGAAAAGGCAAAAATAGCCTAAGTTGGCAGATTGGAAAGTTGAGACTTAAAGAGGAAAATAAGTGGAAAATCTAATGTAGGAGAATGAAGAAACTGAGAGCTTGTCTACATGGTGTGTTTCAAATGGGACCACCAGCAGGGTCCATAAAGCCCAGACAGTGCAGGGCAAACTAGTGTGCACTAGAATTTACACCTCTGTGGCACACATTAATGAACCATGTGGAGAAGCCCTCAGACCAGCTTTACATTATACCTCTAAGTTACAATGAGATCTTGTAATTGGAAACATACGCTGGGGCTGGGTTTAGAATGTCTGGTGCAGCATGGGAGGCTAGACTGTAGTGGTTCAAATGGGACGAGTTTTCATGCATGTTTCACTGGAAAATGAGATTTAAGATTCTTCTTCACTTCAAGGAACGGATGCTAAGCGAAGCCTCTCCTCTCCTCAATGCCTTGGAAGGCACAGACATTAGTAAGCTTTTTGGAGGTCTAGTGTAGGAAGTTAAAGGCCCGGAACTCTGCCTCTGTGTGGTTACAAATATAGGCATTTAGGCAGTGCCAGTGGGCAGCAGCAGTTTTCACTTTAGAGGACAGAAATGAATAGCAACTGTTTTGTGCCAGATGCATACATGTCTGCAGGAGTGCCCCTTCTACCTCATGAGGCCACTTGTTTAGTGTTCCCCAAGGCCAGCTGAAGTGAAGGGGCAGCTAAAGTCTATTGAAATGAAGAAACCCTACATTCAGTTTCTCACTTGAACAATGACTCATTGTGTGACCTTCAAGAAACGAATCCTTAATGTACCTCAGTTTCCCCATCTGTAAAAACTGGTGAAAGACATAGTGACACACCCCTGGGAAGTTCTTTGTGGTTTACAGATGAAAAGCAATATTTACAAAGTTTAAAATACATATTTCCCTTATGCACCTTGTTTTAAAGGAGCACCTGATTTTTCTTGTATTTCAGTTACACGAAGGCACCTCTAGAAAGCATCTATATAGCTGGCTCCCAGTGCCCAAAACATCTGAATTGTTATAGTTGTTAGCATTACAGTCGAGCTCTCAATTTTATGTTAACTCACAACCAACACAAATAATATAACTAAAATGGAAATGAAAAGAAAAGAAAATTCACCCAATATAAGGTAAAAGAGAGGGGAAAAACAAGAGAAAAAAGAGAATAAAAAAGCAATTAAAATATAAATACATTTAATCAAATGCTGCCATGATATGACAGAAGTGGTTATGCTACTGTACACAAAAATATGAGCATGAGAGGCTTGCATATACGGGAAAGGTATGGTAACCTTTAAATATGTGTTGTGCATAAGATCTTTACTGTGCAATTTGCAACTGGTGGTTCAGCAGCTGCAATTCCAAATTACAGACTTGAGATGAATCCATTTTTAACAAACGTAATAAACTTTGAGCTTCAAATCTCCTTTGCTAAAGTCCACTGCAAACAGCATGAGAAATGATTTCCAAATGCATCAAGAGTCCCACAACACTTGTGAATAATGACAATTGCTATTTATTAGAAATGGGGTACCCCAAGAGTGTGGGTCTGAATTCCCTTGAAATTTGGGGAAATATGAATCTGGTACCAAACTTTGTGGTTTGGACCCATCTCTACTATATATTCAGAATATAAAAGGAAATATGCATTTTCCCTCACAATGCTTTATGTCAGAGAAATTGATAAAAACATGCATTAAGTCCAAGAAATCATGGTCCGGATTTACCACTGTGTTACTCCAATTTTATGTTGATGTGATGCCACTGAAATCTTTATTTATAAACTGTTTTATTAGCTCTTGAAAGGAAGAGATGCAAGGAATGATCACATTAAATGAACAATTTGATCTATTTATCATCAGAATACAGACATTTCTAAACAGGATAGTTCAAATAAATACTTATCTACTTCTTACACTCCCATCATCTTGGTACCTGGGTGTCAGAGAATAGAAGATGTAGACCTAAGAACGAAGTTATGCAGTTCAGAGAAGGTGAACAAAAAACTAATAAACAGTGAGTTTCAGAATAAAATGCAGAGAGGAGAGGGAGATAACCTGGGGCCTGATTTTCAGAGATAATCTGAAGTTAATGGAAAATGGCAGGTGCTCAGTGCCTCTGAATATAAGGCCTTTGGTGCACAGGGGGTGGGAGACCACTCTAAGGATGAAGCCAGGAAAGGGAGGAGACAAAAGGAAAAGTTGGGAGAGAGATACAGGAGTATAAAAAGTGAGAAAGGTATTATAGATCCACCTTCATACCTCTGATCACCTCCCAAATGCCTTGTTTGTCATTGAACGCTGTGGGTGTGCTGTGTATATATGCCACATGCAGAAGTGGGAATAACATAACACTGTTGGCCAGTTGACATTATCTGATATTGTGCTATAATTTCCAGGATTATCACTGTCTTCCTTGCTGTGGATTACTACTTTTAATATGCTGCTCTTCTCTAGTCCCTTCCATCCGAAGAGCTCAAAGTGCTTTACAACATTAATATGTGCAGGAGGAAAGTATTGTTATTTCTATTTGAGAGAGATCGGCACAGAGAGGTTAAAATGACTTGGCCAACAACACACAGAAAATCAGTAGTAGAGGACTAGAACACAGGTTTCGTGAGTCTCTTTGGTATCTTAATTCAGTGCCTGAGCCTATAAAACTCTTTCCTACAATGGAAATTATATTAATGAAAGTAGTAGTCACATTACTCCAACTTCCTTTACATAATTCAAAACTGTCAATGCCATCCTGCCATCTATATTCTCTAGGGCTTGTGAGAGAAGAACAGTAATGCTCTGTGACCAGCCTGATTGCTCCTTATATTCTGTTCTATTCAGGTTCTTATATAATGCCCCCAATCACCTGATGGGCAATAAATCTTTCCCGCAGGCATAGATTGCTGCTGCCCCAAGTTTAAGTTTGAAGCTTGAAACATAGTTCACAAGAGTCATTGTGAGCCCTTAAAGCCCTGGCTGTGGCTGTATCTAAATGTGACACTCACTCACCTCTGTTTAAGAAGCTGTTTGTTGTCCTCGATGGTTATGCTGTCCACATAATCCCTCTTGAAAATTTCAAAAGCCTCCTGACGTCCAAGTGACATTTCTCCTCCTGATCCTGCCCACAAAATAAGTCAGAACTGGCTCAGTGGCAGCAGAAGATAGTTCACATTTGCTTTATTACTGTTGCAGACAAATATTACAGCAAGCCAGCATACAAGTCCTTTAGCAATCAACAGTCAGTAACCAGACTCCAGCTTCCGCCAAGAAAAAAGGTATTTTGGGAGCAGGTAAATCTTTTACTGACAAATTTAATTGATTCACTTCATGTGGGCATCTTCAAACCTGAATTCTTAATTTCTCAAAATTACTTTAATGCTCCCTTAAATAAAACCAGAGTCTAAAAAAAATCTAAGCATGGCAAACAATGGCAAGTGAAAACACTGGTATTTTCATAATGGCAAATTGCAAATTTTTCTGTGTTCCTCTTTCATTCCCCATTGCTGGTTTCCAGTTACCATTACTATGCAATGCCACAGAGCACGTTATGTCACATTTTAGCGCAAAGACCACACACTGAATATTTTCAGTTCACATGTGGAGAGAGACTTTGGGCTTTATTTAACTGTGCATAAATGTTAACTTCCTTCAGTGACAGGTCAGGTACTGAACACACAGAAATGGGCTGAATCCTGCACAGCACAGTTGCACTATTGAGTATATAAGTGTAAGGAGAAAAGAGAGGAGGACACAAAACACCAGAAAACTATGCATGATAGCGTGATGCCTTGTCTCTGCAGACATGCCCATTCTCTGCCTTTGCTCTAACACTTTGTCCCCCTTTTTTGTATATGTCCTATGCTTTCATGAAGAAGAAAGCAGGAACACAAGGGGGTTGAGACTTACTACACTACTTGCCACACACTATTTGCCCCTAAGCATAGCTCCAATTACACATGTATCTGAATACAATAACCATGCTCCCCTGTCTGTCCATCAGAGGGATCAATAAGAATTTAGTATCCAAAGCTGATTTCTTTATAAACACTATGGAAAAGTCTCATATAGAAACTGCAAATCTGCCATAGTAGCCAGCTATTACACATTAGCTCTCAGTGCTAATTGGCCCACAGCTCCCTATAAGCAGTTACTGAGCTTGGTATCACCTATTTAGAAATTCAAAGTTTTAAGGTGATTCCAAGCTGACAGAATTATCTTATGTTTATTTATTTATGTGTCAATAAATACTAATGAAGACAGGATGAGATTCCCAGCGAAGCGCATGAGAACTGTGCAGGGAATGGAGGTGAAGTGGAGGGGATGGAATCCAGCACCCACACTGTGGGAAAGACACAGATTAGCTAAGCAACCTCTACATCGCTATTAATCCATCCTCTAGGTAGGAACAGGGGCTACAAGCCCTATACTTTCCCTACGGGGAGGCTTGTAGCCACTTGATACTCTTCACTTGTGTCTTTTCTCTGGCCCATCCTCAATTCCTCCTCCTTAGTGGGTCATACAGAGCTAGCATGAAGCCCAACTCTCTTACGTATAGAAGATGTGGAGCCTTCTGGAATGCCTGTTCCAAATACCATCCACTGAAGTATGGAAGTTCTGCTGCACTGCAGTCTTCCAGAACACCTATGATACTGGGTTAATATCACTTGTTATATATACACATACAAAATATCATGGTTGCATGCTTTATTAGTTACTTTGATTTAAATGTAAGGGAGATGGACATCATTGAAACTTAAGTCTGAACAGATCTTGAGACAAGCTGAATTAAGTGTATTTGAACCCAGCCCAGCTTGCATGGAAAACCTTTGTATTAAAATTAGCTGGCCCTTATTCTGATACCCCTAATCATGCTGAGTATACCTTATTCCATGATTACTGCCTGCAGACCGAGGCGCTATTTAGCATGAGAGAAGGTAACAGCATCTACCTCTCAGTGATGAACAACCAGGACTAGGGTGACCAAATGTCCTGATTTTATAGGGACAGTCCTGATATTTGGGGCTTTGTCTTATATAGGCGCCTATTGCCCCCTTGTCCTGATTTTTCACACTTGCTGTCTGGTCACCCTAACCAGGAAAACAAGTAAAAAAATAAAGTTTTCACTAAAAGTATACTCCAAAATATTGTCTTTAGTTTTAATCAACATTAACAGCACATCTGCTGCTAATTTAAAAATTTGCCTTGAAAAAACAGCCCCAGAAGGAATGTCTGAATGGCAAAGCATGCAGAAATGCACCACCTTTTTCAAAAAGAGAAGTTAAAACGGAGAGACTCAGTGCAATTGACACATCTGTACAGCCCAAGTGAGCAGAAGGGGATACAAAGGGATATTTTGTATGATAGTGACCTGAAATGATTGCTCCTCTTTCATGTCTGCCTTGAAGCAGCAGTTTAGTTTTACAAGTGAGATTTTATATTGTTTTCTTCCCATCGCCAGCACTAAATCTAACCTGCAACCTGAACTGGATGCTAGATCTGCTCTTTTTTTGTGCGTGTGTGTGTGTGCCGAGCTTCAGTGTGCTTGAGTTAGGCGCAGCAAGCCTCCATGACACACACAGCTGAGTCCAAGAAAAACAATGCCACATCCTTACTGTTGGGTACTGCTGCAACCTAAGGACCTCAGTCCCTCTTGCAACACCCCCATCATTGCTCCAGATTGTATACCCACTCCGTCACTGCTAAACTCACATGAAAAGAATCATCATGGTCACCTGGACTCTTAAACAGAGCTGATTAGCAGGAAAACTGTCTTGCCAGACAATCTCTTTTAACATAAATGTTTTAGGTTTCAGGAATAGGAAGATGGAAGCTTTCTGATCTGCGGTTTCCCCTCAAATTAACAATCAATGTACAGAAGAGTGTAGAGGTGGCTTTGGAAGACAACATTATTTTAATAATTATTGGTTCTGTCTGGTAGAAATTTAACAGTCAAAAATAAAGATCATCTGCTAATAATTTTCAATGATTACATTCAGGAACAGCAGATCTTATACAGCTGTCTAAAGCACAGTGAAAACTAGTTGCCCAGGATTCTTGGGAAGATCAAAATTTCTGGTTCATTGATTATTCTGCCATAATAAAATACAGAAATATATTCAACAGTAAATAATTGTATTCTGAAAATGGTGTCCAAAGAGAACTATTAGGAGATGGGAGAAGCCATTAAGGCTTGGTCAGAAAAACTAGGAGTGTAGGAAATAAGTGTCTAGACATAATGCAAGCAGAAGACAGTCTGCAGAAGAATGCTGGGCCTGAGGAGAATGATGGAAAGACTTTTGGAGGCAGGGAAGTGAGGGAAATACAGCAGAGTCCACAGAAGAAATCAAGAAACTGCAAAGAACATGGGGAGCTTGATGGGCTGGTAGAAAGATATTCCCTAATGGCTGAGCTTTTGTTCTATTCAGTAATGAAGATGAATATGGTTTCCAAGTGGACTCCTTTTCCCACTCCTGATTCTGTGCCTTCTTCCATGCTACCTGTGATACTCGGAATGAACTCCAATTTCACTAAGCAGTCTCCCACTGTACTTTCACTTCCATGAGGAAAAGAACCCGATCATTGCTGGTATGGTATCCATGTTTGAGCTTGCAGACTGCATAAGGCATTGCTTTCTGTTTTGTAGATTTTTTCCCTGATGTAAAGTGGTATGTACGTCTATATCAATATGTTTGCAATATTGTTGTAACCACATCGATCCCGCAATATTAAAGAGACAAGGTGGGTGAAGTAATATTTTTTATTGGACCAACTTCTGTTGGCTGAAAGAGACAAGCTTTTGAGCTACAAAGATGTCAGTGTAGCTCATCAGCTTGCCTCTTTCACCAACAGAAGGTGGTCCAATAAAAGATATTCCCTCACCCACCTTGTCTCTCTATAGCACAATGCATAATAACAATACTAATAAAAACATAACTGGGAGAAAAAGCAGTCCATAATGGTAAACTATTGCTGACAAGTTAACTAAACTGCTCAGTTGTAACTACTGATGATGTGGAAAACAAGTTCTTTTACTGTTACTAGACCAGTTGTTCTCAACCTTTTTTCATACTATGACCCGATATTTTCCCTTAGAACTATAAAGAAAGGGAGGGTGGTCACAACTCACAGGTTGAGAACCTCTGTACCTATGTTGAACAAATCATTACAATGCCAATGGGAGTTATGCAGTGAAAGCAACAAAAACAGGGGTTGAGATTATCCCACAAGAGTCTAAAATTTGCCCTTAGATACCTCCATGTAATTCCACTGAGAATATTCCATTGACTAAGGACAGAATTTGGTTCAGAGGGTTTTTACATAAACCATCAACACTAATCTGTATGATTTAGACTTGATGTTTTACACTTGGAGATGGGCCTAAGCCCTATAGCTGAGGTTCACAGCTCATACACATTTTTTGTAAGCAAGAAAATCATACATTCCTCTGAAATTTGGGGAAGTTCAGACTTGGGTCCAGATTTCAAATTCCCAAGATTGGGGGTGTACGAGTCCACGGTTTCGGTTCTGCTCATTACTGTTCCAGATCTGGAATTTGGATTTGGGGTGTTGGTTCTGGCCCATCTCCATTTCTGATGCAATCCAATTACATGTTTGGTACATAAATACAAATTCTTTCAGCCAAAGGGGTTCCCCTCCTTAAGAGTGCAACATGAAACAAGAACTGAATTAAGCAAGAACTGAAAAGTTTGCTGTATGCTAGTTCATCCTGGGACAAATCCTTGAAGTCAATGGTAGTCCTGCCTCAAAACAGACTGAATAAAATTGAGTAAGGCCTCAGGTGCTGGTTCATTATCTCTTGAAGCGATGCCAAACAATAAAAATGATTCCAGCACTCAGCCACGTCTATATAGGTCAGTGTTCTACAAATACTGTTAGTAATAAAGCCTTATTCAGATGACATAAATCCAGTTTTGCCAATCAGGAAACTAATTTAAAGATCAAAGTTTCTTTATGCTATGACGACATATATCAAATGCTACTCACAGCACTACTAAACAGCAAGTACTTGGCCCCGTGGTCAAATAAAATACGGATCACAACCTCCAGTGGGGGAGATGTTTTAAAATAATGCGCAAGTCATCATCAGTGCTAATACCAACGGGACACAGCCTCCTTGCAAATCGAGCACCACCCATCAATCTCTGGAAGGTGCTTAAGGTGGTCTGGTTGTAAATTCAGTTTATATTTATCGCTGGCAATCTTCTTGTGTCACCAAAGCTTTTCATTCCTACCTAATCACTGGCCATGTAACAGCATTTCTTGATACACATGCTTCAGAAATTTGTTAGTTTTCTGTTCTAATAATGTCCATACCAAGGAAGCAGCTGAAATTGAACCAGTGCTGATGGAGATGGCTGCAGGGTTCAGCTTCTTAAATCCTCATTTCTGATCTTGTCCTGCCATTTGATATGGAGCAGTTGATGAAGACTACGAGAACTGAAAATATCAATCCAGTGTTCTTCAGTCTGCATCAGTGCCCACAGTGTCATAGATGGTGCTGGAGGATGTTCAAAAGATGTGGATGCTTGTAAAGCAGCAGCAGCAGCCATGTCTTGGGCTGTTAAGTGGTCTCCAGCTTGCTGTGAAGCAGTGGATCTACAGAACCACAGTTACACCAACTTTGTAAATGTGGGCATTCTGGTGCCCATGTGCTAAGAGCAAAATGAGCTGCCAGCCTTATTCATGTTGACTAGTATCCATTGCGACTATTTAAAGAGTAAGTGTGAGTTGGTGTGTGAGTAAAGTTAACAGAGTTGAATGCTTAGTTAATGGCCAAAATTTCTAAATATGGACGATAAAGTTAGGCTTCTAAATCTGTATTTAGGCATCTAAATAAGCAGCCTGACTTGCAAAGGTGCTGAATGCTGATAAATCCTTTTTAAGTCAGTTTTAGGGGTCCAGGTTTGAAAATGTGGTTTTGAAATGTTTAATTTCTTTCAGTGTAGCCTTATAGGACTGTAAAGATTGTCAGAATTAGGAAGGCAACTTCAAGAAGCAACAGAGAAGCACATTAGGGTGCTGAGTCATATCCACCAGCTTTAAAACAAAAAGGAGAAGTTTATGTTCTATAATCACAACAGAAGGAGCTTCATAAAACTGAATTTGTGAATTCAACAGAAAACATTTACAGGCCCCTTTAGCTAATTTGGAAGGTTTGCTAAATGACAACATGGATAGATGTTGTGGAATTGAGTGAATGAGATGCAATGAAATTATCTACTGCCCCAGGGGAGCTTGCTTTTAAATCTAGCACAACAGAAAAAAGTTTTCAATTTAGATACTAAATAATGTGCCTTCATCATATGTTTAAACAACAGTTTACAGTTTTAAGACCTCTCTCCCAGGCTGGAAACAAAATAAATAAGAAAAACAAAAAAACAAAACACTCACCCCAATAAAACAAAAAAAAAACCCACCACCAAAGAAAACAAACAAAAAACCCCAACAGGCTTTTCCCCAATGCTATCACATGTAATATTTTATGGTGTAACAGGATATCCATATTTTTTACTTACAAGTTAAAATTAACAATTCTATTTCCGTATTTGTACAACACCTACTATGATGGCATGTTGGTCCATGATTAGGGCTCCTAGGTGCTACAGCAATACAAATAATATGGTAATAGAATTAATAATATAAGAATAATAATAAAAGTGATTTCAATTTAATTTTCAGGTCACAGGCAGGAGAAAAGAAATTTAGAATGGATATCTGTAACTTTCCTCCACTGCTTTTGCAGTATGCTACGTAACAGAATGGCAGTGTTTGTTTGAAACCTCCCACCTGGTCATCAGGTATTGATTGTGCTAGGAGAAATTGAAGTGGGTTCTGCAGACTCTCTGAATCAGGTTGCTTGTTATCCAGCCTGGATATGAAAGAGATGGAAGTGATTCTCTAGGGAGAGAGGTTCTTGGGTGTAGGCTAAGTCATCCTGATGGAGGAACCCTAGGAGCAGCCAAGACTGGGGATAAAGTTTGAATGTATGTTGTTGTTAATTTGTTAAGAAAGGCAAACTCCAGGAAGAAGGTGAGTTTCTGATTCTTCATATGCATTTACTGTGGACTTTGGTTTAAAAAAAGGTTGAGAAAGGCATCTGCTCATGCATGAAGCTCGCTTCTGCATGAAGAGCATGTGTAATACATCTGGGCTACACTTCAAAAACAGGAAAGACATGAACCATGGTACCCCAGAAGTGGTATACAGCAGAACATGGAGTCTTTATTAAAGTTAAAAGCATCAGATGACAGTGCCCAGACACAATGAGCTGAATGAAACTCGGGCACAATCTAATTTCACTGACACCATTGGCATTTAATCTGCTCATATGTGATGATAATTTCAGAGCGGGGGAAAAAAGATCAGCTTCTTTAGATTGTGATCACATATATTCTGGTATAGCAGCTTTGATACAAATGGCTCCAAAGCACTTCACAAATGGATGAAAGTCTTCCCTTTGCAGAGGGCCAGCACAAGGCCTATGCATAACTGAAATCCAACTTAAACCCTCAAAATAGGCTTTCAGTGGGATGTAAGTGGGGCATAGGCCTTTGCACTGGGGTGCATTACACTCAGACAAAACTGATTGTACAATCCGAAGTCTTTAGTATATATAAGAATCATTAAACTCACCATCAAAGTGAAGCCACCTCAGAGTGAAACAGTGCAGCTATTTGTCAGCAGACGACACTAAAGTATATAACATCCAAGAAGTGAAGAATAAATACAATTTCTAATGGAAAAATTTGTGTGAACAGCATGTGATTACCCAAGCTGGAATCTGGCCAAGGTTACCAGGATTAAAGGGACACCAGTTAAATGAGCAACAAAAATTAGGTTTTGTAAAAATAAGCTTTTACAAAGATTAAGATCAATAGAAATGCTTCCATGAAAACTGTTTACAAAAACTCCAGCAGAAACATTTTTAAAAAAACAATGAGTATTCCTTCAGAGGGATCGTAATCCAAATATTGTAGTGATTATGAACCCGAAAGTTGAATTGACCACAAACTGACTTTAAAGTAAAGCAAAACTGACTAACCTCTTTTAATTTTCCAAGATGAGAGTATTGTAAAAAAGTAAACAAACAGCATTCACAGTGAAAAGCGTATTTGATCTTTTTAAAATTCCTTCAGTTTTATTAATCTAAGTCATTGCTAAGGGAATTTATTTTAGAAACTAATCAGACAATACCTCTTTAACATCCTAACACAGGACTTCAGTTTTATGTATCATCTAAATGCTGGCACCTCTACTAGCATAGTGCTCCTTAACATCACCCCAAGATAGTAGTTTAGTATCAGCCCTGAAAGACAAGTGTTATGAAGACAATTCAGCTCTTTGTCTCAGTTTCCCCACCTGGAAAACGGGCATATTAGTTTGTCTACCTCATAGATGTATTGTTATAAAATTAATAGATGTATTGTTATAAAATTAATTAGTTTTTAAAGCACAATAATAATAAGTGCTATATAAATGTTAAGTGTTTTTAATAACTAATGAATCATCAAAACTACTTCCTGGCAGAACCCTACATTTTTCCCTAGGGCCTTTGATCCAAGGACTACCTTGGTCTGACTGTGATTAGCTTATGTGATCTGTCAAGTTCACAGCTTGAAGTGGTATGGCTGCAAGATGCTACTGAATATCTGTTCTAACATCAAGGATTTACAGTGCGGTTACAGTTAATATATAATGTTGCTTAGCTATGCTTTCATGTTTTCTTTAAAGAGCCAAGGGATAGCATAGCTCCCAAATTTGAGGTGGGGGTGGAGGGACAGTAAGGGCATAGAATCTGAGAATCAAAAAACCACTTACCATAAAAAAAATGTTTGCAGATGTCAACAGTGAAGTAGGGTATTTGTTGGTACACACAAGTTTGGCCAAACCATGTTTCTTATGTTCTGATATAACCATTACTAAGGAATCTCATGCATCAGAGTTTGCATGGTTCAAAGGAGTTAAATGAAAGACTCAGACTAAGCCCTTCATCTATTATCTGCTGATCAATTACTTGATCAAGGCTGCCTATGAGTTTACACACTTGCCTTCACACACACACACACACACACACACACAAAGACAGCCCTTAATTAGTAGGTACACAGAGAAAGACTGAGTTGGGCTAAAGCATGGCAGGCTTGGCAGAAGCTCAGGGGAGTGCATACAAAGGAAAATCTGAAGTCAAACCCACAAGAACTTTAGGAGACCCACCCAATGGTGCTACCACATCTAAATAAATAAAAAGGATTCATGTTTGCCTGTGCCAGAAATCACACATTTCACATAGCTTCTGACAAACAGGATCTATATCACACACCACGTTGCTCAGTTTATATTAAGGGCTGGACATTAAAAACAGGTTGTGTTTTTTTCCTTCTTAGTAACAGAGTCTAAGTCTGCTTTGCTCCACTGTTGATGCTGTTGCAAAGTTTTTGCTGGAGCAGAATAAGAGAGAGCTAATGTGTAAGACCAGTGTATTCAGACCCTGTGAAACTAATCCTTATGTGCAGCCAGATGCAGGTGCACTTAAAGATATGGTAGCAACCCAAGTTATTTTCCAAATTGTCTTGCAAGACTTAGCAACATAAATCAATCTTATTCAATGGTGTTACTATGTAAATTCTCAGGAGTTATTGCAGCCCAACTCAGAAATTAGCTTGCACAATATTTGTATTTGGTGGTAGGGCCAGATTCAGGGCTCCTTGACTACCATTCAGGTAGCGTAGCATCATCAAGGAAAAAAAAGTTTGCGTCATAATGTAAACCTCATTTTGAGGGCTTGCTGATTATCGTCCATTAAAAATAATGATTTAATATTTATATAATGGCATACCCAGAGGCTCCAATAAAGACTGAAGCCCCACTCTCCATCCTGTGAAGAGCTTTCAGTCTTAAGAAACACAGTGCAACTGAAAAAGATGAGAACTTGTGGAAATCCCATCCTCATTACTACACTGGCTCATACAGTCTCTAGTGCAAGAGGGAACTGGTCACCTATCTATGGGGCTCTTTTGTTACTCAGATAAGAGACACAGTAAATGGAAAAAGCAGTTGTATGTCTACTGTTCTGGCAAAAGAACAATATATTCCACTCAAAAGGAATAAAAGAAGGAAGACACACAAAATTAATTCCTACTTAGATGTCTATTCCCTGAACAATGAGCTGGCAGACAGTGTCCCACACCACTGAAAACCAACACCATGCCTCAGCTAGTGAGAGGAACAATAGTGTATCACAGTCAATTTTTCCAAATGCAAACTGAGTCTTCCACCTCATCTGCCTCTGAAACTAAGTCTAACATCAGCCATACATGTACTTCTCCAATGAGACCCAGAAAAGGTTAAAGCTGGAGCTCTTTTCAGGTTATTCTGACCTGTTTCCATTCAACTATATTTTTGGGCTTTACTGTTCAAGCTACATCATAACTGCTGAACTGACACATTCATCCTTTGCATGGTACTGGGCCTATTCAATACTGGACCTTCTTACTTAACTTACAAGAATGCCAATCAGAGATGCATGTGGGTGTGGCTTTATATCATCTGGATGTAAGACTCTTTCTTCTCTAATAGCAGACCTATACTTAAACCTATACTATACCCATACCTATACTTAAACCTATATCACACGTGATGTAGATAAACACTGCGGTTTTTTCTTAACATGGCAATGATGGGATTTTTACCATTACAACTGCAGCTGAAAGGCTTAATTTGAGTTTATACCTTACCTCTCAGACCATGAACAGCAGAATTGTAGAGAATATCACACAAGGGAAATGCTGTGCTTCACAAAATAGGTGACTGCTGAAGTAGTTTAAGACTGTTCTCTCCGAATACAATTAACATTAATTTAAAAGAAGGTTGTTTCCTGGTCAGCTGGACCATCTATCACCTTATATTAGACTACATACCATTAGAAGAATGGAAGACAGCAAAGCAGTACGATAAAAGTTTAAAATTCCTATAATCAATTAAATAAATATAGACGTTTTGACATTCTGCATATATTTTGTCATGTTTAAGTAATGAACCCTGCCTTTAAATACTTGCATGACAAATGAAGCTAATCTCCTGCCTTTCCACATAATATCTCTCTCGATCCCTGGAAGATTACTCTGAATGATGGGGTAAGAGTATTTCAGAAGCCCTACAAAATGACTGCCTGCATCAATGAAGTCATGACAGGTTGGATCAGAGACGAGTTAAGCTGCATGAATCTGCATGTATTTTTGGGGCCTGGAGAGCCGGCTTCAACACCAGTCTTGCCGGTAACACTAGAAACCACAGAAAGGCGTATTTAGTTTTCAGAGAAGTTTGGAGTCTAACAGAGGAAAAATGACTTGTTATAAATATGTATTTGGGTTTGGAAACTCACTGTACTTTAAATTCCAAATTATTTCTGTTCTCACAATTTTGTTTTGCAACAGCTCTTTTCTTTATTAAGGTCATTGAGATTTTCTGCAGTGAAATGCTATATGTCCTACACCTCAGGTAGACAAGTAAAGACAGCTTGGAGGACATACCATACGTGTGCTGACAGCAGCACATAAAGCTTTCTGTAGGAGACTCTACTGTCTCTGCGGAGTTAAGAGTAGATGTAGAAAATACAGACATGAGATACCACATTTTTGTGTGGGAGCAGGAAACAAGAGGCCAAATTAGCCTGGAAAGAACTGGATGCACCCATTGATGTCAATGGAAATCTCATCTCCTTATGCTATGGCTGAACATGACCCAGAGTTGCCATGAATGAATCTTCAGATGAGCATTTAGATATATTTAGGTCAAATTCAGCGTAGGTGTGAGTGATAAATTCACTGACTTCAAAGATTTACTGCCTCCTTACAGGTAGGCTGAATTAGTCCTGCTTCCTTTTGGCTGTGGAAAAACAATGGTCAAGAGACTAGGAAAACCCAATGCCAGAGAATTAACTTTGGCCCTTGGTTTGTTGAAGCATTATAGGAGTTAGCCTCTGAGAAGAAAGTTGATTACCTATTAATATAAACATCAGAAGGCCTGCTTTTCAGAGGCTCCAGCCACCTACAGATTCAGCTGAAGTCAATGGGAGCAGTAGGTGCACAATAATTCTGAAAAGCAGACCTATCACCTACCAGAGGCTTAATCCTGCGAGGTGCTGAGTGCCTACTGCTTGGCACTGAGCATTCTCTATTGCCATTGAAGTAAATGGGGGTTGAGGGCACTGAGGGACTTAGGTGTGGTACTGTTTAGTGTAACTTTTAGGTGCCCCACCACCCAATGGAATCCTCAGCCCCAAACTGGGTATCCAGACTTTCTCTACAGTGCCCAAGGAGAGTTAGGCACCTAAGAAAGGGATTCACAGAAACCAGCAAGTTGAGTGGGGAGCTGCCTAAACCAAGGAAAGAGGGGTGGCCTAAGTTGCACCCCTCAAATGTACCTTACTCCTGATGGAGGTTAGCCATGAACTCAGGGGCTGAGCTGCTTGGTTTCATCAGGGCATAATTGGCTTTGTGAATGCCCAACAGCAGAAACTAAGGTGCCTTGGGAATTTAGGCACTTCCAGGGTTAGTGGGCTTTTGAGGAGTGGGGCTTTTGACGATCTTGGTGGCTCCTAGATGTTGGACTTTTACAGCTAAAATGGCAGTAAGGCCATCCCTTTGTGGATGTAGCTCTTAGTGCCTCATAAAATGAGCTCAGCACCTTGCAATATCAAGTTTTTCAGTACTTGGAAAGCAACAACATACCTGGCTCTTCTATCTAAAAAGGCTACAATAAAAGCTATGATAGAGCTATAATAAAAATAGGGGACAAGATGACAACAAATCAACAAAGTGAACATGGATTGTACCTTTGACTGTATAAAAGAAGTATCCAAACTGGGTAACTGCTGTCCTGAATTTGCCGCTATATCAAATCCCAGTTTAACTATTCTTATACAACTTTTAGCTGTCTTGGCATAGGCCTCCCTCAGCTGCTCAAGAACTTTCCATCCTTCTTTTTTTACCCTCTTTTGGCCAGCTATCTTGAAAGCAGTAATCTGTTCCCCTGACAAAAGGAATTTTAAAGAGAACGCAAAAGACTTTGGTATGTTGTCAAAAATAAATGGATTCTGAATGTTATAGACATCGCTTTTATCCCTCATCTTCACCCTGTTGCTAACAACCCATTCTTGAACAAGTGTGCTCTGTACTCACCCACATATAATTAGGATTCATGGTGCTCTCACCATCTGACAGAAGCCAGCTGAACTTTAAGCAAACAGTCAGTTTCAATTTGTTAGCAAACTGTTTGATGAACCCTGACACACCTACTTTTTTTTTTAAAGAACATCTTTATTAAAAGAACACAATTTGCTAAAAGAGAACAGGATGAACTATTCTTTCCAGAACATATGGACAAAAATGTAATCCAATCCTACTTACAGCCAAGAAAAAAGGTAACGACATACTACATTTTAAACATGGGATTACAAAACACATCAACACACTGTACTTTTATATTATACAAATAAAATCTTAAGATCTATAGAATTCTGCAGCTAAAAATTAATTTTAATTTGAACATACTGAAGATACCACAGAAGGTTCAATTCAGGTACTTGGCTTTGTGTCACAACCATGAGCAAATCTTCTTTCTAGCATAAGAAATTCCAACTCCATGGCAATCATTTCTGATTGATCAAAATGTAAAGTGTTTTAAATAGTAACAACCCTTGTGATAAACAAAACACAAAATGGCTGGTCAAATGTCTTGCATAGCTTTCAGCAATTTGGAGACCTTTGGGGCGCATCTGAAAACTGTGACTTAAAGGAAGTTGCGAATTATTCCTATTCAAAGTTGCTTCATTGTTTTGGGCAGGAGAGAATGAAGTAGTTTTTCCCTTTCTTTTTAAACTATTTTAAGACCTTCCTTCCCGCCCTGCCCCCCAACTGAAATCATTGTTTGCATGGTGACACCACCTGGTACCCTTATTGACTACATATTAAACTTGTATACACCAACCAAACATTTTCATTTAACTTATCACTTACCATGTGTTTTGTGTCTTACTGCAGTATTGTACTATGTAAAATAATGCATATAATGTAACAGTTTGATAAATCATAAATGTATGTGATTATCTTTCAAACAGCTAAAACAACTTCCTAATCTGGATTAGGGAAAAATGTTATTTACAAAAATTGTTTCGCAATCTAGGAACTGATCCTACAACCAGATCTGCCTTCAGTGGGGCTCCCCATGTGCATGGGGGTCCATAGTAGCAAACCTGATACAGAATCAGGGCCTTATTTGTCATGTCCCATACTCTCTATGGAACTTCAGAATGCAGCACTGAGACTTAAGAAATGGGTTCCACTGAAACCAACACCCCACAACGCGATCAAAAAGACCATGTTTATGGCAGATATTATTTTGGGTTTATTCTTCCTAAGATACATGCTTGCAAGTCTTACTCAAGATTTTTGGAGTCACACAGATATATGTATGACTATAACTACTGTGATGCCAGAGTTTCTACTTGTTAGAGCAGGGCACTGAGAGTCCAGAGACTTGAGTTCCACTATTGATTCACTGTGTGACCCCATGGCAAGTAGTTTTATCTTTCTATGCTTTAGTTTCTACATCTGTAATAGAGGAATAATAATTCACTTTTCAGTTGTTTGGATCTGATGAATGATATAAGTGCAAAGTATTGTTAGTATTAATAGGATGCTTTAAAGTCACCACACTCTTTAAAGGACTAGTGGCTTTCCTGTCTATTCTGGAAACTCTTCAAACTTGGAGTTTAGCCTAGACACAATCAAGAATAAATATTCGGCTTTTTCTTGGTCCTGTGTTATCCTGGAAGTTTAATAAAAGTCATTGGTAGGATTTTTGTTGAGGAAAGCAAGCATAAAGTGCTTTTTTATATAGTGGTAATGGAAAAACAAAATATTCGTTACATCTATTAAAGAGATTGTCTACCAGACAATTTTAGAGCATCTGCATTTCCAGTATGAATTTAAAACACATTTACTTTGGCTGTACTTCATCTGAGAGATAATGGGATTTGTGTGCATATGTAACTCTGAGCCATCACTTGGAAAAAATGACCCCAAAAAGTCTCCTATCTGCTTCAGATTAGCTAATGTGTTATAGTATATATAAACTGTATAATAACTTAAGGCTTTCAGACATGATTTTCAATTGTTCCTCAGTTTGGAACAAAATTTAACTCCTTATGTGGATCCCTTTTTGATTACTACAAATTATTTACATTTGAGATGCTGACTTGGGAAACATGTGAAAATGCGTTATGGAGAAGAAATTCACCCCACAGAATTTAAAGCTGCTTTGTGTACAGTTTTTTTCTGCACTATGGTTTTGGTTTAGTCTTTAGTAGTCACAATACTCTGACCTGAGATATAAAAGTGAAAGTTTGCCTCTCTTCCTAATCCAAAGCATGTAGGATGTAGTTACTCGAGTGGAGGACAGAAAGGAGGGCCCAGTGATTAGTGCTCTGCCATAGGCTTCCTGTGTGATCTTGGGCAACTAAAAGTTAGTCTTTCTATGCCTCAGTTCCCCATATGTAAAAATGTAACATAAGATAATAGCACTTCCCTACCCTTCAGGAGTGTTGTGAAGATCAATACACTTAATATTGTGAGATGCTCAGATGGTGTGATGATGGGGGACATAAAAGTACCCAAGATAGATAGACAGCTGTACAGATCAGTCATTTTACTTGAACCTCATTCAAACTGCATTTCTCTTGTAGATACAATGCATAAAAAACTATCCCCAAAACGTGAGGGTGCAACACAGTCTTTGCCTCAGAAAGATCTTGGTAGATGTTAAAGGCCTACTTTATATGTTTATAATGCTTACCACCAAACTTTGCCTAATCCTTGCATTTATAGTTTGGTACAGAGCTAATACATTTTTATTGTCTTTGTTTTAAAAATAGTTTTAAAACAAAAACTCCTGGACATATATAACTCAGAGGAAGAGGGCAGAGGGGGCATGGAGTGGGCAAATCAATGGCTCTATATTCCCTCCCACTCCCCAGTATGCTGGACACAGTTGGGCCAGTATGAGTGGGAAGTAGATTTTAGCTGCAGTCAGCTGCAGTCAGTTACTTCCCCCTTGGAGCAGAAGGGGAGCAGGGAGCAAACAGGAACAATCTGAGTGACAGTTCCATTCTGGGGCTTCTCCCGAGGTGGCACTGTGCCCTTCCCCTTACTCAGCAAGCAATTCAAACATGAGAGCTCAAGAGCAGTGCTGTACTTGGCTCTCTTGCGTTGATTAATATTTCAAAGACAGAAGCACATCCCTAAATGCAACATACTAAACTATGAACATTTAAGTGGGTAGGAAAATGAAAGATTTATTTTAGGGCTAAAGAAATACTATGGCAAAATTATGGCTCCCCTGCACAAAGGCATTAGGGGCTTGATGCAGGATCAAGCTGTAGAAGAGAGAGAAGATGCAAGGAACCCCTTTTCCTCCACTGATAGAAAGCACTCATAATTTGACTTCAAAGCACTACAAGCAGGGAGGCGGGGAAGCATTCTCTGCACTGTTCTAGGCCCCAGAGGGGGCATGGTTTTGTATAGCAGGCACTAACCCCAGATGTTCACCCTGCTAACAAACCAGCAGATGCAGAGTTGTACCAGGAAAAGAGAAAGAAACCGAGAAAGAACAAAAGAATGAAAGACCCATGCCAAAGTAGCCGCAGCCCAGTGGTTAGGGCACACATCTGTAATGTGGAAGACACATCCTTGGATCTCCCACAACCCTAGTGAGTGCCCTACCCACTGGACCATAGCACCAGTCTCTCTGGTCCATCAACATTTTATTATTTATACCAAGTGGAACAGTTATAACAGAAGAAAAGGCAAAAAAAAAAAATCCTGAAAGAGTCCATAGCATGGTGGTCAGGTCTCTCATCTGGGAGGTGGGAAACTCAGGTTTAAATCCCTGCTCCAAATCAGCTAGGGCAGGGACTTGAACTTGCATTGCCCACATTCCAAGTGAGTACCCTTCCTAACTGCCTATTCTGGGTTGGGTCTCTCTCTCTGACCAGAAATTTCATCATGGAGCTGAGAAACTTTCCCACAACAGTTGCATTAAAAGCCATATATTCCCTTAAAAAGTTTCAGTTTCAACAAATTGGTACCATTTTGTTAAAAAATTCCTGACCAGCTCTGCTCCTGACAGCATCATGCCTACCCCTGGCTGCTGCTAGCATAGTGATTGCAGGGGCCCTCACGTGAAGAGTATGCTTCATCTCCCATGCTTCCAACATGGCTCCAGCTCAAGGAGCCTTAACTTTTCTTATATAATAGTTCATTCACAATCCCTCAAGCTTACAATTACATCATGTGACAAAGGATACTAGAATGTATTGTCAGACTCTACGTATCCATCAGACTATGCAGATAAATGGCCACGTATGCTGATTTCAGATATTGGCTCACAACAAAAATCAAACTTTTCCAATTAAAATATTTTTCTGTTCCAATATTTTAATAAACTCTCTCATGCAATGGCCTAAAAGGCATGCCTTAGTAAGAGACCCCATATATCTCCCAGTGCTCCACTGCTCCACTTGGGGGCAGCAGAACTATTCAAGCTGGAGCCAGTTTAAAAGAAAAGGGGGGTATCAGGATGCATCCCAAAAGGGG
Organism: Natator depressus; assembly: GCF_965152275.1. Taxonomy (NCBI): domain Eukaryota; kingdom Metazoa; phylum Chordata; order Testudines; family Cheloniidae; genus Natator; species Natator depressus. Next base: position 152,819,072 of record NC_134236.1, read on the forward strand.
CCCTAGACTTTGGAATTCACTCTTTTCTAGGGCCAAAACTGCTTGAATCAGTTGACCTTCCAAACATGCTGCATACATTTTGGGGACTAAAGGGTGAAATATGCACAGGTATTTCTGGGTGGGGTAGCCTAGGCTAGGCTATTATTTGGCTGTGTTCTGGGTTTTTTCCCAGTTGATATTTCCTGGGTTTAGAATGAGGGGATTCTGCTGATTTTATTGTTTTATAAGTCTATATTCAAAGATGTATCAAAGGCATCTAAGGCCCTACACAGGTGCTTTTTCTTTTCTGGTGATATTGTAAATCAGTAAGAAAGGAAAGGAAACTACAGGATACCCACTTACATGCTTCACAATTCTTTATATGTTAGAAGAACATCTATTGGCTTAGTTCTATCAGCAGCTGAATTATCAACTGATCCACCTCTTTGGTGTTTCTGCGTGGTACTGTCTGTTGTATTTTGCCATTGCAAATTCAATCAACAAAGACTAAACAGTAACCAAAAAACAAACCAAACAAAAAACCAACACACAAACAAACAAAAAAACACCTTCACAAATCTAAAGCAAAAGTGCAGTTGAAAGTTTTCTGTATGGAAATTAAGAAAATTATTTTTCTTTCAGTTACCAAACAAATTGAAAGCTCAAAACATTTACAACTGCCTGTCACCGATGTAGATCAAGTTCTGAACTACTTTCAGAAAACTAGGCTGTGCGGGTGCACAGCTGGGAAAAGGTAATATTCAATATGTGTGAATCTCAGTCCTGTGCAGAGGGTCCATACAATCCTGTGCACCAATTAAATCCTGTTTAAGACCTATATAGCTTTATGTGGGGCTTAGCTGATATGTAGGCCTGGTGTTTGCCCCCTGCATAGGGGTGAATTTCACTCTGTGTGAATTAAATCATGTAAAAATGACACAAGCAAGAAGTCTTCTTGCTCATCTGGAGACTAAAAATAATAAAAAGATGTTTGTGCTCATGTAACATCCCTGGTTTAGACTGTTCAAATGAAATAATCAAGAAGTTTTTGTGAAACGTTATGAACGTCCACAAATATTCCTGGCATTCCATTAACTGTCCCAGATTATTCCTCTTGGGCAAAAGCACTCATCACAGAGGACCTAGAAATATTTGGAAAAAAAACCCCAACTAACAGGACTATAGCAATTAATCCATATTTTAAACCAGTATTTCAAATCCTCTGAACCTTAAAATGGGACCTTTAAATCCAGTTCAGGGATCTTAATATCCTCAACATGCACTGTCAATGAGTTTGGAAATGTGATCTTAATTTAAACTCAGTGCATTTTCTATATATCATTTTTCATGACATTTCATTGCTGTGAATTTCCATGTGTCTATTGATATAAAACAGCAGAGAGAGGGGGACTGCCATTTTAAAAAGGCTCAATATGATCTCAAAGATGCTTGTTTCATTTTACATTTTAACTGTGTCCAATTCTAGCACAGAGTCACCTCAAAATGTAGAACTGAGAAATGAGGGTGAAAAGCCAGCCAGACTGAAAATGATGGCAAAGCTCTCTTTGATTTCAGTGGGGCCAGGATTTCATCTGGAGAGTCTAAAAAACAGAATGGAAAACTGAAATATAATCCTTTATTTAGAAATATCAGTGTGCAGGCATCCTCCTAAATGAACACACGATCAGGGCCAATCAGAGGAGAGGCCAGGAGGGCCATTTGGCCTGGGCCTCAAGCTCAAAGGGGGTGTCAAATTTAGACGCTTGTTAATTTTTTGGCATTTTATAAGTTTTGCAACTTGTTTTTATGCGCATCCCTATCAGACCAAAATGTGACATACTCTCTCAGCTTAGAGCTGCAAATTTAATCAAATAAGAGATGTGATTTGGTAAAAGACAATTTTTTTGTTAACTAATATAGATTTTGTCATATAAAAGAGTTAAAAATGTTCAGAAATATTAATTAAAATATATCAGTTCTGATGGCACAAGATTAGACTGTGACGAACGTGTCTTCTCAGATCAGCTCATTATATATAAACAAACCACTACTAGTGGCTGGTGCTGGATCAAGTGCGTGTTGAAAGGTAGAGAATTGTTACAATTTAGTGTCTTTATAGTTTTACGTCTAGTTGACTAAGGAATTATTTTTGTGTGAGAATTCCTCATTATTATCTTCATATGGTAGCTAAAAGAGGTGACTGGTTGGTTGGTTGAGCCCTAGCTTGGTAGCTGGGCCCTCACCATAGGCTTTTATAGTCTATAGGCCAAGATTCAAGGTGAAAATTTGTGAGGACAATCTTGTACAGTGAGTTTCGTGAGGACACAAGTTTGAAATTTTTGGACAGTATTCCTCTGTCTGTATTTGTGTCCGTGTTTAATATATGTCATCCCTTTGTCTTCAGCTCAGCCTGTTATATTATACCTTGCGCGCTTGAGTTTTGATTCAGTGATAAGGATAATAACCTGTCTGACTGTTTCATTTTGTGTTCTTAATTAGTATTTCTTTGTTCTAACTCTTTTCAGCATTTGGGTACCATTCAGCATTTGTGTACATGTTTACAGTAGAAGATTTCAAGTGTAGATAAGCTACTTATTTACAACAGAATATTTCAAGTGTGGAAAGGCTACATATTAACCAGATAGATCACTATAAAGAGAGATTTGAAAGTGGTGCAAGCAAGAGACGGTGAAAACAACTGAGCGAAGCAACAGCTAAGAGCTTAAAGCCAATAACTTCATTTCTCAAACCACTGGAAAACACACCTTACCCAACAAACAATGCTACAGATAATGAAAACTCCGCAACTGCAACAGGTGATATTTCAATGCTAATACCTGAACGTGAGGACAGTAGTCAGGAAGGAGATGTGCCAACAGTAACAGATGCAGCAGAAGATCCTATGTATGGTCAAGAAACTCAACAGTAACAGGAAGATGTAGATCTTATGCAGCAAGAGCAATTCATGAGTACTACAGGTTTGACTGTGACTGACATTGGAAATATTGACAAGAGCAATGCTGCCCAAATGCAATCTTTTCTTCACACTAGTTGTTTTGAAATTCCAAGTAACATTTCACGACATGCTGCTAATCATGCTTTTCCTACTCATCTGTTGACAAAAACTCTTCCAAATGGTGAGACCTGCACAAGAGACTGGTTATGCTGGAGTACGGAAAAACAATCTCTGTACTGTGCACCCTGCTTCATTTTGAACAAAAGTACTGCAAATACATCTCTCTGATCAATCAGGATGGATCATCAACAGAGGTTGGAGGAAGTTGAAAGACCGAATACCGTCACATGAGAGTTCAACGTCACACAAAGAAATCTATATTGCATGAAAATCAGCCAGTAGGGCAGCATTAGCTGAAAGTTCAGTTGAGAATTTACTGACTGAACTCTCTACAGAAACTAATAACTGGAAAAAACTTCTTGAGCGCATCCTGAATGTCATCCTTTTTCTTTCTGAGTGGGGATTGGCTTTCTTTGGTTCCAGTCAAAGTATTGGTGATCATGCAAATGGAAACTTTCTAGACATAGTTGTCTTCTCAGCAAATATGACCCACTTTTATCAGATCACAATAAACGTGTTTGAGAATTGCAAGAGAGTCAAAAGCACATGCAAGTCCATTATCTCTCCACATGTATACAAAATGAGTTTATTGAGCTATATGGGTCATTCGTACAAACAAAAATTCTTGATGAGATTTGAAATGCCAAGTATTTTTCAATCATTGTTGATGCCACTCCAGATTGTTCTCACCAGGAACAGACTACTGTGGTTACTTGATATGTTAAAATTGTAGGCAGGTTTATTTTGTTTGATAATTTCATGAGAAAAACTGGAAAAGAAATTGCTGCTCGAATACTAGCAATTCTAGAAGGTTTTAAGTTAGATTTTCAAGTCTGCATTGGTCAAGCCTATGACAATGGATCTAATATGGCTGGGAAGTACAAAGGTGTACAAGCAGTTCTGCCTGAGCATAATTCAAACTGTATTTTCTCCAGCTGTGGAAACCACACACTAAACACCTTATAGGTGTTGACTGTGCTGAATCATTCAAGGAGGCAATTACTTACTTTGGAACTGTTCAGCAAATGTACAATCTCTTCAGTAGCAGTCCACGAAGGTGGGAAATATGAAGCAATATCTTCCTGTTTTACTGCATGGGATGTCCAAAACTAGATGGTCTGCACGGATTGATGGTGTTCAACCAGTTGCGCAGCATTTGAATTCAGTGAGAAAGGCTTTAAATGAGCTGGAATCTCTTAATCTCACTGCACAGGCTCGAACTGAACTTCAGTCTATTCAGAAGCACAAGTCCAAATTTGAATGCATTCTGATGTTATCTTTGTGGATGAAGCTATTAATCTGGTAACTGAAGCACGCAATGCTACACTTGATGTTGAGAGGGATAACACTGAAAGTCCTATCAATGACATTAAACAGATTCATGAACAATGGGATGTGATCCTGACTGAGTCCAAAGTAGTAGCACAGAATATTGACATTTCATCTGAGTTCTCCACCAATCTCAATTTACCTACTGAATCCGATGCTGAGCAGCATTATAGGGTCAATATCTTCTTTGTCATCATTGATTCTATTCAATCAGGTCTTACAGGTCGATTTCAGTCACTGCGACTAATTTGTACCTTTTTGGGTTTCTTTGGCAGTTCAACAGACTGAGTAATGAAGATCTACTTTCTGCACATGAACAATTTCAGCAACAGTACGAAGAAACCTCAAAAGATCTCAGTGACGAGGTCATGTTTCTCAAACGAATATATTCCACGAACTTTAAATTGGATTGCAAGCCAAAGGAATTGCTTCAAGAAATACTTGAACTTGGACTCTCTGGGGTGTTTCCTAATATCACAATTGCATTGCGTATTTTTGTTAGTTTTTATTCATCAGTGGCTTCAGGTGAATGCACCTTCAACATGTTGAATCAGGTAAAGAACTATCACCATTCAACTATGGGACAAGAGTGTTTGAATGGGCTTGCCATGCTTAACATCAACTGTGACATTGCACGAAACCTAGATTTTTCCTCAATAATTAGTGCATTTGCACAGAAAAAGGCTAGAAAAGCATTTGTTAAATAAAAAAATATTCAAATTATGTCTCACTCTTTTTTGGTGCCTTATTTTGTTTTCATGTCTCATCATTTTTTATTTTTATTATGGCTAGGGGCCTCAAAAGCTGGAAGTGGCCCAGGCCCCTCTGGACCTCTGAGAGGGCCTGCACATGATAAGGGTCAAAGTAATGACTTCTTCTCCCTTCTAATGTGAATTTTTAGCTCCCTCTCTAAGTAGTCAAAAATGGGGCTCTCCTTGCTACACAATGCAACATCAGTAGCTCTGTGTAACTAGGTTCTAAAGGTTCCACACCTCATAATGGGAACTCCCATGAACTCGTTTCCCCTTGTACAGCCACTGCTAGGATTCCCATCATCCATTCTAGGATAATGGCTGAGCAGCATTTTCCATGGCTAACTACTGCACTGCTCCATGAGTTAATCATGAGAAGGAACACATATATTAAAAAATCATCTCCCTCTCATCTTCAGGCCAAGTGCCTCAGCTCTGAAACATCCTTCAACTCTACTGGTCCATGCCACAGAGGCCTGAGGCTAGCAACAAAACATATATCCTACATTATACTAATTATTACTGCTGCTAAACAACTGGATGAAGTAAGATTTTTTTCCCCCATCTGTATGTTATTATAGAATAGATGCAACATCCGGGGGGTGGGGGGCTGGAGGGATAAACTACGTTTTGAATTACAAAAAGTTTTGAAAGTAAAAGACATAAGCATTCTATACTACTGGGAAAAATACTCCCAGTAGAGCTTCTATGCCCTAAGTGTGAAATTCACCCCTGTGCAGTGGGCCATCACAAGGGCTATGCACCACTAAAGCCCTGTTTAGTGTTTCAAAGATCTTCTGATAGTCCTGTCCCATCCAAGATAGAATGAAGTGAAAGAGCTGGCTAACATTTTTTCAGAGTTGCTGCTGAACTGACAAAAAGGTCTGTGGTATTTAAAGACTGAAATGTCTCTTATTTGGGCATGAACACTTTCAAATTATGTGCTCAGAGCCAACACTAAAGATAATCTTACTTTGGGGTCTATAAATATCATTTCCAAATAAAAATGCTCATGTTACCTCTGAGATTAATCCATGAAATGACGGTAGGGTAAAATTAATTCAACTTTGTGATAAGGTTTCCAGTTTAAATTGACATTAGTGGCAGGAAGTGTCTTCTACCCTGTAGTTATGGGCTTGTGAAGTCTATCCCATTAACACTGTGTCTTGCTGCCATAATGATAAATATCCACATGCAACAAAATAATCACTCCGCTTTTTCATGTGAAGCACCCTTCCCCCACAAAACAGAGCCAGTAAGCAATCTGATATACCCACAATGTGGTAAAATAAAGTCTGGGGCTTGGCAGCATCCATTTGTTCATCAAAACCTGAAGGATGTTTGTTGCCTAATAAAATATTAGCATATCTTTGCAGGTTTTTTAGCACTGGTCCCTAGTTGCTGCCTCCTATGGTAAAGCTCTGCTGAATGACTTTTTCAAACAATCCAATGAATGCAACATCTTTTCCACTATCTCACCAAAGATTCAGTTTGCAGAAGTTAACTTACAGGTGTACTAAGAGTCATTTTTATCTAACAGCTCAGGGTTCTGGATTCCTATAATTGATGACATTACTAACACCCAAAACAATGAAGACAGAAGCATTATCTGCAATGCTTTAGGTGTTAGAGGTGTCAGCAACTATTGCAGGAGAAACCCTAGAACTTGAACTCATCTCTTGGAGCTCGCTCAGTCCTTCAAGGTGTTGAGCACATTGGATCCAATCCACCAGAAAACCTGTCTTATAGTGATAGACTCCAGGAAGTAAATCTATTTAGCTTAACAAAGAAGAGGTTATGAGATGACTTGATTACAGTCTATTGGTACTCACAAGGGGAACAAATATTTAATAATGGGCTCTTCAATCTAGCAGAAAAAGGTATTACACAATGCAATGGCTGGCAGTTGAAGCTAAATAAATTCAGACTGGAAATGAGGCATAAATTTTTAACAGTAAGGGTAATTAACCACTGGAACAATTTGCCAAGGGTTGTGGTGGATTCTCCATCACTGACAATTTTAAAATCAAGATTGGATGTTTTTCTAAAAACTCTGCTCTTGCTATTATTTTGGGGCAGTTCTATGGCATGTGTTATATAGAAGGTCAGGCTAGATTATTGTAATGCTCCCTTCTGGGCTTGGAATCTGAATCTATGAATCAAAGCACTTCAACATGTGCCTAACTTTAAGCACATAGCAATCCCATTGACAATTGAGATTAGTCACATGACTATGAGTTAAGCAAGAGTTAATACTTACTAATTTTTATTAATTATTATTTACTTTGCTTGGTTGCGGCCACAGTGCTTGATATCTTGCAGACTCAATCCTTGGATAAATAGAATCATAGAATATCAGGGTTGGAAGGGACCTCAGGAGGTCATCTAGTCTAACCCCCTGCTCAAAGCAGGACCAATCCCCAATTTTTGCCCCAGATCCCTAAATGGCCCCCTCAAGGATTGAACTCACAATCCTGGGTTTAGCAGGCCAATGCTCAAGCCACTGAGCTATCCCTCCCCACTAAGTAAGTAAGTAAGTAGAAAAGGAATTACTGTAATTGTTTTGTTTTTAGAGGAATCGGAGATTTCAGGAATTGGTAATGAGAGATGCAGACTACTGACAAATTCTAGTTATCTGAATGACTCAAGGTCACCTCTGAAACCTGAAAAATGGAAATTCCAGAAAATCTAAAAGAATATATACTACAGGAAACAATCCTGCATATACAGCAAGAAGGACTAAATGATATAAAACATCTTTTTCCATTTTTAACTTCTGTGATTCTATGAAAGATATTGATGGCCTCAGACCATTTCTCGGTGAACAAGTGTCCACATCACAAAATCCATCATTTGGCACTAATTGTTACCCTTTGGGGCAGTCTCAACACTAAGGATAAGGACTGAATGAGTATAGAAACGAAAGCCTTGATCCTACAAATGGATAACCACAGGCAAAACTTTACTCATGTGGGCTGATCCATGGAAGTCAGTGGGATAACTCACATGAGTAAAGTTACACATGTGCTTAAGTGTTTGCAAGGCTGAGACCTAAACTACTTTAATTCATCCCTAAGGTGAACCAGAGAAGAACCTTCCTAAAAGTAGAATTTTGCCCTAAGCGTTCAAAACTTCATTTCTCTTTCTTCCACCTGTAAAAACTATACACCACTGCATAATCCTGAGTAACAGACATCCCAGAATCACATGAGGGTATGCTATCTGCATAGTCTGTTCTTGTGGATTGTGTTTTTATTGAGCTACTGTTATCTTCTATAGCCATACTAATTAAGACAGACAGAAAACAGAAAAAGAGAACTAATCTGACGATGCCAAGGAAATACTAACTTCATTACAATTCAAGAAGTTATGAATTTTTATTAATTTTTTTCTGATTAGGGATCAACCCGGGGATACTCTTTGGCTTCTTGATCTTTGATAGAGATTTTTATGTTCAAAAATCTCTTGGCTTCATCACAATCAAAAAGCATGGGTGAAATCCTAGCCCCAGTGAAGTCAATGGCAAAACTACCATTGACTTCAAGGAGGACAGGATTCACTCACTGTGCCTCTGATACTCAAAGACTATACAGTGACCTCTGAATCAATATCAGGGAATTCTGCTCTTAACAAGATTAGCTTTTATCACCTCAGCTGAGTTATTTGAGTTAAATCAGGTGATATATGGACACAGTTTTCCAGGAAAAAAGCTCCGTTTCCTCAATTCCTTTTTAGTCAAAACTTGACCCCAGTTGAACTAAATTATATAAAAAATGTCCAGCAAAGATCAGAGGATGATATTCATATCTGTAGTCTTTGTGGCTTTTTGTCTATATCAGCACACAGAATTAGGAGTGTTTTCTCCTCTGCAAGTGAGTGTCAGAATTAAGTTTCTAAGCAATAACTGAATATCACTGATAAAAATAGCATAACCCTTCCTGAACACCCAAGACACTCTGTTTTGTTTCGATGGTTTTAAATTCTGTTTGTTTTTCATAAGATCAAAATTGGATGACACAGTCTGCAAATTGCTTGTCATACAATCTTATTTCCACATGCAATGTACTGTGCTGTGTTCTACAGCTATGAACACTTTTGTACCAGGATCTAGTTAATTAAGTAAGTCTGCTTGGAAACAAAAGGATATTTGCATGGAAAACCCGAGCTCCGATATTGTTTCCCAGTATTTCCATATGTAAAGACATATTAGCACTCCCAATATGGACTTGAGACATTCTACTTCTGTTTTTCAATTCTGACTCTTTGCTGCTTTTGTAGTTAGAGTTAATTTTGATTAGCAATGTCTCCACAGATTTTATTCCTGGAAACGCCTTCTTTAAGGACATTTCCTCATACTTTTCAATATTCAGAATGGTTTCTCCCCAGAATAACTAGCCTGGCCTCCAGGGGATAGGCAAGCCGTGGAGATCTTACCAAGCTCTACAGTATTCATCCCAAATCTGCCTACTTCTGAGCATAAAAATCATTTGATGGTCTGATGAGGCTGTGGTGCCTCTTTTTGTTTGGTTGCTTGTTTTTTGTTCTTTCTAGATAGCCTGGCTGCAATACATCTGAAAAGAAAAACCAAATCCTCAACCAACTTGGGCAGACGCTGCAGGTGAAAGGATGAACCATAAAAACAGAATCATGCTCACACTCAGTTTATTGCTGTCTTGCTCTGCCTACCTGACATCCCTGTTTCTACTAGTGGCCTATGAAATTTATTGTTCCCGGCTTGCTTCTGAAACCAAAAATAAACAATCAATATATTTCTCTTTGTGGACTACAAGGTTTTGATCAAGGACCAAAGCAGTCCACTCACCACAATACTGAATTTCAATCAGTTAGCATAACACTCAGATTTTCAACCAGGGTCCACCAACAACAGGGATACATTAACCACTGGCAAAGGTAAATGAAAGAAAGAGGAATGATGTCTAGTGGTTATGGCTGGGGACTGACAGCCAAGACCTTCTAGATTCTATTCCAGGCTCTGCCACTGACTCATGGTGTGACTAGTGCAGTAATATGACCACTCTGAGCCTCAAATTACACAGTCCCCAAACGGTTTTATACTTTGGATTTTGGACAACCTTTGAACATCAAATCACAAAGTGCTTTAGAAAGATGGGCTAGTCTAATTTATTTATTTTACAGATGGGTAAACTGGTGCAGAAAGGTGAGGGGACTTGCACAAGTTCACATAGTGAGTAAATGGCAGACAGAGGGATTAAACCCAGGCGCCTTGAATCCCAGTCCCATCCATTGGACCAGACTGCCTCCTGAACACAATGCAGTCTGGGTATTGTGGGGGTTACTTCATGTGGGAAAGTACTTTGGACCTTCAAAGCAAAGGTCAATTATTTTAGGAATAATTTAGATTAGCATCAGAGTGGAAATCACGGAGCGACAATAGGCAACAGTAGTGGAAATCAAAGAGAGAATATGACAAACATAATAAAAAGCACTTTCTAACAAGTTAGTGCATCCTTCCACTAATGTCATAAAATTCAGGGACACTATATTATTAATATTCAGTAAAAACTCATAACCAATCAAAACCATCATGGGACAAATGCTAAGAGAAGTTGAGCACCTGCAATGCAGTGGTAGTTGTGGGTTTTCAGCAGGCGCTTGGGTGCTAGAGGTCAAACCCATAAAGGAGTTATAGTCTTAGTCAGTGTGCAGTTCTCATGACCCAAGGATTCCGACTTAGAGGAAGTTTTGTCTGTGGCAAAAGTTTTGGCACAACAGTATGTAACAATATTTTTTAAGTGTCAGTAGATCTGACACCAAACTACACACCAGCATGAAGGTCCCAAAAAAGAAATGACAAAACTTAAAACAGGTCACCAAAAAGAAAGCAAAGTCTTCACTGAACACTGGAGGATGAAAAGTGAAGCATAAAAACAAATTTATAGCTGGTGTAGAGAAGAAACAGTAAACAAAGAGGCAAAAGACGGAAGATGAGACCTTCACCTAACAGCAGACTGATAGCATAGCAGCAGCTGTTTGTGACTTAATATGGAGAGTCTTTGCCAACTGGAAGAGGTGCATACAATGATTGCCTGTGTTTATTCTTCCCTTAATTATTGCTTAGAAGAATCACTGTTTCCAAGGTATTTTTTCTTGTCTACAGTACAACTATTAAAAGCAAGACAGAGTTTAAATGTCCTGAAAAAGATTCGAGAGAAAACTATAAATACTCAGACTAAACAATTTGGTAATGCTCTGTTCTTTCAGTAACAGTGACTTCTCATCAGGTAGCACCAGAATTCATTTTTTATTTGTCCATTACTGTTAGAGAGCTTATTCCTTCACTCTCCCACTTCCCTGGTCCTTCTCGCATGAACAGAGAGCAACAATACCCGAAGTCCGAAGGTGCAAACAATTCGATGTTTATTGGGGTGAACTTCCAGCAAGCTTAAATACAAGTTCCTTTTTCCTTATTTTCGAATCCCAACTTACTTCCTGTTTGCCCCTAATTTATATAGTAATATTCTTAGCTATACCTTAACCAATCATTCTACTGAAATTTAACTAACCAATCCTAACATATTGTAACATGATTAGCTAACCAATTATATCCCACCACCTTAATTAGATTACACCCAGCAAAATTAATTATACAGCAGACAGAAGCAATCACAGAACCAGACAGAGATTATACAGACAAACAATAGCGAAGTGGGAACTATAATGACAAAACAATACAGAAGTGAGGATTTCACATCCCAGCTATTGATAAGTGAGTTCTTGCCAGACAGGATGCTATCAAACTAAGTTTCCTTTTACATTTTCTAGGCACTTCCCTTTCTCTGGAGGTGACAGGAATTATCAGGACAGGATTGTATTCAGGACAGGATTGTATTCAGGACAGCCCAATAGCACCTTCTTTCAATGTGACTAGTTTGGAATGTGAGGATGTGACTGTTCACTTCCTGGCTTATGGCTGCCTCTGCTGCTTAGCCAAAGGCCATAGCCTAAGCACAGGGCCTCAAACTGTCACAGTAAGAGAAGGCCCTTACACCAGCAGACAGTGATTTTGATTCTTTCTTTTATACCTCTAACTAGCCAAGTAATAAGAATACACCTAAATTCTTAGAGTACAGGCCTTTGCAGACAGGCCTAAATATCTATATCCTAACAATTACCTGTGAACTTTATATCATTTTTACATACAAGAGCTTTTATTATTTTTTCTGCATTAAAAAGCATTTACTTTCTTCTCTAAAACTTCTGGTTTCTGCAGCCAAATTTATAAGGAAACAGTACTTTTTCAAATTTTTCCACCTGATGTACAACACTGTGGTTCATTTCATGGGGTTAGTTCTTTGTTCAATGCCAGTTTTTCTCTTCTAGCATTTTTAAAACAGGCTTTCACTTGCAATAACTCTTTAAAATCAACTGATGCAAAACAGCTTTCCAACCAGTACATTTCAGGCATCTGATAAAGATTTAGGATTTGACCCTAAGATTAAGGGCACAAGCACATAAAGGCTCTGATGATATTACAGGCAATTACCCAGCACTGTAAGGAAAGTTTCAGAGGATGTTATTGTAATATCCAGGATATTAGCCTTAAAAAAAAAGGGGAGAGAGAGAGAGAGAAGGAGAAAAAGAAACAAACAAACAACAAACCAACAACTGATTTGAAAACAAGAAGTTAGACTGGAAAAAGCTTCATTGTAAAGGAACAACAACAACAAAGGCATCTTATTCTAGAGGCTGTGGGATCCTATTAATTTAAATTATTTAAAAAGCCTAATGAAATTCTGATAGAGGACGTTTAAAGTAAAAAATTACTGTGTGTCCCTTCTGAGTCAAAATTATTGCTGATGCTATTATTCTCTTTCCATTTTCCTTGGTTCTTATTATCTGTATATATAAAGGGTTGTTAGGCCCAAGTCATAGGCCTGTACAACCTATAGGTCAAACAGGCTGACCCCTTTTATCCACAATTTTGGTAATAAATATATTGCTTACTGGTTGCCTTACCAATAAACAAACTTTCCTGTTTTCCAGCCTCAAAATCTCCACACATCATCTAATAAATTTTAAGATGGAACCTGGTTAAAACAATAACGGCAATGAGTAAGCACCAACTATTCTCAAAAGGGTTTGGGTTTTTTTTTGAGGAATCTACAAACTAGAAAAATGAACAATGTTATGTTATCTTGATTAAGTCTTAGAAAATAGATTAAGTCTTTTGACAGTTGGTCTCAAACTGTTTTCACGCACTTTTTGGGCATGAGTCTTCTTCTCTCCCCCCGTTTAACATCCCCTTTACTGTTTTCTTTCCTACAATACACATTTACAAGAATCAGATTCCAGAAAATGAAATTACTTCTTTAGATACCAATGCCAAAGCCACTTCCTGTGCCCACTTGGCAGAAATGTATAGGTAAAAAGTCCTTATGACAATTTTCAGTCCAACCAAAATGAGCATTCCATTCAGCAGCACAAAAACCCAATTTATCCTCCCATCTGTATGCCAGAGTTATATATTTGAATGCTCAATGTACTGCAGCCCTGTAATATTAGAGTCAATTTTACATGTTGTTAGGTAAAATAGCAATCAACAGGTTCCAAACAACAAATGGACTGACTTTTGCTTTTTTTTTTTTTTAATCTTGTGTTAGATATTACTCCAGTTCAGTATTTCACTTCTTCCTTTCTTTTCCTTTCAGTAAGGCCAATCATGTACATGCTCCGGAAAGAGTAACTTATAAAAGGACTCTAAAGAGATCTTTGACTGGAACATGGCAGATACTAACATAGTCATTATTATATCTGGCATTAATACACTACAAGTAGTTCAGTGGAGGCTAAGGATAGAAAGAAAGCTCTGTGAAAAATGGAGCTATACTGCCTCTCCACATAAACAGGTAGAAAAAACACCTGAACTGGTGTGAAAGAAAAGTATGAAACACCAGATATCTGTAAAATGGATCAATGCGCTAGCTGGCAGCAAGCAAGTGTATTTCGAAGTGTTGGATCATAATGCTTTGTGTTTCACAGTGAGTCTTGATCACAAGATTTTGCCCTGAACAATTTCTATATTCACAAAAGTATCTAGCTGACCACAAAATGTATATACAAGTTGGCTATAAAGTACCTGGAGGGAAACTTGTTTTCAGTTATTCTGGCCACTCTCCCATGGACTTTAGTCAGATCAAAAATACTATTTCAAATTGTCAAGGGGCCACAATCAGTAGAGGTGGGACTTTTTCTCCTCCAGCCCCCTCTCTCTAAGTTCTTAAGAAACTGAATTGGGAGCCTGAAACACCACATCGGGTACTTAAAACATTGAGTACCTGACACCAAACTTTAGGTTCAACAGCTTTTTCAGAGTACCAATTAGGTTTAGAGATGGAAGTGGTGCCTTCCTTTTTCAGCTCCTGTTTTTATTTTATTCCGTTGTAATTCAGAAACATTCCATCTCTACTTCTTTCCTCAAACCATCCCCTGTGAAAGCACACTCTGTGTTCCCAGTCCCTGAAGAGAACATGTTTCCTTCCCCAGGAACTCTCACCCTTGCTTTCCTCCAACCAGATAAGGAACTAGGTCCATCTCTTCCTGCCTTTACCCCAGTATTTTCAGGAACACACCCTAACCCCCAAACCTTTCCCTCCTTTCCCACCATGCTCCACAAGAATGTCTCTGGTCCCGCCAAATCCTTCCCTTCTGCCCCTGAACCAAACCAATTTCCCCCCCTCTTTTAAATGAATTAATTAATTACTGAGGCCCCCAAGTCCTCTTAAAATCAGTTATGCCACCTTCTACTTGTTTTTGTGGAACACCTGTTGCTGCTGCTACTCTTGCTAGTGCTCTTTTTCCTGTGAGCCGCAGCTTCTCCTTCACCAACTACCTGCTGTGCTTGTTTGCTGTCCTCTTCATATGAAGTCAACATGGCTCCAGTCATCTGCTTTCTCACTATCTGCTCCTCTACTGAAAGCAACAGCAGTTTAGAGGCTGCACTGCTTCCCTCCCCCTTCCCTACTGAAAGAAAGTTATTGGAGAATACATTTGCAATTTGTAATCAAATGTAAACTTTCTTCTTAATACAGAAGCCATTGAGGGATCCTAGCCTCTAGACCTGGTGATATGAGAAGATGCAAAGAGGCAGTGAATCAGGAAGAAACCAAAAGTCTAATACCTTTTTTAAAAAAATTCTTCTATTTTCCACTGCTCTATGCACTGTCACAAAAATGAAAACACATAATATACAATATGAAAATCAAACTACACAAAAGACTTCTACCATTTCTTAGATATTAATTAATTCAATACTATTATAATTGTATTGCCAATCCTAATTATGTCCTCCCACATCCCTCACCTCTCAAATTGAGTCTCTGAGATGGATTTTGCAATATGTCTGCAAGGTTAACAAATCTGAGCTTTGGTGGGCCAAGGATGGAAGCAAGTTGCAAGACTGAGGACCCTTCACAAACAATGGCCTGGCTGCAGCCTCTTCTCATGTGTGATAGAGGCTCTAGTTATAGTGTGGTTTCTCAAATGGACAGGCCACAAACTATTTGGGAATTTATAGCCTAAAACCAATACCTTTAGCTCTACTCAGAAACCGAGAGGCAGCCATTGAGGACCATGGAACACTCATGTCACGTCTTCAAAGCAAACAGCTCCATTTAATAGACAGGCAGCTGCATTCTACACTAGCTTCACTTTCCAAATATTTTCAAGATTTAACCCAATGCAGAGTGCATTACTGTAATCTAACCTGAAGGCAAGAAAGACATAGAACACTGTAGCAAAGTCCTACATCTGAAAGAAAGGATCACACTCATCTTGTCAAACGCAGACAATATATAATATTTTCAGTAACAGCTACAACCTAAGCAAACAGGAACAACTTGTGATCTAATAAATCCCCACATTGTGATCCTACGTTATGAACTATGGGTGCACTTTCTCAGTCAAGGATGTTACCATAAATCCTCCCCAGTTCTCCTAGTTGCTTTCCCCAACATACCAACATTATCTTAGATTTACCTGAATTGGGTTTCTGCAAATTAGCCCTCATCTAAAACCCAATCTCAACTCAAAGGGCCATACTGTGAACACTTTAATCAAAACAGTTAACAGTTACTCACATGAATAGTTTTACTGAAATCAATCAAGTGACTTGTGTAAGTAACTGCTCATCAATGTCAGTAAGGGGTTTAAGTCTACATCGGGGGAGAAAGGCAGGTTTTCTTTTTTCTGGTAGGGAACTCAAAGTTTTGGCAGATCCAGGCTCTATTTAATCCTAATTTGCCCACAGACATGTAGCTAGATAGCATAATGGCCCCTTAGGGCTGAGTCCTGCAACCTATGTTGATGGAGTTCTGCCTGAGTACTGACTGCAGAAGCTGGGTTCTATTATTGTAGGATCAAGTATTGCCCTCATATCTATGTACAGCCCTCAGTGTTGTGAGCCAAATTAATTGAAGAATTTAGCTTTCGACATCTTTTGAAAGGTAATAATTATATAAGACAAACCAAAAGGCTAATGTAGGACTGAGCACCATGTTAACTCAAGGGATAGTCCACTTCTCATCATTTGTAATACTCTCCCTCCACACCAACCTCAGTAAATCTGTGTGCTTTCTCTCCTGAGCTCATGTTCTACTGTAGGTACATCCTTACTGAAATGCTAATATTCACTTAAAAGAATGCTGCTGTGCTCTGCTGCAGAACAGTGGCCACAAATGAACAAAACAGCAGAACTATTAAAAAAGATACTTCATATATAAAATCCTAGGGGGAAAATTGTGATGAATGAACTACAAAAGCTTTGTCTTAACTGGAAGAAGCACTCAAGAGTTCAAGGGCCAAATTCTCTCCTGATATAAATGGCCAGGGCTCCATTACACCAGCAGAAATTTGGCCCCAAATATTTGCTAGAATCTTATCTAGCCTGCTTGGTTTGTAAATTACACCAGAAAGCGAATAAAATCAAGTTTTCAGGGGAAATTTCCCATAATTTATAGTTTTGGCTTATACTGAAATACACTGAGACTAGCTTCTCACATGACTTCTGCTTTTGGACCTGCTCAAAACCAGGAAGTGAAAAAGCCATTTCCAAGGGTACAGGCACAAACATAAAAAGTTAACCAAACAGCTTCTGAATCTTCCATTACTTTACAGCATTAGTGCTCTGCTCAGAAAGATCGGAAGAGTGACCTAATAGGAGAGGGGGGCCTAATAATCATCATCATCATCCATATTATCTACAGACACAGACAAAGGGCACTAAATGGCACTACAAGAAGGTACTGCTGTCTCTTTGGCAGATGCTTATGTCACAGCAATATGGAAAAAGTTTCACAGATGCCTGTGCCAAATCTGACTGTCAATAAATAACAGAATTCAATGACCCCTTAAGCAAGCACAAATTTCCAGAATATCAAGAAATGCCAGGCTTCTTTCACTCACAGAAAAGGAAAATGATCTCAAGGGAGTTAGTATACAGAATCCATCAGCTACTTAAGATGGCCAAAGTATGGTTAATGAATCAGGAAGCCAGGAAGATCTGAAACAGTACAGAATTCACAGGAAACACTAGGTTACAATTCAGCAGGCTAATCTGGATAAGAAAAGAGTAAACTAGCACAAAAGAACTGGAAAGTTTTCCCATTTAAACTGACTCAAAAGTAAGGCAGCGAAAGCTGCCAAAACCATTTTTAACGAGCTTCCAAACATACGTTACGCATCAGAAGAGACTCCCAGCTGAGAAGCAGAGAGGAGGACATGATGGCCATCTCAGACAAGCCAAAAAGCTTTTGCAAAACTAAACAAATGTGGAATAAAAGCTGTTGATTGCCATTTAAGAAATAAGTGTTTTTGCACAACAACATTTTCAATACATGAGATAATTGAGTTTCAACATCTCTGAAAAAATAATGAAGTACTGTTATGATATTTTTTCCCCAGCAAACCCTTCTAAACTACAAATATAGGTCTAACTCCAAAAGGCACAATCTGGGCTGCATCTCCTAAAAATAGCCTTATGTCCATATTTATAGAATCTTAGTTAAAACAGTAGAAAATTCTTTCAGAGGGCTTCCTCTTAAAATGCTGATTCCAAGAGCACTTACCTTTAAAACTTGGATGCAGTCAATACAGGTCTATATGTTAATATTTTTTTCCTAATAAAAATATGAACAGTTGTTCTGTAGTTTCTTTAGATGGATTTCGTATCCGATTTATTCCTTCTCAGGACATTTACTTTTTCCGATATTCATAAATCACAATGGGCTCAATCCAATGTCCTTATACATGCAAAACTCCCACTGAGGTCAATGGGAGTTGACTAAGTAAAGACTTTGGATTGGGCCCAGAGTGAAAAATAAATTATAAATAGCACCCACAAGAAATGAGGACAAATAAAAACAGCAGGTTGATCTCAGTGGGAAGTTCAGTTTAAAAACTAATAGCAGGATATGCCTCCAGCTAATTATTAAAGCCAACATATATTTAAAAAAAATCCACATCAGAGATGGTGAAGTTCTAAGACGAGTTCCTTCCTCCTTGTACCTTTTACTAAGGGAATGTCTGCACTGCAATCGTAGGTGTGAGTGCAGCTGTGCAGACATATGAAGACATAACCAAGTTAGTTTAATCTAGTTAGCGTGAGTACCAAGAGTAGAGAAGACATGTGGCATGGACTTCAGCATGGGTCATACAAGCCTCACCAAAACCTTGTGTACTTACTTGGGTAGCTAGCCCAAGTTGAAGCCTGTGCTGCTGTGGCTTCACTGCGAGAGGTACTTGTACTAGTTAGATGAAAGCTAGCTTGGGTTTGTCTGCATGTGCTGCCATCACACCTCCGATTGCAGTGCAGACATACCCCGAATCTCTCTCCATTTTACTTTGATTTTCAGTTAGTACAAACAGGAAACAAAGTAAGCAATCATTAAGCCAGTTGGAGATGTTGCTAGGATTCACAGTTCTCCCTGAAAAGGCTCTTTATACTTTCTTTTTATTTCTGTCATGAGACTGCATACTGTGCAGTAAACAGTTTACTAGCTATAAAGATATAACTCTGTATCAAAGGGGACCCGTGGCCCATTTTTCTTTTTGTCAGTAATACACAATATAAAAAACCAACACAAGTGATATTAAATTAAAATAAACAAACAGAAGGCAGAAAGGGTGTATTGGTGACTTTACAGCACCCAAGCATGTACTGCACTGAAGCAGTGTGAACTTTGCAGGTTTCCTTTGGATGACAGATTCTTGAGCTAAGGTTTGTATTAGGAATTGCATGTCTATTATATGGGGTAAAAGGGTACAAGAATACAGTATATTCAATTCTAAGACTATCTGCAAAGTTTGCATGCATCAGTGACTATTATGGGTGGGGCTAGTAGCTCTTCCTATTACTAAGGCTGCCACTGATACTTTCCATTATAAGGCCATGTTTTAAGTTGTTTATAACTTTACTGAACTTTAACTGTTTAGGCTGAAATTTTCCATGCCAAGTGTCAGGCTGATTTTTTTCTGAGGAATTTTCACACAAATTGGTTCAACCATTTTGGAGAACAAGTCTAGGGGAAATATGTTGTTTTACCCATGTTAAAACATTCTGGAGACTTTTACTTTCAACTGTTTTAGCACCCCCATGCTTTGTTGCAGGGATTTGAAATTTGGCAGAGGGGAGGTCTATATGTCAAGAAAATGCCTTTTGCTATCCTTATGCAAATCTGCCCATGTTATAAGCCTTTGAGAAAATCGCTGTTTGCACATGCTCAGTAGAGACATTAGTTTATAGCAGCTAAATTCCACAAAGATTCTGTATTCAGGGAGCATATCCATCCCCTCACAGCCTCTATGCATGACCAGCCTGTGCATGTGCCACCCCCACAGAGTTACTGAGCATGTTCCAGTCCAGGGCTACAAGGGCAAAGCCAGACTTCCCCTGTAACGCCTGCTCCCAGCTGCTTGGAGTCAGGGTGGTGCCAGGTACTGGAGCTGAGAGCAATGATCCCTCTGCTGGTACTGGGCAGTGTGGAGGAGGAAGCTGTCTGATCTGAATGCAGAGCATACAAAAGCCAGACCAGGAGGAGTGAAAGGAGTAGATAAAGACAAGGAGTCCTGAAGGGTGAGAGGGAGAGAATCTGTCAGGGCACGGAGACTAGGACTGTGAGCAGGGGAAGGGGAAGCTGGGACTGGGAGTTGGGGAGGAGAGGAGAATTGAACTTGTTGGGCACGGAGACTGGGACTGGGACC
The DNA here is from genome assembly GCF_965152275.1 of Natator depressus. Lineage (NCBI taxonomy): Eukaryota > Metazoa > Chordata > Testudines > Cheloniidae > Natator > Natator depressus. Next base: position 152,839,445 of record NC_134236.1, read on the forward strand.
AGAGGGAGGTGAGGCTGGGATTGGGAGCCAGTTGGCTGGGATAAAAACACTGAGATTAGATAAGGATCTCAGGGAAGACTGGGACAAAGAACCAATTGCTGTTCCAGGAAGGATTGCTAGGAAGAGATGGGATCCACCTAACAAAGAGAGGGAAAAGCATCTTCACAGGTGGGCTGGCTAACCTAGTGAGGAGGGCTTTAAACTAGGTTCGCTGGGGGATGGTGACCTAAGCCCAGAGGTAAGTGGGGAAGTGGGATACTGGGAGGAAACACAAGGAGGAGGGTGCAACGGGGAGGCCTCCTGATTCATACTGAGAAAGTAGGGCAATCGGCTAGTTATCTTAGGTACCTGTACATGAACGCAAGAAGCCTGCGAAACAAGCAGGAAGAATTGGAAGTCCTGGCACAGTCAAGCAACTGTGATTGGAATAACAGAGACTTGGTGGGGTAACTCACATGACTGGAGCACGGTCATGGATGGGTATAAACTGTTCAGGAAGGACAGGTGGGAGAGAAAAGGAGGAGGAGTTGCACTGTATGTATGAGATCAGTATGATTGCTCAGAGCTCCAGTATGAAACTGGAGAAAAGCCTGTTGAGAGTCTTTGGGTTAAGTTTAGAGGCGAAAGCAACAAGAGTGATGTCGTGGTGGGCGTCTGCTATAGACCACCAGATCAGGAGGATGAGGTAGATGAAGCTTTCTTTAGACAACTAACAGAAGTTTCCAGATCACAGGCCCTGGTTCTCAGAGGGGACTTCAATCACCCTGACATCTGCTGGGAGAGCAATACAGCAGTGCACAGACAATCCAGGAAGTTTTTGGAGAGTGTTGGGGACAACTTCCTGGTGCAAGTGTTGGAGGAACCAACTAGGGGCCGTGCTCCTCTTGACCTGCTGATCACAAACAGGGAAGAATTGGTAGTGGAAGTAGAAGTGACTGGCAACCTAGGCAGCAGTGACTATGAGATGGTTGACTTCAGGATCCTGACAAAAGCTGAATATGGACCCTGGACTTCAGAAAAGCAGACTTTGACTCCTCAGGGAACTGATGAGCAGGATCCTCTGGGAGGCTAATATGAAGGGGAAAGGAGTCCAGGAGAGCTGGCTGTATTTTAAAGAAGACTTTTTGAGGGTGCAGGAACAAATCATCCCAGTGTGCAGAAAGAATAGCAAATATGGCAGGTGACCAACTTGGCTTAACAGGGAAATCTTTGGTGAGCTTAAACACAAAAAGGAAGCTTACAAGAAGTGGAAACTTGGACAGATGACTAGGGAGGAATAAAAAAATATTGCTCGAGCATGCAGGGGTGTAATCAGGAAGGCCAAAGCACAACTGGAGTTGCAGCTAGCAAGGGATGTGAAGGGTAACAAGAAGGGATTCTACAGGTATGTTAGCAACAAGAAGAAGGTCAGGGAAACTGTGAGACCCTTACTGAATGGGGGAGGCAACTTAGTGATAGATGATGTGGAAAAAGCTGAAGAACTCAATGCTTTTTTTGCCTCGGTCTTCACAGACAAGGTCAGCTCCCAGACTGCTGCACTGGGCAGCACAGCACGGGGAGGAGGTGATGAGCCCTCTGTGGAGAAAGAAGTGGTTCAGGACTGTTTAGAAAAGCTGGACAAGCGCAAGTCCATGGGACCGGATGCACTGCATCCGAGGGTGCTGAGGGAGTTGGCTGATGTGATTTCAGAGCCATTGGCCATTATCTATGAAAACTCGTAGTGATCATGGGAGGTCCCAGATAATTAGAAAAAGGCAAATATAGTGCCCATCTTTAAAAAAGGAAAGGAGAATCCAGGGAACTACAGACTGGTCAGCCTCGCCTTAGTCCCTGGAAAAATCATTGAGCAGGTCTCCAAGGAATCCATTTTGAAGCACTTGGAGGAGAGGAAGGTGATCAGGAACACTCAACATGGATTCACCAAGGGCAAGTCATGACTGACCAACTTGATTGCCTTCTATGATGAGATAACTGGCTCTATGGATATGGGGAAAGCGGTGTACTTTATATATCTTGACTTTAGCAAAGCTTTTGATACAGTCTCCCACAGTATTCTTGCCAGCAAGTTAAAAAAGTATGGATTGGATAAATGTACTATAAGGTGGATAGAAAGCTGGCTGGATCGTCGGGCTCAACGGGTAGTGATCAATGGCTCAATGTCTAGTTGGCAGCCGGTATCAAGCGGAGTGCCCCAGGGGTTGGTCCTGGGGCCGGTTTTGTTCAACATCTTCATTAATGATCTGGATGATGGGATGGATTGCACCCTCAGCAAGTTTGCAGATGACACTAAGTTGTGGGGAAAGGTAGATATACTGGAGGGTAGGGATATGGTCCAGAGTGACCTAGACAAATTGGAGGATTGGGCCAAAGGAAATCTGATGAGGTTCAACAAGGACAAGTGCAGAGTCTTGCACTTAGGACGGAAGAATCCCATGCATTGCTATACGCTGGGTACCTACTGGCTAAGCGGCAGTTCTGGAGAAAAGGACCTGGGGATTACAGTAGATGAGAAACTGGATATGAGTCAACAGTGTGCCCTGGTTGCCAAGAAAGCTAACAGCATATTGGGCTGCACTAGTAGGAGCACTGCCAGCAGATCAAGGGAAGTGATTATTCCCCTCTATTCGGCCCTGGTGAGGCCACATCTGGAGTATTGCATCCAGTTTTGGGCCCCCCACTACAGAAAGGATGTGGACAAATTGGAGACAGTCCAGTGGAGGGCAATGAAAATGATTAGGAGGCTGGGGCATATGGTTTACGAGGAGAGACTGAGGGAACTGGGGTTATTTAGTCTGCAGAAGAGAAGAGTGAGGGGGGATGTGATAGCAGCCTTCAACTACCTGAAGGGGGGTTCCAAAGAGGATAGAGCTAGGCTGTTCTCAGCGGTTGCAGATGACAGAACAAGAAGCAATGGTCTCAAGTTGCAGTGGGGGAGGTCTAGGTTGGATATTAGGAAAAACTATTTCACTAGGAGGGTGGTGAAGCACTGGAATGCTTTACCTAGGGAGGTGGTGGAATCTCCATCCTTAGAGGTTTTTAAGGCCCAGCTTGACAAAGCCCTGGCTGGGAGGATTTAGTTGTGGTTGGTCTTGCTTTGAGCAAGGGGTTGGACTAGATGACCTCCTGAAGAGTCTTCCACCGCTAATCTTCTATGATTCTATGATTCAATGTGGAAATGAATGGGGGAGTTGGGGAAGAGGAGACAGATGTAGGCCTCAGTTCAGAAAGTTATTTAAGCATGTGCATAACTTTAAGCACATAATTAGTTCCACTAAATCAATGGTACTACCCACGTGCTTAAAATTAGACTCATGCTTAACCACCTTGCAGAACTAGAGCCTTGGTGGTAATTTTTTTATACCAGAAAAGGACTTTGTAAAGTCTGTAAAAAATGCAGTCCAATTAAATAGGAACAAAACATTTAGACCTGTCAATAGTTGCCTGATTTATTTTGAAGGGCATTCCTGAAGAGCTTTATATAGAGCAGTAGAGAGTCTGGTAATTTCCATCTGGTCCGTAAACAAGAGCAGAAACTCACTAGTAGCAAATAACTGATTGTAGTACTCAATACTGTAGCAAATTCAAGTTACTCAGAATTGATAGTACCAAACACATAGTTTTCATTTTTGTTAATTACAAAAGATAACAGAGAAAATAAAATGTTCATTGTATCCTACAAACATTGGGAAGCGTTCAGATGGAGTCTGAATTTGATGTAAACCTTCCTCTGGACCTGGAATTGAGAATGTGGCTCATGTACTTTCACTGTCTTCTTGTAATAATGCTACACAAAATCTAGTAAAGGTCAAAGCCCTAAATCACCAAGAAGCTGTTTTCATCTGACCCAATAAAACGGCTATCTTTGGTTGATGATAAGTCTTGAGCATGGTGACTGAAGCATCCAGAAATAATACACACTGGAGAGCTTTGTGCATGCTATTTTCCTCTACACAACCCAGAGGTATTAACTACTGAAGGGAGTCTCTCAAATCTGTGGAACTCTCTTTTATGGGAGGTCCTGGAGCAGCTGTGGGCACAGAAACTCCTGAGTTTAGTGGAACTACATTGTTAGGGAGCAAGGATGAGCTGTAGACCCAAGATATGGTGCAGAGGTATAGGACGTCTACCACATCCTTATGTTTCATATACCTCTCAAGGTACATATGTGGTGAACCCCTGATTTTTCCAGTTGGTGGCTGCAAACCCACATTATCTGAATGGAAAAAGGTAGACTAAATAATGCTGCAAACTTGAAAGAATTTTCTTTGTCCTAGGGGACCTTGCTGTGCATTCTTCCTCAGGAGCAGGAAATCTCTCCCCCAAGTTATTACATTAATGTATTAAATAAGCCAAGAGAAACATTAAAACTAAGTCTTATGAAAAGAGAAGTACATTTAGAGCAAATAGCAGCTAGTGTACTATGACCACTGCTTTTCATTCGGTTAATCATGTTGCAACCTTGTGCTTATCCCATCTGTTTCCTGTACCCATCGGTTGTCTTTCATCTCATACTTAGATTGTAAGCTCTTTAGGGCAGGGGCCATCATTTTCTTATGTGTTTGTAACAGCACTAAGCATGATGGGGCCCTTATCCCTGATCTGGATGTATGGTAGGCAGGCTGTGTGTGAAATTCCTTTTTTAGAACAGCCTTATTCTAAAAAATGCATTGATGAAACAGGAAACTTAGTCAAAAAGTGACCCTAATAAGGTCCCTTGTGAGAGCAGAGCAATCTATCCCAAATAGATTAGCACATTCAACCATTTGAATATGCTAATCTATTTGAGTTTAGTTTCTCAGTCCAATGTCAAAATGTTATACTATTTTCTGGTAATCAGATTATTTACTTTTTGAGAGGAAAACAAATCCAGCAGGGGAAAAAAAAGCCATCAAACAACAATCAAAATGACAGAATTATGGTGCAAACAAGCAGTAGTCTGGATTCCCTTTCAAAAGGAAGATACAATAAACTTATTGTTCTTATATAATAAAATTCAAGTTTAACTCAATATCACTTACTATAGTGACATGCATAATGAACTCTGACTTTTCCTCTACGTTTCCCAGGTTTTTTCATGGCTCCATCTCCTCTAAAACTACCAAACCATACTGATGCTCCCATAATCAATGGGAATTGTTCTATGCAGTTCTATATTTAAATAAGGTCTTCATATATAAGAAATATATCAGCAATAAAATGTAAATATAACTAAAGCTATAGAATAGGCTTTATACTGTGCTAATTTATTGTCTGATTTAAAATAAAAAGTTGAAGACTATGTAAATCTCAATTTATGTCTGTAATGTATCTTTGCGTTTTATGGATTGTTCATCTGAAACATAAATTAAGTTTGTAGCCAAAAGGTGTGTGTATTTCAGATTTATGAAAGATATTACAATGCAATAAATAACAGTAGACACCCAGTACAGCTGTTGAATATGATCAAGTGTTATGTTCACCCCCCTATGTCTTCATGTTTTTATAGATTTATGATTTAGAGTGTGCTGTGTTTAGAGCAGGTATCGTATAGTAAACTCAACCTCTTCAATAGTAAAATAGTTGGACTAATCTAAAAGTTTTAGTGTGCTCACTCTAAACTGACTCTCTTATGCAATCTGTAAACGTTCCTCAGTGACAGCAGCCAGCCTGCCAAAATGTCAGCTGCAGGACAAGCTCCAGTATAAACAGACAACATTGTGCTGCTGACTTACTGAATTAGAGTTAGAATGATACCCACCATTCCCTCCTAAAAGGGGACTCTTGAGATCCAAGAATAACAGATCTGTCAGGACATAAATTGGTATAATTTTCAACTAGAGACGCCAACGCCGTTTAACCCCATTGTCATTAGCCATGTCTAACTAGGACATTACAGTTTTGTATTTCTCAGCTATATCCTTTCTTTGGGCTCTCTAGCATAGCTGTGGACACTATGACTAGGGCTCCTAAGTGCTACAATAATACAAATAACAATTAATAATAATAATAATAAGTAGAAAACTCTGGAGTCGACAGTAAGATATGTAGAATACCACAATATGAAGGATGGTAAAAGAGTCCATGCGTTCAGTTGTAAGCTCGCTTGATAGTGGATTATTAATAGAGTTACTCCTGATTTAGAGCCTGATTCAGAAAAAAAAATTAAGCATGTACGTTAGCCTCTCTCTGTTTAGGAAAGCACTTAAGCACTGACTCAATCCTGAGTTCAGGATCCTGACACAGGGAAGAAAGGTAAGCAGCAGGATACGGACCCTGGACTTCAGGAAAGCAGACTTTGACTCCCTCAGGGAGCAGATGGGTAAGATCCCCTGGGGGACTAACATGAAGGGGAAAGGAGTCCAGGAGAGCTGGCTGTATTTCAAGGAATCCCTGTTGAGGTTACAGGGACAAACCATCCCGATGAGTCGAAAGAATAGTAAATATGGCAGGCGACCAGCTTGGCTTAATGGTGAAATCCTAGCGGACCTTAAACATAAAAAAGAAGCTTACAAGAAGTGGAAGGTTGGACATATGACCAGGGAAGAGTATAAAAATATTGCTCGGGCATGTAGGAATGAAATCAGGAGGGCCAAATCGCACCTGGAGCTGCAGCTAGCAGGAGATGTCAAGAGTAACAAGAAGGGTTTCTTCAGGTATGTTGGCAACAAGAAGAATGCCAAGGAGAGTGTGGGCCCCTTACTGAATGAGGGAGGCAACCTAGTGACAGAGGATGTGGAAAAAGCTAATGTGCTCAATGCTTTTTTTGCCTCTGTCTTCACTAACAAGGACAGCTCCCAGACTGCTGCGCTGGGCATCACAACATGGGGAGTAGATGGCCAGCCCTCTGTGGAGAAAGAGGTGGTTAGGGACTATTTAGAAAAGCTGGACGTGCACAAGTCCATGGGGCCGGACGAGTTGCATCCGAGAGTGCTAAAGGAATTGGCGGATGTGATTGCAGAGCCATTGGCCATTATCTTTGAAAACTTGTGGCGAACGGGGGAAGTCCCAGATGACTGGAAAAAGGCTAATGTAGTGCCAATCTTTAAAAAAGGGAAGAAGGAGGATCCCGGGAACTACAGGCCGGTCAGCCTCACCTCAGTCCCCGGAAAAATCATGGAGCAGGTCCTCAAGGAATCAATCCTGAAGCACTTACACGAGAGTAAAGTGATCAGGAACAGTCAGCATGGATTCACCAAGGGAAGGTCATGCCTGACTAATCTAATCGCCTTCTATGATGAGATTACTGATTCTGTGGATGAAGGGAAAGCAGTGGATGTATTGTTTCTTGACTTTAGCGAAGCTTTTGACACGGTCTCCCACAGTATTCTTGTCAGCAAGTTAAAGAAGTATGGGCTGGATGAATGTACAATAAGGTGGGTAGAAAGTTGGCTAGATTGTCGGGCTCAATGGGTAGTGATCAATGGCTCCATGTCTAGTTGGCAGCCGGTGTCAAGTGGAGTGCCCCAGGGGTCGGTCCTGGGGCCAGTTTTGTTCAATATCTTCATAAATGATCTGGAGGATGGTGTGGATTGCACTCTTAGCAAATTTGCGGATGATACTAAACTGGGAGGAGTGGTAGATACGTTGGAGGGCAGAGATAGGATACAGAGGGACCTAGACAAATTGGAGGATTGGGCCAAAAGAAACCTGATGAGGTTCAATAAGGATAAGTGCAGGGTCCTGCACTTAGGACGGAAGAACCCAATGCACAGCTACAGACTAGGGACCGAATGGCTAGGCAGCAGTTCTGCGGAAAAGGACCTAGGGGTTACAGTGGACGAGAAGCTGGATATGAGTCAGCAGTGTGCCCTTGTTGCCAAGAAGGCCAATGGCATTTTGGGATGTATAAGTAGGGGCATAGCGAGCAGATCGAGGGACGTGATCGTTCCCCTCTATTCGACGTTGGTGAGGCCTCATCTGGAGTACTGTGTCCAGTTTTGGGCCCCACACTACAAGAAGGATGTGGATAAATTGGAGAGAGTCCAGCGAAGGGCAACAAAAATGATTAGGGGTCTGGAACACATGACCTATGAGGAGAGGCTGAGGGAACTGGGATTGTTTAGTCTGCAGAAGAGAAGAATGAGGGGGGATTTGATAGCTGCTTTCAACTACCTGAGAGGTGGTTCCAAAGAGGATGGTTCTAGACTATTCTCAGTGGTAGAAGATGACAGGACAAGGAATAATAGTCTCAAGTTGCAGTGGGGGAGGTTTAGGTTGGATATTAGGAAAAACTTTTTCACTAGGAGGGTGGTGAAACACTGGAATGCGTTACCTAGGGAGGTGGTAGAATCTCCTTCCTTAGAAGTTTTTAAGGTCAGGCTTGACAAAGCCCTGGCTGGGATGATTTAATTGGGGATTGGTCCTGCTTTGAGCAGGGGGTTGGACTAGATGACCTCCTGAGGTCCCTTCCAACCCTGATATTCTATGATTCTATGAATAGCAGTTTATTACTATTACTACAAAGGCCCCCAGTTAGGATTGGGGCTCCATTGTGCTAGGTGCTGCGTAAACGTAAAAAAAGAAATGATCCCATACAAATCCAGTTCAGCATGGCATAATGAGTAAGGCACACAGACAGTGAGGGGGGAGAGGAGGGGAATAAAGACAGGTGCTACCACAAAGAGTTACATATCTTGTTTGTGTACCCGCATGCATGTGTTGCCTTTCTTTTCCCTCACTGTCCATAGATTTCACAATAGAAAATGAGATTTTCTGAGGAATTTGAAGGTGTCTGAATATTATTTATTACTTGTATTACCATAGTGCCTAGGAGCCCGAGTTATAGTCTGGGTCATCACTTTGGCAGGTGCTGTATAAAAAGTACAAAAAGATTGTCCCTGTCCCAAAAAGGTTACAATCTAAGTAGGTTTGGTGAAGGTTTTACAAAATGAGAGTGTATCAAACCAAGAATCAAAAAGAGGAGAATAAAGTTATTATACCCTCTATGGCTGCACAGAAAAGGTCTGCTTCTGAACAAACAAATAGTTACACAGCATATCCAGTGTATAAAAAATATAAAGTAGTAAGTTCAGTTAATATCCCATATGAAGCCAAGTATCAGCTACGGCTATGTCTACTCTTATGGAGGCCTGTTGAATACAGGAGCTATGTGTGTAGCCACATGCAGCAGTGAAAGGCTCCAGCAGCTGAGAGGCAGTAGGGAAAGGCTTTGGCAGGGGAAGGCAGCCGGGAAAAGCTTGGGCAGCTAGGAGGAAGCAAGTAGACTTTGGAGCAGGGATGCTGGGACAGTTTTTTTTGGGGGGGGAGAAAGAGGAGTGAACTGGGGGTGGGGTTTTGAGGGGAAGAGGCAGTGTGGGAGCAGAGCCTCAGGGGAAGGGGTGGTGCGAGGCTGGGGCTTGGGGGAAGGGGCAGCATGAGGGCAGGGCCTCAGGGGAATGGGTGGCGGGAGCTCAGGGACAAGGGGCTGTGTGGGGGCAGGGCCTTGGGGGGGGGAGAGCGTGGGTGGATGGGGGCATGGTTTGGGTGCCTGTGTCCCCCCCCATCTTTAGGACACTTTTACTGCTCCTGCATTGGAGGCACTGCTTGGGAATGTAGAGAGCCATGTAGGGTACATACCCTGGGGGTACTCTACTCTCCTAAGCAGTGTCTCACCATCTACATTGCTATTTATATTCATGCTAGCTGGGCATGCAGTGTCTGTACACACAACCGGAAGTGTAGATGTAGCCGTAGATCTCCCACAAATGTGCAACCAAACTGAAGATTTTCTTTCCATATACCTTTTCGCTGATGGTTTAGTTTAATTGTTCTCAGGCTAAGGCAACGGAATAGGTGAATGGAAAACATAATGCATTCATCTGCACATCAAAATGAGATTAATGTTGGCAAATAAACTTAATTTTAATCAAATTTATTCACAAAGAGGTAATGATTAGAGTGAACAAACTTTGTAAAGGTTTAAACAATGTCATTTTGTGTTGCATTAAAACAAGGCCAATTATGCAGTTGAGACTATGCAAATCTCAGTTAAAAATGAAACCAACTAAATTGTTAAAACTGTTACAGTGCATGTGAAATCAACTATGTACTGTAAATTTAAATAATCATAAACTGAGTGAGGGTATGGAAAATGTTTAAATGGTGAAGTGTGGCTTTCACAGCACACTAAAGGCTCTACTTGGGAGTTCTATATTATTGGCTCCAACACAAGATCTTTTTCACACCTTTATCAAACCCATAAAATCTATAGACAAGGAGACATATGTGTATATATAGTTCTGAAAGATTTTAAAAAAGGATTAGATAGCTTTATGACTATCAATATTATTTGCAGCTAGAAGATTTACACAAAATTTGCAGCACAAAGGCTCAGACACACACTCTCTCTACCGCTCCCCCTGCTCCTCCCCCGATGATAGATCACTGCACAATTGACAAGGCGAAACATAGGTCCCTCACCAATTTTCCTGTGAAGCATCAAGCCTTTGCCACTGCTCAAGACAGGTTATCAGACTGAATGAACCAATGATATTAGTTGGCATGGCAACTCCTACTTTTACATACCACTGTAGATAGGCAGAAACATGTCAACTCACACTTGCAGGGTAAGAGTAGAAAACTAATGCACAAAGTTTACTAAAATTTAGGAGGATGTTCTGAGGTTTAAAGGACACAGGATAAAATGTACTGCATAAGGTGACTTTGTCAGACCTCTGTTGATAGTGTATAGCTATATATTTTTTTTGGGTCCACATATACTTGAGAAAATCAAAAGCTCTGTGCTATGAAAGAATTATACAATGTGTTTAATGCAATAATGACACCAAACAAGTTAATTATTCCTACTATATTAAAAGTGAGGGGTGTGATAAAAACACAGTAAAAATAAGGTGTAGAGCGAAATCTTCATCTGCAGAGGAGAAACAGAGATAAGATCAGGACAGCTGAGGAGTCTGGGGTGGAGGGAGGCAGTGCAAATGAAGCATTACATCACTGGAGTAGCTTCCTTGACTTATTTGTCTTTTTCTAAAGTAAAGAATTACAATCTTTTCAATCTTTTGTCATAGAAGAATTTTCCCAGACACCTGATTATTCTCATTGCTCCTTCCGATGTTCATTACTCCGCATTTATCAACACTGGATTTTATTTGCCATTGTATTGCCCATTCACCTAGTTATTAAGGTATCTCTGAAGTTCTTCACAGTCCTCTCTGGTCTTGACTCTGCTTAACAACTTTGTGTCATCTGCACATTTTGCTTTCTCAGTATTCACCCTCCTTTCCAGATCATTAATAAATATATTAAACAACAGAGGGCCTAGAACAGACCTTTAAGGTACCCTGCTATTAACTTTTGTCACAATGAAAATTGACCATTTAATCCTTCTCTTTGCTTCCTGCCTCCTAGCTAGTGTTTGATCCATGACTAAAAATGGAAGTGAGAGCAACTGTGGCACGGGCTATCACATGGGCTGCACAAGCAAGTGCCTGTGTGGTGGGGTGAGGTGTCAGGCTTGTGCAGTCCACGCTGGGGCCTGCGCCACAGCATCCCCATTGCCATGTTTAGTGAGCTAATTAGAGTACAGCTAGTGCGGATTAGATACATCTCCAGGAGTTGTCATTTGCACCCCCTATTGCAATGTAGACATACACTCTCTTAGGGTATGTGGCAAGTCAAAGAGAAGAGTTTCGCATTTTACTTTTAACAGTAGTGAGGTCAATGGTAATTATCAACTCTTGCAGGAGTAAGTTCCATAGCGTAGGTCCAGCTCCCATGAAAGTTCTTTCTTTTTTGATCATAAGCCTCTCCTGTCATTTTACAGTTTCATGATTCCATTGGACCTTAACTGTCATAGGAAGACATGCTCACGGGGGAGAGAGGCAATCTCCTTGACAGCTAGGACCAATCCCATCCAGGGCTCTGACTGCCAGGACAGAGAGCTTAAATTAGACTACGTATTTGGAGGGGAGCAAAGTACTAGGCTGGTGTGCTCATGGCCACCTGTTTTGCTAAGTAGGTTGGCTACTATGTTCTGTACCCATTGGAGCTTTTTCAGGGTGAGTTGCTTCATTCCTAGACATAATGAGTTGGAATATTCGAGCCCGGAGGGTAAAAATAAGGCAGGATCACTGTGTCCAGGTCTGAGTCCAACAGGAAAGGGAGCCATCTCCTAGCTACTAGCACATGGAATTGGGTGTTTATTGCTGCCATGGAATGCACAAACATCTCTTTGCATTGTTACACTTGAATAATAAAATAATGTACTACTACTCCTAATTTGAACTTTTATAGATCTTTGCAGCCAAGGATCTCAAAACACTTCATAAACATTAATTAATTCAAATAACTTCCCTCTGAAGAAGGTGGGCTGACTTATAAATGTGGGTACATTCTTTCTGCTCATATGACATCCACCCAACCATACTGTAATTTGTAGTCTTATTGTTCTCATATTCTCTGGCAGGGATCACTTGTCCTAGTGCCGGCTTTCTCTGTGCTGCTTATGACCCTAGGGAACCTTTTCTTCTTGACAGCCCTCTCTGGCCCTCACTGGAAACTACCACTGCCTGTTCTTAAATAGCTGTTTTCTTTTCCCCAACCTTTGGATCAGCATCTGTTATCCATTTGTTTTTTATTTTCTTCCTAAATCTCAAATTGTATCTTAAATAATCTTAAAGAACAAAAAAAATGCTGTAACAAAAAAATCTCTAGGCAGTCTAGTACAATTTTATTTAATTTTAGCATTAGAAGGCTTATCCTATAACAGAACTATAAATATATATAAAACCTGCTGGTTTTATGTACACTGTATACAACTACACAGACAGATCCTGATCAGCACCCACTTATGAAACCTTTGGGCAAATTTTCAAAGTGGTATATGAGGGAATTTTGCTAAACCACTTTTCCTGATGTAAGTGGGAATCCAACAGTGAAATCTCTATGGGCTGACTTGAAAAAACATACCATACATAGTCTATTCTCCTTAGTCCCCTTTAATATAAGTTTAATACAGAGCCAAATACTGAAGCTCCTTAGAAAGGGAACCTTCAGAATCCACACAAAAGAAAGTAAAAGCAAAATACCATGATTAGTTCACTTAAGAAAACAACATTGGCATTCTCAGTAGAGAGGTCAAGGAATGAAACAGCATGGATACTCAGGAATACGCTTGTGTTAAGTGGACCATCCAAGTCACGGTTGAGGCATATTGGCAAGGCAGTATAGGCAATATACAAACCATGCTGTCCCTGTTAACTCCTGAGAGCTGTCAATCTGGCACATTTCTGAAGCACAATATATAAACTTCTTAAAACAAAACCACTATAAGATATTATTATTATAACTGCTGTATATAGCAGGAGAGTAGAAGTCCAAATGCTGCCAACATTACTATCTGGGCAGGACATGTGAGAGAAAGTCTGACCACTTTAGGGAGAGTGCAAACTAAAATATAGAGCAAAACATTCCCCACAATCTCTCTCTCTCTCTCCCCCCAGCGCCCACAGCAAGATGGTCAAGATTTTCAGAAATGGGTGCCTAAATTTAGGCTTTTACATTCATATTTAAGCACTTTGGCTTTCTAAGACTTCATGATTGATACTGTGATATTAACTATACCTATATGGAACTTCCCAGAAGCATAGGAGATTGAACAAGATCTGCCTGCTTCCAAAGCCCATGGCTGATACCTTCAAAAACAAGTTGGGGGTTTAGCCATGTAACTCCCAATAATTTCAATGAGAATTGTGTGGCTAAGTCCCCTAGTTGGCTTTGAAAATCTCGACACAAGTCCCCACCACTTGAGTTAAAGGATAATCTCTTTTGGCTGATATGAGTATAGGACAGTGACTGGGTATATCTGGTCTTTGAGGCTACTTACAGGACACCCCAGGGTCCTATTACATCCTGCAAAGCAGCAAAGTCTGCAGTAACAAGTATGTGGCTGCTGTGCCTAGGGTCCCTAGATTGGAACCCGGATTAGTGGGCAGGCCTAGGTTCCCCTTCTGGCTATGGGTAAAGTGGTGTAATCACAAGAAGAGGACAGGCCTTAGTTACGAGTCAGAACAAAGGTCTGAATTTAAAGGGACGAAAGCTGGGGCTGAAGACCCTACGGAGAGGAAACAGACTGCTTATTTGTTGGACTCTTTAATACCCTGCAAGGGGTTCAGTTGTTCTTTGTGACTCAGTTGGATGGCCAGCCATGGAAGACCTGCCAAGTCAGCTGGCAGCCTGCAGGGGACACTTGAGGTGAAAAAAGGACTACAATACTTGACCCTGTTACTTGAATCATAGAATCATAGAATATCAGGGTTGGAAGGGACCTCAGGAGGTCATCTAGTCCAACCCCCTGCTCAAAGCAGGACCAATCCCCAATCAAATCATCCCAGCCAGGGCTTTGTCAAGCCTGACCTTAAAAACTTCCAAGGAAGGAGATTCTACCACCTCCCTAGGTAACGCATTCCAGTGTTTCACCACCCTCCTAGTGAAAAAGTTTTTCCTAATATCCAACCTAAACCTCCCCCACTGCAACTTGAGACCATTACTCCTTGTCCTGTCCTCTTCTACCACTGAGAATAGTCTAGAACCATCCTCTCTGGAACCACCTCTCAGGTAGTTGAAAGCAGCTATCAAATCCCCCTTCATTCTTCTCTTCCGTAGACTAAACATTCCCAGTTCCCTCAGCCTCTCCTCATAACTCATGTGTTCCAGACCCCTAATCATTTTTGTTGCCCTTCACTGGACTCTCTCCAATTTATCCACATCCTTCTTGTAGTGTGGGGCCCAAAACTGGACACAGTACTCCAGATGAGGCCTCACCAATGTCGAATAGAGGGGAACGATCACGTCCCTCGATCTGCTCGCTATGCCCCTACTTATACATCCCAAAATGCCATTGGCCTTCTTGGCAACAAGGGCACAGTGCTGACTCATATCCAGCTTCTCGTCCACTGTAACCCCTAGGTCCTTTTCCGAAGAACTGCTGCCTAGCCATTCGGTCCCTAGTCTGTAGCGGTGCATTGGGTTCTTCCGTCCTAAGTGCAGGACCCTGCACTTATCCTCATTGAACCTCATCAGGTTTCTTTTGGCCCAATCCTCCAATTTGTCTAGGTCCCTCTGTATCCTATCCCTGCCCTCCAGTGTATCTACCACTCCTCCCAGTTTAGTATCACCCGCAAATTTGCTGAGAGTGCAATCCACACCATCCTCCAGACCATTTATGAAGATATTGAACAAAACCGGCCCCAGGACCGACCCCTGGGGCACTCCACTTGACACCGGCTGCCAACTAGACATGGAGCCATTGATCACTACCCGTTGAGCCCGACAATTTAGCCAACTTTCTACCCACCTTATAGTGCATTCATCCAGCCCATACTTCTTTAACTTGCTGACAAGAACACTGTGGGAGACCGTGTCAAAAGCTTTGCTAAAGTCAAGAAACAATACATCCACTGCTTTCCCTTCATCCACAGAATCAGTAATCTCATCATAGAAGGCGATTAGATTAGTCAGGCATGACCTTCCCTTGGTGAATCCATGCTGACTGTTCCTGATCACTTTCCCCTCGTGTAAGTGCTTCAGGATTGATTCCTTGAGGACCTGCTCCATGATTTTTCCGGGGACTGAGGTGAGGCTGACTGGCCTGTAGTTCCCAGGATCCTCCTTCTTCCCTTTTTTAAAGATTGGCACTACATTAGCCTTTTTCCAGTCATCTGGGACTTCCCCCGTTCGCCACGAGTTTTCAAAGATAATGGCCAATGGCTCTGCAATCACATCCGCCAATTCCTTTAGCACTCTCGGATGCAACTCGTCCGGCCCCATGGACTTGTGCACGTCCAGCTTTCCTAAATAGTCCCTAACCACCTCTTTCTCCACAGAGGGCTGGCCATCTACTCCCCATGTTGTGATGCCCAGCGCAGCAGTCTGGGAGCTGTCCTTGTTCGTGAAGACAGAGGCAAAAAAAGCATTGAGTACATTAGCTTTTTCCACATCCTCTGTCACTAGGTTGCTTCCCTCATTCAGTAAGGGGCCCACACTTTCCTTGGCTTTCTTCTTGTTGCCAACATACCTGAAGAAACCCTTCTTGTTACTCTTGACATCTCCTGCTAGCTGCAGCTCCAGGTGCGATTTGGCCCTCCTGATTTCATTCCTACATGCCCGAGCAATATTTTTATACTCATCCCTCATCATATGTCCAACCTTCCACTTCTTGTAAGCTTCTTTTTTATGTTTAAGATCCGCTAGGATTTCACCGTTAAGACAAGCTGGTCGCCTGCCATATTTACTATTCTTTCTACACGTCGGGATGGTTTGTCCCTGTAACCTCAATAAGGATTCTTTAAAAAACAGCCAGCTCTCCTGGACTCCTTTCCCACTCATGTTATTCTCACAGGGGATCTTGCCCATCAGTTCCCTGAGGGAGTCAAAGTCTGCTTTTCTGAAGTCCAGGGTCCGTATCCTGGTGCGAACCTTTCTTCCCTGCGTCAGGATCCTGAACTCGACCAACTCATGGTCACTGCCCCCCAGAGTCCCATCCACTTTTGCTTCCCCCCACTAATTCGTCCTGGTTTGTGAGCAGCAGGTCAAGAAAAACTCCCCCCCAGTTGGCTCCTCTAGCACGTGCACCAGGAAATTGTCCCCTACGCTTTCCAAAAACTTCCTGAATTGTCTATGCACCGCCGTATTGCTCTCCCAGCAGATATCAGGAAAATTAAAGTCACCCATGAGAACCAGGGCGTGCGATCTAGTAGCTTCTGCGAGTTGCTGGAAGAAAGCCTCATCCACCTCATCCCTCTGGTCTGGTGGTCTATAGCAGACTCCCACCACTACATCACTCTTGTTGCTCACACTTCTAAACCTAATCCATAGACACTCAGGTTTTTCTGCAGTTTCGTACCGGAGCTCTGAGCATTCATACTGCTCCCTTACATACAGTGCTACTCCCCCACCTTTTCTGCCCTGCCTGTCCTTCCTGAACAGTTTATAACCATCCATGACAGTACTCCAGTCATGTGAGTTATCCCACCAAGTCTCTGTTATTCCAATCACGTCATAATTCCTTGACATCACCAGGACCTCCAGTTCTCCCTGCTTGTTTCCAAGGCTTTGTGCATTCGTATATAAGCACTTGAGATAACCTGCTGATCGCCCCTCATTCTCAGTATGAGGCAGGAGCCCTCCCCTCACAGACGTTCCCGCCTGTGTACTTGGAGGCACTCCAGAGGTGAGTGCCCCATTACAAGGACCTATGGAACTATTTAGCACTTCTGACACCAACTAGGAGAGGGCAGTGGCTCACCTGGTCATTAGCCAGTTCATTACAATACAAAATAAAAATAGCTAATGAAGCAAAGTAATGAAAACTTGTCTTATTAAATGTACAGAGGCTTTTTCCCATTAACCTTTAAAGACCAGACATTAAAATGGATCAGCCTAAGAAACCAAACCAGTTCCAGGGCACTAGTCATCTTTCAATACAACATTAAAAGATTAAGCAGGTTCAGTTCATGTGGTCCAGTTCATGGCAGAACATCCTTAAGTACTTCATACTGTAAAAAAGATTAGTGAGGGTCACAAGGAAATAATTCCATAAGAGTTTTGATGACACCATAAATCACAAGAGTGCCATTCTATTCAACTACATTACAGCTGATTCAAACTGTTAACATAAATTCTATTAAAATAAAATTGAAGATGTCAGTCACTCAGTCACTATATTAGTTAAGGCTATTGAGGGCCAGTTTTACAAATTTAGGTACTTGCATTGTACTCAAATTTCCATGCATATGCAAAAATTCCCGATGTTGTATTTAGAAACCTAGTTCACCATGTGTATACACAAATTCCTGTACTGAGTGCAGACTGGAAATCTGTGAATAAATTGGGTGCATGCAGGAGGTAAATGTATGCATGCAGTTATGCACACCTAACTTTAAAAAGCTGGTCTTTAAACAGAATTACTACATTGTGTATTCAAATATTATTAATACTATAATATTAAAAGAGTCTCATTTTCTGATCACAGCATGATTAAACTTTTTAGATCATGTCTCAAATACAATTATTGAAATCAGCCATGAGGTATATTATAATACAACTCCATCCCTTCTGAGACATACATTTTTCTATGCCAAATTATTATTTTTGTTGCAAATAGAAACCTTAAAGTTTAAAATGAAAGTGCTGATAGAACCATAACAGCAGTGTAACAACTGTAACAGCAGGATACAATATGACCATTGTTTCTTAACACATGATGGAGTCCAGATACACTATATTCACATGATTCTTGCAGTTTTCAACATTCTGAGATAGTACATTAAGTATTTTGCTTATATCACAGCCTAAACACCATAAAGGAATCCCCTGGACCTAACTTCATTCCTATAATTCTTTACTAATCTTCCTCCACAAGTTATCTTTAATCCACATGTGCACACACATTTCTTCATACTACTATAAAATGACTGCAGCATTAATCCCTCAGTTCATTTCCAAAGTCATGCGGCTTTAGAGGAACCATTAATTATCATTTACACAACAAGCATCACAATAGCATGGGTATTTTTATGAAAGCTTCCAACTCTGACGCAGTTTCAGCTCATCATGTACTTTTAAAAAACTGCTTTGACATCACTTCGGAGGATGGTTTGGTTTTGTTAGAATCTCAAACAGTTAAAGGATGCAGTGAGTCATCTGGGGACTTCTGGAAAACTGAATAGTTCCAGGTGACTATTTGGAACACACACTCAAGAAACATAAAAACACTAAGACCATTGCTATGTTAAAGAGAACAGTATGGCCCCTTTCAGCATTAGAATTGAACATGCAGGCTTTCTCATTATTTCAATAAAACAAAAACAGACATTTAACCAAAAAACAAAACAAAAAAATCCCTAACCTTTCTCTGGCTTGGTTGAATATTTTAAAGAGCCTAGGCACTACGCAAATTCTCCAGTGAGCCATGAATTCCATTTCATTTTGCTTTTTGAACAGAAATAGGTTGAAAGAAGATACGTTAACCAGAAAAAGAGCTTTTTAAAATCCCAAGTAATATGGTGACTAGTTTCTAGGTGAAAGAAGGATAAAATACTCATCATCCTATGCAAACAATGGGGATATTTTCTCTTCTTTAGGTAATTTATAGCAGTATGTAATGCTGGGATAAAATAGATATTTTCTAAACTCACACTGACCATTTTGTTGCATGCAATATTATTGACATTATTTTGCTGGTTCCAAAGTAGTGTTATAAACTTAATGGAACACAGAAATTTAAATTTTTGCTTTTCCAATTGTTCCTCTAATACTCTAACCGCTATGAAAATAGTAATATTGTAATTTAAAAAAATGCTTTACATCCAGATTGCTGTTTGTCTTTGGTCTGAGGAAGAGTGGAAAGAAAGAATCAGGCTCAGAACCATTTGTGGGAGAAGAAAATAGTGTTTAGATGGTGTAATTTATATTCTTGTACCAAAGGCCCTATGCCAAACCACTACCCTCTCCTCAGGCATTTGCCTCCTTAAGACTCATTCTTCTATGACGCTCACAAAAAGTGAGTCAACAATTATATTTATTTTTATTAATTAAAAAAACCCAAGACATTAGTCCATCATGACAGGCACATGCCCTAACTAAATGCCATCCTTCTATCTCCAGTAAAACAATAATATTTTTTTTAAAGTAATTGCCTTTGATGTGCTTATAGCCAAGGGAAACACCTTAAGATGTGAGCTTACAAAGAGTCCTTTGGAAAACTTCCTCACCAGAAGTAAGTATGGAAATAATTGAATTAGCTTCACTAGGAAGGGTTTGAACTCTATATAAGTGCAGATGGACAGAAACTGCCCTTCTCCTGAAAATGACATTATCTATCACATGCTTAAATTGTATTTAGTGTACAGGCTATGTTAACCAAATACAGTATTTGTGAATTCAGCCGTTTCCTAATCTCCTTTGGCAAGAGCTGAATTCTTGAACACTTCTCCTTCCCCATGGTGATTTAAATGCTTTTTCATAGAAAGCTCCAACATATGAAAATATAAGCATTCTGCTTTTGTTCTTATAAACCAATGTCCCAGTTCAGCAAGGTTGTTAAGACTTCAGTGTAACTAGTCACATGCTTCAAGTTAGTTCCCTGCTGAATTAACTTGCTAAACAGAGGTCCAAGTTTGATTCCATTAACACTGTAATGATAAAAATCATTACAACGGTTCATTAAAAATAAGCATGTTCTATATAATGTGAAACACTGAGATTTACTTTGAAAGGTTAAACTCTGAATCTTGTGTGGTGCTATATAGCTGGAGACAGAACTAATCAACATTCTTTTCACCTGAAGAGAGGATTACTTTCCTATTTTGAAGGACTAAATGAGAGAGAATTTGAAACCTACTTTCTGGCCCTTGGCACTAATCATATCTGAATGAACCTTCTTCCAATATTAACTGTTTATCCTGTTTTACTTAAGTCAGTAGTTTGAGCTTCCATAGGAAGGATGTCATCTCCTGGATTATATTACAAATGAAGTCCTCCACATTCATTTTCATTTCCAACATTTGAGTCCTATCAGCATATTAAGTTACCTGTGCATTGAGGTGGCCTGAAATCAAGGTATTTATATTTGTGAAGTGAAGGACAAAAGCAAATGAGCACAAGAATTCTGATGCTGAAAGTAAAACTCCCCTGTCCTAGTCCACACCTAAGAATGATACATTTAAAGTCATAATGTGAGAACTGGACACTTGCACATATAATTCATTTCACTAACCTGTTCGCCTGGGAAGAAAAGCAGTTCTATGTACTGAGGAGCTGAAATCTTGTGTATCTTTCACATTAACACAGGCAGATGACCTCTGACCTTCTTCCAAGCTTATAGAAAGGGAACTCTCCGAGACTGCAAGACCACTAAACCCAGCGCTGAGCTGAAAAAGGGCATCCTGTGCTTTCTTTTTTTCTTTCTTTAACATACTTACTAGAATATCTGCAGAACATTTTAAGGAAATTAACTGGGATCTCCTTTCCATAAATAATAATCCACTCTTTCTGTAGGCCACTTGCTCATACATGTAGTCTTGTAGAACTGAATGGAACTAGTCACATATGGAAGGCCTATTCATGTGAAAATGGATTGCAGGGTTAGGCCCATATGTTATGTCTATGTATTCACATTTATCTTTCCAAATAACCAATTCAATTTGTCCTGAGCACTAGTAAGATGACATTAGTGAGTGGTATAAAAGGCTATGGCCAATCCATGTTTGGATAAAAGCAATAAATACTGTGAGGTTCTGTACAAAAATAGAAATGTTAAATTCCAGTTACTCTTTCAAAATGGGTGACATTACCTTTATTAAGTTTGGTAACATTGCAACACCAATTAGACCCTGCAAATTTTCCAAGTCAAATTTAAATCGTATAAGTCAGAAATCTTAAACTTTATAGGAAGACTGTCAAGCACACCACAATAGAAAGGATTATAAAAACACAAAACAAGGTTTTAAAGAAATTCCTGCCAATTACATACATATTCTTTAGAAAGACCTTTGACATAAAAACACTTTAAATGAGGGAATACAGGGGTTTTCTGATGGAATTCACTACACATTTAGCAAAAACAAAGAGGTAACATAAAGATGATGAGATACTCTCTGTATGTTTTTCATTTTGTGTCTAATTTATCTGATAAAGACATGGAAAAAATCTGGGCAAGGTGTGAGGAATTAGAATTATCAAGTTGATTAGGTGGCAAAAACTATTTGTCTTACAAATTGGTTCTTATCATATCTCTTATAGCATGCATAAAGACAAGGAGCATCTCTTACAGTTTATGGCAGGAGAGCCTCCAAGTCCTCAGTAGTTTTATTGCACCAATCATGATGTTAATTTTTAAAAGTAAATTGTAAAATTATTTAGGCTGCAAAATCCACTTACAGTTCCTTGCATGCTAGTTCTGATTTTAACTTTTAATATTTCAATTCCCCATATACAGCTCTAATTAAAATTGATGGATGCAATGAATGCCTTCCTTTCACTTCCATAAACAAAGCCACATATGCATATCTGGTGCGAGTGCATCGGACTCTATGAACTGTGTAATTTGTTATTTTATTACAAATATTTTATCAACTTAATGATTTATTTCAAGAAGACTCTCTTCTGAGGGATCCAAAGGTTCAGCTAAAATAAGAAACTTTTAAAAGGTGTTATATGTCAATTTTATAGCCAAATTAACTAGACAGTGTTCCTTTCAAAATAAACGTCTTGGCTCCTGTGATGGATGCAGCAGACTAAAAGGCTTCCCTACCACTTGATTTCATCAAGGTAAAGCAAGCTACCTGTCTGAAGTACAACCCATTCACACTTAATATACCAAATCTGTGAGTAATTGTTGAACACAAAGAATGCAGTTAATCTTGTTTTTAATAACGCTAAAGAATCTCTGCTCTCTATAAACTTGAAAGCTATTTGTCAATTTTCTGCCATTGTTCAAGTTTTGTCCACAGATCATCCACAAATTCAGGGACATGGTGACGCTGTGGTCTGCCTGCAGTTTTGTCAGCCAGCTAAAAATAACTGCCCTTTCTTCATCTTGCTCAACTACAGCTACTCATATGTTTCCCATGAGGCAGTAAAATGGACACAGCACATATGAGTAGTTTAATTTTTGTTATACATACACAATATAAAGGCTCAGCTTTAATTTAAATTTTAAAGTTGGATGTCGAAAGCACACATTTTACATTTAATCTAAAAGAAGACAGTCCAGTAGTCCCTGAAGCAGCATTTCATTTGGCTAAAAATAACAACACAGGAAATTCTATTCTTTGTGAGGTAATAATTTGTTCTTCATGTAGCATCACAGTTTTCTATGCTAGATCCAGTTTTTCCATTCGCTGGAAGAGAGTTTACTAAACATGAGCCTGAACCACAACTTTTGGATCTGGATCAGAATTTCCCAAAACTCCAGGGTATTTGGATCCAGGATTTGGTTCAGTTTATAACAGAAACAGGGACCAAGTGCAACAATGGGATTCTGATAAAGAGTGGTAGGAGACTCTTAGATTAAGAATATGGATTGATACGTCAGTCTGAAAGGGAAGAAATTCTTTGCAGATCACCATCTCCCATTTCATACACACCCACACCTCAGATTGCAGCCAGATTAGTTAAAATCGAGATAAATCCTGTTTCATAAAGGATATTGATTTCATTATCTCTTTGGTGCAGAAGGTCTCTCAACTTCTTTAGCTCCTCTTTCTTCTCTGGGGTATTAGTATCCTCATCTCCAGTGATGTCTGGTGAGAGCAGACTTCTGTCAGGAATGTTTGTACGATTTATCAGTTGCTATGAAATAAAACAGAAATAGTTCTGGGCCCTTGTCACTCTTTCCTCATCCCATTCATTTCCCCCTATCCCTGTGTGACTGTTTACCTATGCTAGCTGATTTGAGAGCCTCTTCAGGATTTCTGAAAAGCAAAATCCCACCACTGGTAGACTGCACAGCAATAAATACTGAGTCAGCTATGAGATATCTCCTAATTTCCACTGATCAGTTTTCCTCAGTAAAAATATCTAAGCCCTACACATCTCTCTCTGGTAAAGAACTCCCACTGTAGTAAGGAAAAAGCAGCATCAACTGGATACTAATTCCTCCTCATCTAGAAATCAAATTCAGGGACAATGTTTTACACTTTACTGTATTAGAAAAATTGAGGAAGCCTTTATAGCAGAGCATAAACAAAAACAAAAATATGCCCCAGGTTCAATTTCTTCCCTTGCTACTCCTCACCCCATATATATCTTGTGTGCATAATATCCCAGCATAGCATATAACCAACACAGTTGATGCAGCTGGTTCAGTGACACAAACCCTCTTTTCTGACTTCTCCCTAGTCTAATGTAAAGCTCCTTATTAGCTGCATATATACCTGGATATACTCTCTATCCATTTACAGATTACTTCAGCACAGCAATTCCTGTAAATTTCAGTCCTCTCTATCACTCCCTCCACCTCTAATACCCTTTGGTCATTCTTCTTAGCTCCTTCAGATTCTTGCTGTATATTTTCCGGTTATTATTCAAATCCATTCCAGTTCTTCAAGCATTTCTCAGACCTGCTGAGGCCCTGTATACACTCCCTTCTTCTCCATAGCTTCATGGTTGCTTTTCAGTTCTCTCTCCCCTGTGTCCTCTAATATTTCCTGTTCATTCTTAGGGCCCTCTGCACTTCCTTGTATGTGTACAGAATATACCTTTATGTAATTGAAACAGTGCTTGATCTTGCGCATATCAGCTCCAACATCCAGCGTGCTGTCAGGATCAGGATCTTCCAGAAAAGTTTTAATTATCTCATTAAGCCTGAAAGGACATAATAGGCAAAAATAACAAATATAATCTTTGAGGGAACATAAAAAATCTCATAAGAACAGGCAACATTGACTCAAGCTAGGAATGTGTTTCAGAGTTGCCCAGATTTCTGCTTTTCCCGGTAGACTCTTGGTTTGGGGTCCATTTTATTAGTCTACTTGAAAACACAAGCAATCAACTTCTTTTTCTGGTGCTAGACTCTGGGCTTAACATGGGAGGGATCACAAATGATTCAGATAATGATTTATGTATGCTAATAAATAGTTCTGGGACTAAAATGTTTAAAAGTAATCTTCTGTTTTCCTGATTTCTCTCATAATTTAAATTATCCATAAGCAGTTTCCCCATGCTTTCTCACAAGACATAATTCTAAGACTAGTGCTTTGGATGCTTTGTGCCTGTATTTTTGCTAGCAAGTATATGAAACTTAATAATTTAGATTGCATTTATAAAATTCTCAGCCCCCACCATCATGTAGGGCAACGTCATTTTTTGGATCTCAGCTTCTCTATATACCCCAAAGACCCATTATTCCTCTTCCTATTACTGAAATGTATTAAACATTTTATTCATTTATTGATAGGGGGCTGAGCCTGCAGTCTTTAGGCAAGAAAAATACCCATTGAAGTCAGTGTGTATGTTGCCTACATTAGGACTGCAGGACTAGGCCCATTAAAAAAATCATCTGAGATACAGAAACACGCCATTGCTCTTTTAGAGACAAATTATGAGCTATGGCAGGAAAACCAGCATATGGACCATGGAACTCTGTGAGTTACAATTCTTGGAATTTCTATAATAACCATGCATCAGCAGATGAGCTTTACACATACCCCTCCCCCCCACCCACACACACTCCTATAGATCAGGCAATGCCTGAGACCCATACTTCTGTGCGTGTCCCAAGGTAGACATGATTTTTGTGTGGAATCTTCAGAAGATTGAAGAGCACGAGGATCTCAGCATGGACACCCGGTGATTCTGCCTGGACTACTGACCTAGAATCTCTCTCTCCATACAGGAGCACAGCTTTAGAGCAGCCATGATTTCCTACTGGTGGCTGATCGAGAGCCCCCTCTGAGTAAAGGGGGTTCACAACACATGCAGGAACAGATTCAGCATTAGCTTCAGCAGTAAATGCCTGAATGTTTGCAGGGTGTGGGGCGGGCATGGGAATTGAGGAAGATACCACAGACAGTTACTGTCACCTAGGTCCACCTCTTCCTGACTCCTCAATAGTAGCAAAGCCTCAACCCTGTGGAGTGGGAGCAGTAGGGTTTTTATGGGGTCTGCAGAAAGAGGGCAACATGCTCTGAAGCCACTGCTCCCAAAACACTTCTGTAAGCCTGGTCAGTTTCAGCTAGGTTTTTCTTTCCTGTTTCCATTATCAGAGGAGAATATATGGGCAGAATATTTAGTGTATATCATTCATTATATACATAGTCACTGACACCAAATGCTTGGCAAATGGACCACTACAAATTCAAGAAGAGTTCTCTTGTTAGCTTAATTCTCAACCTGAATCAAATTACCAATAACCAACAGAGCCTCAAAAAATGCAGGAAAGAGCTACTTTCTCTTCTAAATTCATGTATGTCTGAAATTTTTCTAATTCCTCTGATCATCCATAAAATTAAGCAACCACGTTAATGGAATTAGAGTTTGTGCCCTGAAAAAGAACAGTTTATTGCTAACAAATACATGCTGAGACACAGTAAGGCACACTCTTAGATCCCATTAAACCAAAATGTTGGGATGATCCTGAAAGTTCACAGAACACCCACTGAAGTCAGGGCGAATTGTATGTGCAAAGAGCTTAAAGGATTGGGCCATTTAAAAAGTCTATTTAAATTAGTTAGAAAAAAAGTGTCCCTGGAATTACAGGTATTTGTTTCTCAAGATGAAGCAGAGCACAGAAGAGATTATTGGGTAATAAAGACCAGAATATCAGTTTTTATTATTGCTACATTTATCAGTCTCGTTGAATAAGCATCCAATCCCACAAGTGTGAACCTTACTGGTAATTTCAGCAGATAGGCCAAGGAATAAACGGGCATGGGAACTATCCCCTCACACCTACAAGTGGCCTCTGTGAGTCATGACTGGGAAATGTGGAGAAGTCTGTACTGCCACTGCCAGTGCTATAGCTAGTCTATGGATAAACAGAGGCATTCAGCATCTAGCACTAAGTCTGGCACTATACTGAGCATTACATTAACCACATTTAATAAGAGAAAAATTCTAAAACTATTTTCTCCTAATTTTAAGCACTAGGGTCAGATCCTCAATGTGAGGTCATTTAACGCTACTACAACATGGCAGTAACCTTGAACTGTAAACAAAAGAATAGGCATTTCAGCTATATCCTGATTGCCTCAGTTGGCAGAGACTTAGGTTATGGGAATCAATCCAAAAACATTTGTCAGCTAGAAGCTTGCAACAAGACTATCATCAAGTTAACATTGCAGGGAGTTACTAAGAATATTTTAGGAGAAAAGAGAACAGTAAGGTAAGGGAGAAGAGAGAGCATGAATTTGTCCCAAGAGACTGTTGGCTGTCTAATTTAGTTTCCTATTTACAAATTAGGTGAGTAGTAAATATGAATGTGAGCTGGTATTTTCTCCCTCCTTCATTACCTGTCACCCACTTAAGATTTCCAGCATTTTGAAAACCGCAACTGCCCAATTCATTTTTTGTGGCTTGAAGACCACACATTGACTAGAGCCAAAGTGGATTTTAGTGCCAGATGGACTGATTCAACTTTGCTGTAGCAGAACCTAGATTAGAAGTGGTTAACCAACTAAGCCTTTTTGCCACTTCTAAAGAACAGTACTTCTTCAGTGTGTTTTAATATAGACCTTTATGCCAAAGAGGAAGAATTTCCTGAACCAAAAATGAAAGGGAATTTTTGGCCAAGAGGGGAAAAGAATGGAAAAGGCCCTCAAAACTCACAAGTAAGCACAAGAACTAAAACAAACTTTCAGATTTATATTCTATTAAAGAAAAACAACATCATGAATATTAATTTCTGTGCACAAAGCACAGACACCTTTTAACAGGAGAGAATTAAAGGATCAATCTTCTTAGGTAAGCATATAGCCTGATGACAAAAAGGATTGAAATCAGAACATTCTGGGAGTCCTGCCAGTGGATTAAATTAGTAAACAAAGGTAAAAATAAATTGATGATGCGATGCAGATACAGTCTGAGGCTTCTCTTCCTGCTGAACATATCTTAAGTCCACTGAGCTAAACTTTCAGAAGGATTTATCAATGAAGGGATCACAAAAATAATTTAAACATTCTAATACTAGTTATATAATGCCATGATTTAAGGCTTTACAGAGGAGACAACAAAGCTATTCCTTCCCCCCAAGGCGCTCACAGTTTAAATGAGAAAGATAACACAAATAATGACAACAGAGCACAGGACAACAGGAGGGAGGAGAAGAGACAAGAGTAAATAAGGAGAGAGAGCGGGATACTGACCTTAGACCAATAAACTTTTGTACAGTAAATTTCTTTAAAAAAAAGATATACATGTATGTGTTTAAATTGTCAGGTAAGAGCTGGAAGGTAACTCTTGTCAAGGTAATCCCCAAAAAGATGGGTCAGAAGCAGTGGATAAGTTATGGCACAACAGCTCCAGCTTTATTTAATAAACATTAAAAATGTAAATAAATGAATGAAGGGAATGAATATGGTTTTTGCAACAAAGAGTGGCAGTAGCTGCTCAATACAACCATGAGCCACCACTTGTCTGGCCACCCAGTCAAAGATACTCTCTTGCCCATCCTATACCTGGATATGTCTCTGCTGGAGCATCTCTCGGCTCCAGCTACACACTGGAGTCTACAATTCTAGGAGATATATACCCTCCCTATGCCTAGCCCCAACAGCTGAATAATTTTATCCTCCTCCAAAGAGAGTCTGTCCGCAAAGCTATGATGCAACATGGAACTTGTGAACATGATTCTGGCTTGACCCAAGCAGAAATGAAAATGCAACATTTAGTTAACATAACATACAAGGTACAGTTACATACCCATATGGTATCTCAATGCAAAACACCACTTACTCCCCTAGCACAGAGGTAGATGAGTGGGAGGGGAAACCTTGCTGCAGTAGGAGGAGAGCCGGAATTGCTTTTTGGTCCTGCAAAGCTCATTCTTCACAGGGGGCTGGTACTAGCTGTCCTCTGGTCATAAAGAAGGCTCCTTAGGGCTAGAAGAGTGGCCAAAGGCAGACAGCAAGGAAGGATGGTCCAGTGGCTAGTGTGCTAGCCTGAGAATTAGCTACAGACTTTGTGTGACCTTGAGCAAGTCACTTAATCGCTGTGCCGCAGTTGCCCAGGGCTAAAATGGGCATAATAGCACTGTACTAGTTCACAGGGTTGTGAAGGATAACTACATTAAAAGATTTGGAGGCCCTCAGATGTTATGGTAATGGAGGCCCTATGAGTATGACAGACAGATAGATAAAATGGCCCAGCCCAACACAAAGTTGGGCCATGGTGCGTCAGGAGGGAAAGGATCCCCTAGCATCCAAGCAGGAAAACCCCCAGCAAATCCAGCCTAGCTGGCCACTGCCACATAAGGTAGGTGACTGAGCTGAATTAGCACAGAAAGCAAAAGGAAAGACACCCCTGTCCCTTTTTTCAGGGCAAAGTTGATCTCAGTCAGTTAATTATAGTTAACAAAACATCAGAATATAACAGAGAACAAAGTTTCTCAGCTCAGGGTTTCTAATTCAGCCCCGGGCTCAGAGACCAGCCTTCTCCCAGGCAGTCTCTGTCCTCTTGTTCCTGGAGCAACTAACTTTTACAGCCCCTCTGCGGAGCACTTGGGTTAGCCTAATTTTTATTAACTTCTTATTTGCTCAGGTCAGGGTAGTGTCTGCAAGCTGCCCCAGACAACAGAAAGTGTCAGAATAAGGATTAGTGGTGAAAAGCTAGACAAAGGAAGAGAGCTTTGAGATATATTTGAAGGCAGAGTGAGGTTGCTTGGCATGCAACACATTTTAAATAAAATGTACATTTTGCCATTGAGCTGTTCTGTTTCACAATGTCTGATCCACTGCTATGTCCCCTCCAACAGCTCCTTTAGTCTTTGTGTAATCTCTGTGCAATCTCTCTCCTGGTCAATTTATCAATACTCCAGGGAAAAAAGGCTGTGCTTTTAAACATATGACATAAAACAGATCAAATCAGGCAAAAGGTACTGTCAGAACATTATTTTTTTCAGGAATAACATTGTTGCTGACTTCTTCTGCACAGGAGTCATCCAGAATGAGATTTTTCTTCTATACTTGACTTGTATTTATCAAGATACCATCGAGGAGTACAGGACTTTAATGTTTCCTATCTTTGTAAGAGACTGATTTGGCAGAAACTCCTGCTTTTTTCCGTATTTTCTTTCTTTCTTTCTATCTTTCTTTCTTTCTTTCTTTAAAATGAGCCAATCACAAATTTCTGGGCACTTTCCCATCAATGATAAAAAAAAATGTACCAAATCAGTTGATTTGGATTAACTAAAATTAAAGAGAATCAACTCCCAAAGACTAATACAATAATAGCAACAATAATAAGTTCTTACTCTGATCCCCATTCAGGCAAAAGCCTGAGGTCAGAGATAGGCTCTCTACTACTGTACCCTGAAAGCCAAGGAATTGACGAATTCTCATATTAACAGGGGAAGTCAATTCCAGAGTGGAGAGTCCTCCACTGAAAACGCATTGCCCATAGCCTGCCCGGTGTTCAAATTTAGGATGCTCAAGTATATCAGCTGCTCTCAACTCCCATGGCAAAGCAAGGATAAGGAAAGACACTCTCAGGTAACTGTGACTCAACTTATATAAGGGCTTGTCTACACAGCAAATGGAATGAAAAAACCTAGGTTAGTTGTACTTCCCACCCTTAGTTATTTCGATGAAAGTTGGTGTGTCAACACTCTTATTTCAGAATCAAAGTGCCCTATTCCAACATTTGTCAGTAAAAAAAGTGACCACGCTATATCAAAACAGGACACTTAGAACACTCATATTCTGAAATAAGTGTCCTATTTTTATATAATTTGGTCATCTTTTTTACTGATAAGTTTTGTTGGAATGGGGCAGTCTTATTCTGAAATAAGAGTGTCCACCCAGATTTGCACTGAAATAACTAAAAGCATGACTTACAATTGACTTAGTTATATATCATGTAAGATTCTTTTTTCTGGTCTTCACACACACTGTCTTGCCTTGCTGATATCCACTGAGAATGCTGCTACTAAGATAATATTCCTAGCCTGTCGCTTTGACCATGTCGGCACTCTCTGCCTCCCTTCACTGGCTCCCCTTTCTCTATTGTATCAAATGTAAGCTACTGGTTTTCACTTTCAAGGCCTTTCATGGCCTATCCTCCCGCTACCTATCAATTCTCATTCAGTACTGAAAGGTCAACTCCTGCCTGTGATTGACCCATGATGCCAGTCTCTATTGTCCACTTATTAAATTTTCACACACACACCTATGTGCTTTCTCCCATGCTGCCCCTCACACCTGGGAGAAGCTTCCTGTAAATATCAGCAAATCCTACTCAATATCCTCCTTCAAAACACTTCTTAGGACTCTCCTTTGCCATGAGGCCTATAAAAAACTTGACAATGGCTAGGCTACTGGTGTGCTGAGACAGCTACCTGTCCTGCTGACCAATACTGTCGTTTTCTCCCTTGTACTTCCCCATCTCTTTGTCTGTATCTCTCAGTTGTCTCTTGTATTATACCCATATTGTAAGCTCTTTGGGGCTCTTTCTACACCCTCCAGGATAAAAATGGACCTGGTCCATGACTGGAGCTTCTAGGCCTTATGATAATACAAATAATATTATTATTTCAGTTCCAGTCTTTGTGTACATAAGCTCTTAAGTTTTAAAGGTCAATATCAACACACACTGAATTGCACCTGGAAACGAATAGGGAGCTAGTGCAATCTTTAAAGCTTATGTAACAGATTCCCTGTAATTAATACAATAAGCAAGTAGGCTGCCACATTCTTCATTAGCTGTAGCTTCTAAGTGGTCTTCAGGGGTAGCCACGCAGACACATTATAGTGAAGCCACCTGTAAATCC
This sequence comes from Natator depressus, assembly GCF_965152275.1. NCBI lineage: Eukaryota > Metazoa > Chordata > Testudines > Cheloniidae > Natator > Natator depressus. The sequence continues at coordinate 152,870,865 of NC_134236.1, forward strand.
AGAAGTGTCCCTTAAGTATTTTTTCCCCATTTGTTGTTGAGTAAAGGGATCGTCAACTATTAAAACTCGACCAGTTACCGCTAACCAAGTAGCTGCGGCCAGCTCCAAAAGGAGATTTTCAAATCACGGCAGTCTTCCCTTCAGGACTGTTGGGTTCTGGCCTAACTGCAGCAGGCCTGGCTCACACTGTTGGAAGCTAGAGTGTGCTGAAGTCAGTTGCCAGAACTCTGCTGCCTCAGGAAGAATAGTTTTCCCCAATAGAAGCTCCCTGGAGGAGGAAGAAAAAATAGTAGCACACAATGCCCTTTTTCATTATGAAAAACAGCAGTAAACAAGAAAGAGTTTCTCTCGCTTAATGATCATCCAAGAAAAATGAACAAACAGAAAACTCAGGTTAGTAAGAATTCCATCCCCCCTCCCACCTTCAAATCATCACTTTCTAAACACTCAGCAGCGATTAAGTTTAGGGCCAATTTATAAAATTCATTTAAAGTTGGTCCAGTTACAAGACAGCATACATGAAGTGAAGCATAGGAATGCGGCATGAAGTGTTTAAGACAGAGAAAAACAACAGCAGCAGCAACAACAAAAAGTAGGTTATACTTTACTGAGACAACAGCTTATCTTTAAGGTGAACTGCAAAACAAAAAATAAACAAAATAATCCTCCTGCTGGTGTATAAAGAGGCTCTGGATTGGTTTTTATATCTGGTTCTTGTTTTTTCCAGTTTAGTATCAAGAAAATCTGGTCTTAGCTTTTCACTTTGGCCTTTTTTATAAATTTCTCACTGTTGCCAAACTGTATTTCCACTGGTATTAGTAACATTGTGTAGATGACTAATTTAGCATTGTGTCAAGCATTAAGCAGTTTTAGGGATGTGTACACTGCAAATGAAGGTGTGATTGTAGCACAGGTAGATATATCTGCACTACTGTTAATCTAACAATAGTGGTGTTAAAATTGTAGTGTAGGCCAGGCAAGTTGCAGTTCTAACATGAGTTAGCTGGTGGAGGTAAATCCTAGGATAGACCCCTACCAGCTAATATTTGTTAAAATACAGATTGCTCTGTCTACAGTAGGGTTTTAGCAGGTGCTACCCAACACGATTCCCAGTGTACACACAGCCAGAGGGTGGAGAGGATGCTGAATCGTAGCCTTGGGAGAGCTGCAGCTCTCATGTGAGAGGATCACTGAAGTCTTCCAAAAATATTGCAAAAGGCCTTGTCCTCACACCAAAATAAATCATAAATAAAAAGAGAAAGAAGACTGGATCTGATATTCTGAAAGTACAAATAAAGCAGAAAGTTTTGGATTTATTTTGGATTTTTTTGTGTGAAGAAAAAACAACAAAACATGTTATGAGACTGTCTTTATAGATCATAAAGGAGCAACACAGGGGCACAGTCTTTTTTTTCTCTTCTTTTCAGTTTGGTTTCAAAGGACTTGAATTGTTTCTCATGATAACTAAAGTGATAGCACTAAAGTGAAAGTTTTGACAGAAACAGAAAGTCCTTTCTAATTACTTCATCTTTTCCCCCTTGTCTTGTTTTTCTTTTGCCTTTTTCCCATCTTATGCCATTCCTAAATCCCATATTTTTTTTACAAGTATTAAGACATAGTAACTCTTTGGTCTTTTATTACCCTCTTCTTTATAATGCTCTTATGTTGTAAATGCAGACATTTCTAACCACCCAGCAGTTACAGACAGATTTACAATACCAACTTTACCTCTGTTCTACCACCGTCCATGCTCTCATGAGTTCTTCCTTAATTAAGGCTGCCTATCAACACCTTAGTCATACCACACACAAAACCACAAAAGCTGCCTATCCATATTACCTCAGATGGGAGGCAGATTCTATGACAGTCCAACTGAAAGACGATCAGCTGATATCTGCTATACTGCAGTGTTTACCTCTTTAAACAATATTCAATATGCATTTCCAGTTCTGAACCAGTAAGGCATGTTTTTATGAACCAGGGTGCAAATGACACAGCTGAAATACATCAGAGAAAGCACCATCAGCCAGTTTTTACATGTTTTGTTTTTAAAGTTTAGAGCTTTCAATAATATGTAGCATGCAGGGTCTCAAAACACAAGGGCAAGAATTCAAGACTTTTAGGGATTTTGGAAGCCCTCATTTTGCCCTTGCCTTTTGTGCGATGATTCATTTATGGGAGCTCTTGCCTTTTAACCACAGACCACTGGTACCGTATATCACATATAAAAGTGGAGTTCAGTTAAAGAACAATGAATTCACAATTTAGTGTCAGCTGTGGACTCCATGACATGTGAACCTGAAATCCAAGACTATAAAAAATTGCTGTAAACAAAAGAAGCTACTGAAACATTTTTGAGGTCATTAAATAGGTTATCTTCACAAAATCTGCTAAGAGGAGAAGGCAGAAATTCAGTTTGTTCACTATAACCTTTGCAGTAGGGTCTCTGGCCTGCTATTGTTAACTCATACTATGCCCTTCTAGTCCACTGTGGCAGAGAATTCTTTCTAAAAAATAAAAAGAAAAAAGAAAAGGAGTACTTGTGGCACCTTAGAGACTAACCAGTTTATTTGAGCATGAGCTTTCGTGAGCTACAGCTCACTTCATCGGATGCATAGCATATTGTGGAAACTGCAGAAGACATTATATACACACAGAGATCATGAAACAAAACTTCCTCCCACCCCACTGTCCTGCTCGTAACAGCTTATCTAAAGTGATCATCAAGGGAGGGCCATTTCCAGCACAAATCCAGGTTTTCTCACCCTTCCCCCCGCCCCCCCCACAGACACACATACAAACTCACTCTCCTGCTGGTAATAGCCCATCCCTCTTTGAAACCTCTCTTTATAATGCGCATGATAATCAAGGTGGGTCATTTCCAGCACTAATCCAGGTTTTCTCACCACCGCCACTCCCCCCCCCACACACACCCCTCCAAAAACCACACACACAAACTCACTCTCCTGCTGGCAATAGCTCATCTTACAATGTGCACAGCAATAATACAAGTTTAACCAGAACGTCTTGGGGGGGGGGGGTTGTGGGAAGAAAAAAAAAGGGGAGATAGCCACTCCCAGTCTCTATTCAAGCCCAAATTAATAGTATCCAATTTGCAAATGAATTCCAATTCAGCAGTTTCTCGCTGGAGTCTGGATTTGAAGTTTTTTTGCTTTAAGATAGCGACCCTCATGTCTGTGATTGCGTGACCAGAGAGATTGAAGTGTTCTCCGACTGGTTTATGAATGTTATAATTCTTAACATCTGATTTGTGTCCATTTATTCTTTTACGTAGAGACTGTCCAGTTTGACCAATGTACATGGCAGAGGGGCATTGCTGGCACATGATGGCATATATCACGTTGGTGGATGTGCAGGTGAACGAGCCTCTGATAGTGTGGCTGATGTTGTTAGGCCCTGTGATGGTGTTCCCTGAATAGATATGTGGGCACAGTTGGCAACGGGCTTTGTTGCAAGGATAGGTTCCTGGGTTAGTGGTTCTGTTGTGTGGTATGTGGTTGTTGGTGAGTATTCGCTTCAGGTTGGGGGGCTGTCTGTAGGCAAGGACTGGCCTTTCACCCAAGATTTGTGAGAGTGTTGGGTCATCCTTCAGGATAGGTTGTAGATCCTTAATAATGCGTTGGAGGGGTTTTAGTTGGGGGCTGAAGGTGACGGCTAGTGGCGTTCTGTTATTTTCTTTGTTAGGCCTGTCCTGTAGTAGGTGACTTCTGGGAACTCTTCTGGCTCTATCAATCTGTTTCTTCACTTCCGCAGGTGGGTATTGTAGTTGTAAGAATGCTTGATAGAGATCTTGTAGGTGTTTGTCTCTGTCTGAGGGGTTGGAGCAAATGCGGTTGTATCGCAGAGCTTGGCTGTAGACGATGGATCGTGTGGTGTGGTCAGGGTGAAAGCTGGAGGCATGTAGGTAGGAATAGCGGTCAGTAGGTTTCCGGTATAGGGTGGTGTTGATGTGACCATCGTTTATTAGCACTGTAGTGTCCAGGAAGTGGATCTCTTTGAGGGTCGCTATCTTAAAGCAAAAAAACTTCAAATCCAGACTCCAGCGAGAAACTGCTGAATTGGAATTCATTTGCAAATTGGATACTATTAATTTGGGCTTGAATAGAGACTGGGAGTGGCTAAGTCATTATGCAAGGTAGCCTATCTCCCCCTTTTTTTTTTTTTTTTTCTTCCCACAACCCCCCCCCCCCCAAGACGTTCTGGTTAAATTTGGATTATTGCTGTGCACATTGTAAGATGAGCTATTGCCAGCAGGAGAGTGAGTTTGTGTGTGTGGTTTTTGGAGGGGGGTGTGTGTGTGTGTGGGGAGGGGGTGGCGGTGGTGAGAAAACCTGGATTAGTGCTGGAAATGACCCACCTTGATTATCATGCGCATTATAAAGAGAGGTTTCAAAGAGGGATGGGCTATTACCAGCAGGAGAGTGAGTTTGTATGTGTGTCTGTGGGGGGGGCAGGGGGAAGGGTGAGAAAACCTGGATTTGTGCTGGAAATGGCCCTCCCTTGATGATCACTTTAGATAAGCTGTTACGAGCAAGACAGTGGGGTGGGAGGAAGTTTTGTTTCATGGTCTCTGTGTGTATATAATGTCTTCTGCAGTTTCCACAATATGCTATGCATCCGATGAAGTGAGCTGTAGCTCACGAAAGCTCATGCTCAAATAAACTGGTTAGTCTCTAAGGTGCCACAAGTACTCCTTTTCTTTTTTCTTTTTACGAATACAGACTAACACGGCTGTTACTCTGAAACCTTTCTAAAAAATGTTTTAAGGAACCAAGAATTCAAGTCTGACCATGTAATTTAGTTTGTGATTGAACTAAACACTAGGGATCTAAACACATTCACTAAACACTAGGGATCTATTTATCCATTTGTACATGACAGATTGAAACGTAACTGCCATCATAGCTAACAGAAGCTATCCATGTAAGTTCTCTATGCATCAACAGGAGAATAAAACCCCCAGGGTCTCTAACCAGCTAATTAATGGATGTTCTTATGAAAGACTAGTGAGAAAATGGAAAATACTTCCAGGCATTGTTGCTAACGTTACGACAAAAGAGATAAAGTGTATAGTATACATCTCAGCTTACGCTGCAAAGAGCTGCAAAATGCCACTATCTATACCAAAAGATCCCTTTATGACTAAGCTGCAGAACAAAAGGCACTCATGCAATGCAGTCTGTTCTTAATATTAAACAACACAAAGTAGATTAATAAGCTATGAGCCCAATTCAACCCCATTTTAGTCCATGTGAGTCTTTCCATTGACTTTACTGGGAGCTGGATCAGGCCCTATGTATAAGAGTTATATTGTTATTCATAACCTTTAGTGGGCTCTGGTTTCAAATGAAATGTCTCAGCATGTTTTTTGCAAAAGATATTTTTTACCTTGTAGTCTAAAAGCATTTAGGCCTCATCTACCCTTGACTATTTTGGGGAGGGAGTCTTCCACCTTTGAACTAGCGTGAAGCACTAGCGTAAACGGCAGCAGTTCTGTGTCATCCAGATTTGTTCTGAGCAGAGTTAGACCACACGGTGGTAAAATTACCAATGTGCTGTATACACCGGCATTCTCACCTTGCTACCGCCACTGGAGCTGCAACAGTGGTGAAGCAGCCGAAGTAGGGACTTTTGCACTGGAAGAGAGGGGGTAAAATGGGGCCCAGCTGGGGCCACCCCTGCTGCCAGGACCTTCTGACCCAGAACTGTGCAGGGAAAACTGCCCCATTCTGGTGGCACTAGGATCCAGACGGTGCCTTCCCTTCCCCCACTAATGTGGTCTTGGGGGAAAACTGAAAAAAGCAGCCAGCCAGAAACTCCAGTGGAGAGGAACAGAACCAGCCAAGGCAGAGATCTTTGGACATTCCAGTCAAAAGCATAGACCGTTCTGACTGTCTCTACTCTGTGCTGATTTGTTGTTTGCACCAACCCTCCCCTCTCTCCTCCAACCCCCTCAGAATCTCTTCATCACAGCTTCACAGTGTTAGGATATAGATATTCAGGCCTGTCTGTAAAGGCCCATACTCTAAGAATTTAGGTGTATTCTTATCACTTGGCTAGTTCTAGAGATATAAAAGAAAGAATCAAAATCACTGTCTGCCAGTGTAAGGTCCTTCTCTTACTGTGACAGTCTGAGGCCCTGTTCTTAGGCTAAGGCCTTTGGCTAAGCAGCAGAGGCAGCCATAAGCTGGGAAGCAAACGGTCACATCTTTACATTCCAAACTAGTCACGTTGAAAGAAGGTGCTATTGGGCTGTTAGGAATACACTCCTGTCCTGATAATGCCTATCACATCCAGAGAAAGGGAAGTGCCTAGAAGATGTAAAAGGAAACTTAGTTTGATAGCATCCTATCTGGCAAGAACTCACTTATCAATAGCTGGGATGTGAAATCCTCACTTCTGTATTGTTTTGTCATTATAGTTCCCACTTTGCTATCGTTTGTCTGTATAATCTCTGTCTGGTTCTGTGATTGTTTCTGTCTGCTGTATAATTAATTTTGCTGGGTGTAAACTAATTAAGGTGGTGGGATATAATTGGTTACATAATCATGTTACAATATCTTAGGATTGGTTAGTTAAATTTCAGGAAAATGATTGGTTAAGGTATAGCTAAGCAGAACTCAAGTTTTACTATATAGTCTGCAGTCAATCAGGAAGTGAGTGGGTGTGTATGTGTGAAGGGCAGAAATGGGAACAGGGAATGGGGGTGAGGAAATTGGAATCATGTTTGGCTAAAGGGGGAAATGGGGACAGGGAATGGGGGTAAGGATATTGGAATCATGTTTTGCTAAAGGGGGAAATAGGAACAGGGAATGGGGGTAAGAAAATTGGAATCATGTTGGCTAAGGGCAGGAATGGGAACAGGGACACAGGTGTAAGGCTCTGTGGTGTCAGAGCTGGGAAGGGGGACACTAAGGAAGGAAACTGGAATCATGCTTGCTGGAAGTTCACCCCAATAAACATCTAATTGTTTGCACCTTTGGACTTCGGGTATTGTTGCTCTCTGTTCATGCGAGAAGGACCAGGGAAAGAAGTGGGTGAAGGAATAAGCCCCCTAACACAAAGCATACTTACCCCTCTTACCCTCTCCTCCCCTGACCTGTTCCCTTCACCCCCCTGCCCTTCCATTCTCTTTCAATTTAGCTGATCCTCTCCTAAATTCCATCGAAAACCAAGCAAATAAATAAATCATAGAACATGACGTTTTCCACCATCACATTGTTCACTCTGCTTGTGTGTTCTGTCCCTCCCACCACCATGTGTCTGTCTTGTCAATGTAGACAACATTGTCTCATTGCTTCCTTGTACTTTCCTATCCATCTGGATGCATTTGTTGTCTCTTCTGTTGTACTCAGTTTATAAGCTCTTCGAGGCAGAGGCTGTTTTTTTGTTCTGCGTTTTGTAGAGTGTATAGCTCAATCAAGTCCTGGTCTATGATTGGGGTGCCTAGGTACTACGGTCATACTAATACTAATAAGCAATAATAATAATAATAATAAATTTCCTAAAAGAGGCTAATGTAAAAATAGCTTCCTGATCCAAATATTGCTTGGCTTATTGAGGCAAGTAGATGATTCCTTTTTAGGTAAGCAGGATTTGGCCCTTACTGTAATAGAAAACTATAGATGCTAATTATCGCATATACTGACACATGCTTTTTTTAGCCACCTTAGATAACTGTATTATGTCCTGAGTACTCAAATGCTTCAATAAAAATATAAAATATAATTAATAAAAGCTGTAGACCCCATTCTAGTATCAGTTTTTATGTTTTCACATAAATACTTTGCTCTGACATGGAAAAAAGCAAACAAACCCAGCATTGGTAAACTATATATCATAAATTGTTGCTGAGGTCCAATTTCTTGTAAAGTGAAAATGAGTGATATGTGAGCTTGTTAATTATCATGTTTTATTCAATTACTGCATTACGCTAGCACAGCCACTGGTAGATTTAAAAAGAGTAATGTGAGTGAAATCCTGGCTTCATTGAAGTCAATGGCAAAACTCCAATTGCTTTAATGGCATCAGGATTTCACCCTTCCATGTTTAAGTGTTGGTCCTGCTTTGAGCAGGGGATTGGACTAGAGTACCTCCTGAGGTCTCTTCCAACCCTAATATACTATGATTATCAGGTAGACGGATACACAACACAAAGTCTTGCTACAATACAATGTTAACACATTAGAAAGAAATATTCAAGCTTTGTTAAAGGTCTTGTGACTTTATATTCTTTAAAAGGTAGACTATTTAGTAGTATAAATAGAAGTCTAGGCATACTTAATCCTGTCTTAGCAAGAGATTGGACTGGGTGGCCTCTTGAACTCCCTTCCAATCCTACATTTCTATGATTCTGTATTAAGGCTATGTCTACACTACACAGCCTATGCTGGCACAGCCCTCTAATGTAGACGCAGCCTATATGGACAGAAGGAGTTTTTCCTTTGGTATAGGAACACACTACATCAGTACCCCGAATTATGTTAACTACGTCAATAGAAGCATTCTTCAATTGACATAGCTGCATCCTTACTGTGGGTTCTATCAGCACAGCTATACCCATCAGGTGTGTGGTTTTTCACACTACTGACCACCACAGATATGCTGATATAACTTTTAAGTGTAGATAAAGCCGAGGGCACCTGATTTTTCCAGCCAGAGTTCTTGGTTTAAAAAGCCAAATCCTGCTTGCTTTACTCCTGAGAGTGGTCCTGCTGAAGTCAATGAGACTTCTTGCATGACTAAGGCAAACTGGATTTAGCCCTCATTTTGGCCTAGGTCATTGGGTGATCCATGTCTAGAAGGAGAACTTTTCTTTTCTTTTTTAATAACATAGTTACTAACTATGTAAAGTCACAAACAACTCCTCTGTTAAACATAATGCCAGATTCTGAGATGTGCTGTACATCTCTCAGGATCAGGCTTCAGTGTTGTAGCCTGTTAGACAGCAAGAAGACAGATTTGATCCTTCTGTTTTTCTACTCTGTTCTAAGTAGATCTTTCAACTATCTAACTGGATACCTGCAAGGAAAAGCTGAAATTGTCACTGAGGCAATGGGTAAGCTCAGGTCATGAACAAGAAAAATCTGCTGAAAACTATAAAATATACAGATAATCTCCCTTCTTCCCTGCCCCATGCTATATGTGGAAGTTCTGAGGGGACTTCTATTTTTTGTTTTTCTCCTTTGCATTTTTTCTTGTATTTTAATACTAGTGTGAAAAAGTTCTGTCCTTGTCTCTGGGGGTCCCGCATTTCCTGGTGGATTTCGTTAGCCTCAGAGGCTCACTGTGACCCTCCACGTACCCCTTCTCTCTCTAGAGGCAAGGGTCACAGCCTACTGAGCCATTTTCATCATAAGCCAGCAAGGGAGGCGAGGAGAAGCTATCCTCCCTTGCAAAGTCTCTGGGCAAAGGAGGGGGGGAGCCTGGGCCCGCCCTCTACTCCGGGCTCCCTAAGCCCAGGGACCCTAATAGTATCAGCTATGGTACCTGATTTTTTAGAAATAGGACACGTACAATTCCCTGGGCTACTTCCCCACAGCAGCCCCCACTTCCTCAAGATCCACTTCACCCTTACCTCAGGGCCTCCTTCCTTGTGCCTGATATGGTGCGTACTGCTCAGTCTCTCCAACAGCGCAACTTCCTCCTACAGCTCCTGACATGCTCACCCACCTGACTAACTGGGAGGCTTTAAACAAGTTTCAGCCAGCCCCTGATTGGCTTCAGGTGTCCCAATCAACCTAGCTGTCCTCCCTGCCTTCTGGAAAGATCTTAATTGGCCCCAGGTGTCTTAATTGACCTGGAGCAGCTGCCATTTGCTTATTCTGGTAATAGGAATTTGTTTAGCCCATGGCTAATATATCTATCTCCCACTACTCTACTATAGCCATCTGGCCTTGCCCCGTCACACTAGATTATAATGAGACACAAGACGGTAGTGGTGGAGAGATGATGGGATCTCATTCAATATATCTAGTGGATAATACACCAGACTGGAAGTCAAGAGACATGGGTTCTATCCTCAGCTCCAACACTGACCCACTGTATGACCTTCGGCAAGACACATCACCTGTCTGTGGCTCAGTTTCTTTATCTGTAAATTAGAAATAATTATGCTTTCTTTTGTAACACGTTTTGAGATCTATGAATGAAAAGCCTTATGTAAGCACTAAATATTATTACTACTACTATATATCAGTTTATTAATGTGAACCACCTACCTGGCAGCTAGACCTGGTTTTCTAGAGAACACATAAAATCCTCAAGTCGCAAACAGAAACTCCAATATTTTTAAGCTAGCAATGCTACACACTTTGGGCCTAATCCTTTGAAGTGCTGAGCCCCTTCAACTTCCAGTGAAGCCAACTGGAGTTGAAGATGCTCAGTCCTTTCAGGTTCAGGCCAATTGCTATTATCTTAATTTTTAAGTAAAGCAACAAATGCCTCCAGATTTTCCAAATTGAGATAATGTTTGATTATTTTCATATTCAAAGGTTGTGTTGCTGTTCCCAAAGAAAGTTCATTCCAAATGAAGGAAACATCCAACTGTGACTGATAAGTACAGTCACAATAGACAAAGGTATTAGCTGGATATTTTTAGTCTGCTAATCATTTTGAGCAGAATGGCAAACTCCCATTCACTTAATTGGGAGCATAATCAGGCCTTAATCAGCAGTGCCAAAGCTAACAATGTGACTCTTAAGCAACTACAATTAGGCTTTAGAATTAACATCCAATTAAGATGAATGGGGGAAGTTTGGCACTTGACTAGAATAGAAACTTAAACCAAACTTCTGAAACTTGGATGACTAAAATTAGGCACCAAAATGCTTATTTAGGAACCTAAATATGTAGAGCCCTGCAAATCCGCGGGTATCCGCTTTATATCCATGGACCATTTCTGTGGATAGCAGTGCGGATGCGGATACAAATTTTGCATCCACGCAGGGCTCTGATGGTAAGAGCCAAGTAGGCAGCTGTGAGGAACTGCGGCACAGATCCTTCACCTGTCCTGGGCAGGGGACCTGGGGGGCAGGGACACTGGGTGGGGGGCTGCTTGGGCTCCACGTCCAAGGCAGGTGGAGGGTCCGCTGCGGCTCTCCACAGCTGCCTGCCTGGCTCTTACCATGGTCTCTCCACCTGCCCTGGGTGGAAGGGCTGGTGGGCACGGACACTGGGCAGGAGGACTGGGGGACATGGACACTGAGTGGGGAGGTTGGGACATTTGGCGGAGAGGTTGGGGGGGCAGGGACATTGGGAAGGGGGTGGGGGGCAGGGACACGGGCTGGGGGCTGCTCAGGCTCCCCGCCAGGGCAGGTGGAGGGTCAGCCACAGCTCTGCACAGCTGCTCACCTGGCTCTTATCATGGCCAGGCTGTGGCTCCGAGCCACCCCCCTCCCCAGCTGGAGCTGGGTCTGGGAGAGCTGCGCTGGTCTCTCCACCTGGTGGAGGTCTCGCCACCTGCCCTGGGTGGGGGGCTCTGACACTCTCTGGAGGCTGTTCGGGCCCCCTGCCCAGGGCAGGTGGAGGGTCCACTGCAGCTCCCCACAGCTGACAGTGTGGCTCTCCCCGAACCAGCTCTGGCCAGGGAAGGGGGTGGCTTGGAGCTGCAGCCCGGAGCCGCAGCCTGGCCACGATAAGAGCCAGGCGGGCAGCTGTGTGGAGCCATGGTGGACCTTCCACCTGCCCTGGGCAGGGGGCCTGAGCAGCCCCCAAGCAGCTCCACAGGTCTCCCTCCTCCTGCCAGACCAGCAGCGGACCCTCCACCTGCCTGTGGTGCAGGGGATGGGGGACTAAGAGCAGCCCCTGGCTGCATCCCTGCCCCCCAGGCTCCCCACCCGGCCGAGGGCAGGTGGAGGGTCTGTGACTCCACGCGATCTCCTCACAGCTGTCCATGGCTGTCCCTGACCGGGTTCCGGGGGAGATGCCTCGGAGCCTCAGCCCAGCCCTCAACATAGAGCCCTGCAAACGCATGGATAATTTTTGCCGATAGCAGATCAGATGCAGATACACATTTGTGTATCCACGCAGGGCTCTATAAATGTGCGCTCTGATTTTCAGAGAGGCTGAGCACCTGTAGTTCCCATGATTTCAATGGGAGTTATGGGTGCTCAGCACTTCTGAAAATAAGGGATATGTCCTCAAAAGTCCTTAAATTAGTTGGGAGCCTAAGGGTACGTCTACAGTACGAAATTATTTCAAAATTATTCTATTCAAATTTTCAGAAGCTATTTTATACATTCGGTCTTTTGTGTCCCCACTAAAGTGCATGAATTTGGCGGATTGCATCCATAGTACCAAGGCTAGCATCGAATGTCGGAGCGGTGCACTGTGGGTAGCTATCCCACAGTTCCTGCAGTCCCCGCCGCCCATTGGAATTCTGGGTTAAGCTCCCAGTGCATAATGGGGCAAAAATATTCTCGCGGGTGTTTCTGGGTGTGTGTTGTCAGAAAGCTATGGCAGACAATCATTTCGCACCTTTTTGGCGCGCAGACTCCATACTGCTTTCAGCAGACGGTGCACTGCTGCTCTCCTGCTACTATGAATCCACCTCTTATTTCCTCTCATTTTCCTATGTAATCTCTACTATCTACTCTTTCTCTTCCTCATCGAACGCTTCCGCTGCCAGCTCTGCTCTGCCATCGTGAACCGAGCAGCACAGTTTCCGCCACCAACTCTGCTCTCCCGCTATTGCCATGCTTCCGAGCTTCTCCATGTTGTCTGTCTTGGGCTCCCACCTCTGTGAAAGCCACAGAAGACAACCATTTTCAGCCTTTGTTCAGCTACCGTGAACCAAACAGCACAGCTTCCACTGCCACTCTGCTCTCCTATGTTTCGCGCCCTTTTTCCAGGATTACCCATGCAGGCGCCATAGCCATGGAGCCCAATCACATCTCCGCTGCAGTTTTGACCATTGTAAATACCTCACGCATTATCCAGCAGTATGTGCAGTACCTGCAAAACCGGGCGAGGAAGCGACGACAGCGTGATTACTATACTGATGAGGACATGGACACAGATGGCACAGCATGTGGCGATTGGGAGATCATGGTGCAGTTGGGCCAGGCTCCCGAAGGCCAATATCATCGAATTGTGTCCACAGTACCTGTAACCCGGAACTGCAATCTCGATTTTAGCGCTACTCCACTTGCCGAGGTGAAGTACAGAAATCGGAATAAAGAGCCCTTTAAATTGAAAAAACTGGTTTGGTCATGTGGACGGAACCAGTTTTATTTCGAGGTAACTTGTCTAATTCCGAAATAACCGCGTACTGTAGACCAGGCCTAAGTCAATAAAACTACAGTGAAAGTCAATAAGACTTAGGCCCAGATTTTAAAAGGTATTTGGCATTGTTTTGCTCAGTGTTTCAACACCTAACTGATTTAGGAGCTTTAATCTCATTTTCAAAAATGATTTAAGCACTTAGGTGTCTAAATCCCATCAACTGGAGTACTGTCATGGATGGTTATAAACTGTTCAGGAAAGACAGGCAGGGCAGAAAAGGTGGGGGAGTAGCACTGTATGTAAGGGAGCAGTATGAATGCTCAGAGCTCCGGTACGAAACTGCAGAAAAACCTGAGTGTCTATGGATTAAGTTTAGAAGTGTGAGCAACAAGAGTGATGTAGTGGTGGGAGTCTGCTACAGACCACCGGATCAGGGGGATGAGGTGGATGAGGCTTTCTTCCGGCAACTCGCAGAAGCTACTAGATCGCACGCCCTGGTTCTCATGGGTGACTTTAATTTTCCTGATATCTGCTGGGAGAGCAATACAGCGGTGCATAGACAATCCAGAAAGTTTTTGGAAAGCGTAGGGGACAATTTCCTGGTGCAAGTGCTAGAGGAGCCAACTGGGGGGGAGTTTTTCTTGACCTGCTGCTCACAAACCGGGAAGAATTAGTGGGGGAAGCAAAAGTGGATGGGAATCTGGGGGGCAGTGACCATGAGTTGGTTGAGTTCAGGATCCTGACGCAGGGAAGAAAGGTAAGCAGCAGGATACGGACCCTGGACTTCAGGAAAGCAGACTTCGACTCCCTCAGGGAACGGATGAGTAGGATCCCCTGGGGGACTAACATGAAGGAGGAAGGAGTCCAGGAGAGCTGGCTGTATTTCAAGGAATCCCTGTTGAGGTTACAGGGACAAACCATCCCGATGAGTCGAAAGAATAGTAAATATGGCAGGCGACCAGCTTGTCTTAACGGTGAAATCCTAGCGGATCTTAAACATAAAAAAGAAGCTCACAAGAAGTGGAAGGTTGGACATATGACCAGGGATGAGTATAAAAATATTGCTCGGGCATGTAGGAATGAAATCAGGAGGGCCAAATCGCACCTGGAGCTGCAGCTAGGAAGAGATGTCAAGAGTAACAAGAAGGGTTTCTTCAGGTATGTTGGCAACAAGAAGAAAGCCAAGGAAAGTGTGGGCCCCTTACTGAATGAGGGAGGCAACCTAGTGACAGAGGATGTGGAAAAAGCTAATGTACTCAATGCTTTTTTTGCCTCTGTCTTCACGAACAAGGTCAGCTCCCAGACTGCTGCGCTGGGCATCACAGCATGGGGAGTAGATGGCCAGCCCTCAGTGGAGAAAGAGGTGGTTAGGGACTATTTAGAAAAACTGGACGTGCACAAGTCCATGGGGCCGGACGAGTTGCATCCGAGAGTGCTAAAGGAATTGGCGGCTGTGATTGCAGAGCCATTGGCCATTATCTTTGAAAACTCATGGCGAACGGGGGAAGTCCTGGATGACTGGAAAAAGGCTAATGTAGTGCCAATCTTTAAAAAAGGGAAGAAGGAGGATCCTGGGAACTACATGCCAGTCAGCCTCACCTCAGTCCCCGGAAAAATCATGGAGCAGGTCCTCAAAGAATCAATCCTGAAGCACTTACATGAGAGGAAAGTGATCAGGAACAGTCAGCATGGATTCACCAAGGGAAGGTCATGCCTGACTAATCTAATTGCCTTCTATGATGAGATTACTGGTTCTGTGGATGAAGGGAAAGCAGTGGATGTATTGTTTCTTGACTTTAGCAAAGCTTTTGACACGGTCTCCCACAGTATTCTTGTCAGCAAGTTAAAGAAGTATGGGCTGGATGAATGCACTATAAGGTGGGTAGAAAGTTGGCTAGATTGTCGGGCTCAACGGGTAGTGATCAATGGCTCCATGTCTAGTTGGCAGCCGGTGTCAAGTGGAGTGCCCCAGGGGTCGGTCCTGGGGCCGGTTTTGTTCAGTATCTTCATAAATGATCTGGAGGATGGTGTGGATTGCACCCTCAGCAAATTTGCGGATGATACTAAACTAGGAGGAGTGGTAGATACGCTGGAGGGCAGGGATAGGATACAGAGGGACCTAGACAAATTGGAGGATTGGGCCAAAAGAAATCTGATGAGGTTCAATAAGGATAAGTGCAGGGTCCTGCACTTAGGATGGAAGAACCCAATGCACCGCTACAGACTAGGGACCGAATGGCTAGGCAGCAGTTCTGCGGAAAAGGACCTAGGGGTGACAGTGGACGAGAAGTTGGATATGAGTCAGCAGTGTGCCCTTGTTGCCAAGAAGGCCAATGGCATTTTGGGATGTATAAGTAGGGGCATAGCGAGCAGATCGAGGGACGTGATCGTTCCCCTCTATTCGACATTGGTGAGGCCTCATCTGGAGTACTGTGTCCAGTTTTGGGCCCCACACTACAAGAAGGATGTGGATAAATTGGAGAGAGTCCAGCGAGGGCAACAAAAATGATTAGGGGTCTGGAACACATGAGTTATGAGGAGAGGCTGAGGGAACTGGGATTGTTTAGTCTGCAGAAGAGAAGAATGAGGGGGGATTTGATAGCTACTTTCAACTACCTGAGAGGTGGTTCCAGAGAGGATGGTTCTAGACTATTCTCAGTGGTAGAAGAGGACAGGACAAGGAGTAATGGTCTCAAGTTGCAGTGGGGGAGGTTTAGGTTGGATATTAGGAAAAACTTTTTCACCAAGAGGGTGGTGAAACACTGGAATGTGTTACCTAGGGAGGTGGTAGAATCTCCTTCCTTAGAAGTTTTTAAGGTCAGGCTTGACAAAGCCCTGGCTGGGATGATTTAATTGGGGATTGGTCCTGCTTTGAGCAGGGGGTTGGACTAGATGACCTCCTGAGGTCCCTTCCAACCCTGATATTCTATGGTTCTATGATTCTATGAACTGTCAACAGGATGTTGCACTTATGTACCTAACTTATATAGCCCTAAGTTGATGATCATAAATGTTGTAGGTTGACTGGTGTAGACAGAGCTAGGTCGATGGAAGAATCCTTCCATTGACTTAACTGCTGCGTTTCAGGCAGGTGTACTTATTACAGTGATAGAAGAACCCCTTCCATTGCTATAGTAAGTATCTACAATAAAGCGCTACAGCAGCACAGCTGTTTCAAGCGTAGACATACTCCCTGATTCTACAGAGCTAACAGGAGTAAAAACCAGTAAAAATCTTAGTCACTGAAGCAGCAGATTTGACCCATACACCTAGCGAGTGGAACTGATGAGTAAAAATGGCATTTTCTTACACAACTGCTGTTCAGAGTAGAACAATCATTTAAAAGAAATAATATATGTCCAAATCCCACAACTGGACAATCAAACAGGCACTTTGATGTGTAAATTCTAATTTACTCTGAATTTCTCCATTTTTCTTAGGTGTCCATATCTGAAAAACAAACCTTTCTTTTATTTTTTACGCTATTAAAATAAAACCAAGCATATATTTAATCTACAGAAATTAAGCAGAACTCAGTTTTTTGCCCTGCTGATCATACGAGAAATAAGTTACATTATTAAAAACTGTTCTTTAGTTCATTTTGTACCAAGCTCACATATTGTTTGAAGCAGCTTTGAAAACAGTCATTTCAGAAATGTCAGCATTTCAGGGAAAACACATTAGTAACACTTTCTTCGCTAACATGCATTCCAACACTCTTTAAAAAGTCAGTTCATCATAAAAGAAAAGCTTTCACTTTTCTGAAATGTTTTTACCTCTGAAAAAGACACACACCTCAATGACTAAATTAGCTGTTGCCACTAAAGAAAGAGATCTTGGAGTCATTATGGATAGTTCTTTGAAAACATCCACTCAGTGTTCAGCATCAGTCAAAAAAGTGAACAGAATTTAGGAGCCATTAGGAAAAGGATAGATAATAAGACAGAAAATATAATAATGCAATCCCTGGTAAGCCCATACCTTGAATACTGTGTACAGCTCTGGTCGCCCTATCTCAAAAAAGATATATTAGAGTTGGAAAAGGTACAGAGAAGGGCAACAAAAATGATCAGAGGTATGGAACAGCTCCCATATGAGGAGAGACTAAAACGACTGGGACAGTTCACCTTGGAAAAGAGAAGAGTACGGGGGATATGACAGAGGTCTAAAAAATCAGAAATGGTGTGGAGAAAATGAATAAGGAAGTAAGTGTTATTTACCACTTCACATAACACAAGAACCATGGGTCACCCAATTAAATTAATAGGTAGCAGGTTTAAAACAAACAAAAGGAAGTACTACTTAACACAATGCATAGACAGCCTGTGGATCTCATTGCCAGGGGATGTTGTGAAGGCCAAAAGTATAACTGGGTTCAAAAAAGAATTAGACAGGTTCATGGAGGATAGGTCCATCAATGGTTATTAGTCAAGATGGTCAGGGATGCAACCTCATGTGCTGGGTATCCTAAGCCTCTAACTGCTAGAAACTAGGAGTCGATAACTGCCCTGTTCTGTTTATTCCCTCTGAAACAGCTGGCATTGGTCACTGTTGGAAGACAGGCTACTGAGGTAGATGGACTATTGGTCTGACCCAGAATTGCCATATTTCTATTCTTATGTACTGGCCATTTTAAATGTAGGTGCTCAGATACCACAGTGAAGGGCTGCAGTATGAAACTAATATAAATTAATCTGTCCATCAAACTGATGCAGCTTTGAAGGATAATTTTGTGGAAGTACAGAGCTCCTGCACACCTAGAGCTATGTCACCAGCCTGTTATGCACTCAGTTACAGTCAGGGGAAAATATGGTAAAGATTTTTTTGCACATTGTTATTCTGACCTTTCATAGTTGTCTTGATATGAGACAAGGTAATTATACCCTTTGTCCCCTCCACCTCGCAGTTGATATGGACTCTATATAAGCCAATATGAGCTCTTGATCTCCATTACCCTTTTTGTGAATGAAAATACTATTTGCATTGTTTGTATACCAGCTTAAGCCTTGTGTGACTGTTAAAGCTCCATGTTTTATCACACAGTGCAATACTGTTAGTACTGTGCTAGCATAAAGATGCCAAAATGTTGAATTGGGAAAATAAAAGCCAGAAGGGACTAATGACAAGTCCAGCACTTGAAAAAGATGAACAATAATTGATTAAGTTAAAAATAAAAAGGTCTTACAATAGTGTGTGTACCTGAAAGAAGTAAGTTAAAGTTATTAATAGACTGAAGTGCTAGGCCAGCATTTCCAGTCCTGGGTGTAGAGAGTTCCAACTGGCATGGATTCTGGAAGCGTGGGTGCTATGGAACACAAACGTTTTGATTTGAAATCCTGATTTTCTGGGCATAAAACTTAGGTTGCTAGTGAGCTCATTTGGAGAAAGAAATTATACCGACATCATTCAAACAAAAAGGCCTCTCCCTTTTATTTCAGGCATGCTACTTACAGAAAAAAGGAGAAGGATTCCATTTAAATGTAACTTTTTTTAAATTTAAAATTATATTACAGAAACCTGTGGGTATACAATTACCTTCTAGTGGGTGTACTCATGATGCTATTTTATACATGTTTTTTCAAGTGTGCAAAGGGTTCCAATAATTTTTTCTAAACAAGGAACTAATTCTTTAGCTCCAAGGAACATTTAAGGATCGGCCCATTATAGTTAAGGAAGCGGATTGTGAGATTCAAAGGAAGCAACTCCTATTTTGAGAGCATTTTGTGAACTCCATTCTGAACCAGGCAATCTAGCAGAAGATAATATTATATATTTAAATAAACTAAATGAGAGCAGCAGAACTCTCACATGTTTAACCAAGTATAAAAATAATACAACCCTAAATATAAAGAAATAAGATAAATGCTACCTACACAAGATAGAATTTAAGCTTACAATTCCAGAGGCAGTTGTAGCTTTATTCTCAAGACCTATGCTGTGTAATAATGCACTATACACTAGAAGAGTCAAACTCATTTGTTTTTTATTTTGTTTTGAATGTTGTGAAAAACAATGTGACAATGTAGCATTATGTGGCCTCCCTCAGAGATATTTTTTCCTTTCCGCTAATTAAAAAAACAACTGGAAGATCCTCCCTCTATTTGAATAAAAAAAGTAAATGAAAGAACCAGCTACAGAAACATTTTCACGTACTGGGCCAAACACTACCCATTTTACTCAGGTGAATAGTCCATTGACTTCAGTTGGGCCTACTGGCAGAAAGTAATGAATCAAGTAATTTGAAATGTAATAGTTATACAGTATAGCTAATCATATTTTCAGAACACTCGAATATTAACTAATTAATTCCTACAGCAAACCTAGGAGACAACAGTCAGAAGTATCACTATGCCCATTTTCCTGATTAGTCTTGAGAAGAGGGGAGAAGTAAAGAGGTAGAGAAGTAGTATCACCACTTTCCATGTGCACCCCGTTAATGAGAAAGAGAGAGAATACAATCTTTCTGATTATTTGGATGCTTATTTAATTTTTGTTAGTGCTAAGATACATGGTCATGGACACATTATAAATTTGATTAGATTAGAAAACTATTCCTGGCTCTGAGCTCCATGGCTTCTCCACAGGCCCTAGCTACATTTTTGTATCCCTCCTCTACTGAAAAGAGCCTAACTGAAATAAACAATTATACAAAGATAGCAAATGAAGTACTTGCTTAGTGCTTGAAAGATTTTAGCTCAGGTATTTTGTACTTGAATGTTTCTTTTGGGTATCTGTAAGCACCAAACTAATAATAAATTGATTACACCACATAGTACAGAATGCCTTTAAAAGTCTAATTTTATTTTGGTCTTCCCAAAATTTAGGCGAAGAAATGCAATGAAACTGCTAAAATATGAAGGTCTAAATATGTCCAGGACAAATTTGTTATTCAATTCTCTAGTTAAATACCTGCTCCTGATTTATAATATACTACATAAACCTTAAGGAAAGACCACAGAAAGACTTCTATTAAAGTTTAAGAATTTGAAGGAAAAGAACTACAAATACTCTGAATATTTCAAAATATATAGTTTAGATACAGATCATTAAAGGTCAATGGAAGATGTGTTAACACAGTAGAAATTTGCAAATAGATCCGCACTCCACAGTAGATGTTAGTTATAATTTCCTTTGATAGGATAAGTAGCCACATCTAACAAGAAATGCTAGTCTGGCAGAGATTCCTAATGTTTTAGGCCAAACAGGCTGCCGCTATTCTAAAAGAATTATTCATTGTGCCTCTGAGAGCCATTATTGTAAGGTGACTCCTAATTACGGGCAACTCTACATGCTGTATCAGCCTATATACAGGTTTCAGAGTAGCAGCCGTGTTAGTCTGTATTCGCAAAAAGAAAAGGAGTACTTGTGGCACCTTAGAGACTAACCAATTTATTTGAGCATAAGCTTTCGTGAGCTACAGCTCACTTCATCGGATGCATTCAGTGGAAAGTACAGTGAGGAGATTTATATACTCACAGAACATGAAAAAATGGGTGTTTATCATGCACACTGTAAGGAGAGTGATCACTTAAGATGAGCTATTACCAGCAGGAGAGTGGGGGGGGGGGGAGAAAACCCTTTGTAGTGATAATCAAGGTGGGCCATTTCCAGCAGTTAACAAGAACATCTGAGGAACAGTGGGGGGGGGGGCGGGAATAAACAAGGGGAAATAGTTTTACTTTGTGTAATGACTCAACCACTCCCAGTCTCTATTCAAGCCTAAGTTAATTGTATCCAATTTGAAAATTAATTCCAATTCAGCAGTCTCGCGTTGGAGTCTGTTTCTGAAGTCTTTTTGTTGAAGAATTGCCACTTTTAGATTAGAAATCGAGTGACCAGAGAGATTGAAGTGTTCTCCGACTGGTTTATGAATGTTATAATTCTTGACATCTGATTTGTGTCCATTTATTCTTTTACATATAGACTGTTCAGTTTGACCAATGTACATGGCAGAGGGGCATTGCTGGCACATGATGGCATATATCACATTGGTAGATGTGCAGGTGAATGAGCCTCTGATCGTGTGGCTGATGTGATTAGGCCCTATGATGGTGTCCCCTCACTAGATATGTGGACACAGTTGGCAACGGGCTTTGTTGCAAGGATAGGTTCCTGGGTTAGTGGTTCTGTTGTGTGGTGTGTGATTTCTGGTGAGTATTTGCTTCCGGTTGGGGGGCTGTCTGTAGGCAAGGACTGGCCTGTCTCCCAAGATTTGTGAAAGCGATGGGTCGTCCTTCAGGATAGGTTGTAGATCCTTGATGATGCGTTGAAGAGGTTTTAGTTGGGGGCTGAAGGTGACGGCTAGTGGCATTCTGTTATCTTCTTTGTTGGGCCTGTCCTGTAGTAGGTGACTTCTGGGTACTCTTCTGGCTCTGTCAATCTGTTTCTTCACTTCAGCAGGTGGGTATTATAGTTGTAAGAATGCTTGATAGAGATCTTGTAGGCGTTTGTCTCTGTCTGAGGGGTTGGAGCAAATGCGGTTGTATCGTAGAGCTTGGCTGTAGATGACGGATCGTGTGGTGTGGTCTGGGTGAAAGCTGGAAGCATGTAGGTAGGAATAGTGGTCAGTAGGTTTCCGGTATAGGGTGGTGTTTATGTGACCATCGCTTATTAGCACCGTAGTGTCCAGGAAGTGGATCTCTTGTGTGGACTGGTCCAGGCTGAGATTGATGGTGGGATGGAAATTGTTGAAATCATGGAGGAATTCCTCAAGGGCTTCTTTTCCATGGGTCCAGATGATGAAGATGTCATCAATATAGCGCAAGTAGAGTAGGGGCATTAGGGGACGAGAGCTGAGGAAGTGTTGTTCTAAGTCAGCCATAAAAATGATGGCATATTGTGGGGCCAGCATCTCTTCTCCTCTACTGTATGTCATAACTATCTTCCCCATTCCTAACCTATTAAGTAATCCTATTTAGATTAAAATGTAGGAGAACCTGATGCAAATTTATAAGAAAAGGTTTCACAGTCACACACTCAATAGCAGATCATCATGCTGCCACCCCCATACAGGACTGTCCGCTTATATTTGTTCCCTAGTTTACGGTTGTTCCTGCAAACTTTCTCTCATGTGAGCAGTCCTTCTCATGTGGACAGTCTCAATAAATGGGATTAATCCTGTGAGTAGAGGTTTGCAGTATTGGGCAGATAGACACTAAATGAGGGCTGTACTCTTAAATGCCACTTCTTGGTGTTCATGTACCTGCAGATATAGTTACACTCATGACTGGCTATGCAAATATATATTCTGCAAATACAGTTCAGTTGCATCTTTTTCACAATATATGTTTTTAAAGAATTTTATTTCCTACAGTATAATATACTAAATAGTTTCCAATTATTTACACGTATTATTTTATCAGAACAAACAGAAGAAATGTGTAGAAGTTCAAACAAATACAGAAAGTCATTTTCACTAAAGCACAAGCTTTATAAACTTTCATTTGGCTGTTTAGTTCACTTCCAGCTGTTTTGCTACAGAGTGTATGTGGAAAAACACACAAACTAAACAAATAACTAGATCCTGACATTAGAATCTTTTCCCACTTTAATCATCCAAACTTGGGTTTATTATCATTATAAACTGAATGGAATGTTGAGATTCAAGCAATTTGACTTGCTTGTGTACAGGGAATCAATTCTCTAGCAATGCCTTCTACATACCCTTTGAAACTACATTAACCATTAAAAAAAACCCTATATGTCTATTTTTGTTTGCCATTTTTGGTGTGTAATAGCAGTAATGACCTTGGAACAAGGCAATTCTTTGGGGTTAATGTCTTGCTGGGGTTAATGGCCAGAGGCATTCCTTGTTGATTATTAACCTCCAGGAAATGTCTTGTATCTCAGTCATTGGGACTTAAGTTTGGCTCTCTATCTTAATTACAAAGCTCTTAGTTCCATCAAAGAATAATTTTTAAAAAGGCAAATATCCACATTGCACAACTCTGAGCTAATTGTAACTAAAAGACCAAGTTAAGAGAATGTAGAATTTTATGGTCTATACTCCAAAAAATGGAATTGTCTTAATACAAGTAAGGTCCTGCTAAGAGTTTTGCTTTATGCCACTCAGTGTTCATTAATGGCAGACAATCATCTCCCTACTTTGCTCTGAAAGGATTAGAATGAGAAATTCCGTGCCACTCCTTTCAGAGGCAGCCATGTTACCTTTTCTGAGAAGTCAGAACAGAGTGCTTTTGTATACCTGTAGGGAGCCAGTGTGGCTCCCCTCCGAACCAGAGGGTAAGGAGCCACCCTCTGGGCCTGAGTGGGCGGGGCCAGGCCGAGCTTCCGCCAATCCCTGGAAGGGGAAGGGTGGGAAAGGAAGTACAAAGGGCGGGGCCCTCTGCCCAGTAAAGAGAGCACCAGGGAGGGAGACAGACACAGGCTGCTGGCTGCTCCCTCGCAAGCCTGCTGCTGACCCAGGTGAACCCCTGGGCAAGAAGGAGCCTTACCGGGGGGAAGGCCTGTGGCAACCAGGGCTGCCGGCCACTGAATATCCGGAGGACCCGGGGCTGCCTGCAGCAGATTATCCGGAGGAACCGGGGCTGCCCACAGCGGATTATCCGGAAGAACCGGGGCTGCCCGCAGCGGATTACCCAGAGGAGATGGAGATTCAAGAGCTGCCCGCCGCGGAATCCCCGGAGGACATGGAGGGACCGGAGCGACCCGCCTGAGAGAGACCGGGTAGGAAGTAGCCCAGGGGCCCAACTACACCGTGGGGTGGGTGTGTTTTGTCAGCGGGTGCGGATTGCCCGCTGACCCAGCGGCAGGACCTTCGCCTCCCGCCACTGTCAGGGCCCTGGGCTGGAACGCAGTGGAGTTGGGTGGGCCTGCGTTCCCCTACCCCGGCGCTCCCCTGCCTTAGGGGCGCACTATTGACTGTTGCCGGCGCTCCCCTGCCTGAGGGGCGCGCTATTGACTGTTGCCGGTGCTCCCCTGCCTGAGGGGCGCGCTACTGACTCCGGCTGGCCCATCTCCCCACTAATTCCCCAACGCCCGGGAGGTGGGGCTGAGGCCTGCTACAAAGACCACTGCTCTCCATCCTCCTTAGGGGCTCGGAGGACCGACACCTGTCACAATACCTTATAGCAGTGGTTCCCAAACTTGTTCCACCGCTTGTGCAGGGAAAGCCCTTGGCAGGCCGGGCTGGTTTGTTTACCCACCGCATCCGCAGGTTCGGCCGATTGCGGCTCCCACTGGCCGCGGTTCGCTGTTCCTGGCCAATGGGAGCTGTTGGAAGCAGCGTGGGCCGAAGGACGTACTGGCCACTGCTTCCAGCAGCTCCCATTGGCCTGGAGCAGCGAACCGGGGCCACTGGGAGCCGCGATTGGCCGAACCTGCGGACGCGGCAGGTAAACAAACCGGCCCGGCCTGCCAGGGGCTTTCCCTGCACAAGCGGTGGAACAAGTTGGGGAACCACTGCCTTGTAGGGTTAAGATAAAAAGCAATGACATAACAGAACAATACTTAATTTCTTTCAATTCATGCCCTTCAAAAGTTGTGCATTTGTATTCACACATTGCTTAAAGTAGGTTTTCCAGATGCACACAACTACCATGTTGTACCACCATACCTGACTGTCAACCTTGGGGAAGAGGATAGCAGAGGCAGAAAATCTCAATAAGTGGGATTTGTGATCATGACCTCAAAAACAATTAAAAGAACCAGCATCACAGAACACGACAAAAACCCTTTAGCAGACAAGCCGAGAGTGAAAAATTGATGTAATGCATGTAACATTTCACATGTCTACTTGATAACAAAATGTTGCCAAACAAAGAACATTTTGATGTTTTCTCACGCAAGTCATATTCTACCAAATGTCAAAAACCATAAACTAATAAGGAATCTAAAAACAGACCCCAAAGACAAAAGTGAGAAAATTTAAATCTTTAAAGTCAACATGTAGACAAGATGACTCCTTTATTCAGCTTCTTCAAGACTCACTTCTGTTATGCCAACAAGAAATTGGCCAACAAAGAAATTCCTTTCTTCTATTAACAAACAAAAAGTTCTTTACTCCACTATGCTGGCCATTAGCACTTTTTGAATAACCACAGTATCCAACAGATGTTAACCCTGTCTTTCAACCCTACTATCTTATTACTTCCTCATTATGTCATATCTGATATTAGCTTCTAAGGTATTTGGGGGCACAGATCATGTTGGGAAAGGGATACCTCCCATTTTTTTTTGGCAGAATGATAAATTAACAATCTAGTAAAAACTGCAGAGACATTTTAAGTAGGCAGAATATAATTGCCCGTGTTGGAAATGGTTCAGATCTACTTTGCAAGATTTAACATTTACAGATTTCTGTCTGGTTCCTCATCCTCAATACACATACCGATGGAAGTTTTTGGTTTTTTTTAAAATTGCTAACCCAACCACAAAATGCACATTAATGTTTCTGGTGAGGGTTCAAGCCACTAAAATTTGCCATTGCTCCTGAATGGAGATTGTTAGTACTGCTAATCCTTCTTTGGATGAGTTTAGTACTAATTACATATTAATAGTAATAAATATTTAACATTTAACATCAAATCACTTCACTGTTAAATAATTAATTAATCCTCTCGACACTTTGTACGATGGGTATTAATTTCTTTTTACAGATGAGGCATAGAGAAATTAAGTGAGTTGCCCAAAGCCACATAGACAGTCATTATCAAAGCTGGGAATAGAGCAATGGCTCTCAACATTTCCAGACTACTCTACCCCTTTCAGGAGTCTGATTTGTCTTGCATACCCCAAGGTTTCACCTCACTTAAAAACTACTTGCTTACAAAATCAGACATATGAATACAAAAGTATCACAGCACACTATTACTGAAAAATTGCTTAATTGCTAATTTTTACCATATAATTATGAATCAATTGGAATATAAACATTATAATTACATTTCAGTGTACAGTATATAGAGCAGTATAAACATGTCATAGTCCAGGGGTCGGCAATCTTTCAGAAGTGATGTGCCGAGTCTTCATTTATGCACTCTAATTTAAGGTTTTGTGAGCCAGTAATTCATTTTAATGTTTTTAGAAGGTCTCTTTCAATAAGTCTATAATATATAACTAAACTATTGTTGTACGAAAAGTAAATAAGGTTTTTAAAATATTTAAGAAGCTTCATTTAAAATTAAATTAAAATGCAGATCTTATCAGTTTAGTGTGATCCTGGCCCTTGCTTTTCCTTGCTGAGCTTTCCAATGTCTTGCACGTATTTGGATACTTTAAGCGGCACACAGGCTTCTGAGTGATCAGTTGTTAACCAGCTCTGAGAGGGACAGAGGACAGATTTCATGTGTGAAAATACCTGTTCACACAGGTATGTGCATCCAAATGCTGAAAGCATTGCAAACGCAATTTTCTTCAAACAGTTATATTTCACTGGCAGGGACGTCCAGCAGGTCAGAATAGAGGCCCCATGATCTCTCTCAGTAGCTTCAAGTGCACTCCACAGATCTCCAAACTTTGATGCCTACAATTCTGAACTTGTTAACTGAATGAGCTGCATTTCAAAATCTTAAGCACCCATCCACTGAAATACAGACAAATCCAAGTCGCTTTCATTGAACTTTTCAGGTTTAATTACAACAGAGAGCATTGGGCCAAATCACTGGAAATCTTGAAATCTGTCAGAAAATTCTGATTCCAGTACTTGCATGTACATTCTAATCTCAACGTCAAACGCAGTGCGCTGTTCCATGTGGCATGATGGTGATGTAAGCAGTAAATAAGGACTTAAAAATATTCCAGTACAGTGGCGCTAGAACAATTTTTAAGGTGGGGGTGCTGAGCTTCGCCCCTCTTGCCCCTGTCTGCACCCCTCACTGCCCCAGGCTGGGGCCAATGGGCCACAGCTGGGGGTGGTTGCAGAGCCCCGGGCTGGTGTCTGGGAACCCAGGCCGGCAGCAGAGCCCCCCGGACTGGGGGCTGGGACCTGGGGCCGGCAGTGGGCTGAATGGGGCTGGCAGCTGGTACCCCAGGCCGACAGTGGAGCCCCTGGGACCGGTGGCCAGGAGCGGGAGCCGGCAGCGGGCTTAGCAGGCCTGGTGGATGGAACCTCAGCTGGCAGGGGGCCGGCAGATGGTATCCCAGGCCAGCAGCAGAAACCCTGGGACCCCAGGACCCGGGCAGTGAGAGTGTCACTGAAAATCAGCTCGCGTGCCATAGGTTGCCTACACCTGTCATAGTCTATGAAATTTTAGTTTGTACTGACTTTTCTAGTGCTTTTTATGTAGCCTATTGTAAAACTAGGCAAATATGTAGGTGAGTTGATGAATCTCCTGGAAGACCTCTGCATAACCCTCAAGGTACGCGTACCCCTGGTTGAGGAACACTGGAATAGAGTATAGTGGCTCCAGACTATATTTCTAGATCAGGCACAGAACTACCTTACATTATGTTCTACTGTTTTATTACAGCAAAGTTATATGCTCCCAAAACACTTACATGTATTAAACATGCTCTTTGAATACTATGCTTGATAAAATTGTAAATGTTTGGCTTTTAAGGCACAGATGTACTATGTATTAGTATCAGAGTAGCAGCCGTGTTAGTCTGTATTCGCAAAAAGAAAAGGAGTACTCGTGGCACCTTAGAGACTAACAAATTTATTTGAGCATAAGCTTTCGTGAGCTACAGCTACAGCTCACGAAAGCTTATGCTCAAATAAATTTGTTAGTCTCTAAGGTGCCATGAGTACTCCTTTTCTTTTTATGTATTAGTAGTGCAAGTTTTCTTTGATACTGGACAAACACACTGCAGCAAGATACTTCTCAACAGAAAGGACGGTTCTTGAATTCTTTTCAGAACTTACATCCAATATTGAGAGTGTTTGGGTTTGTTTTACTTTGCATTATTATACAACAATTCTCAGCTGGGATCTGATGGATATTCCCATCCTTCACATTCTCTTTTCTTTACTTTCTCAAAGCTGATGCTATGAAAACACTGCCAGCAGCCTAGTACAGCTTTTCATGGAAAGTTGTCACTCTAACCTGGCGCCTAACTGCACTTTATTATTGTCTCCAGGGAATTTAACGCTTTGAGGTCACTTGGACTTCATTATGCCAACAGAGAAGGTAACAAAAACTTTCACTGTGAATGTAGAAAAAGAAAATATTAAGCATTACTGAAGTAGCTCTTCTTGTGTGAGTTCTTCTGTTCTTTGCTCCCCAGTTACCATGGCCAGCTCATCCTTCAGTTCCTGGATCACCTTCTTCAGCTGGATAATCATCTACAAATGGCAAGGCAATAAAACAAGCATCACCTTCTGATTAATGGGTAGACCATGATCTTTGCATTAGAAACCTGAGATCAATAGAACATTACATTGTTTTTTTTTCACTCTCATTTTACAATTTCCCTTTTTTCAAATAGGCCAAAATGACTAAATATATTCCACTTGTCTTTTCCATTTATAAAAATGGAAAAAGCCTTCCAAATTCAGTAAATTGTATGTGTTAGAAGACATGGATGTACAGCATGATTTTAAAAGATTATATATAAGAAGAATAATTTGTCATTGGAGTGGAAGAGAATTTTATGACATTACTTTTGCTTGTTATTGTATCTTTGCCAAAAAGAGTAAAAGATTGGACAACCACACCCCAAAGCTGGATCACTCTTTTCTTCTTTAGCAAAATAAGTTTCTAAATGTAAACTAAATTTTTAATGTAGAAGTTTTTTAAAATATAAAAATCAATATTCTCCAATATAAAGGTACAGTGTGCTTATATAAAGGTACACTGTGCTTCATTCATATACAGCCAATAACCAGCAAGTATTATGAATCAACATAATGAGAAGTAATTAAACCACATTAATAAGTAGAAGTAATTGAGGAGGTGATCTGAATATCTATATTGTGTTTCCTAATTTTGTCACTATTGGAACCTGAATCTCATTGCTTTAAAACAGAAAGTTTGTATGAGGAGACTTCTGGCAATACAATATCCTCCTAGGAATAAATCCTGTGAGGTGCTGACCTCCTGCAACTCCCCTTGACTAAAATATGAACAGCAGGTACTTGGCACCTCTCCGGATTTGGCCCTTTTAATGAATTAACATCTTATGATGGGTTAGAGAAATATCAAAAGTACATTATTTTTCAAAACCCTTAATAAATATGAAGGCCTTGATTCCACATACAATAGCTTTAAAAGGGCAGCCCTTTCAAATGTTACATGGCATAGATTTCAGGCAAAATTAAACATATCTGATTGTATATGCTCCTACAGTTAAGATTCTTTGGGTGTTCTAATCATGCATTAAAATCCTTTCAGATATATGGATTTCTTAACCATAAGTTTAACTGTAACTTTGAATTTCCTGCATTTCTGATTTTTTTAAAAATAACTAAAATACTGTTAAGTTTTTTTTAATGTTTACATAACTGGGACCATAGGTACTTTGAAAGTTTTACTGCAACTCAACAAAGTATTTTATATGAGAATTAAATATGCTGGTAAATGTCTCATTACAAACTCTCTGATTACCACCATGAATGTACTGTATTCCCATTGGCATGTCAGGATTTTTAATCTGATATTAGGACTGGTTACTCTACTGTTACTCTCTGATACTGATCCAGTACTTGGTACAGACTTTAAAGTGAAAATTTAGGCTGCAAGTATAAAAAGGCAGTGTGTGCAGCTGACTCTGCACCTTTAGTTAGCAATTTCAAATGTTACAATGATTAACATTTATCTGATCTATATTTGAAATGCAATCTACAGGGTAGGAGTAAAATGTTGATTTTTTTAAAAACAGTGTTAAAAATAACCAAATAACCATAATTATAAAATACTATTTGTGACACTCTTTATCTCATAGGGAACACCCTGCACCCCCATGTTCATCCTTATAATATGATTGTGCAGTATCCAATGCAAAGTTTGTCATGTTGGGTGTCTTCGGAAGGCTCATGATGCACTGAGCATTGTTGTTATAGTAATGTTATAGGTTGTAATTTCATGCATATAGTTATGAGGTTGAAAATGTGTCCTCATGGCTTAAAACAAGCCCAGGCAAAACACTCCAGGAACAGAGAGGCAGTTCACACCTCATCAGTGCATGTATGGGACAAACCCAGCCCAGCCTCACAGGAACAAAGGACACTGGCCTAGGCAGCAACAAAGGATCTGTTGGACTCTCGAGTGAGTCACCCCCCTTCCCTTGGTCAGTCAGGGACTACGATGAGGTAATGCTCACCTGACCCTGAAGGGGGGAGGCAAAGCCAAGAGGGAAGAAAGAACATGATAAAAGGGAGAGATGTTTGCCATGCTCTTCCTGTCTCTGCCACCTCCCTCTACAGACATCACCACCAAGCGACTGAAGCGCTGAACAAAGGGGAGAGTCTGGCTGAAGGGCAACCAGCAAGCCTGTGGTGAGAAGCATCTACATTTGTAAGGGCACTGAAAGTGTTAAGATCAGCTTAGAATGTGTTTTACTTTTATTTCATTTGACCAAATCTGACTCGTTGTGCTTTGACTTATAATCACTTAAAGTCTATCTTTTGTAGTTAATACATTTGTTTGTTTATTCTACCTGAAGCAGTGAGTTTGGTTTGAAGCGTGTCAGAGACTCCCCTTGGGATAACAAGCCTGGTGCATATCAATTCTTTGTTAAATTGATGAACTCAAATAAGCTTGCAGCGTCCAGCAGGCATAACTGGACACTGCAAAACAGAGATTCCTAGGGTTGTGTCTGGGACCGGAGATATTGACTAGTGTCATTCAGTTGCACAGTCCAAGCAGAGGCTGGCCAAAAGTGCTCACTCACATAGCTGGTAGCAGCTTACACGCTAGAGGCTGTGCGTGAACAGCCCAGGAGTGGGGGTTCTCAGAGCAGAGCAGGGTAAGGCTGGCTCCCAGAATCAAAGACTGGAGTGATCTAGCAGATCACAGGTCCAGATAACACCAGGGGAACGTCACACTATTATTCTAAAAAAAGAAAAGGAGTACTTGAGGCACCCTTAGAGACGAACAAATGTATTTGAGCATAAGCTTTCGTGAGCTATAGCTCACTATTATTCTTTTTTTGATTAGTGCCAACGGTATACTAGATTCAATTGAAGCTCAGCGTTTGGTTTTTAGTTTGAACTAAATCCTACTTTTGTCTGGAAACAGAGGTAGTCAAAGCTAAACTGCTTTAAAGAAGAAGAGAAGAAAATGGGCATCAAAAGATTCCACATCTGTTGGTCAGTTTAGCTGAGATAAACAGTGAAAAACATACAGTAACTCTCCTTAGTGAGGGATAAAATACATATCAGGGTCAAACTTACCTTAGTAGCACTAAGGTGTTATGCACTCCCTTTGTATGACCTGCACTTACAGTAAAGATGATGAATCATGAAACTAGCATGGTGTTCAATTTTATGTGCCAAATCATAAGCCCAGCACACACAGCTGTGCACTGGGAAGATAACTGTGGTAGTGATGAAAGACAAGGAATCCCCTTAGGCCACAGTGTGGTCATGGAACCATGTAGCCTCTGTGGTTCCTGTGCTTTATCCCCTTACTCCATGGGAGGGAATGGCCAATCGATTCATAAAATCCCAGATCCACTAACTCCATTTCTAACCCTCCCTAGTCCAACTATGCTTTGCTCCCCAAACACCACCTTGCAGACGGCAGCACACTGAACATGTGGAAGGAAAGCTCTGCAGTATGTAGTAAATGTTGGGGGCCCTGCATGTGTTTCACTGCAATTAAGGCTTCTGGGGCCATGAAAAGGGTGTGGCAGGATTTAACCCTATATGGTAAAAAAACATCTCATGCAATGTTAAACTTCTTTTATTATCCTTCAACTTGCCTCTCATTTTAAGTTTTTTTAATAGCTGGAGTTGTGGGAGAAAGAATTTATAGCAAAGTGTGAGAAGACCCAGCAAGGATCACTCCTATCCCCTCTGAACTTTCAAAACAAGTTAAAATAAACACAGACCCATTAACAGTGGTGGCTGAAATGTGTTAGATAACAGTAAATGTCAGTCACAGTTAGGATACTCATTAATCAAAAGAAAAAAACATGCCTGAGAAATCAACTGCCTCCTGTGTCATATAAAACCCTTTCTTCATTTTTTTAAAATTAACCAATTATGGGTCCACAGAAATACAAAATATACAATTAAAAATTAACTGTGTCAGACTTCAGAAATTATAATGATTATTTTAGAGTATTAAAAAGAATTGATTATGGAAGTTATGCTGAACAAAAAAGGGACCCAAAATAGTTTCAACTAGAATTATTCAAATTCTGTGTTCTTCAAAGATGAAAAGCAATGGTCCAGTTTTCAAAGATAGCCTCCATTTCTGCAGTTTTATGCCCACTGAGAATTATGGGTTCCAATACTAGTAGTTGGATATCAACAAAATAATACAATGAGATTTTATCTTGAACTTATATTCCTTCTTAGATCTTTGTTGTTCTCTATATACTGCAACACATCTATCACTCTTTCCTCGCTGCATCCAAGCTTTCTCCCTCTGGAGAAATTTATGTAACATTACCCAAATGTTGCACTGTGTCAGAAGAGAATATCGTTTGATGTTCAATATGCAGCCCACTTGCTGAGACAGCTATTATTATGTGCTGTAGTGTATTGAACTGATCATTCCTTAAAATGATGCTCTCTGAGTTTTCAAAGGAAACAAGTTATTGGTTATGTAACCAGTGCAGAAAATTACTTTTTATTTTACTTCCTAATATACCAACTTTCAGGAGTACAGACCTTCTCATCAAATGAAGTTAATATGCAGTGAATCTGGGTGCTGCATATAGCATCTTTTAATGGAAACAGTAGCCACAAGTCAAATAGACAAATGTGTATATTCTAATTCTGTTACATACATCAAAGGAAGCAGTTTTTTTGTGGCAAACTTTCCCTTTATGACCGTGGATTATTACCCATCTCCTCTTCTGGAACTTCCTTCTCAGCCCCCTGCTGTCTTCCTCAATCCTCCCTGCTTCCCTCAGGAGCTGAACAAGGTCTACTGCCTAACATTTTATCATAGAAATCCCATTTCTATTCCCGATTTAGTCTTCCTCCTCCTTCCTTAATGGCAACTGGAGCAACGGAACCTCTTTTCCTGGATAGAGAGAAGTACAGCAGACCTGCGTGAAGATTGCTCCAAGAAACAGTTCCAAGCCTTACATCATACTAAGCACTGGATTAAGCATGCCACCTCAGTAGCGTACCTTATTTCTACAGAGCTATGAAGCCGTAACTATTTTATCACTAAGACAGCTATTGCCACCCTTTTTCCCTTCCATTTCTGCTGAATGCTTCTAAGTTTTAAATAGCCCATCTAAATAAACATGGATCAATAATTATTGTTACAGAAAACACGAGATTAAAGGAAGCCAAATTTAAGTTTAGAAAGGATAGTTCATTTCTAAAACTCAGTAAAAGTTCTCATCTCTGCCCACCCTAAGTATAGTGAGTTCTACCTTGCATTGCTATCTCTGCCAGTGCAAGGACCAAGTGTTTGAAAGAAACAAGACAAATGTAGATGGCACGCCCACTGTTCTTTCTCCTGAGACCCAGTGAATTGCTTCTATAACAGAAAAGTGGAGAACTAACTCTGAAATTCTTATTTCAGATAGCTGGAAAAAACTTTACTTATATTTAAACTTCTAATATGCTAATAAAAAACCCAATAATGGATTATAAAAAAATAATTAAAGCTTACAGCCAAGATTTAAAAATGTATGGTGAAAGTTAGATTCCTAAATCCTGACTTAGATGTCTAAGTGCCCTAATTTTCAAAAGCTCTGAGCACCTAGCAGAGCCCACTGAAGGTGCTGGATGCTCAGGACTTCTGATTTTTTGGATAATTATACTGTGCAAGGGGCTATAAGAACCCTCACTTCTCTATGCTAGGAGTTTTATATAGCACTAACTGTAGCATAGAAAAGTAAATTCTATTCTTGTATTTATGTAACTGAACTTCTAAAGGATCAAAACTGTATACATGGCTTAAATGCAAAGTTTCAGCATTAACAGATACCATAAAGAGACACATTGTGTCTAAAAAATTAAATCAAAATGATAAGATGGTAATGTTAATGCCACGGGAAAATATGTCTGCATTAAGATGTTTTTCTCAGCTAAAATGTCAGGATGCTTGTGGTACTAAATGTGGTGTACCATCTTCCTACTAGATTATGCCATTATTAATGAGGGCAGACAGATGATGATATATACATGAGGATTACATTTAGAATTCTCTGATCTCAAGCCATCAATATGAAACAATAAAGTATCCACTGACACAAATCCTATCAATGTTCTTGTGTCTACCAGATGTTATTTTTTCTTCCCTTTTTTCTTCTTCCTAACAATCTTTAATAAGAAAATTATTACTTATGGATGAAAACAAAATTAGAATAAAGAGAAATATAAAATAGACAAGCGTTCACACATACGACTTTGTGAACAGTAAAGAAGCAATAGCACATGGCAAGCAGTACATAGGCAACTGCAGCACACTTGGGAAAGGTAAGGTAGAGAAAAGCATGGGACGGAAAGTTAAATTACTTTAGCTACTGTGGCAAATTGCCGGCACGATTATGATGGGTCCCGCGCTTCCTCTTCTTGTGGGTGGGGGAGGGGGGATTTTTCAGGGCACAGTTTCCTGTCTCTGAACTAGGGTATCTACTGTCCCACTAGTAACCCAGAGAAGGATAGTGGCAAACCACTTGAACTAGGGCTTCCTTCCCCTGGGCTACTTCCCTCTCCTGCTCTTCAGCTTGTGGGGCTTCCTGCCTTCTCTCTCTCTGCACAAGCCAGGTGTCTCTTTACCTAGGGTCTTGGTCTTCTAGCCAGCCACGGCAGTTCTCCAAACTCTCCTCTACTTCAACTCCTTTAAACTGCTCTCTGTTCCAATTCCTTCCCCTGGCTGATTGAAGCAGGGGGCGTTTATCAGGTGACTGGCTTCAGGTGCTCTAACTGGCTTCATGTGCTTTTAATTAATCTATAGAAACCTTTCTTCCCTCTACAGGGAATAAGGCTTCTCCTCATCCTGGGACTTACATATCTCTACTATATCACTCTCCTGCTGCCTTCTGGCCATGCTGTATCACGCTACACAGGAAGTGCAATATGCACACTGAAACACGTCACAAGAAGTACTATGTGCTATTGTGGAAAGGAATTTTGGCAATGAAATATGGAAAGTAAACCAATCAGGCTGGAGTATTTGCTGGACATCATAGACTTGGCTACTACATCAATGGCAGCCATTTGGAAAACTCCAGTAGAAGTAACACCTGTAAAGCCATTTCATGTTAATTTTAAACGTTATTGTTCTGGCAGCTGGACTCTCTTTGCATTTAACTTTTGTCTCAGTTTTTTTTAAATGAAATCTTATGCAGTCAGGAACCTGCTACTGTCTATATTACATATACAAGACTACTCTGTTAAAAAACATTAAGTTTACAAAGTCAAAGACTCAAAAGTTAGTAAATGTCAGAAGTAAAGTTGCCTGTGCAAACTTAATCCAGCCCTCTGTGTGTGAACTGTGATACACTCTTGAATTACTTGATCACATACTGTTTTTTTTTTCCCACAAGAGCCCTGTTGCATTCAGGGCACAGGATGGACAGTGCTCACTTGATGAGCAGCTATTCAATATTTTATTTTCTACTAACTGTTCAATTTGTGGCCTGTGCCTTACTTAGTGCACGCTATTCAAATCCTCCTCTGAAGACAGAATTATTAATTTTTTAATCAGATTTTCTTTTGTGCCAATTATAGTATCTGAACTCCCAGTCCCAATTTTCCTCTTCCCACATCCAACAACCTCCTATCCTACTTTCGACTCCCCTTCCCCCTAAGGCTCCTTGTCCCAATCTACTCCCTCTATTACCTTGTCCCCTCTACATTCAAATCAGGCAGCTTCTTCCTTCACACTGCCTGGGCCCAGTAGAGGGTCACTGAGGACACAGGAAAAACAAACTCCTTCCTTCCTAGTTCAGGTTTCCAGATCTAGCAGGGCACCACAGCATCCCAGAGCTGCAATTGAAGAGAAAGTCCTGCTGAGCCCTGGGCTGGAGTATGCTTAATGTGAGTGAAATTTTCAGGGCATTTAGCTGCTAAAATCTAAGTGGTCTCTACTGAGCATATGGAAACTGATTTTTTCAAAGGCTTACAACTTGGCCACATGTGGCTGTATTTTCACAGAGATGAGATATCCCTGACACAGTCTGCCCCTCTGCCAAATTTCAAGTCCCTGGCCCCAAAGCATGGGTGCACTAGAGGTGTACAAATAAAAGGTCACAAAACAAAACAACATTTTTCCATAGCCTTGGTCTTCTCAGAATCAGTTACACAATTTTGGCAGAAATTTTCAGATACATAAATAAATAAATAAATAATTCAGCTTGTGGCAGACATCCTGCATGGAAAATTTCAGCGCTAAGATTTGGCAAAGTTATAAGCAACTGAACGCAGGGTCTTATAATCAGAAGTGTCAGGCAACCTTCACAATAGGCAGTGAAAACAGCCCCTACTCAAATCCTTGAAAAGATTCAAACAACCAAATGAGTTTGCCTTCCTCATATAAATGTCACATTGTAAAGAGACTCCCTGGAATGTAGATTTATTCTTTACTGTAACTGAGAAGCAGAAATATTATCAGCAGAAAAGAGGAGAATACCTTATAGGGAATCTACAAATAGTAGATTCAAAAATATAATTCATTAACAGATTTGTCACTGGCTGATACTACTAAATCTAAATCTTACTGAATAAAATCTTTCATTGTGTACTTACTACATTTGCTCTATGCTGAAAGTTTAGTTTGATTTCTAATATATTTATGGTCTATGTATAAAAAAATGTCAGAGTCAAGCTAAGTCATCTTCAGGAGTGAATTCTCTATTGTACAGTAGGATTATTAATGATAAGTTTACACAGTGAACAGTTCTCAGAGGTTTTAATTTCAAAAGCAAATAGTTAAAACCATGAGATGTTCATATATATGGTCCTCCTTTTGAGAATTAACCAGTCTTCATTCTGCACTAACAGAGAAGTGGCCCCACTCTAGAATAACAGTTTCAAACTTGCTTCATCTTAATGCTCTTAGCTCAAGCACAAAGTGGATATTCCTTAGTTTTACCAAACCTTACACTGCATATTTATCAGTGATCTGGCTCATATGGCATGGTAATGAGCCTTCCCTGGAAATAATGTACGGAACACTAGTCACTGCTGCTGTGGACTTCACAATGAGATAATTTACAGTGACATAAAATAGACATTTTAAGTCAACAGTCAACTATTTGGAAATAACAAATAAGGGGATTTGAGATCAGAATCAGTCCCTATCAACATTATTTAATCATCATTAATAATAATTAATCTCAAAGTCACCATTCACAATCCTTGTGAATTCATAAACTTCAATGGTGAGCTCATGTTACTCATAATATCTATTTTTTTTTAATGTTAGGTAGGATTATTCAAAGTGCTCAGCACTGGCCTATCTACTCCTATTGAAGTCAATGGTAAAACCTCCACTGATTCCGTGGGAGCTCTGTTAGCCCCTACTGAGTATTACTGACATATATGGTATATAAAGCAGGATGCCCCTTCATAGCTGGTAGTCAGTCACTTCTTCATAAGATAAGAAATCCCTATAATGAAATCCTTAGAATGTGATGATAGCAAACTTTTTCATAATATAGGCCACATCTTAACATAAACCTCTGCCGGACCATCTGCCCTCTCATTTGCTATTGCATGGTCCATTTCCCAATCCAGGGCTTCATCTTGCTCCCATTAAGTCAATGGGGAAACTCCTATCAACTTCAATGGAGCAGGATGAAACCCTAAGTTCCCATCATCTACTATCTCTTGTGGCAATTGTAAGCAATTGCTTACATGAAAAAGTAATATTAGGAAAATGGTTAATGTATGCTTTACTGTCTCTTTCATGCAATACAGTAGGTGGAAGAATAGGAAAAGGGCACCATTAAGTGATCAGCCAGCACTCTATAAATCACTAACAAGAGCCCTGTAGGCTACTGGTGGTCTGTGGACCACAGTTTGGGGAACAACTGCCCTGGATGATGCACAAGGATTGTTATGAAAAGTACGGTTCCTTTTAAATGACTGTAGGAGTTTCCCCATGCCATTATGAGCTTTTAAAAAGGTCAGGTTAATTGTAATTATCCTCAGATGGACAAATAAAAACAACAGCAGCAATTTTACAGCAAAAGCTGGGACTTGTATCTAAACATGACTTAATGGCATCATGAAATCTTCAACATACATATGGCTGTACCTTTTTACTAAAACTAAACAAAACAAAAAAACAATGCCACCACCCAAAAACCCTCTTACCAGTCTAGGGTCAATTTCTTCATTAAGAACTGCCTCATTCTTAATAAGTGCAACTCGCTGTGCAAATCTGCAGGTTGATATAGATTCCTGGAAAGAAAAAAATAACTCCTTTAGCATGCACTGATATAAATGGTTTTGCTAAATTCAACGCTGAGTGCTATTTTAAGGAGGAATTTTTTTTTTAATTTTACATTTTACAGTACCAATCTCACACTCCCGGCACTTCAAATCTCTAAAAAAACCAAACAAAATTCAGTACAATTATTCTAACTATCAACTTATTAACCTGCCAGATAAACCTCTCAAAAAAAGACACCCATATCCAACTCATCAACCCATTCTATCACCAATACTCACAAAAAAGAGGTAGGATTTGCAGCAAAAAGTTAACAAATCCAGACTTTGGTGAGCTAAGGGGAAAGTAAGTTGCAAAGTCAAAGTACCTTCAAAGAGAACACCATATCAGTACCCCCCACCTCCACACTCCTCACTAGAAAACTTAACATTTATGGGCCAAATTCACAACTAACTTCAATATCAAGAGCTAAGGATCTAGCCCTCTAAATAAAAGGGAACATCAGTAGAACAAAAAGCAGTTACAGGATAAACAACTTCTAAATCATGCTGTGGCATTTTTCAAAAATAAATGTTGAGGCAAAGTCAAAGCATTTCCTTTCAAGACAGGAATCCTAAAAAATGTCCTAACACAATGATTTCATATGTAATTATTAAATTACATATTATAGACTGGGCTAGCAGCACCACCTATTATTAATGTTGTTCAACACTTCTTACTGCAGTTGATCCTCTTTTAAGTTGTATATAACATTGACAAACTTTATTCATTTGGGCTGAAATTTTATTGTTGTGTCTGCCTCGGGCTAAATTTTTTTGGAAAGTTTCAGCCCAAATGAATAAAGTGTAATATCTGGTAGATATTGCAGCAAGAAAGTGAAAACTGTCACTGTACCATTAATATCTGGCTCATTCTGGCTGATTCAGTGATTGGATCAAATATTTCTAAATAGGAGCCTAAATTCCAATACAAAATAGACTCACCAGGATACAAACTGGTGACTGGATGTACAAAATGGGTGACAGCAGCACACAACACAGATAATTGCATAGACAGAACTATGCATTTTGCATGTGCAGCTACAAGTTATGCCTGCACAATTACCTGTTCACAACTCTTAATAAGTGCATTAAAAATGTATCCTATCTTGTGCTTCAGCTAGTAAAAGATCATCTTATTTTCCTTTTACAGATCATTAGTTCTTTCCACTATACGTCTGAGAATAACTTGGTTTTTGTTCATTTTAAAATGTTCTGATTTTATGGAAGGTTAGGATTTAACTAGATTGTAACTAGTCCAGGCACAACCTGCAGAACACCTAGAACAGTGGTTTTCAATCCGTGGGCCACATGCAGCCCAATTAGCAAACAGCTGCAGCCCAGCTGTGTGCTAAAGACTGCCTGACCCACACAGTGGGGTCCAGGGTCCAGGCCGCCTGGCCAGGCCCCATGCACCGGGATCAGGGCTGCTGCCCGGCCCTGCACAGCAGGGTCCTGGGGCTGCTGCACGGTGTGGGCCTGGGGCTGGGGCTGCCGCATGACGGGGTCTGGGGCTGCCACCTGGCCTTGCATGGCAGGGTGTGGGGTCTGGGGTCCCTGCCGCCTGCCCTACACCTCCACTTCTGGCCCTCACTCTGTAGAGGGGAGTCTCTGGATGGGGGAAGAGAGGGGCGCTGGGCATAGGGGTCTGTGGAAGGGTTGGGGGAGCGCTGTGGTTCTCAACCTGCAGCCCAAGTAACACACTGTTGGTTGCACATGCAGCCCACAATGATAAATAGGTTGAGAACCACTGACCTAGAACATGTCTAAATTTAAAAAAAAAAAAAACAGATAGGAAAGACAGATAGATAAACCAACTTGATCCACAGAAACGCCAACAAACCAAAACATGTGCATACATTCCTCCCAGCACCTCAATCAAACCCCACCCACAACCTTCCCCCAATACCCAAAGAGTGAAATCCTGGCCTCACTGAAGTCTATGGGAGTACTGATATGGACTTCAGGGGGGCAGGACTGCACCAGCAGTCCTTATCAACATGCCCTTGGGAAAATTCCTTGCCAAACCTTACTCACAATTCACGCATTTCTTCATCATCAGGAAGTTGGTTTTAAGTATTCACCTATTCATCACTAGGCATATCTCCTCTATCACTTTCCCCCCTCATCTGAGATTACTTAAAGAATAACACAATTAATAAAGGATACATTAGAGCCTGATTCTGAACCCAGCTAAGTTTAATACTGCTGCATATCTTGTAAGATCTGTCAAGGGTACTATAATATTATAGACAGGTTATATTCACCCACATAATTGATCAGAATTTGGCTTTGAAATGTGAAGTCAGTTACACATAGATCGCTTATGTAGTGGACATAAGTGATGATTTTAGTCTATCATACTGCAATTTCCATTGACAGGATTGCACCTTGGAGGCATTGGCAAGAAAGATTTTCAAAATTTTAGCGTGTCAGAAATTTAAGCATACACACATGAAAAGAAAACATTAACAAATTCAGAAAGGGATGACATACATCTATGTTTCTTTTGTCTAAAGAGAGTGTTGCAATCATGGTGGTCATGCAGTTTCCTCCCAGGCTGTCTCTGAGCACCGAAGTCATCATAGAGTTCCTGTAGGGAATATGAGATCGATGTTTCTCTGCTAGGGCAATTATTACCTGAAATAAGAGCAGCAATACATGAGACTTTTAAATCTGCACATGTATGTACCATATGCACAAGAGGAGGAAACACCTATCCTGCAATCTGAGGCCCTGATGTTGCAAAGACTTATGCACATGTTTAACTTTAAGCACAAGTATCTACTACTCATACACACATGTATGTCTTAACAGGACAAACAAAAGTGGATTTCATTGTGTTCTAGCTTTGCTTTGCAATTTCTCAGCAAAAAGGAAACTGGGACACATGATAAATTTATAATCTTACTAATATAATCTTACTATAATCTCACTAATATAACAGCAACTTTCATGAAGAACTAAATTAAATTAATAGAAGGTATTTTCCTCTAGCCTACTACTAAGTTGAAATGTAGACATTCCCAAAGTAAAGGCTTCCTTTCCATAAAAAAAGAAAATCAGATATTTTCAAAATCCCATTGTTCTCTTCATGGGGCTTGTTCATGTATTTTTGTAACCTCTCTTGAAACTTGTGCATGTGAAAAAAAAACTCTCCAAGGCTAGATACTATGCAATGTACTGCTGGAAAAATATAAAATAAGACATAGTTCAGTTTAAATACAGATATATAGTCAAAAAGGAAATGAAACATCTACCATTCTTGATTCTCTTGTCAGATATTTACATTAAAAGATTTAATTATTACAAAGTAGCAAAGATTCCATGATGGTGTGTGGTGGTATAAAGGTTTTTATTGGTAAAAATTTGGCATAGTTCTATCCCCACAAATAGTGAAGCCAGGAGTCAATTATGCAGATGACAACACAAAATATAAAACCATACACCATCACATATTTTGTTTATATGAAAAAGTAATTTTAAAATTTTGGAGTGTTGATTTTTTATTAATTATTATTATAATTAATAATTATAATCTATTACCTCTCCCCAAGAAGCCCAAGTTCCTTATTACCATTAGTTTTATGGTAGCAGACTTAGATGGGCAAATAGTATTCATTTTAATACTTTTAAAAACTATCTTAAATAGCTTTTCTAGATTTTAAGATTAAGTATCTTGCAATCTAATAGAAGTAACTAATTTTATTATTAATATGACAGAAGTTCCTAGAACCCCCATTTTGTGCACATATACACATATGTGCACATATACACATAATAACAAACAGTCCCTGCTGCAAACAGCTTATGCTCTAAACAGGCAAGAGAGGCAAAGGGTAAGAGGAAGGAAGTATTATCCCCATTTTATAGATGGGGAACCAAGGAGAAATTCAATAGCTTGCTGAAGCTCACAGAGGAAGTCTGTGGCAGAGCTGGTAACTGAACCCAATTCTCTCAACTCCCACCATAGTACTTTAACCACAAGATCATCGTTCTTCAGCAAGTTGTAAGAGACTTTTGAGTATAAATAGGACAATCTGGAGGGCAGAGAAATTAAGGGCTTGTTTACACAAACAATTAGTTTGCAGCAAGCTGAGGTGTGAATTTATTCTGCACTAGTTTGCCAACTAAACTATCTGTGTGGACCCTGCTGATGAACATTAACAGTTTGTTAGTTTGCTTTGATCTAGTCCTCTTTGACATAGGACCAGACCAAAATGAACTAATGATCCATTACTACATGACAGCAAGGTTCATATGGACAGTTAGCGCATGGCAGGGTGTTGCGGGGGAGATTCACATTGCATCTTGTCGAGAACTAAATGTTCATGTAGACAAGCCCAAGTGACTTTTAGAAGGTCACACGAGATGTCTTTGGAAAAGCCAGGAACTGAACTCAGGTCTTTTAAGGTGCAGTCTGATGCCTTAACCACAAAATCATCCTTGCCTTTACACCTTTACAAAGAGGACATTTCCATCTCTTCAGTAATAATGCAAATGCCACTAATACAGGATTGCAATTTGTCATCTTGGATCACTGTAATTTAAGGGAGAAAGTTTGCATATTTGAGGAGAAAGAAACATTTGACACTTTTTAAAATATATATGTATATATTTTTTTGACACGGCAGCTGTCTAAAATATATTCTAAAGTGTGGAATATAAAATATAGGCCTATATGATATAAACCAATGAGCAAAGAGCAGGTGAGGATTAATACAGGTTCAAAACAAGCCCCTGAACGTGCAAAAACATAACTTTATTCACATGAGCAGCTTTATTAAAGCCAATGGGAGTACTTATATGCATAAAGTTGCTCACATGTGTAAGTGTGTGTGCAGAATCAGGGCCCAAGGGCAACAATAAAGTCAATGTAAATAAATCATGAACTTGAAGGGGACCAGGATAAGGAACTAAATACAGAGTTCATCATATGGATATTCTCACTATATTGGTTTATAGAAATTATATGCTATTGATCATGTAATAATATCCCATATATTAAACTTCTTCTTTTCTGCAGCCATGTGATAAATTATAGAACCATATATTAATGAATATCTATCCTGGATCTTGGGTCAAAGTAATATGGAGATGGGGGTAAAAGGAGGAGACATTTTTTACTTTTTTTTTTCTTTAAATGGCAGCTGTTTGAAAGCTGTTTATCAGTCTGGAATGTTAGTAATCTTGGTAGCGATGGATTACAAGGAAGGGTACTGGTGGGATAGGTTTCAGAGTAGCAGCCATGTTAGTCTGTATCCGCAAAAAGAAAAGGAGGACTTGTGGCACCTTAGAGACTAACAAATTTATTTGAGCATAAGCTTTCGTAAGCTACAGCTCACTTCATCGGATGCATGCAGTGGAAAATACAGTGGGGAGATTTTATATACACAGAGAAAATGAAACAATGGGTGTTACCATACACACTGTAATGAGAGTGATCAGGTAAGGTGAGCTACTACCAGCAGGAGAGAAAAAAAACCTTTTGTAGTGATAATCAAGGTGGGTCATTTCCAGTAGTTGACA
This sequence comes from Natator depressus, assembly GCF_965152275.1. Taxonomy (NCBI): domain Eukaryota; kingdom Metazoa; phylum Chordata; order Testudines; family Cheloniidae; genus Natator; species Natator depressus. Next base: position 152,915,107 of record NC_134236.1, read on the forward strand.
AGAACGTGTGAGGAACAGTAGGGTGGGAAAATAAACATGGGGAAATAGTTTTACTTTGTGTAATGACACATTCACTCCCAGTCTCTATTCAAGCCTAAGTTAATTGTATCTAGTTTGCAAATTAATTCCAATTCAGCAGTCTCTCGCTGGAGTCTGTTTTTCAAGTTTTTTTGTTGAAGAATTGCGACGTTTAGGTCTGTAATGGAGTGAACAGAGGACTGAAGTGTTCTCGACTGGTTTTTGAATGTTATAATTCTTGATGTCTGATTTGTGTCCATTTATTCTTTTACGTAGAGACTGTCCGGTTTGGCCAATGTACATGGCAGAGGGGCATTGTTGGCACATGATGGCATATATGACTGGCTGCCAACTAGACATGGAGTCATTGATCACTACCTGTTGAGCCCGACAATCTAGCCAACTTTCTATCCACCTTATAGTCTATCCATCCAGCCCATACTACTTTAACTTGCTGGCAAGAATACTGTGGGACCTCCTGAGGTCCCTTCCAACCCTGATATTCTATGATTCTATTATCACATTGGTAGATGTGCAGGTGAACGAGCCTCTGATTGTGTGGCTGATGTGATTAGGCCCTATGATGGTGTCCCTTGAATAGATATGTGGACACAGTTGGCAATGGGCTTTGTTGCAAGGATAGGTTCCTGGGTTAGTGTTTTTGTTGTGTGGTTGCTGGTGAGTATTTGCTTCAGGTTGGGGGGCTGTCTGTAAGCAAGGAGTGGCCTGTCTCCCAAGATCTGTGAGAGTGATGGGTCATCCTTCAGGATAGGTTGTAGATCCTTGATGATGCGTTGGAGAGGTTTTAGTTGGGGGCTGAAGGTGATGGCTAGTGGTGCTCTGTTATTTTCTTTGTTGGGCCTGTCCTGTAGTAGGTAACTTCTGGGTACTCTTCTGGCTCTGTCAATCTGTTTCTTCACTTCAGCAGGTGGGTACTGTAGTTGTAAGAATGCTTGATAGAGATCTTGTAGGTGAGACAAACACCTACAAAGGCTAGCCGGGCTCAGCTCTCTCCTGGGCGGCAAAGAACCACACCTCCTCACTCCCTTTGGGAAAAGCTCTTGCAGGGAATTAGTCCAGCCGTGGGAGTCTTCCTCTATGGTCTTGGTGCAGGTACAAATAAACACAGTGACCCAGGCCCTGGGTCAGGCTGGGACTCTGGTGAGTCAGGTGCTCAGGCCCTCAGGCAGGGGCTGAGTAGCAACAGTGTAAGAAGGATGTGGAAAAATTGGAAAACGTCCAACAGAAGGCAACAAAAATGATTAGGGGACTGGAACACATGACTTATAAGGAGAGGCTGAGGGAACTGGGATTGTTTAGTCTGCGGAAGAGAAGAATGACCGGGGATTTGATAGCTGCTTTCAACTACCTGAAAGGGGGTTCCAAAGAGGATGGATCTAGACTGTTCTCAGTGGTAGCAGATGACAGAACAAGGAGTAATGGTCTCAAGTTGCAGTGGGGGAGGTTTAGGTTGGATATTAGGAAAAACTTTTTCACTTGGAGGGTGGTGAAACACTGGAATGCGTTACCTAGGGAGGTGGTAGAATCTCCTTCCTTAGAAGTTTTTAAGGTCAGGCTTGACAAAGCCCTGACTGGGATGATTTAGTTGGGGATTGGTCCTGCTTTGAGCAGGGGGTTGGACTAGATGACCTCCTGAGGTCCCTTCCAACCCTGATATTCTATGATTCTATGAGTATAGTAACAGTGAGCCCAGGCCCTAAGTTCCAAAGGGCCTGGGAGAGGGGGAGCCTGCCACCCACGAGTTGGGTGGCAGGGGGGACGCAGGCCCTCCCACTCCACTGCGTCCTAGCCCAGGGCCCTAGCAGCGGTAGAAGAAGCTGCTGAGTCAGTGGGGATCCTGGCCGCAACACATTGACATGGGTTCTGGCAGTGCTGCAGCCAGACTAGGGTCAGCTGCCCCCAGGCTATTTCCAGACTCCCCCTCTTGAGGTATCTGGGTCAGGGTGGTGTCCTCTGGGGGGGTCCAGCACCATGGGTTCCTCGGGACAGCTGGCCAGGGGTAGACTCGGCAACTCCTTCTGATAGCTGGCGCAGGTCAGGCTCGGCACCCTCTCCGGGTAGCTGGCATGGGGTAGGCTCGGCACCTCCTCTGGGTACCTGGCGTGGGGCAGGCTTGGCAACTCCTCTGGGTAGCTGGCGCAGGGCAGGACTGGCCAGTTCTGAGGTCTTCTGCAGACCACTGGACTTTCCCACTCACGAGCTAGGCTGGAGGCATCTGGCCTCCCCAGCGGCTGCTTCCCCGCTGAGCCCTGAGGTCGGGCCTTTCTACTTCTGGGGCAGTGCCTGACCCTTTGGGGGGTGGGCTCAGAGTACCCTGCTTCCGCCCATTCTGGTGTCTGGAGGGACTCGTCTCTCTCCAGGGTGGCAGGGAACCACACCGCCTCACTACAGACCCGTTCCAAACCACTAATCATTTTAGTGGCCCTTCTCTAAACCTTTTCTAATGCCAGTACATCTTTTTTGAGATGAGGAGACCACATCTGTATGCAATATTCAAGATGTGGGCGTACCATGGATTTATATAAAGGCAATAAGATACTTTCCGTCTTATTCTCCATCCCAGAGTTTCCCAAACTGTGTTCCGCGGAACACTGGTGTTCTGCAAGATGTGAATAGGTGTTCCGTGAAAGAATCTAGAATTTAATTTTGACTCTTGCACTTGATTTTTGTACTACTTTATACACGCTTTCAAGTTAGAAATTGTTAGTTCAAGTTGTTTTAAATTTGTATTTTTGCTTTGTTTTATAAAATAAAATATATTGAGCATAATAATATAATAAAATATATTGAGCATAAATAACGCAATTTTTTATTTGAAAACCAAATGACTACAAAATAATAATATAAGTGTTCCATAATAGGCTAAAAAGTGTTCCGTGGCCAAAAAAAGTTTAGGAAATGCTGCTCTATCCCCTTTTTAATGATTCCTGACATCCTGTTTGCTTTTTTGACTGCCGCTGCACACTGTGTGGACGTCTTCAGAGAACTATCCAAGATGACTCCAAGATCTCTTTCCTGATTAGCTGTAGCAAAATTAGCCCCCATCATATTGTATGTATAGTTGGGGTTATTTTTTTCCAATGTGCATAACTTTACATTTATCCACATTACATTTTATTTGCCATTTTGTTGCCCAATCACTTAGTTTTGTGAGATCTTTTTGAAGTTCTTCACAGTCTGCTTTGGTCTTAACTATCTTGAGCAGTTTAGTATCGTCTGCAAACTTTGCCACCTCCCTGCTTACCCCTTTCTCCAGATCATTTATGAATAAGTTGAATAGGATTGCTCCTAGAACTGACCCTTGGGGAACACCACTAGTTACCCCTCCCCATTCTGAAAATTTACCATTTATTCCTACCCTTTGTTCCCTGTCTTTTAACCAGTTCTCAGCCCATGAAAGGATCTTCTGTCTTATCCCATGACAACTTAATTTGCATAAGAGCCTTTGGTGAGGGACCTTGTCAAAGGCTTTCTGGAAATCTAAGTACACTATGTCCACTGGATCCCCCTTGTCCACATGTTTGTTGACCCCTTCAAAGAACTCTAATAGATTAGTAAGACATGATTTCGCTTTACAGAAACCATGTTGACTTTTGCCAAAAACTTATGTTCTTCTACGTGTCTGACAATTTTATTCTTTACGATTGTTTCAACTAATTTGCCCAGTACTGACGTTAGACTTACCGGTCTGTAATTGCTGGGATCACCTCTAGAGCCCTTTTTAAATATTGGCATTACATTAGCTATCTTCCAGTCATTGGGTACAGAAGCTGATTTAAAGGACAGGTTACAAACCATAGTTAATAGTTCTGCAATTTCACATTTGAGTTCTTTCAGAACTCTAGGGTGAATGCCATCTGGTCCCGGTGACTTGTTACTGTTAGCTTTATCAATTAATTTCAAAACCTACTCTAATGACACTTCAATCTGTGACAATTCCTCAGATTTGTCTCCTACAAAGGACAGCTCAGGTTTGGGAATCTCCCTAACATCCTCAGCCGTGAAGACTGAAGCAAAGAATTCATTTAGTTTCTCCGCAATGACTTTAGGTCTTTAAGTGCTCCTTTTGTATCTCGATCGTATATGCAAATACTTTACTTTTTTATTTTGTAACAGCCGGAATGAAATCGCTTAGATTTAAGTTTAGAAGAATTATGATGTATATACAATATTTGTGCAATATGCTGTCAAGGCACTTCCCTCCCGCACAAAGTTTATTCTTATTCTAAACATCTTAGCAAGTACTGGCTTGCACTTTCATTATGAAGTGTCTTAATGGAAACTTCACTCCGAAATACTTTCCAGGGTACATCTGTCCAGATACTTGTACAGTAGCTCTTCTCCCAATTATTTTAATAAGCCTCATTATGCGATCAGCATAAGAACACTCCTTTATCATTCAGATTTTAAAAAATGGTTTCTATGAAAAATATTATCTGCTTGGCTGAAGAATCTTCCATACCATGTAATTATTACCTTATGACTGCATACTCTGGGACTATACAGTATGGTAACCAACCACTTCAGTATGTCATGCCACATCCACAATACCCTATCTTTACAAGCATAATTTTAAAAATTATATATTAATTTTACATTATTTTATTATATGAAACCTTTGGATGTGACATACATTGATTTGACTGCAAACTTAATTTTGAGTATGAGAATAAAGCTGAATTCTTTCAGGCTCATGCATTAGAACCATCAGTAAAAGCTTTTGTAGTCAGAATTCAGTGAGAATTTGAGCCTGCAATAAGATCTGTATGTGCACTTATGTAGAGCTCATTGCAAAATCAGGGCTCTAGGGCCCAATTCTCATTGAACCTAACAGGAATCTTTGCACTACATTAAATGGGATTTAGATCAGTCCCTTAATAACCATTTCTATTAATGATGTATGATCCACAACAGAATGCAGCTTGACCACCCAAAATTGTGCTAGCAGGAGTAAAAAAGTAATAAAATAATAACAATGATAATCATATTTTGTCCTTATATAGAAACTTCAATCTGAACATCTCAGAGTGCTTTCTATACATTAACAAATTTAGCCTCACAAAAGTTCATGTGAGATAGGAATGATGAGTAGGCAAAACTTATTTTTGTCAGAAAAATAAATAGATATTACTCTGAATACACACATGGAACAATTCAGTTGCCCTAGAGGAAACCTGTTTTTGCATCGTCACTTATCTAATCGTTACTATAATTAAAAGGTAGTTTTTCTGCTTTAAGTCAAATTTAAACTGATATGGATTTTTTTAAAAAAAATCTGTTCTCAATTTTAGTGTTGTCTGCTGTCAAGCTTTGTACATTTCAAAGGAGTCTCACCTATACAATAGCAGAGAGAAAAACATATTAAGGGCTATTTAAAGTCCAGCCCAAGTTTTCCAAGGATCTGGGAGTGTGAGAAAGGACCTTAAACAGCACAGATTAGAGGAGAATGGAATAAATTGAGAGTAGGCACTTTTTTTCAAGATGCCTTAGATTTCCCACATATTGTCTGATGAATATATACCGGCTCATGAATTTCCTTACTTATGAAAAAGCTTTCAGATTCTGGACAGACTGTGTGTTTTCTGACTGGCTACCTGTGGTATTAAATCCATATTTAGAATGTACAGTAAATACACATATCTGATTGGTCTTTTTACATCACGTACAAGTTCAATTTATACCACCACTAAAAGTCTGACGACTATACACTTTTAAAGGGATTTCTGCAATCCTTGGTTGGTTAGAATCAGTATATTTTCACCTTGTGCCTTAATAGTAGAGATAGGTAAACTCTAGAGTATAGTATTAAGATATCTTGAAAGGATGTGTCTCTCCCTCTGTTCCTGCAATTATTTCTAATGTCTTTAAATAAAATAAATCATAAAACAGAATCCAGTGGATCTAGAGGAAGGATTTTGACTGCTCTGTATTTCATAATATCACAATTCCAAGCAAAGGAGGCCAGAATGCAGGAAGGTGGAAAAGAGCCAGTAGTATCAATAACATCATTTTTACTAGCTAGCTAGCTACTTTAATGGCCTTCATGTGTGCCTCTCACTGCAAGTTAAACAGAATCTAAGACCTTTGTTTAAAAAAATCCATCCCCCCAATCTCCTCACTGGTTAGTGGAACAACTGGCTGATATTTCCCAGCTTCAGAAAACAAAATAGCCTGTTTCAAGAGGTTTCTCACTTGACCGTTTTGCCGAATGCTGTAAGCAGTGGGATAAGTCCCCACGCATTAAAGAGAAAAATCTCATGAGGTACAAAGCTGTGGAGTATGCTCTGCTCATTTCTTCATTCTTTTTACCATTTGTCTCACAGAATGTCAGCCTCATGGGCCAAGATGTACCCTGTTATTGTGGCATATACATGTTTTAAATGAAACTTTTGGAAAAAAGGACTGTATTCACTAGCAGAAATCCAAAACCAACTAAAGTTTAGCAACAGGCATAGTGTTTACTGGACTATGTAAACAATACTATGTATTAAAATGACCTTCAGTCCTCTAGCAGGTGTGAGGGCTTGCATCTACAGTAAAATGAGCCTTTGAAAAAAAATCCAAGCTATAATTATTCCAACTTATTAACACAGCAACAACAAAACATATATACAGCAATAGTAATTTATTGATCAGTATGTTATTTTGCTGATTCTTTTACCCTTGGTGGGAGTTTTGGATTGTCCAAAGTGGATAAAAGGTAAAAACTCAGGGAGACATGTAGAAATAGTATGTAACAATGGTTTACAAAAGAAGCATAAACTGAAGTTGAAAAGGCTCCTGGTGGGTCACAATATTGTAATAGCAACACAACATGAGAGGAAGTGTCTATAAATGGAACCACCAGATCTTTATTTTGGTGAGAGGAGAGTCTCTTTCAAAACACTGTTGTTCTGGGGAACATGAGATAATTATGTAAGCTTGCTGGAAGGAGGGAACAAGGGGAGGAAGAAGAAAGGTATCTGTGACATACTGTACCTCAAAATAATATCCTGTAACCCCCATATTCACTACTTGTATATGGTTATGGTATTTTGTTCAAAGAATGCCTTGTAAGGTATCATATGAAAGGTCACGATTTGCTGAAACTCTTTGTCAAAATATGTATATCATCATTGTATATGGAGTTATGAAAATTTACTATGTGGTTGTTATTGAAATATTTTAAGAGTCTGGGAGATGCCCACAACTAGCTCTCCAGTGGCAACAAAGTAGTGACCCACACCCAGATGGGTGTCAAGAGACCATCACCAGCCATTAACTAGCAGGGGAATTGTAAACAAGAGATTTAAAATTCAATAAGAGACAGTTGCTTGAGCTCCACACAATGGGGACTGCTTAACTCCATGACTTAGCAAGGCCTCAGGACATGTGATACTTGACTTCATGTTCGAGCCAGTATATTTATAGGCCCATGAGCTGAGGGTATAAAATAAGGGACAGTGGCATCATGAGATGCCTCTCTCCTCTCCCACTTATTCTGAAGGCAACAAATACGTTTGGGAAGAAAAAGACTTTGAACTGGGGAGATTGGTCCCAGATTGAGAAAGGAATTCAGCCTGTGTACTAGGAATTGTCAGCTTGTGAGAAAAGCTGTTTGATTCAAATTTTACTTGGTCTGATAAAGTTTAGAATTTAGAATATGTATTTACTTTTTATTTCTTATGTAACTATTCCTGACCTCTATGCCTACCACTTATAATCACTTGACATCTATTTTTCTGTGGCTAATAAACTTATTTTAATATTTAAACTTAACCAGTAAGTTTGTCCTGAGTGCTTGGGGAATCTGATCAGATTACTAAAGAGGGTTCATGTCCACTATCCTTTGATCAAGTGGCAAACCAATTAATGAGCTTACATTGTTCAAGAGGAGGTCTTGAGCTGTGCAAGATGGTACATTTCTGGGGTGCAAGGCTGGGCCTGCGGGGAGTTTGCTGGTGTCTTCCTGTGCATAGTTCATGGGAGGCTGAGAGAGCACGCATGCAACTTTGAGCATGCCTTCACATGCTAATATCTGTTAGAGCAAAGCCTGAAGAGGCTGCTTGTCGCTAGCAGAGCAGGGTGAGAGGTACCCTGATCCAGAGAGTAAAAGGGGACACAGTGGACCCACAGTCCAGGTTTTAACCCAGGGGTCTGTCATAGGACCACTGAATGTCAAGAAGCTTCATCATAATGGATGTCATCACCCCTTCCCCTCAGCCTGTTGAGACCCTGACATTTACCATCACATCATTTTTCTGGTCCTGAAAGAGATTCTGACCAAATCAGCTGAGAAAAGGAAATCAAATGACATCACCATTTCAACAGGATCAGCTGAATCATGAGTGATAGCTAGGATGTGAACCAAAGGTTCTTATTACTACTCCTCTCCCTAATTTGTAGGTTTCCATCACTACCTAATTCCTTTCTGTCTCTCTTTTTTATCTTCAATCTAATAAAAACTCATGCCAGCTAGGATGAAACTACCCTTGCACTCATTTGCTATAACCAACAAGGGATGCTAAAAACAATGCCTGAGTAACCTGGTAAAGGTCTGTCCAGACTCAGAGTGGCTAATAAAACCAAATGCCATGCCTGTAATTTTCCAGCAACTATGTTTCTAGTTAAAAAAAAAAAAAAGACAGAGACAGAATCTACATCTTCTCACCTCTGCTATTCTTTTCTTTCTCCCTGTGAGTCTGTCTTTTTTAAGACAAAACAACAGTATTGAACTTCAGCAACTCAATACCACCTATGAATGACTTCCACTTTTCCCAACAAAGGTTTGTAATATCATCTGAAAAAGTACCAAGCAATGCATCTTCCCCTTAAAAGAGTCTCTATAGCAAAAGAAAACACAAATAAATTATATACGGCCTAGCACTGTTAGCACTGACACATTTTGTAGTCTTACTTTTAATGTAAATATGAAGGGGCAGGGAAGGATTTGAAAATTTTGAATTTGAATAAGAAGTTACCAACCTGAAAAGGCTGAGAAACATAGCAATAATACATGGTCCTGAAACTAAATGAGATAGGGATCAAGATTTCAAAAGCAACATACATGGCTAAAAATAAATAAATAAGTAAAAGACAGTGTTTCAGACTCTGCTAATTTTACCTGTTCCAAGTAGTGTAATGACAGATTGATATATTTGGCCTCTGTCAGGAGTTGGCCTCCAACTCCAGTCTTTGCAACACGCTCTGAACCAGCCAGGTCTACTAAGTGTAGCTTGGAGCGTCGGATGGTTGCGGATCCTGGTTCCTTGCTTGAGATGTGAATGGTGAAGATGCAGTGGGAACGAGTTGAGGCTTGGTTCATTGGAGTCTGTGAAGAAAAGGTTACTAAATTTTGACTAAAAAAAATTGCAAAAAATAACTGCTTTAACACCAGGACTGATTAAACAAGATTTATTTATAAATCACTACACTGAGGTCACTGCAAAAATAAAGGCCCAGATTGTAACCCCCCAGAGCTCCCCTTTGTAAACTGTTAACACACATGAAAATTCCCACTGAAGTCACTGGGACTACTTACGCAAGTGGCTGCTCACCAATGGAAGTAAGATACTCACAATCTGGTGTAAAATTTGGATAGTTATAACATGGATTCATTATATTAGAACAAATATGTCAAGCATTTACTTTAGTACCAAAATACGTTTCATTATTAGTTTCATTAGCCATGATCTACAGTTAGCACATTCTAACTGAGAGAGAAAGAGCATTACAAATCACTTGGAAGGCTAATGAACCTAATTAACACATCTTGAAGGTCACAATAACGACAGCTGAGCTTACTTCTAAATGCTCCCTTTCATCAAAATTTGTGGAATGTAAAAACTCTCCGAAGCTTTACAAAATACCCCCTTTAATTTGGTTCTTTAGTATCCAATTTCTGAATCTGATATTAAAGAAACTAACACTTAGAAATGGAGTACTAACAGTTCTGGTAGAAGCAGAAGGTAAGAGGTTAGCCCTCACCATGAATGGGGGTAAGGGGTGTCACATTATACTGGAAGACAACTTCTACCAGTGATACAGTTAATTTGTGCAAAGACAGGTACATGTTTCTATAAACATTACCCATCAAACAGTTATATTTTCAGTACTCTTAGCCCTGGTCTACACTACGAGTTTAGGTAGAATTTAGCAGCGTTAGATCGATTTAACCCTGCACCTGTCCACACAACAAAGCCATTTTTGTCGACTTAAAGGGCTCTTAAAATTGATTTATGTACTCGTTCCTGACGAGGGGATTAGGGCCAAAATCAACATGGCCAGATCGAATTTGGGGTAGTGTGGACGCAATTCGACGGTACTGGCCTCTGGGAGCTATCCCACAGTGCTCCACTGTGACCACTCTGGACAGCACTTTCAACTCAGATGCACTAGCCAGGTACACAGGAAAAGCACCAGGAACTTTTGAATTTCATTTCCTGTTTGGCCAGCGTGGTGAGCTCATCAGCAGAGGTGACCATGCAGTCCCAGAATCGCAAAAGAGCTCCAGCATGGACCGAACGGGAGGTACTGGATCTGATTGCTGTATGGGGAGACGAATCTGTGCTATCAGAACTCCATTCCAAAAGATGAAATGATGAGCTGCATGCAATTCTAGGGGGTGCCCCTACCACTACCCCATCCCTGTCTGTGGACATCTGCAAGGGGGAGTCTCACGCAACAGGAATAAGGATTTTGGGGACAAGGAAGATGATGATGCTGAGGAGGAGAAGGAGGATAGCACACAACAGGCAAGTGGACAAATCGTTCTCCCTGACAGCCAGGAACTGTTTATCACCCTGGAGCCAATACCCTCCCAACCCTCCCAAGGCAGGCTCCCAGACCATGAAGCCGGAGAAGGCACCTCTGGTGAGTGTACCTTTGTAAATATAATACATGGTTTAAAAGCTAGCGTGTTTAATGATTAATTTGCCCTGAAGATTTGGGATGTATTTGCGGCCAGTACTGCTACTGGAAAAGTCTGTTAACATGTCTGGGGATGGAGCGGAAATCCTCCAGGGACATTATTAAGGGGACATTCAGAGGTGGCCGTTCCTGCTGGGATGTTTGCCTGTGACTGAAAAAAAACATCCCTGCTTTTAGCCTAGCGGGGTGCAGGGGGCCCATTCACGCTGAGCTGTTCATGTTTGGCTGGCAGAGATCTTCCCTGATACTAGTCACGCGGTGGGAGGAGGGGTGAAGCGATCATCCCAGAAAATTGGGTGTGTGTGGGGGGGAACGGGTTAGTTAGGTTTGTGCTGCACGTTAACCCGAAAACCGCAGCCCTCCTTTTAAATGGCCAACCAAACGGGTGCTTGGTATGGGAAAGGAGGGCGCTGCTGTTTGAAACCATTCCCACATGTTATGAAGGTTGAAGAAGCCGAAAGACTGTGGCTTACCATGGCTGCCTGCAAGCCGAATTCTGTTGCCTGGCCCTGTATGTGTGATCTCTCACACCAAACCAGCAGGCCCTCAATATAAGAGGCAAAATGCGACCTTGTACCGAAAGCACATGTGCTATGTAATGTTAACAGCTTGGTTCACCGTGCAAGAGTCTACCCATTGTTCTCTAAAATGTGTCTCTTTAAATACTACTCTCCCTTTTTTTCCTCCCGCAGCTGCAAATGTTTCAGCGCTCCCCCTATCATGTCCATCCCAGAGGCTAGCGCAGATAAGAAGGCGAAAAAAAGGACTCGTGATGAAATGTTCTCTGAGCTCATGCAGTCCTCCAGCACTGAAAGAGCTCAGCAGAATGCATGGAGGCAAACAATGGCAGAGTCCAGGAAAGCAGAAAATGAACGCAAGGACAGGAGGGATGAGCAAGATGAGAGGTTGCGGGAGCAAGAGGAGAGGTGGTGGCAACGTGATGAGAGGAGGTAGGATGCAATGCTGAGGCTACTGGGGGATCAAACTGATATGCTCCAGCGTCTGGTGGAGCTGCAGGAAAGGCAGCAGGAGCACAAACTGCCACTGCAGTCCCTGTGTAACCGCCCGCCCTCTTCCCCAAGTTCCATAGCCTCCTCAGCCAGACGCCCAATAACCCGGCGGGGGGGCCCTCCGGGCACCCAACCACTCCACCCCAGAGGACTGCCCAAGCAACAGAAGGCTGGCATTCAATAAGTTTTGAAGTGCAGTGTGGCCTTGTTCTTCCCTCCTCCCCTCATCTACCACCCCACCTGGTGCTTCCCTCCTCCCCCACCCCTCCTGGGCTACCTTGGCAGTTATCCCCCTATTTGTGTGATGAATTAATAAAGAATGCATGATTTTGAAACAACATTGATTTTATTGCCTCTGCAAGTGGTGATCGAAGTGGGGAGGGCAGTTGGCTTACAGGAAAGTAGAGTGAACCATGGGTCGCGGGTTTTCATCAAGGAGAAACAAACAGAACTTTCACACCGTACCCTGGCCAGTCATGAAACTGGTTTTCAAAGCTTCTCTGATGCGCAGCACTTACTGCTGTGCTCTTCTAATTGCCCTGGTGTCTGGCTGCACGTATTCAGCGGCCAGGTGATTTGCCTCAACCTCCCACCCCACCATAAATGTCTCCCCCTAACTCTTACAGATATTGTGGAGCACACAGCAAGCAGCAATAACAATAGGCATATTGGTTTCGCTGAGGTCTAACCAAGTCAGTAAACTGCACCAGCGTGCTTTTAAATGTCCAAATGCACATTCTACCACCATTCTGCACTTGCTCAGCCTATAGTTGAACTGCTCCTTACTACTGTCCAGGGTGCCTGTGTATGGCTTCATGAGCCATGGCATTAAGGGGTAGGCTGGGTCCCCAAGGATAACTATAGGCATTTCAACATCCCCAACAGTTATTTTCTGGTCTGAGAAGTAAGTCCCTTCCTGCAGCTGTTCAAACAGACCAGAGTTCCTGAAGGTGCGAGCACCATGTACCTTTCCCGCCCATCCCACGTTGATGTCGGTGAAACGTCCCTTGTGATCCACCAGTGCTTGCAGCACCATTGAAAAGTATCCCTTGCCGTTTATGTACTGGCTGTCAAGATGGTCCGGTCCCAAGATAGGGATATACGTTCTGTCTATCGCCCCACCACAGTTAGGCGATAGACCTATGACCTGCACATTTCCCAAAGTCACTACCCTTGATAGCAGCAGCTTAGTGATTGCATTGACTACTTGGATCACAGCAGCCTCCACAGTAGATTTGCCCACTCCAAATTGATTCCTGACTGACAGGTAACTGTCTGGCATTGCAAGCTTCCAGAGGACTATCGCCACTCGCTTGTGAACTGTGAGGGCTGCTCTCATCTTGGTATTCTTGCGCTTCAGGGCAGGGGAAAGCAAGTCACAAAGTTCCATGAAAGTGCCCTTACGCATGCGAAAGTTTCTCAGCCACTGGGAATCATCCCAGACCTGCAACACTATGTGGTACCACCAATCTGTGCTTGTTTCCTGGGCCCAGAATCAGCGTTCCACGGTATGAGCCTGTCCCATTGCCACCAGGATGTCCAAATTGCTGGGGCCCATATTTTCAGAGAAGTCTGTGTCCATGTCCTCATCACTCTCGTCACCTCGCTGCCGTCACCACCTCACCTGCTTTTGCAGGTTCTGGTTCTGCACATACTGCAGGATAACGCGCGAGGTGTTTACAATGCTCATAACTGCCGCGGTGATCTGAGCGGGCTCCATACTTGCCGTGGTATGGCGTCTGCAGGAGAGGAGAGTTGCAGTGCAAGTGGTGGCTGACGACAGATGCCATGAGAATAGATATTTATAGAGAATGACGAGAGAACCTGTGAGGTGGATTCATGAGTGCAGGAGAGCAGAGTTTCCGCGGAAGCGGTGGATGACAACGTTTAGCACCATGCACATTTCTCCAGGAAGAACACACGTACTGGGACGGGGCAAGGCCAGATGGCTATAGAAAAGTAGTGGGAGATAGATATATTAGCTCCAGGCTAAACAAATCCCTGGTACCAGGATAAGTGAAATGGCAGCTGCTCCAGGTCAATTAAGACACCTGGGGCCAATTAAGAATTTTCCAGAAGGCAGGGAGAAGGCTAGGTTGATTGGGACACCTGAAGCCAATCAGGGGCTGGCTGAAACTAGTTAAAATAAGGTGGGTGTGCATGTCAGGAGCTGTGGGAGGAAGTTGCACTGCTGGAGAGGCTGAGTAGTAGACACCATATCAGGCACAAGGAAGGAGGCCCTGAGGTAAGGGTGAAGTGGAGCTTGAGGAAGTGAGGGCTGCTGTGGGGGAAGTATCCCAGGGAATTGTACATGTCATGTTTCTAAAAGGTCAGCTACCATAGCTGATACTATTAGTGTCCCTGGGCTGGAGCCCGGTGTAGAGGGTGGGACCAGTCTTCTCCCCTGATTAATCACTGAGACTGGGAGACAACAGAGACTGTGCAAGGAAGGATAACTTCTCCTCACCTCCCTCATTGGCTTATGATGAAAATGGCTCAGTAGACTGTGACCCTTGTCTCTAGAGAGAGAAGGGTTACATGGAGGGTAACAGTGAGCCTCTGAGGCTAGCGAAATCCGCCAGGAAACACGGGACCCACGGAGGCAAGGACAGAGTTTTGTCACAGTACCCAGGAGCCCTTGACAGACAACATGGAGAAATTTGCTATTGAGACAATAGCAGCAGAGCAGAGTTGCAGCAGAAACGGTGGATGACGACGGACAGCAGTCCTATTATACCATCTGCTGAAAGCAGTATGGTGTCCGCACGGAAAAAAGGCGCAAAACAATTGTCTGCCATTGCTTTCACAGAGGGACGGGAGACTGACGACATGTACCCCAAACCACCCACGACCATGTTTTTGCCCCATCAGGCATTGGGAGCTTAACCCAGAATTCCAATGGGTGGCGGAGACTGCGGGAACTGTGGGATAGCTACCCACAGTGCACCGCTCAGTAAGTCGATGCTAGCCATGGTAGTGAGGACGCACTCTGCCGACTTAATGCGCTTAGTGTGGACATACGCAATCGACTGTATAAAATAGATTTCTAAAAATCAACATCTATAATATCGACCTAATTTCGTAGTGTAGACATACCCTTAGTTACCAAAAGTGTCCGACTTGGCAGATTCAGACAGGACTATAATTTGGACAAATCATTTCACAGAGGATGCAACTTCATAACTTAATATTTGGTATGGCGGTTGTAATCATTCCCCAACTACTGGCACACTGACATGCGGAACTGTATAGCCTAATTTTCCAAAGGAGCTGACCTCTGACTTTACTGGAGTTACAGCTGCTCAGTACCTCTGAAAATCAGGACAGAAAACCTTATAACTAGAAATTTGACTATTGCTTACCTTCCCAAATGGTAAGATACCACTATTTGATCTGTTTGTTTTTTTATTGTATATTCACTAATATCCTTTTACATCTAAAAACACCTTCAAAGCTATTATTACAAACAGTAAGACTCACAAAATCATTGTCAATAAGTATTATTATCTCCAGTTTATAGAATGTTAGTGAGACTAAAGTTCTGATATTTAAATAGGCTTTCATTTGGTGTTACCTGCAAATAATTGTAGGTGCAACTAAGTGCACATTGGTATATAAATATCTGATTTGTAGGCACAATACGGTAGTTAAACATAAAATTGCCTTTATTTGAGCTTGCAAGCTAAATCCACCCTCAATTATTTGTGACTGTGAAAAGGGAGGCCAAAACATTCCTGTGCTTTAACCCCTGGACTATGCTTCCTGTCTTTGTTACAACTGGATGTTTATATTAAGGATTTTAAAAAAAAAATCAAAGCAATTGTCTTTGTGTATGGTTAAATTAACTATAATAGAGTGCTAGTATTCTCCTTTGGTCCCACCTTTTAACAGGTGTTGACCCTGCTAGGAGATTTTAAATGAGTCTTGCTTGTTGCTGGTGGCGCTTGTTCACTCCACTGAGGACAAGGAAGGTGGGCATGGCTCTGAACAGAGAGACAATCTAGGCTGAACACTCCTGTAAGTGGAACCATAGAAGCAGCCAGGCCTTGCAACAAGGCTTAGGCTGGATTTTGTTTTATTTTGAGTTACTTAGGCCCAGATCCTCAAAGGGACGTAGATGTCTAAAGCACAGATTACTGCCCCAGGCAGGTGTCTGGACGCTGTATAATGCCTAAGCCCCAGATGATCCTCAGACGGGGGCAGATAGGCAGTGCGCCACCTATCTTGCTTGCAGTACCCAGTCAGGAGATGTGCTCAAAGCATGCCTAACTCCACACAAAAGTAGGAGGGGGAAGACAAAACCTTCTTTATAACCTTTAGCCCAGTGATTAGGGAACTCACCCAGGAAGTAGGTGACCCTATCAATTCCCCTCTCTGCCTGATGTGGAGCAAAGATTTTAATTCAGGAAGTGTTGGGAGCTGAATTGGGGTCCCCCACATCCTGAATGAGTTCCCTAACCACTGGGCTAAAGATTAGAAAGAAAATCACCACCTCCACCACTAGCTGTGTTTTATGTGGGGCCCATTCTGTTAGGCAGCCTCTGAGAACCCTTATCAGATTGGGACTTTGGGATCCACAGGCAAGAGAGGTGGAGAATGCCTAGTCTGAGGCTTATGCTTGTGTTTAGGTGCCTGGATAACAGGACCGAAGAAACTGTGTGCATATTCATAGACAGATTTTTTGGCACACTGGAGACTTAGATACCCAGGGTTTTTAAGTGCCTGCATGGTTAAGCAGCAGCTTAACGGGGGTTTTGAGGATCTAAGTTTGGGGGTTAGGCACCTAAAATGGCAGTTGATATTCAAAAAGATCAGAAAAAATGTCATAGTAGTTTATACAAGCAAGATCTAAAGGAAACAGTACTTAAAAATGATTTATCTCAATTGATGAAGTAACTTATTTGGGTATTAAAGAGTAGGAATGGTGCACAAATATTGTACCAGGGAGTTTCCACAGCAGAGTTCATGTCAGTACAACACCTGGCACCATGGGGATCCACTCATGACTGGGATGCAAATATTTAAAATGAATTAAAATGTAATAATGTATTTCTTTCTCATCTGGAGCCTCATTACAGTAGCTGTTTTTCAACACACAGAAAAACATATTTTTACTTATTTCAGAGTAGTAGCCCTGTTAGTCTGTATCCACATAAAGAACAGGAGTATTCAACTTAATAAAGTCCAATGGTATTTAGAGTGTTATAAACACTTAAACAGATGGATATATATCAATATATATCAATATCTATCTATCTATATATAGATATCATTTTTCTAAACAGTGTGACTACAATGTGAAAAGTGAATATGTTAAATTGCACCTTCTTTATTTCACCAATTCTGTTTCTATGAAAACTGGAGTCAGATTCACTTATTTCAGTGAAAAAAGTATGATTTTACCACTCACAGGTCTGGGAGCGAAGTGGATATTTTTCTGTCTCATACATTATCAACAGAATTATTAAGTAAGTTTCATTTGAGGGGCCACCACTAGAACCCCACTGTTTTCAGATTATATTCTCAGTAACACCTGTTTACTCCACTGAAGACAACAGGGTTACAGAGATATAACTAAGGGCATAATTTCTAGAGTATAGGATAGCACAGGTATAGCTAGGGAAGCATTTGGCCTACAGAGTCCCTATTGTTGATGGTGATGCACAAGCCACAAAGAAAAGAGCTTGACTTGCCATATCCCAGGCAGACTCTGTGGAGCTGGCAGTCAGAACTCCCCTCACAGTCTACTTACATATAAAGTGAGCAAATCTGATGTGGAAATCATTGACACTGTAAATGTGGAAACACCAAATACCATTTTTACAAAGTCACTTTTCAGAGTAGAATGGTGTTTTAACCAATACCGTTACTTTATAATATGGTTATATTTCTACTTTGCAGTTCATATATATTCAGCTAAAGTGTTCCCACATACTGAAAACTCCAGCAGAGCTGGTGTAGGAAGTGTAAGCCAATAAAAATTTAAACTGTTAAATGGGATGTGATTATGGAATGTTAATTGCAACCATAATCCCACTCCTCCTCTTCACTCTCCTACTTGTACCACACACATAGATGGGCACAAAGCAAGAGAAACAAAAATGTAGTTGTCAACAAGTCCAGCCAAACAATAAGGTCCCTGTTCCTTTTTTTGCATCTTACTTATGAAACTTCACTGAGTATTCAGCGTGCAGCTGTTCTGACAACTTGGAAATGAAAAAAAAACATTTTAGACAGGGTCTCAATGCCTACTACAAAGATTCTGCTGGTGGCTTTCAAAGTTGATCTTGGTTTTGTTGGCAACACTCCTTCAATATATATATGAAGTCATTCTTTCAGATTAACTTAATGTGAAGGAGGGGAAAATATGGGAGGGGCCTGGCTCAGAGCAGATGGTTGCTATTGTGAAAGCTATATATAGAATAATAGATGAGCTACATGACTTGCAAAGAAATAATTCCTTCCAGGAATTCTGTGACATCATAAGCCACAAAAGCAGAGCTCAAGTCCTCTATGATGTCATGTGAAAATACAAAGGAATTAATTGCAGGTCAAATGCCGATATCCAGCTGTGGCACTATAGTGTAGGGATCCAATAATGTTTATATCTTGTAAAAACATTTTTTAATAAGCATCAGCTTCTGGTCTGATGTTAGAAAATGGATACAAGAAATATTTCAGACACACATCCCCCAAAATTCCTATTACTATAGTGGTAGGAAAAATGTCTAACATTGTTTAAATTAAAACAAACCTATTTAGAATTTTTGTGACTGCAACCACTAAGTGTATTTCATCATTATGGTTGCAGGAACAAATACCATCTATAGAAATGTGGTTGACCAGAATAAAAGAATTAGAAGAAATGGAATGATGTACTGCCTGTATTAAATTAACAGAACTATTTGAGAAAAGATGGGCTATATGCAATGAATGGGTAAACAGAAATTATTGATGTAATGTTTATACCATTCTGTATACATACTGAAGTGTTTCCCAAACTTTTGAAAGCTGAGCCCCCCTTCAGAAAAATGAAATCAATTGTGTCCCCCTGCAAATCCACCATGTGTTGTTAAAGGCATACCCACCTTAATTTATACATCTGCCATCTACCCCTCCACATCAGCTAGTCGTTCGTGCCCTCTTGCCCTAAAGGAGCACTCCACACTTTGGGAAATGGCGACCTACTATAACTTGTCACTTACTCAATAAAATACATGTTTAAAGGGAATTAAGATTAGTTAAATGTGACATTGCCCACAATGTAAATCCCCCAAAGCAAGAAAAGGTCTAGTCAGAGTATGATTAAAAGGTGTCCCATAGTATGCATGTAGCATATTCACATTGCCCATGACAGACTCTACATCTTCACAAAACACTTCCTTCTACTTCCAACTTAATTTTCTTCACAGTGTAATGCAAAAGAGTTGGTCACTTACCTTATAGTAACTATGGTTCTTCAAGATGTGCTGTCCATACATAGTCCACTCAGTGCCCGTGCATCCCATGTGCTTGAGATTGGAATCTGGCCAGCGATGTTCCTGGGGCTGTACCTATGCACAGAGTGTCCTTGTGTCCCTAATCAAGGTCATGACGGGTGGTGCTGCGTCAACCACCACTTAGTTCCATTTAGAATCCAGGTGTTACAGGACCCCATAGAAGTATGGAATGAGGCCAGCTCATGGAATATATATGGACAACACATCTCAAAGAACCACAGTTGCTATCAGGTAAGTAACTGTTTCTTCTTCTTCAACTGCTTGTGCAAATATATTCCACTCTCGATGACTCACAAGCAGTGATCTGATGTAAGGAAGTAGGTGCTCAGAGTCTACTTAAAGATTGAAGTACAGCTCTGTCAAAAGAAGCATCAGATATAGGGACTTACCCCAGATAAGTGTCTCATGAACGTAGAGACTGAACCACAAATAGCTGCCTTGCATATCTCTGAGATGGGTATGTTTCTCAACAAAGGTGCAGAAACTACCTGAGTCCTAGTGGACTGCGTCCTAATCTGCACTGAAGGATCTAAACTAGCTAGAACGTAACAAGTCTTGATGTAGCTAAACACCCATTCTGGAAGCCTCTGGGTAGAAATAGCTTGGCTCTTTGATCTGTCTGCAAACTAAACAAAGAGTTTTGAGGAGACTCTAAATGGTTTGGTCTTATATAGATAGAATGATAATGCACTAAGGACATCCAGAGTATGTAACCTAGACTCCCCTTGGTTAGAATGTGGTTCCAGGAAGAAAACTGGTAAATGGAACATTTCATTCAAATGATAGCACAGGCAAGAATTTGGTATTAGGAAGTAATAGGAATAAAAACATTTTTTTTAAAAGCAAAAGGTCACCTCTCCAACCCTTGCTTCCTTGGTGGTTCCAAGACTCTTTGGTGGTACTGGAGGCAGTTAGTCTCGATTCTCAAGATAATGCTGAAGGTCCAGTTCCATACTCCTTCTCAAAGGACTCCAGTGGTACCCAATTTGGGCCATGAAGTCTCCTTAAAGTGGGAGTAATGAGATTATTTAAATCTCTTTTTGCTGGGAACTCCTGAAGGGAGAGCTTCCCAGACGATCTAGCATTGCTACTTCAGTCCACTGCCACAGTAGTCATAGTAGACAAAAGCTTGTTGATCCAAAGTTTAATAGGGCACTTCTGGAGCAAGGTGGAGTTTGATCTGGGGGGAAGGGTATCTACCCTTCCTACCCTGGAGATGGGCTACATGGAGCAGCTTAAACAGAATTTTTATCAGGCATGCCGCAATTGTCTTTTGAGTCATTTTGGAAACGAACTTATAAACTGAATATTTATCAGGAATACGTCCCTCCCCTAACAAAAAAGGCATAGTATGGCCATCATTGAGAAGCATGGGAACTTCACAGGAGGATCAGTTCTTAAAATCTGGTGACTTAGAATTGGCCATAACAAAGTCACGGTATTGTGGTGGGAAATTCCCTTGAAAATTAAAACAGAATTGGATGAGGGACTAAAAATTATCAAGGAATAAACCTACCTTAACTATACTAATCCTAACTTGCACTAATATACACAAAAATATTTCCATACAGACTTAGAAAGTATGTTGCGAGATGGACACTTAGCAGTAAGAAGGAACTGAGAGGCGGTTGGGGCCACACCACCTTTTATGCCCTTGGTGAAGGCACAAGGAAACTCTGGGTGCATGCATGACCCCAAAAGACACAGCTTGTCAAAAGATTCCAATCTTGAGTGCATGGGGCGCATGTCCACCAAGAGTGGAATATATATGGCACACAAATAACTGTAATTACAATTTGAGTATTAGCAAATATTCAGTGTTGACATATATGCACATGTGTGTTTGTTGGGGAAGTATGAGGAAGTTTCTTGTTTTTATGTTTTGTTGAAAACAGAAAGAGTTCAGGTTTTTGGTCATTTTTTAGCCCTCATTCATAATTTCATCTGTTCCTCAGATATTAATGTGATTGTGTTCTCTCTTGTTTGATACTTCGCCTCCTCCCTTCGCCTCCTCCCTTTTGCTGGTATTCTGCATTTCTGTCAGCATCTAAGTATCATACAATGCTATTGCTTAAAGATATACTCCTTCCGCAGTGTATGTTTCTGAAATGGCACTGGAAGCTCAAACATTTTCAATTTCAGAAAGAAAACAAAGCTTCAATAGGCAATGGGGACTGACTCAAGAGACTGAATATTGGATTTGCTTCATCTAAAGTCATGCGCTGGTGGTCTAAAAGCTGTTGTGTTATATTACAGTAGAGCAACATATTTGAACTTTGCTGTCTTAATACAAATCAACAGCTTTTGCAGTTGTAAAATCAGCTGTGGGCACATGTTCTTCGTATAAAAGAAAACTGTTGAACTGGATTTCTCACACATCTTGTATAATCCAGCAAAAATTTGCTCTTTATACTTATACTTGCCATAATATACTTGCAAAATGAATTATCACTGAAATAAGATATCTGATTCACTGATGAAGGTTGGAACTGCAGAGACTGCAATGTCTTACCATTCTTCAAATCACTATGCCAACCATAAAGCAAAAAGTGACTCCAGACCCTAGGGACCTAATTTACATTTTCACTATGGCTACTATACACCACTCTGTCAGTGGAAAGGAACCTTAAAGTGGATGTAAATATGGTTTTGATATAAATCAGAAATAGACCTTATGGGTAAAATTCTGGGTCTATTGACGCAATGAGAGTTTTGTCATTGATTTCAATGGACCCAAGATTTCACACTAGCAATGGATGTTTTTCATTATTAAGAAATTGTTATTTTCTCCACAGTTAAAATAGGAAAGAAACCCATTTTATGCGGCAGCAACATATGGCAAGGAATGCAGTTATACTGGCAATAGTGGTCTTACACAGTTGAAGGTGTAATTGCAACCTTACAATGAATTATTGTGAACAAATATAAGTAAACCTAGGCTACATGTTCATCAGTAAGAAAAGTCTAGGTAATGTCACTTATTTACCATTAAATATAGGAGATATATTTGAAGCTGCAGACTGAAAGGAGTCTTTCTAGGTATCTGACATGAAGATATCAGACCAAATATATTTTTCATTTGTTCCTGATTTTTAAAGCAATCCCTCACTTTGCTTTAAAAAAAATTACCTTGTCATACTTAATGTAGTAGTGCCCTCATTCAGAATAAGACTTAACAGTAAGACCATGATGCAAAATCTTTATTATTCCACTAGGAGACTATTATTCAACTTTACATTTATACAGCGCTCTTTATCCATAAAAATCATAAAACACTTTCAAGATTGTTCAATGCAGTATGTATGTGACAGTAATTGTTCTATTACTCACTGAAATGAAGTCACGGCTGTTTGACATGTGAATGCCATTCTGTGCCAGCCAAAGAGGAATTTAGGGAGGCAGAAAGTCATAACTCAGTTTGGAATGCGGCCAGTACAGGGATAACATGCCAATTCTTGCCAAAAGTGCCCTTTAATCTCAAATGATCATGAAGTGTCAGGGTCCAATATTTATGTCTCATTCAAAAGATGGTGCTCCCAACAGTGTAGTGGCCCAGAGGAGACTATTAATTGACAATAAAATTGGCTAGAAGAGGAATGAGTCTAACACGGATGTCACAAGTAAGTCCCCACAGCCATCTTTAAATGTTTTAAAGCTTTATTTTCTATTGAAACAACATAAGTGAACGTTGCCAACCCCCTGCTGTTTACACCTCCCGCGTGGGTGCCTCAAACATGTTAAGTGATGGAACAATACTGTGTAAGTACTGTCTTCCAAATTCAAACAACTGAGAGTTAGAGTAATAAAACCATGTATTGAAACATTTCCTTCCTTATTAAAGTGGACTAACTTTTCATTTGAGAAAAACAAAAGTTGGATTTATTTGTAATTGCAGCATTTAGGCATATTGATCTAATTTAACAAAATAAGAATTGAGATTTCTAAAACTTGTGCATGCTCTTGGAAGGTTACTGACTTTATCTTGGTCTTTTTAAGTTTAGAGAAACACAAAATCCAATAAAGAACTACATAGACCAGTGATGTCTAAACTTTTCAGCCTGAGGGCCACATATATTATTTAAAAAAAGGTCTAGGAACAGCAATCAAAGAACTGCCAACCTTAAGAGTTTAGAAATTATTCAGCCATGCCTCCCCCTCCCAAGATGGGGAGGGGGAGGGATAGCTCAGTGGTTTGAGCATTGGCGTGCTAAACCCAGGGTTGTGAATTCAATCCTTGAGGGGGCCATTTAGGGATCTGGGGCAAAAATTGGGGATTGGTCCTGCTTTGAGCAGGGGGTTGGACTAGATGATCTCCTGAGGTCCCTTCCAACCCTGATATTCTATGATTCTATGAAGATCATGATATTGGCTTAATTAAGAGTTATAAAAATAATAATTTTTTTTGCTTTTATATACTTTTATTTACCTTTTTTAAACCTTCACGTCATATTTAGGACATATTTTCAATCTTTCTTCTACAACCACATGGACTACAAAGAGGAGGTTACTCACCCTGTGCAGTAACTGAAGTTCTTTGAGATGAGTGTCCCTGTGGGTGCTCCACTCTAGGTGTTGGTGCATCCCTGTGCCTTTGCTCTGAGATTTTTACAGCAGTATTCGCACCGGTCATGCATGCGCAGAGCCTGCCCGCCTGCTCTGAGTGTACCTTAATAGTACGCATGCATGACCGGTCTCCTCAGTTCCTTCTCTACAACAGAGGCTACCCCAACTCTGAAGTAGAGAGGAGGAGGGTGGGGAGTGGAGCACCCACAGGGACACTCATCTCGAAGAACGTCAGTTACTGCACAGGGTGAGTAACCTCTTCTCTTTCTTCTTCTTCGAGAGATGTCCATGTGAGTGCTCCACTCTAGGTGACTGAAAAGCAGTGTATCTCAAGGAGGTAGGGACTTCGAATTTGGTAGAAATGCAGTAGATAATACAGCTCTGCCTAATCGTGTATCAAACAGAGGTCCTTGAGTAAGGTCATAGTGTTTAACAAATGTGTGCTCAGAAGACCAAGTGGCCGCTTTACAGATGTCAGCCAGGGGAACTTTGCGTAGAAAGGCCACGGAGGTAGCCATAGATCTAGTGGAGTGAGTTCTGATGCTGGCTGGAGGCGTCACTTGTTTTATCTGATAGCACAGTCGGATACACTCAGAAATCCAATTTGAAAGTCTCTGGGTAGAAATAGGTGTCCCTTTGGAACACTCCGTGATGGAGACAAAGAGTCTAGAAGAGTTCCTAAAGGGCTTGGTTCTATCCAAATAGAAGGATAAAGCCCTGCGTACGTCTAACGTATACATGGTGAATTCAAAAGAGTTTGCATGTGGTTTAGGAAAAAGTTGGTAGGTGTATCGGCTCTGTCATAAATATAAAGGGAAGGGTAACCACCTTTCTGTATACAGAACTATAAAATCCCTCCTGGCCAGAGGCAAAACCCCTTCACCTGTAAAGGGTTAAGAAGCTAAGATAACCTCGCTGGCACCTGACCAAAATGACCAATGAGGAGACAAGATACTTTCAAAGCTGGAGGGGGAGAGGAACAAAGGGTCTGTCTGTCTGTGTGATGCTTTTGCCGGGAACAGATCAGGAATGCTCTTCAGAACTCCTGTAAAAAGTTAGTAAGCAATCTAGCTAGATATGTATTAGGTTTTCTTTTGTTTAATGGCTGGTAAAATAGCTGTGCTGAATGGAATGTATATTCCTGTTTTTGTGTCTTTTTGTAACTAAAGGTTTTGCCGAGAGGGATTCTCTATGTTTTGAATCTGATTACCCTGTAAGGTATTTACCATCCTGATTTTACAGAGGTGATTCTTTTACTTTTTCTTTAATTAAAATTCTTCTTTTAAGAACCTGATTCCTTTTTCATTGTTCTTAAGATCCAAGGGTTTGGGTCTGTGTTCACTTGTACAAATTGGTGAGGATTTTTGTCAAGCCTTCCCCAGGAAAAGGGGTGTAGGGCTTGGGGGGATATTTTGGGAGGGAAGATGTCTCCAAGTGGGCTCTTTCCCTATTCTTTGTTTAACACGCTTGGTGGTGGCAGCATAGGGTTCAAGGACAAGGAAAAGTTTGTACCTTGGGGAAGTTTTTAACCTAAGCTGGTAAGAATAAGCTTAGGGGGTATTTCATGCAGGTCCCCACATCTATACCCTAGAGTTCAGAGGGGGAAGGAACCTTGACAGGCTTATTGATGGAGAATGACGAATGCACCTTTGGAAGGAATTTGGGGTGTAATCGGAGGGTAACCTTGTCCTTAAAAAATAGTGTATACGGTGGGTCTGCCATGAGAGCTGCTATTTCTCCTGCCCGTCTGGCGGAGGTGACTGCCACCAGGAATGCTGTTTTCATAGAGAGGTGTAAGAGGAAGCAAGTGGCTAAGGGCTCGAATGGTTGTTGAGTCAGGCAGGATAATACTAAGTGAAGGTTCCACGAAGGGGTAGGAGGTTTAATGTCTGTGTATAGCGATTGGAGTCCTTTGAGAAAACGCTTGGTGATTGGATGAGCAAAAACAGAGGTAACATCGATCTTGTCATGAAAAGTTGTAATAGCAGCTAAGTGGACTTTGATGGAGCTGAAAGAAAGGCCCAGTTGCTTGAGGTCTAATAGGTAGTCAAGTATGATCGGAAGAGGTGCAGAAGTAGAAAGAAGTTGTTTAGGTGAACACCACTGTGTGAATCGCTTCCACTTACGGAGATAGGTGATGCGAGTAGATTGTGTTCTGCTATGTAGGAGCACTCATTGAACCTGCTCAGAGCATGCTAGTTTGTTTTGGGAGAACCACGTAGGAACCAAGCTTTGAGGTGAAGCATGGACAGCTTGGGGTGAAGAAATCGGCTGTGTTGCTGCGATAGGAGGTTCGGAGTTAGGGGCAACGAGATTGGTGGGCGGACCGACATTCTGGTGAGGAACAGAAACCATGGTTGTCTGGGCCACGATGGGGCAATCAGAATTATCATGGCACGATCTGTCCATATCTTTGTTAGAACTCTGTGGAAAACCAGTATCGGAGGAAAAGCATATAGCAAGTCCCGGTGCCATGGCATCAAGAATCCATCTCCCAGGGAATGTTTGCCCAGTCCCACTCTGGAGCAAAATTCAGGACATTTCGTGTTCTTCGCAGTTGTGAAAAGGTCTATGGTTGAGTAGCCCCATATGAGGAATATGTTGTGGATGATCGTCTCATTTATCTCCCATTCGTGATCCCAGGGAAAGCGTCTGCTTAATTCATCCACTGTGGTATTCATAGCTCCGGGAAGATAGGCGGCTGATATCTCAATGTTGTTCACAAGGCACCAATTCCAGAGCTTCATGGCTTCTGTGCAAAGTGAGTGAGAGTGAGCCCCTCCCTGCCTGTTTACATAGAACATGCAGGCGATGTTGTCTGTCATTATCCGTACATGTTGGTTCTGGATTAATGGGAGGAAGTGATGGCAGGCATTGCATATGGCTCCAAGTTCTAGGACATTTATGTGCAGGGAGGATTCGGTTGAAGACCACAGCCCTGGACTGTGTGGTGGGACATGTGTGCACCCCACCCTGTGAGGGATGCATCGGTAGTCATTATGAGGGATGGAGCATCCTGAAGAAAGGGGACTCCAGAGCAGAGGTTGGAGGGAACTTTCTACCATAGGAGAGAGTCTTTGACTCTGAAAGGTATGGATAGAGGCTTGTTTAGAGCGTGCACATTCGGTCTGTACACCGTGGCCAGCCAAGCTTGGAAGCACCTCATGTATAGTCGAGCGTTTTGACCACGAAAGTGCACAAGGCCATGTGACCTAGTAGTTGTAGACATCTCGAGCAGTGACCTGAGGACTGTTGCAGAGTTTCGTTGCCAATAATTTTATGGTGTTGAAGTGATCGGGCAGGAGAGATGCTATTCCCCTCCGGGAATCGAGATGTGCTCCTATGAACTCCAGGTGCTGGGTAGGATATAATGTGGATTTATTTTTGTTTATTGGTAGGCTGAGGGATAGGAAACAATCAACAGTGAACTGCATGAATCAAAGCGCTTCATCGAACGTTGATGCTTTGAGGAGACAATTGTCGAGGTAAGGAAAAATTATGACCCTTTGTTTCCTGAGGTAGGCAGTGACTATGGCTAGGATCTTGGAAAAAACACGGGGGACAGTGAATAGGCCGAAGGGTAACACCCTGTACTGAAAATGTGTCGATCCGAGGGTAAAACGAAGGAAATGTCTGTAGGCCGGATGTATAGGCACATGAAAATAGGTGTCCTATACATCAAGGGCTGAAAACCAATTGCCTTGCTCCAATGCTGGGATTTTGGTGGTGAGGGTAACCATTTTGAACTTTTGCTTTTTGATAAATTTGTTGAGCCGCCTGAGGACAAGGAGAGGGAGGGACAGGCAGTAGAAACAAAAGTGAAACTGTTTGAGCAGCATATTCCAGAAGTCTTGAGGTCTTTCTGAGTGTAGCCTTCATTGATTTGAGATCTACCAGACCATTCTCTCACTAGAAGGGAAAACCTATAATGGCAGCAGGCTGTAAAAGAGACCCAGATTGGGAATAAGAAATATTCAAGAAATATGTTTGCTGATGATGTTTTAAAGAAAGCCACACCAGTGAACTGGTGGAAGTCACTTAAGCACTTGGATTCAGAGACTGTTGAAGTGATAATCTCACTTTTAACAGCAGGAGCTTCTTCTGCCGGTGTAGAAAGAATATTTTCTTCGTTTGGACTAATCCATTCCAAAGTGAGAAATCGTTTGGGACCTGAAAAAGCAGGAAAGCTTGTTTTTCTTTTCCAGATTATGAACAAGCAGGAAAATGAAAGTGAAGATGACTGATTTAGCTGCAGAAGCCACTATTTTAAGTTTCTCATGTTGACCTGGCTGACATAGTCGATTTAATTTTTGGTTTAAAAAAAAAATATTTCATTTAACTATTTTAGTTAAAAACAAGTTGAACAAAAAACAAACCTGATTTTAAAACACTTGAATGTTTAACTAAATTCAAAAATTCATATGCTTGTTTTGTTAAAATATTATATGTTTGCTGTTGAAGAAAAAAATCCAGAATACATAACATTGTTGTTTTAGTTAAATAAAACAATGTAAATGTCTGTCTGGTGATGTTCTCCTCCTAATACAGCATGGCAAGAAAATCCTCCAAATATTAATGATTAACCTGTTGAACTGGAGATAGTTCACCTCCCAATGACTTCATAAATATCTGCTTCAATTACCTTTGGTAAATGAAATAACCAAACAATCATTCATTTTCTGATATAGCTGTAAAACTAATCTGAAAAGTTTTCAAAATAAATCACTTTAAAAATGTATAGTGTGTACCTTCTACAACTGAAACCTACATCTATCTCTGAGTTGTGAAGAATATGTATTAAGGTTATAACAACCAACAAGAATGCACTTTTATGTAGAAATCCATGATTAAATCGAGTCTTCCTGACTAGTGATTTAAATCAGATGTGTGTGTGTGTAACCTAGCTGTCTGACTGGACTGAATGGGTCATTAAAAAGGACTGGCTGAGGCCAACGCATATCAATGGAAAATATGAGAAGACAATGGAAAGCCCAATCACCAGACAGTGACACCTAGCAACCAATTACCCAGAGGGAGGAGGGAAGCAGAGCAGAGACCCCAGCTTGAGAACAAAGGACTGAGAGGTGTGAGGCGGGGGGATAAGAGTTGGCTTCTGGAAGAAGCTGGGGGCTCACTCACCTGGGAACTGACTAAGAAAGGAAGTCAGAGAGACATGCTGAAAGCCTGAAAATGGAGTTCACTACAGCTTGGCTGGTGGACTGCTCTGGAATTACCAGAATGGTCTATGCTTTAACCTCCAGCTCTCTATGCTAACCTAAGGACTTCTTATGCATAGAGATGGCATAAATGGTTCCTCCATTTCCCTTCCCACAGCTCTGGGTGCAGAGGGTGTCTAGCGGTAAGTAGGCAGAATGGCTGGAGCATGTTGTGCTATGGCTATTACTTTGGAGACCGTATGTCCAGTTGGCACATGTTAGAGCAGCTCAAAGCAGCTTGTTCTAACCTAGACTATAGCAGAGAATCAGAGAACCATAACTGGTTGCACTGGGTTCTAGCTTCTTCCCTTCTCATGGCTGCACCCTGGGTTGCTGTGTGTGGGAAGAGAGGCATCCCTTGTCAGATACCGCCCTAGGCTCTGGCAGAGACAGTCAAGCTCTTCTGCTCTTCCTAGGGCTTACACAGACTGTCAGGGAAGCAGGCACTACTCTCCTCTATCCTGGTGTTGCAGCAGGCCTTAAAGAGAGCTTTTGGGCAGCTGCAGTAGAGAAGAGACAACAGCTATCCAGCATTCTCCTGGTTCATATCAGAATTGCTCTTGGGAATGTAGGAGAAGTAATGAGAGGACAGCTGAGAAGATGGGACTGATTCAAACACTTCAATTAAAAAATTTCATGGCACCACTCAGGGACCATAATTTGAATTCATAATCAAATATCAATTTTCTTCTCCATGCAGCCACTGGTGAGGGAACTCTGGGACCTTGTTATCCTGCAGGGTCCTAGAGCTTGAAAGACCACACAGCCAATGAAATAGCCCCACAGCCAGAGCCCCATGAGCCCGAGTTGGCTGGCATGGGCCAACTTCACAACTGTGTTGTGTAGACCAAGGGTGGGCAAACTACGGCCCGCGGGCCACATCCAGCCCGCGGGACCATCCTGCCCAGCCTCTGAGCTCCTGGCCAGGGAGGCTCACCCCAACCCCTCCCCTGTTGTCCCTCCTCCTGCACAGCAATGCCGCCGCGCGGGCAGCGCGGCTTCCGCCCGCCCACCTCCCACACTTTCAAATAAGCCTGTCCTGCCACTCTGAGCTGCATGGTAAGGGTAAGGGTAAGGGGGGAGGAGGGGTTGGATAAGGGGCGGGAGGCCCCAGGGGGCAGTCAGGGGCCGGGGTGTTTGGATGGGGCGGAGTTTCGGGCGGTGGTGGTCAGGAGACAGGGAACAGGGGGGTTGGATGGGGTTGGGGTTGAATAGGGGGTGGGGTCCCAGGGGATTGGGGGGGGCAGGGAGCAGGGGAGGTTGGATGGGGTGGGGTCCTGGGGGAGCAGTTAGCGACGGGGGTCCCGGGGGGCAGTCAGGGGACAGGGAGCAAGGGGTGTTGGTAGGCGTGGAAGTCCCGAGGGGCTGTCAGGGGGCAGGTGTGTGGATAGGGGTTGGGGCAGTCAGGGGACAGGGAGCAGGGGGGGTTGGATAGGGTGTGGGGTCCCAGGGGGGTGGTTAGGGGTGGAGGGTCCCAGGAGGGGGCGGTCAGGGGACAAGGAGCAGGGGGGTTGGATGGGTCAGGGATTCTAAAGGGGGCAGTCGGGGGCAGGAAGTGGGCGGATGGGCAGGGCAGGCTGTTTGGGGAGGCACAGCCTTCCCTTCCTGGCCCTCCATACCATTTCACAACCCTGATGTGGCCCTCGGGCCAAAAAGTTTGCCCATCCCTGGTGTAGACATACCCATAATTAAGATACTTAATTGCTCTTTTCCTCTGTCTTGGTTCTAGATTCTGGTATGTTCTTGTATCCCCTAGATTAGAGGAGTAGAGATATTTTCCTTCATCCCCAACCCTCACCATCAACAACTACCTTCCTATCTCCCTTCTCTTTCCCACTTGTCATCAAAATCCCTGAGCATGATATCTATATTTGTGGCTGAGATCTTCTCTCTAGCAAATATCTCTTTGATTGTCCCCAAATCTGACCTCCTCCCACTACAATTCATTCTCACCAAGGTCACTAGTGACCTTCTCCTAGCTAAGTCAGAGGGACACTCCTATAATTGTATCCTCCTTGATTTCTCTTTTGCTTTCTCCCCTCTCTTGGCTTCCATGACTCTGTCTCTTTATGATTATCGTGAAGCTTCATTATTAGCTCCTTCATCATGACCTTTGGTGATTTCTTATCTTCACCTGTCTCTCTCAGTTGTAAGCCTGAATGTTTTGTCTATATTTTCTCTCTCGGCAACATCTTCTGCCCCCATGGCATCACTGACTATTTTTATTCCAATGACCTACCTAATTCTCAACCACCACCATTACCCCTCTCTCTAGGGGTAAAATGTCCTCAATTTTCCTCCTAATCCTTCTTCACCACATTCCCTATCTGATAAGACCACTATCTTTCTGTTTCCCAGGGTTGCAACATTAGTGTCATTGTTGACCCTTGTTTGTGTACTACTTCCCCTAAAGGCAGTCTGTTAGTAAGTCCTGATGATCTTCCTCTTTAATATCACCAAAATATACCCTTCCCTCATTTCCATGTCCACTACTAACAGCCTTAACCATGGTTTGATTAATTCTCTTTCCTTGATTACGTAGGTTCTCCTTCCAGCCTCTCAAAATACCACTACTAAAGTCATTTCCCCCCTCACCATTAAGAACAATTTATCCTTCTCCTTTAACACCTTTACTAGCTTCCAGTCTCTTACTCTATCAAATTGGAGTTCTGTCCTCACCATCAGAGTTGTATACAATCTTGCTCAGGCCTACCTCTTTGTTTCAGTTTCCTTTATTCTTTTTTCTCACCCCTGTGCTACTCTCATTCTTCTCCTCTAGGCTTCCAGCTGCCTTTACACTTGGAACACTCTACCACAACCTTTCCACAAAGCATCCTCTCTTTTCTTCAAATTCTTCCAGAGAACCAGTTCTTCCATGAATCCTTCCTATCTTGTTCTCTTCACAAATAATTTCCACACAGGCTCTATTTCCTGAACTGCTGCCCAGAGTCTTGTCTTGATCAGATTGTAAGCATACTGGGGTAGGGAACATGTCTAATACTGTTTGTAAAGCAGTGTATACTTTTCACAATGATGAATGAAAGATTATGAATAAACAAATAAGTCAATAAAACTACCCCTTTAAAATTAAAGAGTAAGCAATGCAGTTTATTACATCAAGTAACATAGACAGCCCGATTTTCAAACCTGGGTTCCTAAATGGGATATCAAAATCTTACATTTAGACATGAAGATCATCACTTAGGTGCAAGTAAATGGTCCTTGATATAGGATAAAAAGTGTGGATAAAAAGCAGCCATTGAAAGATGTGGACATCTTATTAAGGCACTCAAGTTTGAAAATTGTGCTTCCCATATGTAGTACAGCAAGTAACATGAAGATACTTATTGTAATTTCAACCAGCAGAGGTTCAGTCACAGCTGGCATTTTTCCAAGTAATTCTGAGCAGTTCATCTTTTTCATTTAGAATTATGAGATCAAGAACACTAATTAACATGCAGTTCTCATTTCTAGCTTTAAGAAAACACTAAGTTGTATGAAGGATATCGGTAGAGGTTTGGGGATTGTTTCTAATGTTCTGGACTAACAAGTACGTATCTTTTCTTAATAACTTTTCCTGAAAATGCTGGCTGTAACCAGAATGTATTTTATTACATGAAAATAAACCCTAAGGAAAACTTGATTTTGTATACCAGGTCTTGGGACTATGTTTTGCAAATGTTTTCTGGTTACCATAGTAGCTTCTGAATTTTCTCTGTAAATGTGAAGTTAGTAATCACTTTTTTAAACTAGGTTACCAAGTCCTTTTCCCTTCCCCCAGAAAGCTCTTCCTTCCCAGAAATTTAATTCTGTCAGTCAGGTAAAAACCCATGCACACACGCATGCACAAACAGACACTCTTAAAATGGCCAGAGCATACTGTTTTACAGAAGCCAAAATATGTGATAAAAAACCTGCCCAAATATTTTGCTTTTCAGGTGCCAAAAAAATAGAAGCCTTATTTGCCATTATTATGAAGACAGATCCTCCTACGTTTTTTCAATGTTATAACAAATTCCAGGATGAGAGTATTCTCATTGTTGTAGTCAAGAGTGTCAGCTTCTTGAATGAACACATTATGGATTTAAGTGTTCCTTTCTAAGTCTGTGGGTGTGTACATATCAGTCAAAGGGGGTTGAGGGCTACCTTGTATTTTTTTCATATATTTAAATGTTTCCTGATGTGAAACATGTTCTCACTATTTTTCTCCTCACTAACTTACTGTGTACCTTTCTGACACTCTAAGATTTCTTTTCAGAACAGACCCCTTGAATAAATTATAAATTCCTAAGATGCAAATAGCTGTGTTGAGTATGCTGCTAGGAAGCAGAAAAGACATCTCATAATTTCAGGGGTTGACAGTGCCCTGATACTATAATATGCCTTTAATGTCTACATTTCATTTTCAACTACTGAATATGAGAGAAAAACTGAAGATTTCTGAGTTCAGAATGGCCACAATATGTACACAAATATCTTATGCTACATGAATTTTGCAGAATCAATTAAAGCAACCTCATCTTAGCATATCTACTAATGTTCATTTTAAACATAGATTTCAGAGTGGTAGCCGTGTTAGTCTGTATCAGCAAAAAAAACCCCAACAAGGAGTACTTGTAGCACCTTAGAGACTAACAAATTTATTTTGGCATAAGCTTTCGTGGGCTAAAACCCACTTCATCGGATGCATGCACTGGAAGATACAGTAGGAAGATATATACACACAGAGAACATGAAAAAATGGTGTTGCCATACCAACTGTAACGAGACTAATCAATTAAGGTGCGCTCTAATCAGTAGGAGAAAAAAAAACTTTTGTAAACATAGAGTATACCAGTAAACATAGAGTATACCAGTGTTTGTTTCTTTTCTCATGTAATACACACCACACATGCATATTATTTGGGGGAAAAATACAGAGACTGTTAGCTGTTACTGTAACCACTTCAAATGCAAGCCAGTACGTCTGGAAGAAGTTTTAACAATGCCATATAAAATGATGATTGTTCAGATCTTTTTATGTGCATACATGTGGGACACACATAATATCCAAAAGTCAGTCTATGTGCTTTTATTCAAAAAGGCTGCATTTATGTTTTAATTGCAATGATAAATTATTATATAGCTGACAACCAACCAGAGTCACATATTTACTGGACAGTGAGGTACCAACTGCACAGAGAAAAACAGTATTCTGGTATTTCTGAAACAGTGAAACAAATAAATACTCTTTAGAAAAACAAAGTCCAAACATTTGAAAGCTCTTCACAAAGTGAAAAACGTAAGTGCAGAACATGGAAACATGCTTATTCCATTTTCACAATGGACATCTGTTCAAAAAGAAGCCACCATTTCATGTCAGCCCTCTGCACTGGTTAAGCAGTTGTTATATGAGAATATTTATAACTATTTTAAGATAAAATTTGTACCAGTAAACTTGAGTCTTACCTCTGCAATCATCCTATTAGTGTCTCCCAAAAAAAGAAGGTTCAGTGCTTCCTCCTCATTGGTTGCTTGCTGAAGAGACAGGTTTTTCAGATGAATGTTCTGATCAGGGTCCTCCATTATTGTCACTTTTCTACAAAAAACCCCGACAGAATAAGAGAATACCAGAGCTGCTTGCAAGTGATCCTTGTTTTAATATTTTCATTAAGATTTCATATTAAATAGTGGGTATTTGAACAGGCCTAGCACAGTAAAAATAAGCACTGAAGATCTGAAGGATTAAAACAATACTAACATTAATAATAAATACCAAATAAGTACTTTTGATTCCCTGCCACCTCCTGACTTCTCATCCTTACTCTCAGGACTGTGATCTCCTTTAGATCATTCCTCTCACAAATTAAACATGTTTATCTCACCATCCTTAGAAAAAACAAAACACATCTTTTGACCCCAATTATCTCTATGACAGTGGCTCTCAACCTGTGGCCCAATCAGCACACAGCAGCAGCCCATGTGACATCCTCACAGCCATACAGGTAGTATATATATTGTGTGGATGCGGCCCACATAACATGGAGAGAACTGCATATGCGGCCCACAGTGGTAAATAGGTTGAGAACCACTCATCTATGACGACTGCCCTATTGACCTTCTTCCCCTCATTTTCAAAGCCACTGAATGCGCCACCTCTTCCTAACCCATATTGGAACCATTCCAACCTGGTTTGTCTCCCACTCTGGACACTGTTCTAATTAAAGTATTTAAAAAACATGTTGTGGCAAGTCTCAGGGCCTCTATTCTATCTTCGTTCTCCTGGACCTCTCTGCTGCTTTTGACACAGTAGTATTCTCTGTCTCAACATCTTGTCCTTCCACAGCTTTTGTAACTCTGTCTTCTTCTGGTTCTCTGGTCGTTTCTTCAGTGTCTCTTTTGATGGATCCTCCTCCACCCCTCTCAGCAAAGATCCCAACAGAATTCCATCCTTGCCTCCTCTTCTTCCTTTGCTCCCTCTGGGTGATCTTTCGTGATTTGCTCACAAGGCATCAATTACAATACAATTAGGTAGATGATTCACAAATCTTTATTTATGTTCCTGATCTGACCTCGTATCTCAGCCTCTCTCTCTATTTCCTCCTGGATGTCTTGCCATCCATTTAAACTAAACGTGAATCCATAGTGAACTTTTGCTCTTACCTCCAAATTCCTCACCATCCCTACATTCTCTGTTGTCGTTACCACTATATCACTATATCAGATCTCATTAGCCTGGGAGTAATCTTCCAGGCCCTTTCCCTTGACCAGGGCTTAAGATGGAAAGTAAAATGTAGCAGTACTCTAATCTCTTCTCACTTGAAATGCTACTCACTGTAGTTTGTCCAGATATTCAAAATATTATCACATGTGCTCCGCTGGATTCTGATTGTCTTCTCAAGCTTGTCTCCCTATAAATGGAATTTGAGATGCCCAGAGGAAAGTCCAGATTATGGCATAGATACAATAAGCACGTAATTAAGTCCCTGGCTCCCAGAGTTATGTGATGGCATCAGACTATCAGCTTTCATTTTTTAAATAAATACATATGGTATTTCTCATGGTAGTGGAGAAAAGCTTAAAAGCTTGACTTACAGTGTTAACAATGCATGATGTTTGCCCAAATCTGTGGACAGTCTCCAGAAAAGTGAGGAGCAGCAGCCAGAAGAGCCAGGGAGGAAGCTACCTAGCCCCATACCCACCACCACAGGAGAATAGGTCCCTGCTGCTCTGGGAAAGGGAGGCAATATCTTGTTGGTATGGGAACAGGGCTTGGATGTCCTACCCGGCTCTGCACAGTTGGCTTACCTTCAGTGGGACTCAAGACACTCCCTTGGGATATGCTCCTCCTTTCTTGCCTTTTGGTTCCATGGGTGAGATTAGAGAAAAAAATTGGTGAAACTCTCCCAAGTGTCATCCATTTGTGGCATCAAACTGAGATGCCAGTCACAGCAGATTGTGCATATCTTCATAATATAATCATTCCACTCTCCCTCTCTCTTTCTCTCTTTTTTATTTTTAATATGTTTTGATTAGCAAGGTAATAGCTAATTTAAATGATCATTGGGCATCTGAGTCACCACACCAGAGAAACGAATGGATCAGTTCATACTTCTCAGAGCTGTTGTTTCAGAGTGTCGATTGCATTGGTTACACGCAGATCACATTTTGAAGATTTATTTTCATAATTATAAGGCTAAGAGACTTAGGGCTTGTCTATATTAACATCTAGTTCATGGCTAGTTGTGTAGTGAATCTACCCCACACTCGCCTGCTGCACTCTGTCTGTGTGGACCCTGCTGATACTCATTAACAATTCATTAGCATGCTTTGATCAAGTCCTGTTTCAAAGCGGACTAAGTGTTCATGTAGACAAGCCCTTATTTATATTTTTAAATGAAAACTGAGATTATGCAGGAAAAATGCTAGAATCAAAATTTTAAAAAAGAGTGTTAGCTCATTGTCCTGGCCAAATTGAATCTCTGTCATTGACCCACACATCAAGATCAAAAATTGTCCAAAAATGCTGCTCCATCCACCACAGCATTTCTGAGATCCAATCTTTTCTTTCTATTTACATAGCTAAAACATGTCAAAGGTCCTTATCTCCAGTCTTGATTTCTATTACCTCCCCCTCTCTGGCTTCACTGACACCTTCATTCCCCTCTCTTCAATGTATTCAAAAGACAGCTACTAAGATCAACTTCCTTTCTCATCTTTCTGATCATGCTCCCTCTTCCCCTGTCCAACATCCTCCAACTCCTTTTCCATAACATCAAGATCAATCTCTTGTCCTCTACTTCCAGGCTTTTCAGAATTCTCAGAGCAGATACATAAAGCTGGTTAGTCACCTCTTACCTTCTGCACTCTACCAATGATTCTCGCCTTGACCACCTACTTATTAATTTCTCCCACAACTATTTCCATACTTTATTCCATACTCCCCCCTACAAATGGAATACCCTACTTCAAACTGATCCGTAAGCCCTTTCTTTTTTCAAATTCCTTCAAATTCCTCCTTTCCCTTGATTGCCTACAAGAAATTCACCAACTAATAATGGCTGGATTGAAGGGAAATCACATATCGTCAATGTGTACTTCAGAAAAAACATAGAAAAAATGTATATAAAATTGTACATATTTTAATTGTATCCCTCTTCCCAAACTTCATAAGTTTTTTTGGTCATCTTAGACAGTTCTCTCCATCCCTAAGCAAGGAAACAATGCCTTATGTCATTCAAGTAACCACTGCAGGATGACACAATGTTATAGTGGGCTCTGATGGAAGATACGTCCAGCCCTCCTTAGCAAAAGGGCCACTTGCCACAATAAATAAAAGACATATTTATAGACAGTAGTAGAGGAATGGTTAGATGGCGCATGCCTCACCTAGAAATATTAGCAGACTTCCTTGTTGATTGTTTAGTAGGGTTAAGAAGGATGCCAGGATAGTGCTGCCCACAAATCTCACACTGGCCAAGTTGTGCCACAATAACATTAACTGTCTGCAACACCTATGTGATATGTGCTGATTACATGGATAAACCCTATTTCTATCTCTTTTAAAAATGTTCTTATTAATATGTCAAGCGCTATCACTCTATTGCAAATCTTCTCACAGAAAAGGAATATATAAAAGTTGTAATGATCATGGAAGATTTTGTTTGTTTTTTGTGAGAGTAGGACAAGAGAATTGTCAGAAAAACCTGGAGGTGTTTGTCAGATGAATTTTCATGAGTAATTACTTTGGATCTTTTCACCACCATCATCATCATTTAAGCACAAACAATGTGCAATGTGCCATGTAATCATACTGAGTAAAAGCAGATAGGGGATATTTCAGAACCAACATGTCCTTGTTAATTCAACATTCGCCAAGATTATTCCTTTTTTCTATCCCCTTTGAACAGTGCCAGCAATGAAGGAAAATGATGTCTTCCTTTGATGAAAAACAAACAATCAGGATGTATTTATTTATTTATTTTCATCAAGAATGTGTAATGTAATGCTGTTAACTGCTCTTCTTAAAGCCTTGAAAGCTCAGAAAAAAGTGAGCGAGGTATGAGGAATGAAGAAAGGCAAAACTTCTGAGGCAAAACAGTAACTTACCATCAGTGAAATCTTTCATTTCTTCAAATGCTCCTTCAACCTAGATAGGACCTTTTTTCTTCTGAAGTAATCAAGATTAAAATTTGGCTGGAATTAGTGGTTTCTAGGGCCTCTATGAGCTAAGACACTGTATAATACTGAAAATGGAGTCCTTCCACCAGCTTCAATGGGTTTTGTATCAGGTCTATGTTGAGCACTTTCTTGTTTTAAAGCAATATAATTCAATTAGTTCTAGAGGGATATAAGGGCAAGAAATATGTCCTGAGACAGTTATTGCAAAAAGAAAAGAGGTTCCTGTAACAAATGCTATTTCCCCTCCTCTCAGGCTTTCTCTATACAGATAATATGGTTAAGGCAAATTAATCGTAGCATTGAGCAGAGTAAGTGGGGCGGGAGGAGGCTAGACAGAAGCATACAGAGCCTCTTCTTCCCCCTCTGCATACCCAGATAGCAAGTAGGCAGAATTCCAGCCTAGCATTCCCTTGAGAACTAGACTAGGAAAACAGCTTACCTTCTGATGCTCAATATTTTGGTTGGAAGACATAATGAGACCCATGTCCTAACATAAAGTGCAGTCACAAGAACATGTAAAAGGAGACACAAGATGCTTATTGTTGGAGCAGTAATAGCTGTACTTCAGAGTACACAGAGCAATCCTCTCCCACCCCTAGCTCTCCTGCCTTACCCCACTAAGATGTCTAGGAGCCTGAATTGGGCCAGCACCGGGTGATGGCTATATCAACCCCGAATTGGCGAAGCTGGGGTTAAAGAGCAATTTTTAGCCCAAGAGGCCACGCCACCTCATCCCTGCTGGGCATGCTCCCAGAAGGCGGGAGCACTCAAAAGGGAGCAGCTCAGCTCAGTCTGGGCTGACTGAGGAGGAGAGCAGTTGTGTGCAGCAGTCTCCTGCTGGGGGATGCCTGGACTCCAAGCCTCCGGGGTCGAGCCTCCAAGCTGCACTGCAGGAAGGCAATTGACTGCAGGAACTGAAAGGGATGACTTGCTGTTGCCAGCAGAGGAGCTGCCAGAGACGAAGCAGAAGAGACACGAGAGGGACCTCATGTCCAACCCTGCAGATGCCACCGGAGAGACTGAAACAAGGCTGGGTGATGCAGGGAACACGCTTGGGGGTACTGGGACCTGAACCCTGTGTCAGGGTACCTTGTTTTGAAGGGCCCTGCGAGTAGGACTGGCCCAGTTCCCCTATCCTCCCCACTCTTGCTGCTAGGTGAAGCAGCTTCTTGGACTCTCGCCGCTAGGCAATGCTTCCCCTGATATAGTCTGTAGGAGAAGTGGCCCCTTTTAACTCTCGCCAGTAGCATCACGCCCCAGAGTATCGCCAGCTGACCCCTGACACATCTCTCATCACTCATACACAGAGCTCAGACTCATAGGCATAACTTTGTCCTTAGAAAGCAATGTTTTACTGATAAAATCAGATTACATTCTATCCTCAGATACTTCCATCAAATTCCCTGTATTGTACCCTGTCTGAATCTAGAAAATGACAGACTGATCTGCAGTGTGTGACGTTATCTGATTAAACTATGGAGATCATTGCTGCTACTGCTGTTAAATAATTGCAAGAAATCTTGTACAAAACGTGTCAAGCAAGGTGTCTTTAAAAAAAGGGTATCATTTGCTGGTTATGATTATGCTATGTGTATGCATGTATCATTTTTGTATTTGAAGCTATGAGTATTGGCTCTATACCTGGATTTCAAATGTTTGTTCCTGGGGCAATGCCCACAAGGTATTTAGCCTGCACATCTTGAAGGGACTATTCAAATTAAGTGGCTCATCAAGGAACATTTAACTCACAATGGAAGTTGCCCACCTACCCTGAATGGACTTTCCTGTGAACGTGCTGTTTGAGGTATAGGTAATGACTTCTACTGTGACTAAGCAGAATCATGCATGAACATGTGACTTGCCCATGTGACTCCAAACACCATCTTGTAACCTGTAATTTTCCACTAGCTGTGCCCAGGGCTTTGTTTGAAACAATGGGTTTCCCTCCACATGGCAGAAGCTATAGAAGGCGCTGGAAACATCTCCATTTTGTCTCTTTCCTGCTCCAGCCTCTGGACTATGAACTTATACTAATGGGGGCATTCTAACCAAGGAACTGAAGATCTTCCAATGATTTGGAAGCAACCAGAGACTTGACTTAAGCCAGCAGTTTATTCCATCACTGCTACAAGCCTGATCCAAGAACTTTGCAAATATTGTATGTACTTAATTCCTTTAACCAATTTTAACTCTCACCTTTCTTTCCTTTTATAAATAAACCTTTAGATTTTAGATACTAAAGGATTGGCAACAGCATGATTATTGGGTAAGATCTCAGTTGTACATTAACCTGCATGTGTGTCTGCTCCTTTGGGATCAGAGGAACCTTTTATTTGATTAAATTCGTTTTAAAGAACCACTCATCTCTAAGTCTAGTGTTTTTGGTGGGGATACAAGGACTGGAATGCCTAAGGAAATTGCTGTTCTGACTTCTTG
Source organism: Natator depressus (assembly GCF_965152275.1). Taxonomy (NCBI): domain Eukaryota; kingdom Metazoa; phylum Chordata; order Testudines; family Cheloniidae; genus Natator; species Natator depressus. The sequence continues at coordinate 152,956,438 of NC_134236.1, forward strand.
TTAGCCAGTGTGATGAAATAGAAGTTTACTTTTGTTGCTGGTTTGGTATAACTCATGGGAGAATAACCTCCAGTTTTGGGGTGTATCTGCCCTATATCTCAGCAGTTTGTCCTGAATTTGGTATTCTCAGTTGTGACCCACGAAGGCACGGTTACACAGTCCATAGAGGTGTCTGATTGATTTTGATATTTTGAAACTGCTTGATAAATGTCATGCATTGCTCTTTGTTGAAACAATGTGATTTGCTTGAATCATGTAGCACACTTGAGATATTATTTCAGTGTTCGCCTTTTGTTGATCCTTGTTAGACTTTTTTTTTTAACCTGTAACCATTTTAACCTGTACTGATCCAGCTGCGCCGCTGTAAGTTCTCCCATGTAGCTGCTTTATGCCGATGGGAGAGAGCTCTCCTATCCACATAATTAAATCACCCCCAATGAGCAGTAGTAGCTATGTTGGCAGGAGAAGCTCTCCCACCAACATAGCACTGTGCACAATACCACTTATGCCAGCAAAACTTATGTCGCTCAGGCGCATTTTTTCATACCCCTGAGCAACATAAGTTTTGCCAACATACGTGGTAGTATAGACATGGCCAAAAGGATTTCCAGAGAGATGCCTACATCTACTGGGGCTTCTGTTAGATCTGCCAGAACAACAGTCACACTTCAAGATGGTGACAGAATATTTTTTTAAATATTTTAATAAAATTGTTGTGATAGGTTTCTCAAAAATGTCCAGTATTTTAATGAAATATTTAAATTTCTAAGAAAAACTCCTAACTTTGATCCTGAAGTGGAGAAGTCCTGTTAAGTTATCCATAATGACTGAAGGGAGGCAGAGGCAAGGTTTTTGTTTTCTCTATAACAGCCAATCTTTTCCATTTGGATAAATAGATGGAATTTGTAGACTCCTTTCTAGCTGACTGGAGGACATGTAAAACAGGATCAGCCAAGTTGTACAATAATAACTTAAATCCTTCCTTGCACCATCAGAGCTGTCAGTGAAGGAAGATAACCCCAAACACTGAATGCTTGTATCTCTAAATATTCTTGTTTAGTATTATAAACCTGTGTCTTTTGGGAACATTGGTACTAGCTCAATAAATTGTGTAAAATTCAAAAGGTGATAGGGATTGGGGAAAACACATGAAAATCAACTTGAGGCCACCATTCTTTGAGTATCCATCCTCAATACCCATGAAATTGGAGAAATGGGAATCATAACAAACAAACAATAGCTTGCACTTACTATATATAGTACACTTCAGCTGAAGATCTCAAAACCTTTACAAACAATTATAAACTCACCACTGTGAGACAAGCAAAGGATGTGGAAGGATATACATACTGCACTGCAGTCAGTTAGTGGCATCCTTAAAGTGTGTCCTAAATGTGTCCATTGTTGTCTTTAAGGACATTTCATGTTTTAGACTGGTTTGCTCTACTTTGAATTTCCGATATTGCAAGAAATTCTTTCCAATGGACATGAAGACCTTCTGCAGGCATTTAACTTTGGAATAAGTTCATCTTCTTATCAATGTCTGTTGTAGGTTTCCATGTCTCTACTCCATAAAAGAGGAAAGACATGATACCGTTGTTAAACATTTGTATTTTTGCATCAGTGCCAATCATGCTACTTTTGCCAAATATTTACATGTTTATGAAAGTTGTTTGCTGCTTTCTATATTCATTGGTTGACATCTAGCATGGTGTTACCATCACTGCAGAGCCCACTCCCTAGATAGGTAAAATGGTTTACCTCTTCTAGAGTTTCTTTGTCCTCTTTAATGGGTACTTTGGGGACATTGATAACCATATATTACATCTTCCCCTTGTTGATGAACAACTAATTTATTTTGCTGTATGAATCCAAATCTGGGCTTTTTTTTCCATTAAACAATTAATTGAACTAAGCAGGACATTATCATCAACAAAAACAATGTCACCCGATTGTGCTTTATCATACATCCATAAAATTCCTCATTTTCCTTCTGCGGTCACTTTTCTTATGACATAGTCAATAACCAGTGCAAACAATAGTGGGGACTTAATACACCTTTGCTTCTCATACTTCACTCATATGTCCTTGTTTATTTAGTACACTACTCCGATACTGTAAAGTAAAGCTTTCCTAAAAAGAACACAGGAATAAGATGAGTTGAGTGATTTCAGTGGTCACATATGGAGTCTCGCTTGATGATGCCGATGAGTTAATACTGTGATTTGAAGTAGTGGCTTCAGAAAAGGTGTCACTGACTGATCCTTCCTTATTTTGGTGAGATGGGTTAATAGATACAATGAAGATATCCTTTCTGAATGGTAAGGAATATTTCATACCCTATGCTCAAATTAGCTCTTTCACATTCCAAGGTCTGGGTTAGTTCCAGTTGTAATATTTTTATGGATTATATCAAATCCAATCTTTGAAAGAATGAATCAGAACCGTTTATCCCCAATATCATTTCCTGTCTGGCTCTTTCTATTAGGATCCAGAAAAACATTGATTGTCAAACCTAGATATCCTTTTAACCTTTCGTGTGCAGTAGTAACAGACATTCATGATGTAAACTAAAACATAAATTGAGCACTCTTCATTCCAAACAGATGAACTTTCTAGTGAAAGGCCTGACCCAATATTGTGAACCTCAGGAATTTTCAGTGTACTAAGAATTACTGGTATGTAAAAGTATGGGTCTTGTATATCTATGGATAGTAGCCAGTCTCCAGATTATATAGCTTGTATAACCACTGAAAGAGGGAATGGCTGACACACACATTGTTTAGCCTAGAATCAGGAGATAGCCTGTTGGTTTCTTTGCATTATAAATGAGATGGAAGAAAAAATGTCATTTATCCTGTGTGTAGCTTTTTTTCCTGTGGCTTCCTTTGTAAAGTGATCTATGAGTTCTTGTTATAATATTTGGTTTAGTCTTGTGTGTCAGCAGTCTGGTGAACCCTTAAACCCTTGGAGGGCAGTAGAGAAATAAATAGGATTGGGAACTCTTTTGAAGTAATTTCCAGAACTCAGTGATTATGAACAATATTTTTCAAGACAAAAAATACTCTAGATTCCCCCAATGGAGCCTAGAGCCTAAATTCTGTACATTGGTTGTGTGATGAGACAAGTTGTCATTACAGAGGTTTTCGGCAGATACATCTTTTGTTCTTAGTCTTGAGCCTTTCCCTTGTTATGGAATTAGGGATTAAAAGAGTAGTTTATTCTGACCTATGGTTTAAGCAACCATGGCCTTCCTTGGAGGATTATGGGTTGCTGGAGGGAGGATCTGTTCCCCTACTGGAGAATGTAATTCTTTTTTTAAGTGCACCATTATCATAGTAGATCTTATATACACTCTTGCCATCTACCAGGGGGAATCTAAGACCTTTTCTAAGTCACTGATTTAAATGTCAGCCAGTAAATTCTTTGGATGGTGGCGGTTTGCAATTATTATTTTAGTTGTATAACAACATTAAGTGTCAGGTTTAAATGTAGACAAAAGAGGAAATGGTAAATCAAGACAGATGTAACGTACATGTTAGCATATCAAGCAAAGTCAATTTTGTACCTACCATCTCCGTTTATCACTTTCTATCAGGTCTTCTTTTAATATATTTTGGTCAAAACCTGAATTATTTTCTTCACATTCATTAGACTCTGCCCTCACATTTAGCTTTTCAAGTACTATCAGTGAAACAACTGTGCACTTTCCATGGTTTGTGTTTATTATGTTAAACTGAATGATCTTGCATGTCATCATTCTGTGGTTATTCCTTGTGCTGAACTGGAAAGTGGCGTAAAACGTCATAAATAATACATGACTTGTTAGAATAAAGTCAGTCTCTTTCTTTGTTTCACAATGGTTCACTTTCTTCTTTAAGAATCTTTTTGGTGATATTACTTTAAAAACAAATGGCATATTTTACCAGCTTATTTGATCCTTTGCTTCCTGTTCCAAAATGACATTTTTCTTCACCTCTTTTATTCTTGCTCACATGGGTGAATTTCATCCGAGAGCAGAGAGCCTGCACAAGGCTCTATATGACACCTCAACTCCACATCAAAGGCTTACATAGGGTTTAACTGATGTGTTAGACACTGTGTGATCCTTCTGAAACAGGATGAACATCACCTTTCAGTTCTGAAGTACCTCATTGGATACATTTTTTCTATCACACTTGAATAGGTTTGTCTAGGATTTTTCCCTTCCCTAAATATTTGCTTATTATTGAATAGCTCCAAAAATGTGCGGAGCAACTATAACTCCAAGAAAGTGAGAGAAGTCGCAAATGCTGAACACATCACAGGTTTTACAAAAATTGCATCTAAGTTGTACACATATAAGGGGTAATTACTTGTGCAATGGCAAACTATATAGAATAGTCATTTCCATGTGCAATAAATCATTTATGCACAATTTATACTCCTTTTTAGCCCTTAAAATGTAAGTATTGTGACAGGGTCGGGCCGGATGGCTACAGGAGAGTAATAGAAGGCAGATATATTAGCCCCAGGTTAAGTAGGTCCTTTTTCCCTGGGTAAGGTAACAGGGAAGGTTCCAGAACAATCAGGAACCTTCTGGAGACAATTAAGACAGACAGGCTGATTAGAACACCTGCAGCCAATCAAGAAACTGCTAGAATCAATTAAGGCAGGATAATCAGGGCACCTGGGTTTAAAAAGCAGCTCACTTCAGTTTGTGGTGCGCGTGTAAGGAGCTGAGAGCAAGAGGCACTCGGAGCTGAGAGTGAGAATGCATACTGTTGGAGGACTGAGGAGTACAAGCATTATCAGACACCAGGAGGAAGGTCCTATGGTGAGGATAAAGAAGGTGTTGGGAGGAGGCCATGGGGAAGTAGCCCAGGGAATTGTAGCTGTTGCACGGCTGTTCCAGGAGGCACTCTAGGAGGCTTTCCACAGGGCCCTGCGCTGGAACCCGGAGTAGAGGGTGGGCCCAGGTTCCCCCAAGCCTCCCAACTCCTGGTCAGACACAGGAGGAGTTGACCTGGACTGTGGGTTCACAAAAACGGCCAAACTGAGGGCTGCCGTGAAGCTCCAAGGCGAGCAAATCTGCCAATAAGCACAAGACCCACCAAGGTAGAGGAGGAACTTTGTCACAGTTTTTATATATTTAAAAATTATGAAAGCCTGAATAACTTTCTTGATAAGTTTGAAATAGCTCCTTCCATGTTGATGTGATCATTAGGTGAGTCTACAGTTAGGATTTTTTTTTAATAAAAGATTCTTGATACAAAATAACCAATGAAGGGCTTTAAAAGTGTTGTCAAGTCTATTGCATAAATACTACTTTTTGGCCAATGTAACACACAAAACATGTTTAATAAATATGTATATAGTAAAATAGTTACTAATCTATCTTTGAAAAGTAGTTACTGTACAGCAAATAATTTGATTCTCTCTATATTACTCATATTGACACAAACTACTGTATATGGCTTACCAGGCAACTCCATTATCAATCCCAGTGCATTTCAGCCTTAATTCCACAATCAAATCTCCTTGTAATTTTTTCTTACAATACCCTAATACCAACCACAAGAGATTCTCTACTCTATCTTAATCTAGATGCAAAATAGAAACCAGTTTTGATATTGTACAATTCATTATATTAATAAACACTGAGAACTCAATTTTTAATAGTGACCTCTCTTTTTCCAGGCACACCCTAGGCTACAAATAACTGTGTCCACAATTCAAGGAATTGGATAGCTATGTGATAGCATTTGCACCCCCCAACCAATTGCAGGCACAGATATTTACACCTGCAAGAATGGACATCAGAATGAGGTTCTTTTCAAAATTAGACTCTGATTTTTCTGCAGAGTTTAAGAAACTGATGTCTAAATAAATAAATAATATGCAGTAGTACTTTTGGCCATAGAACTCAAAGAACTGTACAATGAGAGGTTTCAGAGTGGTAGCCGTGTTAGTTTGTATCAGCAAAAAGAACGAGGAGTACTAGTGGCACCTTAGAGACTAAATTTGTTAGTCTCTAAGGTGCCACTAGTACTGCTCGTTCTTTTTGGACAATGAGAGGTAGGTATAATTATCCCCATTTTCCAAAAGAGGAAAGTGAGGCACAGAGAGGTTAAGAGACTTGACTACCTACACATCGAATCAGTCACCTGACTCCATTATCTTCTGGACTACGCTACCTCATAATGGAGGCAATCCAGTCATAGCAATGGACTTTTAAAAGGTCCATATTTTATATGACTGATGAGGAACAACTCTAGTCTTTGCAGGGTGCACTTTGTCCAAAGACCTTTGCAGGGTGTGACAAGCTGAATCTAAATTCTGCAGCAAAATCTCTAGACTCTGTGGTACACTACTGGAAATTTTATAGCAGTTTTGCATGCATTTAAAAATGATTTATTTGTGTGTTAATATGAAAACAAGTAATTAATTTTTATATTGAATTTATGATGTTGCCACATCTTCACGTTTCAATATGCCACACATTTTTATTGACAGAACCTAAGTTGTCCTACATCAGAGCTAACATTTCACTGAGATGTATGAGGCAGTTCACACTTCTCAGAGCTATTATTTCAGGCTAGCAGGAACAAATTCAGGAACTCAATAGTAGATTAGTTTACACTTGACTCCCATATTCAAGGTTACCTTTACAACCACTATACATTCCACAACCACATAACTGAAGAATATATGAGAGCTGTGACAATGTTACACACACACACACAAATCAGTGTTTCATATAGCCTCCATATGCTCTTCAATACTGGGATAAACCGTTTATCAAAACTGCTTACTCTTCAAATGTTGCAGAATGGGGTCTGAATGGGTTTTGCTAGACTGAGTTTAGGGTCTGTACATACCATGATTTACTCAGCTCAGGCAAATGTTAACAGTGCACTAAATATTTCATCAGCAGAAACTCTACTTTGATGATCATCTGTTCTGAAAAACTGTACTGCGTTTTGGAATCCCTCTTGGCCTTTATCTCCTTTACTATCACATTACATTCCACCAGGTCCTGCATTTAAAAAATAATTACTCCTGAAGGAAAAGGCACATAACTGAAATAGGTTTCTGTGTACTAGTTTCAAGGCAATGCTGCCCTATTCTATCTGCCTCGTCACTCCTACAGCATAGGGTGAAGTGGATGAATTGTCCCAAGGAAGAACAATTACTCCTTCTCTTTTCTTGTACTGGCTCCTGTGAACCTTTCCCCCCAATAATGTCAGTCTTGTACACCTTCACCTTCAATTATTCTTATCCATTTTTCACAATGTCTACACATACAAAATATAATAATGGAAACTTTTGAAAATGTTGATAAAAATGAACTATTTTGAGTTAATTAAGTCTGAGGACAATATCATACAGTTTCAAAGGAAAATAACGAAACAGGGCATCTGAAAGTGATTTTTTTATCCCTGCTGATTCTTTGTAGTTTTGTTACTCACGGCAAATCTTCCAATCTGGAGGCTTCATGTCTTGGGTTCAAAAGATCATAACCACATTCATTGTAGATTTCCAAGTAGGAAACATGGGTTGTGTACACTTTGCTGCTGTCCTGAATAGGAAAGAAAATTAAAAGGGCTATAAATAGCAGCCAGAGCCCTAGGGAAAATGGACAAATTTATCACTATAGCTTCCACACTGCCTCCTCACCCTCTCTCTCATTCTTTTGCTGGATATGTTTTACATTTTCAATTCGTGACACTTTCAAGTCTGTCCATTGCCATATGCATGAAGACCAAAAAAAAAAAAAAAAAAAGACCTATGCCCATGATTAGAAGCAAGTTCAGTCTGTTTTTTTTAATTGGTTCCATATATCTAAAAAAGTCTGCATACACTTAGAATGTGGCAACTTGGTTACAGAACTCTATAACATACCATTTTTCACTTCTCTGACAAAAAAACATGTTACTATAAAGAGGTATACACTCATATTATGGATAAAGAGATGATCCCTAAAAAAAAGCAACCAAAAACCGAAGATTTACTTCATTTTAGAAACTCCAGTGGCACATTGCTTTCCATGTTCTTTACCAAAATACCTAAACACTGCGTATGCTGTCAACTATCCTTTGTAGCCCTACTTTCTTTCTGTATTCTGTATTGCCAGAATGTAAAATAATCCAACTGGTCTCTGCAGACAGAATTCTCTCCTCCCACAAAGCCAAAGCCAAACAATGTAAACCTCAAAATAATGAACTGCGATTTCCAAAGTAAAAGTGAATTAATTTATTTAATTGGATGAAATCACTGGGAAAGCACTCATTATCACACTAACAGAGGCAGTTTTCTAATCCAATTTGCTAATTTTATTTAAAAAGCTATCTTGAGACATGAACCTTTCATTGTCACTGCATAAAATATTTCTAGGATGAGATTTTTATTGATTGTGGCAGAAGAGTGTTTCAGGGAAAACTGTTTTAAAAGGCACATTATGGGTAGATGAAAAAAATAAAAAATGAGACAGAGTTCTTTGGGATTGCAATTTACACAGGTAATAAATCTCCCCCAACAGAGGTAATTTACATCATGGAAAGAACGGACAGTAAAGCAGATGTCACTTTCTATGGGTGTAATTCATCTTCACCCAGGGGCATGTGAAAAAACCCTTTATGTCAGTTGAGCTCCCACCACTGGAGCTTAGGTGTGTGTGGATGGAACACCTGCCATCATGAAAGGGGCACCTGTGCCTCTGGTGCACCATAGATGGTTTTGTGGGGCATGCTGGGAAGAGACCATTAGACCGGCACTTACGTGAATTTAATGGAAGAACCAACACATAGCTACAGGCACAGCGGCAACTCTTTCAACCCATGGAGCTGCAGGCCTTCGCTGCATAGTACTGTAGCCACATGCCTTATCACTTGGTTCAGTGGATTAACATTATCCTCCCTATTCCTCCTGAACCACTACCTAGATCCACACAAGCCCATTTACTCAAGCTTTGAATGGGGAGAAGTGAATTTCACCCTGTATTAGTGAGATCCTTCACTAAAGAGTCTACTGTATCCCTATTTGAAAAGCTAATTGCTCTTGCAGATGTCTGCATACCAATACCTGTTTTACAACGAAACCACCTTAACAGAAACATGCCATGTACTGCTAAACACTTATAATGCCTCTGGGCCTCAATAGAAACCCTGGAGGTTTTAAAGAACAGGTTGGACAAACACCTGTCAGTGATGGTCCAGGTTGACATGGTCCTGCCTCAGTGCAGGGGCTGAACTTGATGGTTTCTCAACGTGACTTCCAGCCCTACGCTTCTATGATTCTGTCTCCACCGTCTCCAATCCTGCTAAACTACATTTCCTCTAATGATAGTTCACCCCACTTCTGAGTCTAACCTCATGAACCAAGAGGGAAGTTGACATTTCACCACAAACATAGTAAAGAAACAATAACAAAGATATTTGTATAACATATTTTAAATACATTTAAATGTAATTTTGACTAGTGCACGAATATATGGAAATTTTCCCCTATGTCAGCTTTTTAAAAAGGGCCCACTATAAAAGACAAGAGGAAATGAGAGAAGAGGAAGGTATGGAAAGAGACAAAGATGAAAGGAGGAAGAAACAAGAAGAGATAAGGGAGGAAAATAAAAGTGGCCAATCTGAGAGCAGAGAGGAGCAGTGTCCGTAAATGTGTGGCTAGCTAATACTACAAAGCGCCAGTTACTTTAAGTGCCAGAAACAAGTCTGAAAAATCAAATGTTCCTGCATGCACTCTTGATAGAAATAAATATGCAAATACTACAAATCAGATGGTTATTTCTTCATCCTACATTATTATTTAATCAGCACAGTACCAGACAGAGGAAGACAAAGTCCTAGTCTCCAGGAGTTATTCTAGGGGCTCCATCTTATACACTCTTACTCATGTAGGTGTTCATGCGACTAAAATCTACTCTTATGAATAAGGATTGGTAGGATACAGCTCTAAATACAGTACAAACATAACATGGAATGGCTGACCAGATGATAACCAGGACATAACAGTAAGCTATTTGATCAACTTACCTATTTTCACATATATTTCATTTCCACATTTGCATAAAGTTGCTAAATTAAAGAAATAAAGTTTAATTCACTCATGGACCTTATGGAGTAAAGAGGGACAAAGAACACATGAAGTCAGACAGACAATATGCAACTTTTACTTTTATTTTCTTGGCTTTGCGTCACATGGTTGATGGAATGGTAGAATGAATGACTTATATTGGTTCAGAATTATTACAGCATGTAAACAAAATTTTATTTCTATTTTGGGGAACACTGATATAAAATTGCCAAGAATATTTAATTTATTTTTCTCTTTTTCAGATGTAATGAGTGACTATCAACGTCACTCTCTGTCACAACCTCTTAGAAACCTGACAATAATATTTATCTCCTGACTGATTTTGTTTCTGCCCAATGGGAAAGTAGATCATTTTGCTGTGTTTTGGCTGAAGTGAAAACTAACTTTTAGCGGAAGTTTTTACACTTTTGATGTCAAGGACCACTTCATAAGATCCTTCGATGGCCTCCCCGCAATCCCATACCTTATCCATGGCAACAGTGCTTGGTTCTCAAACTTTTTTCCCTTCTGTGGGTCACCAAAAACAATTCGTATTTAAGAGTCACTGATTTAAAAATAACTTTAGTACAGAATGAAAAGAAACCTGTTGCTTGCTGGTTGAACACAATTTTAATTTCTTATCTAAACAACTTTTCCAACTAAATAATTTTAATTAAGATGGGAGAATGAAAAAGCAAGTTTTAAGCCACTCAAGATTTTTCTAGACTGTTTTCGCATCTCTAATGAAGCGCACAGGTGTTGGGATGCTAATCTCCTTTTTTAAGGAGAAAAAATTCACCAGATGAATAGGGTCCATACAATGTCCACTGCAACACTCAAGTCCCACAATGGCCCTCCTCTGTGAGAGGTGGAGGAACAGGCTGAGCAGCCATGCAGGCTTGGAGGGCTACTGTACTCTTTGCTTGTTACAGAGTGGGACTTTATGCCAGGCCCAAGTGGGCTAGCACAGTTGGGGGAGGAGCTACTGAATCAACATTTATGGGGTTACATGGGTCCTATGACAGGGTGCTGACCAGGAACTGCTGAGCAAGCCCTCTGTCACTCCAGCTCCAAGTAAGGGAGGTGAATTGGACTGACTAGAGGAACCTGAGTCTGATTGGCAGAGCCGCAACAGCTGCCAGCCTGATTAGCCTGAGGTTATATACAGGCATAGAGGAAGGAAGGAAGGAAGCAAGAGTGGTGGGGAGAAGCCAAGAGAGTGGAAGGAGAGGGGTAGCTCTCCCCTCCTGGCTGCAAGAAAGAGAAGCCCCTAAGGCTGGGACCCCCAGCAATATGTGATGAGAGTTGGTGGTTTTGCACTGTGTAAATAAACTGCACCGGTGACTGCTGAGCCAAAAGGTCTCTGAGTGATTTTTGGAACAGAGCAGAGACAGGACCAAGAGGGGCCCTGCTACGCCCTGTTACATGTGGGGGCTTGTCCAGGACCTGAGCCAGTGCAAGAGTTTGGTGGCCCAGAGATAGAGGAGACCCAGCAGTGGCTGGTAAAGCAGCAAGAAGAAATGCAGAAGGCTATGCAAGATTTTCAGCAAGCCCACCATGTAGAGAGGCAGGTCTTGCTTACTTGGCAGGCTGAGCAGCAAAGGAAACTGCAGGACTTTATACAGGAGCAGACCAGCATCCAACAGCAGCTCCTGCAGAGGATGGTGAGTCCTACGGGTGGATGGCTCGTGGGCACCCGGCCTAAGACTATGTAAAATGGGCCCTGCGGATGACCCACACGTGTTCCTCTGCATGTTCGAGTAGATCGTCATGGGGGCTGGATGAGATAGGGCAACCTGGGCCCTGAGGCTGGCTCCCTACCACACCGAAGAAGCTCAAGCAGCCTACATGGCCCTGAGCGAAGAGCAGGCCAGTAACTACGATGCAGTTCAGGAGGCCATCCTAGATTGGGTGGGGCTGTCTTCAGAGAAATACCAGCAGAAGGTCCGTTCGGCAAGGTGGACATGGGATTTGCGGCTCCAGGAGTTTGCCCAGAGGTTGATGGCCTGAGCCACCCGCTGGCTGAGACCCAGCATCCAGACATTGGGGGAGATAATGGACGTGTTGGTCCTAGAAAAGTTTTTACAGAGCCTCCCTGAGAACATACAGGTATGGGTTAGGCATCCTCCAAGTACGGTGGAGGGGGGCTGTGAAACTGACTGAGGAATATGCAGAGGCCGACTTCCCCAGGAAAGAGGGGCGGCCCTATAAGGACATAGAGTATGGGAGAAAGGGCCTGGAGCAGAAGAGGCCTGAGCGGCTCCTCCGGGGGCCTGACGGATGACTTGTTGGCAGTGTGGGCAACCAGGACATAAGGGGAACTGCCCATATATGGAGTACGAGTTCTGCAGCTGGACTAACGCTGGAGGGCAGGTGTAGGGGCAGAAACAGTCCACCATACCTGTGATGGTGGGGAGGGAACCCCGGGGGGGGACTTAGTAGATACGGCCTCAGACTGCTTGCTTATCCAGCGGCAGCTAGTAAAGCCACACTGGCTGATTCCCGGAGCCAGGATGGACCTTGAGTTTGTCCACGGGGATAAAAGACAGTGCCCTATGGCCCAGGTGCCCCTCAAGGTCCAGGGCAAGTTTCAGTGGAAACAAGTCAGGGTAGTCGAAGGGCTGCCTTACCCGGTGGTGGTGGGCACAGACTGGGAGCCCTTCCCAGGAGGGACAGGAGGCGGTGGGAAGAAGCCCACCGTGGGGAAAAGGGGAGGTCCCCTGAAGAAGTGGGTGGAACCATCCAAGCCACAAAGCCTTGGTAAGGAGTGAGACCAATCTCCTCTGGAGAATGAGGTACAAACCCTTAAACAACAGAGCCCGAGGGGGGAAGGAAACAGGGAAGGGGAGGCCTCCGGCCCAGGACCCTTATCAGAGGAGACAGGCCCGATGGAGCCCCCTTCAAGGCAACCCCCAGGAGAACGGACATAGGCCCTGTGTGCTAGGCTGGTGGAACCGGAGGCCCTGCATGTCTAGGGGGAGATGGAGATCAATCCCAAAACCCTGCAAGAAGGGAAAGAGGAAAATGAGGGGGGACACCCATGGGGGTGCGAATGGTGTGAGGACCTATGGGGGCATCCACCCCTTACACAATGTAACTTCTGTGGGTGGGGGATACAGGAACCCCACAAGGAAGACCCCAAGGCTCACTAGAAAGTGGAAGGAGAACTCCCCCGCACTGCCCCATCCGGTAGAGAGAAGAGGGGACAGGCAAGGACAAACCTGGAGGTTCAGTAAGGGGGGGAGGTGTGTTACAGGGTGCTGACCAGGAACTGCTGAGCCAGCCTTCTGTCACTCCAGCTCCAAGTAAGGGAGAATAGGAGCTGCCTAGAGGAACCTGAGCCTGATTGGCAGAGCTGCAACAGCTGCCAGTCTGACGAGCCTGGGGCTATATACAGGCACAGAGGAAGGAAGCAAAGGTGGAGGGGAGAAGCCAGAGAGTGGAAGAAGAGGGGTAGCTCTCCCCTCCTGGCTACTAGAAAGAGAAGCCCCTAAGGTGGGACCTCCAGCAATATGTGGTGAGAGTTGGTGGGTTTGCACTGTGTAAATAAACTGCACCGGGGACTGCTGAGCCAGAAGGTCTTTGTGATTGTTGGAGCAGAGAAGAGGCAGGACCAAGGGGGGCTGTGCTACGCCCTGTTACCGGTCCAAAACTCATCCTAGGCTGGAATAGTAGCTTTGGAGGGGTAGCACACTGCAACTCCACAGCAAGCCTGCAAATTGGAGGAATTGGCCCACTAGCAGGGTCTTGGAATCTATTTCCACCCACACAGGCTTAGTTCCCTGCAAAAAGACTGAATATTCATGCTTTGTGAAGAGAGGTATGAATTCCATACTCAAAAAATTAGGAAGCCCCCTTCAGAACTGCCATAGGGAGACTCAAGAGCTTCAGGCATTATTGACATCATTCATGTTCCTCAGTTAATCAGTCAGCATTTCCATTCTACTCTATATATAAGCATTTCAAGTTTTAACTCCTCTGTAAAAATTTATGCAAGGCTGATTATGGCATAAAAGGTCAGGCAAGATTAAAAAAAAGTACCAAAATTAACAAGAATTAAATTTGGCAATTTTTCTCTTACTAAAATACAAACAGCTGGCATAATGCCTTTGGCTACGGAGGCAAGCTTCCAACTTTCTTTGGTCACAAGTGAAATATATTGCAAGGTTTCCAACCTAGTGATTTCCCACAAACCCACCATTAACCAGAAAAGTATCTTGCATAATTCATAAGTGCCCGTGTTTCCTCATATGTAACATGCAAATAATGGTGCTTAACCTCCTTCGTAAAGCAGTTTAAGATCTGTGGATGAAAAGTAGTATAAAAGAACTAAATACTGGGAAGAATTATTAGAGATACCAGTTGTACTCCATAATTAAGACTGAGTAGTGTTTTTGCACTTAAAAGCAAGCACTCAACCTCTATGTATGAAAAATATAGCATTTAGTCCCCCCAAAATTACAGCATTTACTTTTTAAATATAGAATGGTATTTCTAGGAATTTACAAGTAAATCACTTAAATAATTTAGGAGTTAAAATTAATTTTAAAATGGCTTCTTTAAAAAATGTAGACATTACTGTCAGACTGTTGTTGTTGTTATTGTCCTGAATGAACTTAACAGAACAATGCAGATGCGTCAAACCTCCCATGTTGTTTAAACTCACTAAAATCTTGTGCATACACTACAATGGAAGATTTTTAATTATGGGCAGATGAATGAGCCTGTTATTCTTCATAAATGAATGTGTCTTCTTCATCAGAGGATGAAGAATAATACTCTTTTACAGAGAAGTCCACAAGAACTGTCCACATGCATGTGCAGGGGAAAGCTGGGAATGAAGGAGGTAGGGGAAAACTAGGGTATACACTCCAGCTTCTTTGTGATACACTAGCAAAAACAAAGCAGCTGTAAACCCAGCTGGATTGGCAAGTATGCTGTCGCTGCCATGCACTGCTCTCTTGTACATAAGTAACCAAGCGTACTGGTGAAACTGGCCATAAAAATTAAATTTTAAAAAATTATTTAAGGTTAAGATCTTAAAATCATTGAAAATATAATTTGGTAACATTCTTTGAATTTCTTGTTTAGTGATCTTATATGAAATTTTAAATTTAGAAACCCACGTATATTTCCAGAAAATGCTACTTTAAGATTAAATGACAGCTGAAAGTATATATCATTTATAGAGTACATTGACTGTGATTGTAAACTCTTCAGGGTTTGGGCTGCCCTTGTGTTACGGCTGTACAGAGCCTAATAGAGTGGGAGTCTGCTACCAGATTGAGGACTCTAGTTGCTACCACAATACAAATAATAAATAACAATATAAATAGTTTACATTGACACATTATATGGATGTTGTATTTAATCCTTAAACAACACATTATAAACCCAGGAAATTCAGTTAAGGTTAAACTCAAAAGAAATCCAAACAGAAATGCACAGTTAGGGCACCAAAACAACCTTAACTTCACTCTGCAGTGACACCATGCAAAACCATATGATTAAGTTTTTGTGACTGCAGATTATATTATGCTGATTTTTAAAGAAATATTAGATTGCTTCTTTTCGTCCCTTCGTGTTGTCACTACAGGGCTAAGGTAATGTTACTTGGGTGGCCCAACCACATTTCAATATCTTGACATGGCTAGATTTCTTTTAAATTTAACCTTAACTCTGAATTAACTGGATTTATAAACACTAGGCTTCCAAATAACTAACATTTATGTAATGTATTTTACCTTGACTATCTAATATGTGCTCTCAGATGTAACTCCATCTTAATATAGTTTTTGTCTGAAAATTATTATTAGGGGCAGCCTCTGCTCAGGAAAAAATTAGAAAATGGAATAACAGGTAAGGTTAGAAAAAGAGGTAGAGTAGGAGTGGTGAATCAGAAGGAGACTCCAAATTAAGGGCACAGGGCAGAGATAGAGAAATTGTGGGTAAACCTTTCATTATTTAATATTAACCACTTTTTGTCTTACACTGAAACCAAATCCATGATCTCTTCACACAAAGAATTTCCACTAGCTTCAACAGAAGTGCTACATGTGGAACATCTGCAAAACTGGCCCTATGAGTATAATTTACTACCTTTGAAAGTATTCTATAGACAATTTTTAACTAGTCTTTTAGGTCTAGATACCTTTTTAAAGCAGATCTAAAGACACTATTAAAAAGTTAAATATGTAACAGATGCCATACAAGTGCATCATGAGAAAAACGCATTATGGGCAAAAACTTTCATCGCATCTTTTTACTATTTACAGCTTTACTTGTTCATGTGGCATACATGTGTAGCTATGCCGAGAAACTTGCATAATGTCTGCCCACTCTATGCCAGACTTCAGTCACCAAATGAGCCTCTTACTCATATTAGCATGTATAAGTGTATTACATACATATTTAAAGTTAAAGAAGAGACACACATACAAAAAGGATTATTGCGGTTTGGATGTCTTTGCTTTTGAAAAATTAAACTGGCTGAGATATTGAAATTTGAAACTGTTTCCCCACAATATTTTACTAAATAGTTGTGATTATGGACCTGTGATATTTAAGTGGTCATACTATACTGTGACCATGCAATTAACATGGATTAGTATAATCTAGTAAAATAATCCTGTTAAGTAAGTAACCTGATTTTTTTTTTAAGACCTTCAATAAAGTTTATCCAGGAAAATCAAGTTGTATTATGAATTTTATAAATACTGCATAAAGTTAATATTATGAGCTTCACTCACACACACAAAAAGCAAGGTAGTTCAAATGATGGGTTAAAATACTGGTTGATAGTCCATCTTCTATTTGCTCTTCGTGGCCTAAGGTTATATAGGATTACGAATTTTCATACTTCATCTGTGCATTGCAACACTTATCATAGGCATAATAATACAGTGGATGATGACACAGCCAAATATTTGATCAGACACCACTCTGGGCGAGCCTGAAAGCAGTACTCTCAAAAAATAAGACATTGGAATAATTCCAATGGTGTCCACTATTTTTCAGTGTCTGGCAATAACCTGGTCATCCACCACTCATGATGACTTTATGGTAAGGCTACAGTGTCAGGCTAGATTTCACGCTAATATACATTTCTTTCGTTTGGTGAGTTCAAGTCAGGACTTATTGTAACATTACCACTAAGATTGTTTCCTGTGATTCAATGCAGTATTAGTAAATCAGATTTTTTTTAAAGAAAATGAAACGACAAAGATCTGTACCTTCTCCAACTGCTGAAAAATGTAAGACAGAGTCCTGGGAATGATGCCTCGATCACTGTAACGCTCTGCTCCCCCAGTGATGGTAAAAGTCTTTCCACTGCCCGTCTGCCCATATGCAAAGATAGTGCCATTATATCCTGCTAGAGCACTAAAAAATGAAGGAATAGATAACACAAGTTGCATACAGTACCTTTTCCATGGTTATCTCTTATAGCTTCATCAAGAACCTGATCCAATGCCCATTGTAGTCAATGGGAATGTTTCAATTGTCTTCAGTGGGCATTTAGATCAGGCTCAAACAAATTTATTTTAGATCAGATGGAGTTTCAAGATTTTCATGACCTGAATAGAAAGCAATTATGTTTTGACTCATTCCATAATTAAATATCAGAATTACCATTAGATTCTAACAAAGTTTATTATTATGTACATACTTTTAGTGTCCCTATCACCATACTATTTAAGTGAAAATGAAGAGTTGGTAATGGGCTATAGAGAATCTTTAATCTCTAATCCAACCCAGCCTGAATCCAGTCGCTTGGTGGTGACTAAAATAGGCAGCACATGATAGCCATTCAATAGCCTGTGTGAAGTGAGTTTGATAGTCCCAGTCCAGTTTCTAGTGGAAAAGTGTGCAAATCACAAAAAAATCACAACCATCCGTTAATCTTGTTGACAGTCTCAGCAGAGAAGCCAAAAAGCCAACTGTCCTCTTACCCTTAGATGTGGGTCCACAAAGTCAGGGCTAAAGCACATTGAGGTGCCAATGTGTTTAAAGCTCCCATTGCTACTGTCCGTACTGTGCTTTATATGTTCATAAATAAGAAACATAACCCTCCAGAAATATCAATCTGCACCTTTAATGAGTGCTTACCACAGAGACTGGTCTTTAAAAAAATGTTGGAAGGTTATCAGAAGAATTAAATTCATGATCTGGTAACCCAGTATCACAGCATCAGTTTGGGAGCAAGCTAGATGCCTTGCTGGCTATACTGTGAGGCAACTAAGACAGTTTGTGCTGCCGCGGAAAGGCCAAGAACCCATGAAATAGTGTGGAGGCACTGAAGTGTCCCACCCATCATAACTCAGTCCTCCACAGGTGGCCTGAGATCCTAGAATCACAGAATATTATGGTTGGAAGAGACCTCAGGAGATCATCTAGTCTAATCCCCTGTTAAAAGCAGGACCAACCAAAGCAGGATCTTTGGGTTTTCCTCATGCTCCTTACAACATCCACATATTTGGAAGGCTAAGCTTACTGCCCACCCTCTCCGCAACTGAACAATGTGTAGGAAATTCCATAAACAGAAATTCAGTGTCAAATCCATTAATATTTCTAATAATGCTCATCATTATGGTATCTCCCCATATACAGCACAAGATGGTCCTTTGTTTTTATAAGTTTCTCTTGGGCAAACTAATCTAGATGTAAAAGCAGATCCAGTGACACATATGGACACTCTTTTAGGGAAAGTAAGTATGTCCAAAATTTGGGGAAACAGTAAAGAATCGGAAAACAGTTCATAGATTCTATTCTACTCAGGTTCTTATACTGTGTCACTCACCAAGGTATCCTAGTACCTTCGAGAAGTGCATTGTGACATGACTAGCAGTAGTCATGTGTCGGTCTCTCTTTTTCCCTTCCTTTTCCCAGGAACGAAACTGTGTGTGGATTTTTTAAAAAAATTGCTAATGCTATTTACTTTTAAGAGTGAAGAGTAGGTCAAGTTTGCAATTGGAATGAAAAGTGATGAGTGTTGTGGTGGTTCATGGATCCTAAAGTAGTTCTTTCCACAGTCTTGGACTGGCTACAAAAAAGGCTCTTGTCTCTTGCATAAATGAAAGTTACCATTATGACAGACAGTTTTATTGTGACAGAGGAGCAGAGTTGTTGATTATGGTCCTCATTCTGGAACTTTAGGCAACCTTTAAGGTAAGCCTGGGCCCAGACCCTTAAAAATCTTGAAGATAAGGACTGAGACTTGAATTTGACACAGTATTTTAGCAGGACTCAGTGTAGTGAGATGACAATGGACCTTGCATACTTCCAGAACCCTGTGTTGCTGTGGAGGTGCACTGCTGAACTCTGTACTAATTATAATTTACCCTGGAATAACTGTTTCATGCTCAGGTAGACTGCACTGCTGTTGTCCCACTAAGAGGTAGTCAAGGCACATATTAATAAGGCTGGATCACCTTTTGAAAAGTTAGGATGCACTCTCCTAGGTAAATGTAGATGATAGAATGTGGACACTGCTATGTGAGAGTTTAGGTCACTCATTAATCCAAGAGCCCAAATGATGGCACACAGTCTCCTAGTTCGCTGTCAATGGCAGAACACATCACTCATGAATCCAGGAGCATTCCCAAACTGCAAACTGATCTGACCAGGAGACTGCACTGTGGCTGGAAACTCACCTGCCAACCACAATAACCTCTGTCATATTTGAATGTAACTTCAACCAACTGTTCATCCATAAACTGATTTTGACCAAGCATGGACAATCATGAGAACAGTGATATTGCTGTATATTGTGAAGGACAGATTGAGCTGCGTGTCATCCCACTTCCGTGATCAACTGAGACATTTTTTATTAATGAATTTAGATAATTTACAGGATATGAGAGCATGTAATTGAAGGTTTCTGGTGTTGGTTTTGTTTGCAGAGAGAGAGAGTTTTAATGCAACGAACAAAGAGCATTCTCTTTAACTATGGAGATCTGGATTTCATTACTGCTAAGGTGGTATAGTTTGATGGAACTATTTGTATATAAAAATATGGCTAATGGTTTTTTTATTAATACATGGCAAACGTTCCTTCACTACTTACCAGCAGAGATTCAAACTTTTTGTTAAATAAGACCTTGAGGACGGAATGTCTGAGATATAAATGCAAGTTTTGGATATTTGCCCAGACCTCCCTGAGATAATATACATGTAGGTATATGGATATATGAATTATGCTTTTCTTTTCTTAATTTCATGTATACATTTTAAAGTCTATATTGATTTTACTGGGCATATTAGTTTATATGTTTTATTTGTCCAAGTTTACCTTGGGGGTAAAGACTTAAGACTATTTTTTTGCCATTTTTAACTTCATTTCAGATTAATTATGGCAGACTGCCCCAGAATACTCCTGGAAAACAAGTACTTTGCTACCTGCTGTATATCAGCTCCTACATTCTATGGTGATTGACAAGATATAAATACTCAAGGCAGAAATTATGGTCATTACTTTGTATCTTCACTTTTCTGTAAAACACAGATAATTGGAAACAATCACCCAAAAGTATTTAAAATTAGAAACTGGATAAGTATTCACCCTACTTTTTACTACAATATTCATATGGCCAATTGAACTAGGACTCGACAGTCTGCATTTGACAGGACAGATTATAAAATCTCTGGATTCAGGAATGCCAAATTCCTCTTTTTTCTTTCAGCAACTGTAGTTTATAAAGACTTGCCCTAAATTTATACATGTCATAAACTGTTTTTCCACATTTCAAACTCCTCTTACAATAAATTCAAAGGGAGCAATAAAAGGGATAAATTAATTAGGGAAGAATTATCCTCCTGATAAGATTTACAGACCCCAAAAGTAGATTTAATATATTTAGTCTAAAGACCCTACCAACTTTGCATGAAGGAAAAAGAGCAAAAATATTCTTGTGCATTTTTTGTTTATAGATAAAGTGATAAGCCAAGATAAGAAAAAATGTTTCTTTCTTGTCTAAGAGGAAGGGACCACGTATAGATAGGCTGCTGGTCTAGCACCATGAGAGATGCAAAGGGTCTCCACCTTAATAAAGCTTATTTGAAAACCTGAGAGATTGCCAAATTGCTCAGTTTAATCCACTACACTAGGATATCAAAGAAAAACAAACAGAAGTATACTGACAGCAACTACAGCCAACATCTGCTCCTAATGACCAAAAATACCCCATGAAGTCAGGGAATAGTTGGATTTTAGCTTCCAGATGTTAAACAGCCAATACAAACAGCATCAAGATTAGGAAACGCCCAATCCATCTACTCAAGGAATTTGTAGAGTACCTATCAACACAGTATCTGAGTGCTCAATACAATAATGGTGAATCACAGAGCTGCCCTTAAGTGAATCTGCTTCTTGCCTTTTCTAGGTTTGGGATCTTACTGATCTTCCTTCCTTTCCTGTTCTTCTTCACAGTTGTCGTAGTTCCACAACTTCAGTTATTGTGCTGAGGCGTCTGCAAAAAGGTGTACTTTGCAGTGTAGTCTGGATATGGTCACACTTAGCCTTACAGTATTATCTTCCCCTGGTGTCTCTTTTACTCCTGGGGGAATTCTGCACCACTGCACATGCACAGAATTTATGTCCCCCACAGATTTCTTTGCTTCCCATGGAAAAATGACTTTCTGATAGTGAAACAAAGGGAAGCCACAAGAGCAGTCATACAACCCTTCCCAACAGTATGTTTCAGGTGCCCAGGGCAGCCAGCAGAGAGGTAAATCACTGTGGGGCACGGGGCAGGACTGGGGAAGACCCAGCTTGTGGCTCCTACCCTGTGCCGGACTCAGCTGCTAGTCCCAGCTGGACTGGAGAGGACGGGACTTCCTCTTTCTCTTCCCCTGCATGGCATCTCAGAGCCATCCCCAGATTTCTCCCCCAGCTGTAGAAAGCTTTGCAAACTGCCCCTCCCCCCCACATGTTTTCTGCATCCATCACTCCTCAGCTGCAGGGGGAGGGATCACTGTACAGGATGCTGCTCCCCCATCCGCCCAATCCCCGTGCATCCAGACCTCCTCATACCCAGACCCTCCCGCTGAGCCTCACCTTCCCCGCCCCACCCAGAACCCACCTGACAAGCCCCACTCCCTCTGCACCTGGACCACGCCAACAAGCCACCCACACCCGGATCCCCACCCTACCAAGCCCTGCTGAGCCTCATGCCCCCCACACACACCCAGAACCCCCCACAGCGAGCCCCACTGCCTCTACACCTGGACCATACCGACAAGCCACCCGGATTCCCCACCCTACCAAGCCCCAACCAACTGCATCTGGATCCCCACCCCACTGAGCCCCACTCCCCCAGCATCTGGATCCCTCCCACTGATCTCCCCAGACCCCCCTGCTGAGCTCTATCCCCCACCCCCCACTCAGACCCCTCTGCTGAGCCCCAACCACCTTTCACCTGGATCCCCCTGCAGAGTCCCATTACCATTACACCCAGAATCCCCCAACAAGCCCGTGTGCATCCAGGTCCCCCCTGCATCCGGATCCCCCACTGAGCCGCCCGCACCCAGATTGCCCCACACAGAACCCTCTCAACCCACACCCATACTAATCCACACTTGGATCCTGCCATGCTGAGCCTGCCTGCCCGCACCTGGCAAAGAGGGGCAGGGCCCTCGGGTGTTTCTGAGGCAGGTCCAGTCTTTGCACTGTGTCAGGGTTGGGTGCAGCCTCACCGCTGAGTCCGTGTCCCGGGGGGCGAGCTGCACAGTGATCTACCACCTCTCTGCAGCCAGTGGCCTGTGCTCCCCAATGCCATCCTGGAGCCTCCACATTTATTTGAGAAATAACATTTTCAGAATTCTGCAGAATTTTAAAATACTGTGTACAGAATTTTTTATTTTTTGGTGCAGAATGCCTTCAGGAGTACTCTTTCCAGCACAAAAGCATCAGACTAAGAATTACCACAACTGCATACAAAGAGCCAAATTTCACACTCCTTACATGGGGAAAACTCCCACTGCAAACAAATGGGAGGTTTTTGTGTAAGGCAAATGAAGGTAGAGGCAGTGCTAGCTAATTGGGGGCCTTAAGGAGGAATATTTTTGCCCCCCACAACACACAATAAAAAGCAAATGGGGGCCCCCTTGAGCTGCTCGGGATCCTAAGCCATTGCTTAGTCTGCTTATGCCTAGTGCCAGCTCTGAACCAAGGTCAGTAAAAAAAGGTTCCAGTTCCATGTTGTTATTTTTATAGTTAATGACAGGAGCACCCAGAGCGCCCAACCCAGCTCAAAGGCCCCACTGTGTCGGACACTGTACAGAAATGCTGGTTATGACTCCCTAGTTAAGGCTGAGCTCTGTTTTGCAATTAAAGCAGGGATTCAAACCCTTTGTTTTGTATGAAAAATACAGTGCATCTTCCCCAAATGTACAGCACTTATTTTTTGAGTACAGAATAAATGGAGAATTTTCAAGTAAATCCATTAATTAATTGAAGAGTTAAATTAAGAACTAAAACCTTTAAGAAATTTAGCATCCTTGTCAGTCTTTTCATTGTCTCCAATCATCTTAACAACAGAATAACACACACTCTTCAAACTTCCTGTACAGTTCACTGAAATTTCTTGCATAGGCTATATTTGAGGAAATTAGGCAGTAATTAAGCTAAGTTATTAATGATTTTTATATCTAATTACAATAGGCTTCAACAGGGTCAGGTCATCAGCTCAGGTAACCTGTAAGTGGGGACACTAGACGTAACTCAACCAGTCATCACTCTTCCCCTGCCGTTAATGTGCATGCAACTTTTCTATTTGCCACCAATGAGTCAATGGTATGAGGGGGACTATACTCCTATGGAAATGTTCTCAATGTTAGATTGCTTGGCCCAACTGTCACTGATCTTTAAATATTCTGTGGCTGTATGTTAACTTAGGCATCAGTGCTTCCAAGATTTCCGACAGTAGTGTTAACTTGGCTCCACACACTTCTTTCTTCTACTCAATATTCCCCTACTCTCACATACATGGATATGATCCAGTGCTAACAATCTTACATTGTTAATTACAGAGTCATGATTTACAATTTGATAAAGCATATGCCGTGTTACATTTTAGTTCACTTACATATTCAAACATACTGCTACCTAAACAACCCGTTCTTCTCTCTTTGCCTCTTCAAAAGATGGAGCATTTGTGATGGGTTGGATCACAGAAACCCCCTTGGGAACTGCCAACTGATGTGCTGAAACTACTTCTAACCCATTTTCCCTGCCAGCTTGAGGGTTCAGTGCCCTGCCGGTTTGAGCCAGACATGCTAGCTTGCTACAAACCCAGCCCCAGGTCTGAACAACGTCCCCCAAAAGCCGCAGGCTTAACTAAAAACAGCTTAAGAAGTGTTCCTGTCTCTAACACAGATGCCCAGCTCCCGATGTGGTCCAAACCCCAAATAAATCTGTTTTACCCTGTATAAAACTTATACAGGATAAACTCATAAATTGTTCGCCCTCTATAACACTGATAGAGAGATATGCACAGCTGTTTGCCCCCCCCAGGTATTAATACATACTCTGGGTTAATTAGTAAGTAAAAAGTGATTTTATTAAATACAAAAAGTAGGATTTAAGTGGTTCCAAGTAATAACAGACAGAACAAAGTGAATTACCAAGCAAAATAAAATAAAACATGCAAGTCTAAACCTAATGCTTGTCTGGCTCAAGAAAGCAACTACAGATGAAATCTCACCCTCAGAGATGTTTCAATAAGCTTCTATCACAGACTGGATGCCTTCCTAGTCTGGGCACAATCATTTCCCCTGGTACAGCCCTTGTTCCAGCTCAGGTGTAGCTAGGGAATTTCTCATGATTGCAGCCCCCTTTGTTCTGTTCCACTCCCTTATATATCCTTTGCATAAGGCGGGAATCCTTTGTCCCTCTCTGGGTTCCCACCCCTCCTTCTAAATGGAAAAGCACCAGGTTAAAGATGGATCCCAGTTCAGGTGACATGATCACATGTCACTGTAAGACTTCAAGCCCTCATTCCTCCCAGACTGACTCACAGGAAGGCCTGCAAGCAAACAGAGCCATCCACAGTCAATTGTCCTGGTTGATGGGAGCCATCAAGATTCCAAACCACCATTAATGGCCCACACTTTGCATAATTACAATAGGACCTCAGAGTTATATTTCTAGTTTCAGATACAAGAGTGATACATTTATACAAATAGGATGACCACACTCAGTAGATTATAAGCTTTGTAATGATACCTTACAAGAGACCTTTTGCATGAAGCATATTCCAGTTACATTATATTCACACTCATTAGCATATTTTCATAAAATCATATAGAGTGCAACGTCACAGAATTGATAGCTCATCTACAAAGATCTTTTTCCTCTTGGCCATGCCTCTTAATTTCTCTTTTTTCCAATGACTGTTTACTGGGTTACATTTTCAAAGGGTCTTCAGCCTGGTCACATTTTTCTCTAGCTAAGTTTTACAAGGACACACTAGCTCCCTCGTCCCCCCAACAACAGATATATTAATGGAAACTACATTTGCCTGCAAAAAAGCAGCTTATGTGTAGACATGAGTTTATGAATGAACAAAATCTCAGAAGTAAAAATGTGCCTACAAAACCCTGTATACTCAAAAGTGTGAGTAACAGTCAAGGGCATTTTTGAAAATGTGGCCCATTATTTCTCTCTGCATTATTTAAGATCTATAAGGAACTACAGGATATAGGTCTAATCTTGCTAACCCATACTCCTGCTAAATAAGGACTATTGAAATTGATGAGACTGCAGTGTAATTTGGCAATGAATCTGACCTAGTAATTGTTAACATAATAAATGCTGCTTAGGGATCAAACTTGATCTTTGTTCATTTAAAAATGCTGTATCTTCATTTTCAAAGTAAAAATTCCCAAATTGCTTACTTAACCTGCATCTTGTTTTAGTTTGTTCTTGAGAGAACAAATTCTAAATTTAAACCGTAGCTGTATAAGCTTGTATATGGGCACTTAGAAGATGGGCAAAATAAATGGTTATTTGCTGAACATGGAATACTTGAAAAGTTCAAGGTATGAAATATTTGTTTCAACATTAAGGTACACAATTTATTTTGTTAAAGACAAATATGTAGGAGGGAGAATGCTTCTCTAAACATTTCAGCACTACTGTGCCAGTCAGTGTACAACTTTCTAAAGAAAAGAAGGCCACACTTAGGGCATGGCTACACTTGCAGATGTAGAATGCTTTAAGTTAAACCAGCGTTCGGAGAGCGCAGTAGGGAAAGCGCTGCAGTCTGTCCACACTGACAGCTGCAAGTGCACTGGGGTGGCCACATTTGCAGCACTTGCAGTGGCATTGGGAGCGGTACATTATGGGCAGCTATCCCACAGAGCACCTCTTCCCATTCTGGCGCTGTGGCTTGTGGGAAGGGGGCGGGGCATTCTGGGTCCTGTCCCAATGCCCTGTGATGCATTGGTTCACATCCCAGCAATCCCTGTGCTTCCGTCCACATTTGGTGCCATCTTTCAATGTTTTTTGTACTGCACGCTCTGTCTTCCCTTTCGGTCTGCGGGAATGGAGCCCGAACTGCTGAGGAATATGCTGACAAGTCTCGCCAGCACGTCACGTTTGGCAGTTGAGTTACTCCTTAAGATCCAAACTGACAGTGAGGACTCCAACGATGACATCGATGCAAGTAAAGCATACAACATGAGATGGCTTGTGGCATTCACGGACACGCTCACCACCATGGAACACCACTTTTGGGCTTGGGAAACAAGCACTGAGTGGTGGGATCACATCGTCATGCAAGTCTGGGATGACGAGCAGTGGCTGCAGAACTTTCAGATGAGAACAGCCACTTTCATGGGACTGTGTGATGAGCTCGCCTCCATCCTGCAGTGCAAGGACACAAGATTGAGAGCTGCCCTGACAGTCGAGAAGTGGGTGGCTATTGAAATCTGGAAGCTGGCAACTCCAGACAGTTACCAATCGGTCGCTAACCAGTTTGGAGAGGGAAAATTGACCGTCGGAATCATGTTGATGCAAGTTTGCAGGGCCATTAATCGCATCCTGCTCAGAAGAACCGTGACTCTGGGTAACGTGCATGACGCTGTGGCTGGCTTTGCACATATGGGTTTCCCTAACTGTGGAGGGGCGATAGATGGGACGCATATTCCAATTCTGGCACCAGCCCACCTAGCCTCCGAGTACGTTAATCGGAAGGGGTATTTCTCTATGGTTCTCCAGGTGCTTGTAGATCGCCGTGGGCGTTTCATTTACATTAACGCAGGCTGGCCCAGAAAGGTGCATGATGCATGCATCTTTCGGAACACTGACCTGTTCAGGAAGCTGCAAGCCAGGACTTTTTTCCCAGACCAGAACACCGTAGGGGAAGTCGAAATGCCCATTGTGATCCTTGGACACCCCGCTTACCCTTTCATGCCGTGGCTCATGATGACCAGAGTGGCTAGAACAGGCACTGTGGGACACTTCTCGAGGTCGATCAGAGTGCATTGACGGATGAGGATGTCCACACTGGTGCGTCGGCGCTCCAGTGGAGGCACATCAAATGTTATTCCACCCACCGAGGTGGATTACCAGGAACGCTCTAGCCGCGGAGTCCAGGTTCTCTACATGCCTTGCCAGTGTGGCCGCGTTGTGAGTTAGAGCGCACGGGGCTGCTTTAATGCGCTCTAACTCGCAAGTGTAGCCATGCCTGTAGTGTTAGTGCAGGTGAAAGGCCTTTGTATGTGTACACTGCACTCTAGGCCCAGGCTCTGATTCAGGTCTGAGCCCAAACCCCTCTTCTGTCCACACTAAGATTGGTTCGACTCAGATCAGCAAGCACTCAGAATCCAGGTCCTAGGACCCTACTAATGGTGGTGGGTCAGAGCCTGAGTCCTGCCGGAAGTCTGATCTAAGTCCTGTCATTTTAGCAGTGTGGATACAGGTCAGAAGGTCTGCATATTGCAGTATGAACATGTTAACTTGGGGCTGTGCATGCTACTGGGTGGCAAGGTACCTAAAAGTTAGGTGTTGAAATATTTAGTCCTTTTGTGGGATCTATCCCAAAAAAGAAACCACAACATCTCATTCAACTTCGAAGGTGGTGGCTGTAGATGGCCTCTGCCACCCAAAAATTGCTATTTGGGAAGGGGGCACAGCCAAGATGGATTTCCTTAGAAGTTTCCACTAGAGGGACTCCTGAAGACCTCAACCACAAACTAAAGCTGTCTCCAAAAAAAGTAGAAACATCAAGGGAAAACAGTAGGGAAATACCAACAGACCTCCCTTGGAGCAAATATCCGATTTTGCAGGAAGCTAGGCTAGCAGAGGGAGGTGTAATGTGCATCTCCTTACACTAAATATTGAAGTGGCATCAGAATCACCAGAAAACCCTGCATGTTTTTCTCTTGAGCAGTTGAGCTTTGGCATGGTTAAAAAGATGCTTTGTTCAATGAATTGTCTCTTAACTACTTCAAACAAAACACATCAAAGACACATTATCCAAGAGACGAGGTCTTGCTGAAATGATCTTTAGTGAGTTTAAGAAATGTTGCATGACTTCATGTTCAGAAGCTCATGGACTAATTCCAGGCAGATTGGCCAGGATGTTGCTGAAGAGATCTGTCTCCAGTATACTTTAACAAAATTACTGATGTTTATGATTTTCCAGGTTTTTGGAGGGACATCTCTCCTTAATAATAAATATCAAGTACAGAACAACAGAGTCTACAGAGAATGAAAAAATTGTAAAATGGGATGACCTAAATATGTCCAAATTTGTAAATTCCTCTATTCCCAAGTAGTCTGTTTTTTGATAAGATACATTTTACTTGAAGGCTAGAATGTAACAGCATTTATTTGTAGAATTGAGAGATAAATTTCTTTTCATTTATATAAGAACAGAAAACACTGTTTCATTCACCAAAGAATCCTGCAGTCTTTACTCAAGCAAAGTTTCCATCGATTTCAATGGGAATTTTATCTGTGTAAGGTTTTGGCCCCTATTTAATTCAACTAAACAAATACAGACAGTGGTCATGACAAAGGACTTTATAACAATTACTCAGCAAGTAAATGAAGCATTAATTTGATTTTGCTTCTACTGCTAAACACAAACCACTTAAATTTCTCTTTTGTGAACTCATTTAAAATATGGAACAGTATTCATTTCTTGTCATTATTCTAGCCTGAGCACTCTGGGTCAAGGACTTTTTTATTTATGTATAGATTCATAGGCCAGAAGGGAGCATTGTGATCATCCAGTCTGACTTCCTATATAACATAGGCCATAGAACGTCCTCAAAATATTTCGCAGAGAATATACTTTAGAAAAACATCCAGTATGTTTGTAAAAGGCTATCACAATGTGGTCCTAATCTTCGAATGGGCGTCTACATCAGTGATGCTCACTCTCATAATTTTATGGGGAGTCTCATATGTTTGGTGTTTTCCTTGAAGCCCTAGTTCCAAGAATACAACCATATGAGACTATCAGTTTTAATTTAAAAAAAAAAGTTTCTAGGCCTCATGGTTATGGAGAAAAGCTTGGAAATGTGACCTAAGTGCCTCCTAAAGACTCAGAACCAAAAGAAATCAAAATGTATTTTTTCTTTAATATCTCATGATTTTTAAATGTTTGGGTTTGGCAATAGTAAAAAATAATAATTTTGTCAGTACTGTGTAAAAACTAAATTTTGCATCACAGAATATAAATTTAAGTTACGCTGAAAATCTACTTAGTCCAGGGGTGAGCAAACTACAGCCCGTGGGCCAGATCCAGCCCGCAATTTTAAGCCGGACCACAAGCCTCACCACACAGCTCAGCTCCACTCTGGCCGGGGCTCTGGGTCAGGGCCGCACCATGTGGCTCGGCCCTGCTCAAGCTGGGGCAGTGGGTCAGGGCCGCATCACGCGGCTCGGCCCTGCTCTGGCCGGGGTGCTAGGTCGGGGCCGCACCACGCGGCTCAGCCCCGCTCTGGCCGGGGTGCTGGGATGGGGGCAGCACCAGTGGCTCGGCCTGCTTCGGCACTCCAGCTAGGTCGCTGGGTCGGGGCTGCACCACGTGGCTTGGCCCCGCTATGGCGCTCCAGCCAGGGCACGGGATCAGGGGCCGCAACACACGGCTCCTGGAAGCCACGGCATGGCCCTGCTCCGGCTTCTACGTGGTCCAATGGGAGCTACGGGGCGGTGCCTGCGGATGGGGCAGCACACAGAGCCACCTGGCCACGCCTCTGCATAGGACTTGGAGAAGGGACATGCCACCGCTTCCAGGAGCTGCTTGAGGTAAGCGCCATTCGGAGCCTGGACCCCCTGAGCCTCTCCCCATGCACCAACGCCCTGCCCCAGGCCTGATTCCCCTCCCACTCTCCAAACCTCTTGATCCCAGCCCAGAGCACTCTCTTGCACCCCAAACCTCTCAGCCCCAGCCTCACCCCCACCCCAGAGCCCGCACCCCCAGCCGGAACCTGCACCCCTTCCACTCCCTTGCCCCAGACCTGATCCCCCTCCCGCTCTCTGAACCCCTCAGTCCCAGCCCGGAGCACACTCCTGCACCCCAAACCTCTCATCCCCAGCCCCACCCCAGAGCCCGCACCCCCAGCCAGAACCTGCACCTCCTCCCGCACCCCAACTCCAATTTTGTGAGCATTCATGGCCTGCCATACACTTACTATTCCCCGATGTGGCCCTTGGGCCAAAAAGTTTGCCCACCCCTGACTTAGTCACATGATATAACATGAACCCATTCTATATGGCTGTATATAATACGAAAAAGAAAAAAGTGCCATCAACACTTTTTGTTTCATGGTTCCTACATAAATTACTTGAAATGTTATGTATAATATGTGTGTGTGTATATATATATATATATTTCTGTGTTTGGTTTTGATCATTTAAGATTGCTTGTTTTTATCAGATTAGGAGGAAAGGCCATCATAAAACAAATCACTGGCTCAAGGAAACATCATGGTTATCCAATGAACACTTTAAAGAGTTAAATAAATGTTTATGAACTAAGCAGCTCAGCTGTAAAGAGTTCATACCATCCAATAATCCAAAGTTGCAGAACATAATAACAAATATTCATCATGGATATAAGACTTTGAAAAAAAAATAGTACCAATAAAGCAATTCAAGAGGCGGTATTGTTAGCATGAATACACCCATTTTATTGGAATAGCAGCCTGAGTTGCAGCCAAATAACTTCTTAATCCCCAGTAATTATTTTAGCATAGGCACATGTCTATGTTGTCCTATTACTCAGTTTATTAAGTCACAGGAATGTGTGATACCATTTCTAGGCTAATTACTTACCTCTTTTATACATGAATCTATTTTTCTTGTTACATTTTATCAATAGAATTACATCCTTGCCTTCTGATTAACTGTATAAACCACTCCTGCTGACTTTTGAAATCCTAGCAGTTCTTATTTGACTTGACAAAATGAGTCAGCAACATTTTTCAGTATAAAAAGGGTACAGACTGTCTTCACTGTACTGTGCACAATTGAAGTAACAGTTTTTCCAAGGCAGGTGACAAATTATGCACACATACATGGGATTGGCATCAAATTAATGAAATTAACATAATCATATTGATGTTTATACTCATTCAGGTCCCAGGAAGCATTGTCTAGTGACCTGAAGACAGGAGCAGAAGCCAGGAGTTTATGAGTTCTAGTCCCAGCTCTGACACAGACTCTCTCCATGGCTATGGACAAATCTCCATCTCTGACTCAGTAGCCCCATACATAAAATTGAGATATTACTTACAATATTTGCCACAAAATGGTGTTCAGGCAATCAGTCACAGTCTGGAAAATGCTTTGAGGAAAAAATCATACTAAACTACTAAGCATCATTAAACAAGAGTCTGAGTCAAAGCTCATTAAACTCAATGGGAGTCTTTTCGGTGACTTCCTTAGGGTTTGGATAAAGTCAAAAACATACAAGGTGTAAGCATGCATTAGCACACTAGACGCTTTGATAGTCATGTATTTTAACCATAATACAGTAATTAAACATATCTGTATATCAGCAGTTCTTTTGTTATATTTACAGCACTACTAATACACATCTTCATGATACATTTTGAGTATCAACTAATAATTTGGAAAACAATGTAGAATTTAAAACCTACTTTTTTCTGAGGATGAGATACAAGATATAGGGGTTTTTTTAGTTCTAACTATATCGAATTACATTTTCAAATACCCATTCCACCTTAAATATAAAAATGACTAAGTTTTTACCTGTGTACATTATCAGATGAAGAAAAATGTACTGTACTGGCAAGTTTCTACATTTGGTAAATTTCATCTTTAAAATACAATGCAATGTCAACTTGTGTTTAATTTTATATGCAGAACTGCAGAACATCAAAAACAGATTACAACACTTATAAAGTAAATGATCCTCAACTAAACCAACTGTTCACACATTTCATTCAACTTTTGGCACGTAACCTGAATACTGCTCATTGCTGTGTATTGTATATGTATTTTCTCTAAAACAGAAACTTTTGACTTGAGAAAAAATGAGCTACAATATCCTAACTTTTCTGATTTTTAGTTCATAAGAGTTCTTGTAAAAACACATTTTTGAGAAAACATTTTTATGCGAACAAAGGTTTAATATTTTAAAAATCACTTACCAATTATAGAATAGCTATTATTTTTTTAAAACCTACTCTTTGAGAAAAATTCAGCAATTGTTAACACCAAAAGATCAGTATATAAAGACTAATTACCAATACTAGAAGATTAATATAAATGCTGTGCATACAATATGCATATTGATTTATGAAAGGGACGAAAACTATCCTCTCCAGTTAGGGACTAATCTGTGTAATTTATTCAAAGATCAGCAAGATTGTGTATACGTATTTTTTCTTTTACAATGTTTTCCTAATCTCATATAAATCCTTTATCAATTTCTTTTCTTTTCTTACTGTCCTTATACTCTAGTGATGGGTTATAATACTAATTAGCAATAATAATGATTATTTCTTACCATACATACACTTCTAAATTATTTCATTAAAGGTCTCAATTTAGATACCTGTGTAGAAAATAGCTGTCACACATATTACTGTATTTGTATTTTTGGTAGATCAGCTGATTTATCTCATCCCCAGTAGACACTTATTTTCACCTTGAGGCCCTTTATTTGGGAAATATGCACAACAAATGTTTTCAAATGTTTAGAATGCCTCAGGTAAAACAGCTATACAGAGTAGACAATTTCTGGAGATCTTCTAGAATATAGCTCAGTAACTTCCTCTTCAAAATGTAAAGGGTTAGTATAAAGAGTAGTTTAGAATCCAATAACAGCAAACAGTAAAAATACACTTTCTCCTTCTCGAAAGCAGATTGAGGTGGTTTTATTGTGGCTGTTTTTCTGACTACATTTTGTTCTAATTTATGATGAGCATTTTCTCTGTCTTAACTTTAAGGACACAGAAATGTATTTTTGCTTCTTATGCTCATTGTTAGAGAGAGTGCAGGGACTCTTGTGCTTGAGCTATGACAAGAACATTCTGAGCTAGCTCTGCTGTTAGATTTAACTTTGTTGAGGAATACAACAAACTGGCTCTCCGAACTGCAAGATTTAAACTATAAGATCTGCCTCAGATTCTTCTGCAAAAACAAACAAACAAAAAACCCTAAACTAGAAACTCCTCACTTAGGTCCCTGTCTTGAGAAGTGAAGAGTAAAGACTTCTCCTATTAACTTCAATTTTCTTTTGTTTGACTTCAGTAGGAGGTGAGAGTGATTGGCAACTTTACCCAATTGAGCCCTCGAAGAGGACTTTTTCAGGCAGTATTCTTCCAAGAATAAAGATGGCATCATTCTTCAAAAGTAGACGTCTACAGGCACAAATTTCAGTGTATCATATAGGACTTTAAAAGGCTGTATCATGAAGTCTAGCACCAGTGGATGTATGTTTAGATTGGTAAAGAATGTAGGAATAATTGGTTACTATTGAAAAACCACAGCAGAGTTTGCTGAGAAAGTGAAAATCCATGTAATTGATACTGAACACAATGTTGCAAGCTCACAAAGAGCTGATTACAGAAATATGGATCATAAAGACCTAGTGATAGGATCAGGGAGTTTGATTTGAACATAAGGCTTACTGATTTACAGCATTGTGTGTTTGTTAGTTTATAGAAATACTGGCCCTTCCAGATGCTTTTTGTAGGTAAGGATCACAGGAGCCTGAAGATACTCAAAAATTGCAAGAAAATGAAAGCACTCATGCATAATAAATATGTCCTTAATTTTTGTAACAGATTCTAAGAGTAAGATCCTTAAAACCAGCAGAATTTCAGGTCCCTTGGAAACTTAAGGGGTGGGGAGGAAGCAATATTACCTGATTATACAGTACCTTAGTTTTTCTTTAAAAAATTGTAAGTGAAGCAAGTGTTCAGACCCATGGGGCTAAAGGATTTGTTTAGTTTCTGGCTGGAGTCTCCTTTAAATGGAGAGAAAAAGGATATATCTTTGAGATTTTGAAGTAGTGATGATATTTCCTAACATCAAGAAAACTGAGGTAAGGAGACAAAGTGCTGTGGGAGGACTGAAAGCCCTGATGGATAATAGTAGGTTTGACTATAGAGAAGTATTGTCAGGGTCAGGCTGTGGGCAACCTGCGTGCAAGGGTCGGTCACTAAGTTGCGGTCAGGAGATGAGTAGCAGAGTCGGGGTCATGCTGGATCAGGATGCCAGAAATTCAGGGTCAGGTGGTGAAGTGCAGACAGGAGGCAAGTGGTGGAGTTGGGGTTGAGCCAGGGTCAGGAGCCAGAGTCTGGGGTTCACAGCAAGGCAAGGACTGAAGCGGAAGCAAGAAGTCGGTCTGCGTTGTTGTTCAGACAGCTCCCTGTGATGGATTATTTGTTTATATACCAGCATGGGCCAATCAGTAGGCTGTCAGGAGCCACCACTGCAGTCTTGCTGGGCAATACTTCCTGCAGTGTCTAACTTTACAGGGTTCCCCAGCGGAAAGCCAGCCTGGACTTCTGGTGGTGATGCGGAAGTGTCAGCAGCCTGGAACCCCCATGGTCTGAAGTTCTAGTCACACAGATTCTTACATTGCACCTCACCCCCTCCCTCAGGGTGTTGCTGCTCCATTCTTGTCAGTGTGACTCCAATGGAGGTTGGTTGATTTGTTGGAAGCAAGATTTCTGGCAATATTCAGAGGAGAAGATAATGTTCCTCCACCACCAGGAGATACACAAGTCATGCCGCTCCAACCAAGGAATGCCGATTACCATGAAGAATGGAGAGCAGATCACATCAGAGCATATTATTTCCCAGGCCTCTAGGGAGATGGTCTCTTGAGTCACCAGTCCTGATGATAGGAGTGATCCATCTATCGTCAGCCAGGTATGGTGTGGGTTTTCCCAAGAGAAGGATCTGGAGGGTTTGGGCTGCCTTAGCATCTATAAAGTTGGCAGCAACCCCAGTGTCTATCATCACCAGCAGCAGAGGAATCTGTCCTGCCTCCCCCAAGATCTGCAATTGCAGGAGCAATTGGAAATGCCGGGAGACCCTGTCATTCCCAGGTAAGGTTCTACTCGAGGGTTTTTCCACATCATTCATGATTTTATAGACCTCTATCATATCCCCCTTTAGTCATCTCTTTTCTAAACTGAACAGTTTCAGTCTTTTTAATCTCTCCTCATATAGAAACTGTTCCATACCCCTAACAATTTTTGTTGCCTTTCTCTGTACCTTTTCCATTTCTAATGTATCTTTTTTGAGATGGGGCAACCAGAACTACACACAGTATTCAAGATGTGGACGTACCATGGATTTATATAATGGCATTATGATAGATAATAAGACAGAAAATATCTCTTTCCTAATGGATCCTAACATTATCTTTTTTGACTGCCACTGTACATTGAACAGATGTTTTCACAGAACTATCCAGGATGACTCCAAGATCTCTTTCTTGAGAGGTAATAGCTAAATTATACCCCAGTATTTTGTATGTACAATTGGGATTATGTTTTCCAATGTGCATTACTTTACACTTATCAACACTGAATTTCATCTGCCTTTTTTTTTTTTGCTCAGTCACCCAGTTTTGTGAGATCCCTTTGTAACTCTTCACAGTTAGCTTTGAACATAACTATCTCGGTTAATTTTATATTCTCTGAAAACTTTTCCACCTCACTTTTACCCCTTTTTGCAGATCATTTATGAATGCTGAACAGCACTGGTTCCAGTCCAGATCCTTGGAGGACCCCACTATTTACCTCTCTCCACTGTGAAAACTGATCATTTATTTGTACCGTTAGTCTCCTATCTTTTATCCATGAGAGCACCTTCTCTCATCCCATGACTGTGTACTTTGCTTAAGAGCCTTTGGCGTGGGGCCTTGTGAAAGGCTTTCTGAAAGTCCAAGTACACTATATCAGCTGGCTCAGGCTGAGGGTTGACTCATCAGGCTTAACAGAACTTGTCAGGCTCAGGCTCAGAGAGTACTCATCAGGCTCAGTTATGACTCATTACATTATCCCTCCCCCTTAAAAGACACCTACCAAATGTCTTCGGGCCAGGTATATCAGGGTGTGACTGACAGAATTCTTGAATCAGGTCATATGCTTGCATGTTTTTGGCTGGCTCCCACAAACAATCAGCTGGACCATAACCAGAGCTTTCCTCTCAGAATTTTGGAGTCCAAGATCTGCCTCACAAGGTATTCCTCATGCCCCTGGACCTGACAGGTGGCAGTGGTGATTGTATTCATCCAGGGAAGTAGATGGTGAGCTTTTTCAGCAAGGAGACATGGAATATTGGTTGCATTTTCATCATGCTATGCAGTTGGAGTTTGAAGGCCACATGGCTGATCTGTTGGATGACCCGGAATGGGTCAAGATATAGGTAAATAAACTTCTTGAAGGCCAGGTAGAGTCAAGGTATTACATTGACAGCTATACTTTATCTCCAACTGTGATTTGAGAGATTGCCTGCTGACAAAGGTTAGCGTAATGCTTGTAATCTCTTTTGGCCAACTTTAGGCAGCACTGGGATTCCCTCCAAGACCTTTTCCACTTGGCTTATCCAGAATACCTTGTCAAGTTCTGAGAGAACACTTCATCCAGTTCTCTGGGATCCAAAACACTCATTTTGACTCTGAATTTTGTCACTCAAGTTGCTTTATTTGGCATACAGCAAAGTTATGCTGAGTTGATCAGACTCAAGCGTGGGGGGTGGGTATAGGGCATACCACACACCCAAAGTTACACAGACATCCTCTTTTTTATATACAGTTACACATTACGTTGCATTTGCTATACATTAAATCACACGCTTTTGGATTGACTGGATGTGGGCACATCCTACAAGTGGAAATATGCAGAGGCCACAGTGTAGGAAATTTCTGTTCACAAACTCCAAAGGCATACTTTTTTGTTATGTAGTCTATGACAGAACACATGATCTTTTTCTATTGACATAAGTAGATCAAAGACATCAGAGCAATCTCTGCCATAGCCAGGCATAAAGCCAGAATGATAAATTCACCAACTTTCCCTGATCCTTAGGTGTAGCTGGAGTTGGTTCACCTTTACCTTCTCAATCTCTCCCAGAAAGAAAGGGTTTTAAACAGGTCAAAAATAAGGGAGGTGACAAATGTTAAGAGAGAGTTTCTTGAACAAAGGCCTGACTATTAATTGCATTAGGATAGTAGACGTCCTTACAAAGATAATAATTAACATATTCAAGAAATAAGAGACCCAGGGTGAGTTTCTGTACTGTGCCTCTAAGAAGCACAATACAGAACTCGCAGTCAACGGGATAGAGGCCAATGTGGCTTTAAGACATCTTTATGCCCGCCTGATCCTGGACTGCTCCATGTATTGGAGAGGCCCCCAGTATAATTTAGGCAGTCCAGTGGGTTGGGGCGATTGCCTAGTTTACAGTAGCCTCCTGGAGCTGCCCTATGGGCAGCAGCACTACTTGAAATCTTTGAAGCATTACATGCTGTGGTCCCACCCCCAACATACCATTCATAACTCCTACCGTACCACCTATGCCAGTGATTCTCAAACTTATTTGATCCCAGCCCCCTTCTTTGTGTCTGTAGTAGTTTACACACACCTCTCCCGCCACACAAGTATATATACCAATAAATAAATCAACATGCAACTCTCACTAAATATTAAAAACAGTAAGGCATTGATTCAAACAAAGCCAATGATCCATTGTAACAAGAGCAAAAGCAAAACTGCAATTGTGGTCAATGCTTACAATTAAATGTGCACACCACATCATAGCAAACAGGTTAATGTACAAATGGCAAAGACTTTGTATAATGCTATGCATGCTTAACAGAAATCCATCAAAATGCACAGCGCCATCTAGAGTCAAATGCACAGTGCCATCTGTGGACAGATGTGGACAAATTACAGAAAGTCCAGAGAAGAGCAACAAAAATGATCAAAGGTCTAGAAAACAAGACCTATGAGGAAAGATTGAAAAAATTGGGTTTGTTTAGTCTGGAAAAGAGAAGACAGAGAGGGTACATGATAACCATTTTCAAGTACAGAAAAGGTTGTTACAAGAAGGAGGGAGAAAAATTGTTCTTCTTAACTTCTGAGGATAGGACAAGAAGCAATGGACTTAAATTGCAGCAAGGAAGGTTTAGGTTGGACATTAGGAAAAACTTCCTAACTGTCAGGGTGGTTAAGCACTGGAATAAATTGCCTAGGGAGGTTGTGGAATATCCATCATTGGAGATTTTTAAGAGTAGGTTAGACAAACACCTGTCAGGGATGGTATAGATAATACTTAGTCCTGCCATGAGTGCAGGGGACTGGACTAGATGACCTCTCGAGGTCCCTTCCAGTCCTATGAGTGTATGTCTGGAAGAATCAGCTTTGCTAATTATTCACTGCAGTGGGTAAAATGTGTGCAGTAAGTTTTTTCCCCCTAAAGCTTCTCACACACACACCCAGAATACATTCTGCGCTCCCCTCCAGGGGTGTCCATCCCCCAGGTTGAGAACCTCTGACCTATGCCAGAGCTTACGATGGGGTTCTCGGAAAGCAACCTTATGGCAGTCTTCCACAGTGTCTCTGCCCAGGAAATCCTTCCGATGCCAGATACAGGGTTTTTAGCTCCCCTTTATGCCATGCCTATCCTTTTACCCAGGATAAAGGATCCAAACCAGTTGCGAAATTCTTATTCTCAACTGTTCACCACTCGCATTTACTAGTGATAAAGGGATATGGCCCACCTTACAAATGATTAAGTGAAGCCTACCCATTAGATCCAGAAGCACGATCAGTAAGAGTACTTATGAAACTAGCACAAAGACGTTTTGCCATATCTTGCTCTGACACTGCATCCATGGTTCTAGACATACTGCTCAGTCTTCTAAAAGATTAAAAAGAAAAGTAAATCTTGCAGGCAGGCACATATTTAGTGCCATTAAAAAACCCTCAGAAGTTCAGAAACTCTATCCTTTAACCAAGTATGCTGTGTGTAAGCACCATACTCCAACAAACCACATGCTAATACCTATGAACAAAGGAACTGATTAAGGAATAAGTTCTGTCCATGGATGTGTATGTGTAGCCAAGAGAAGTATTTGGCACTAAGGAACAATTTTAGCTCTAACTCTAAATTACCTTACTTTATTGGTTTATGTCACTCATTATTCTAACATGAGTTTTGATGAGTTAGTTGGTCATCTAAATGTAGGTGGCCATTCAACACCTATGCAAATACTAAACTAATGAAGAAAGTAGGAAGACTTCAGTATCTTTGATCTTTTGCTAACATCTTGTCTCTCTCCTCATTTCAAATCTCACTACCCTTGGTTATTTTCCTGATGTCCCTGCACTTTCCCTCTACCTATTTCAGAAGCCCTTAATCCATGCTCAGCTCACAATAAAATTCAACACACTCCTGGCACACCCAACTCTCAGGTATTTATGTTTATGATTAAGAGACTTGTGAACTTTATTTTATTTTTAAACTTTGGGAAAGCAATTTTGAAGGAGGATTTGCCTTTGGAGAAGCTCAGTACTTAAATATCCCTTCTTGTCTGGAGCACAGATAAAAGTTCCTTTTAATTAAAATAAACAAAATATCTCAACACGACATCTTCTCTTTATATCTTTGCCAGAATTGTGGTATAAATCTAATTTGGTGATACCTCACATTTCATAGATATGTCCAACTCCCAAACATACCTATAACAGCACTGTTTTTTTCAAGAGCTTACTACACAAATCAGTTTCTTTAGAAATTGACAACAATTTTCCTGAAAAAGGAAGTGCAACATTATTTCCTGCATTACTCCAACAAGTTCAGCCATGAACATTGCATAAAAAATGGTATTTTATTGAAAAAGATGCTCTATGCACCCACCCAAACAGTCACACCATAACCTATAATAAGCAGATTTCTTTAACAGTTTGAAAATCTGCAATTTGTGTCAGAATAAATCTTACAGATACTGTGCCCTATGATAGTGGTTTGATGAAATGTTAATGAATCCTTGCACTTCATATGCCCCATGGTTGCAACCATTTCAAGAAGAGGCCTTAATCATTACTGTCTGATTCTTCAATTTACCACAATTTTTAAACTGGGTTGTGTCAAACTGGCATCCAAAAGGAAAGTGATCCCACAGCCCTTTTGTGCCAAAGCCAACCACATTAGTAATAATAAAGCTATGATGGAAGTTTGTCTAAAGAAGAGCTCAGCCACTGCTCACCACACTGATTCAGGAATATAAACTGCTAAGGAATGGACAATCATTCATTTGAGCCTACCATTTAGAACCATAAATAATCATGCCAGATATTTACACCTTAATTTCTAGAATTCCAGAGAGAACAAATTGTGTTATAAACATAGCTAGTGTGGTTATGTATTCTTTAACTTAGCCACATTACCATAAAGCTCAAGGAACCATGTATGAAGCTCTGTGCCAATGACTCATTATTAATATATCATATCACATCAATGAGACCTAGAGGCGTCCGGGACCCATTGCGCTAGGCACTGTAAAAATGTTAATGATACTCCCTTCCCCAAGGATCGTACAATCTAAAAGACAGGACTGATTAATAGTTTGTAACAAGAGAGCTTACAATATCTTTATTTTCAGAATCCCAGTAGTATAAATATATAAAAAAGACTTTCCTTTATGAGGCCACTGTGTTGGAAACAATTCTGTCTGCCAGTTAAATCACCCAGCAACCTACTTTACCAGCCAATACTACCTACAAGTCCAGAATCAACATGCTGCAGCTGCACCAAGTAGTGCCACAAAACAAGACCAAGAAGATGGAAAATGTGTTATGTTACACCACAGCTGAGTGATGGGGACAATGAACAAAGAATAATGAGCAATTACTTTTTCTGGAGAGAGAGAGTCCCCTATGTAACTTGAAGAACAAAAAGCTGACAAATTCATACAGCATTTATGCACAAAAAATGTACAATACATAAAAATTCGGCAATTGTCTCATACTTGCAAAAATTAACATG
This sequence comes from Natator depressus, assembly GCF_965152275.1. Taxonomy (NCBI): domain Eukaryota; kingdom Metazoa; phylum Chordata; order Testudines; family Cheloniidae; genus Natator; species Natator depressus. The sequence continues at coordinate 152,997,992 of NC_134236.1, forward strand.
CGCCCTTGAGGATATGACACTGTTTTAAGGACCGTTGGAATTGCAGAGAAGTTTCTCATTTTTAGATATGTTTTTCGCAGTGCACGCGTGTCTTCTAATAACTATTCTTTGGGTCCTTCATTTCTCTAAGATTAACATTAATTTTTACCTCTGGTGAAAAATAAATGGTTAAGCATTTAGAAAACTTAAGAGCAAATGAAAGGGACAATGGTCAGTTCTAGTTTGGTTAATATAGCAGCTACATAGCAGCTTCTGCTTTAAGAGGTCAGCAAGATTGCAAGTATTCCCTCTTTGGGAGGAAATCCCCTTGCATCACTGTTTGTTAACATTTAATCAATTTTCATAGAAGCAGGAAGACATTTCCAATACCTTAACTGGATTTTGGCACACATCTGAACTTATCTAGATCAAAACAGACTGTCTCATTGACTGAATGCAGTTTGTGCCTGGGTGAATAACAGGTATACTTATTTCTGAGTTCTGGAGAAAGTTAGCAAAACATCTACATAAAATTTCATTTTGTCATTTCCTGTTGCCTTTGCTCCAGTCATGGTGCACAACTATCTGACTCTTTGTGTCCTCCTACCACTCAGTCCTGTACCTTCTTCCATGCACCCCAATGTGCCTCCTGAACCCCACTCCTGACCTGGCCTGCCCTACTTCCATCCTCCCATCCAAGCCTTTCCTTAAAACACCCTTCAGGAAGCCTGTAAACCCAAGTGCCCCCCCCCCCCCCAAACCAAGAATTAACTAAACTGGTGATAAGGGAGGGAGGAATAAAAGAAAGGGAAGAAGAAACATTCTTTTAAAATAATTGTGAAACTGGTAATATGTATATAAACCATGATGTCTGATGGCCAGGTGAATGGCTACCCATGATCACTAATAACATTAATGTCTCCTTTATATATAAAGATTCAAATCTGCAAAGTGTGCACATAGCTATTGTACATAACCACGTGTTCCTGCCTCTGTTGACTTCACCCTCTTTCTGCCACTTCCTCCTTGGTTTGTTACACCCACTTATTTTGTCTAGTCTTATTTTACGTCCAGATTGTGACTCAGGCTAATATAAGGAATGGAAGGAAGATCTTCCCACCCTCCTGCTCTGGTGCATAAGTGGTCCTTGCATCATAGCTTTAGGGTGGGCATGAGGAGAGGGCAGGAACTGCAAGTCTCAAAATAGGAGGGTGGGATGGAGATGTACAGTTATGGGGAATAGGTGGAACTATATTTCTACCCATTGCTTTGCGCCAGCCAGTGGAAATGATACTACCTTCTGAAGGCCTGCAATTAGTTACTTCCCCACGGAAGCAAGCCTGGGAGAAGGGAGGGAATTGGGACACTGAGTAAAAATTCCTCCCGAGAGCAACTCCTGGGCCAGTGCAACAGTGAACTGCCCCTTATAAAAGGATGAGCCTAAAGACTCAATTTAGCCTTTTAAATTGTAAGTTCCCCAGGATAGGAGATGTCTCTTGAAAGGTTTTTGTCCAGCATAATGGATATCCAATGTGCCTGCAGTTTCTGGGTGATACAAACAACAACCACCACATTTGGCTGCTGATTTCCTGTTCCCCTGTTCTATATATGCATTGTCTATATTTTAAAATTTTCATCTTCATACTCAGCTGTGAAGCAGCTAGCTCACTGTTTATACCTTGTAAATAGTTTTTAAATACAGGAAGTGTTACATATTCATGGAACTGTATAGTCAGTCATTGTTATTAAGTACTGAAAACAAGGTATTTTATTTCAGATTATGTAGAAAAGTAAAATGATGTAAATGAGAAACACTTGGAGACACAATAATGATTTTTTCCTCAGAAGAAGTGCTTCAGGCAGAGAATAAGAGGGACTGAGGTGAACAAACGCCTGAGGCCCTGCAACAGCAGGAAATTGATTAAGTGAGATATAGCCAGATGATCCTGGCAAGTGACCTGCATCCCATGCTGCAGAAGAAAGCAAGCCGCTGCCCCCAAAGTCACTGCCAATCTGACATGTGGGAAAATTCCTTCCTGACCCCACATATAACAAGCAGTTAGACCCTGGGCATGTGAGCTAGAACCAGCTAGCCAAGCACCTGACTGAGATAATGCTCAGTGTCACCTCAGAGCACCAGCTCACCCTGCCCATTGTCTCATCTCCAGCTGTGGCTATCTCTGATGTTTCAAAGGCAGGAGACTTCCATCTGTCTCTAATGGGAAGGGAGAATTTTAAACTAGTGCAGGGCTTTAAAAATGTAAAAATAAGAATATACAGAATTTGGGAACATGCCATGTTTCCTTTATCTTCTAATCATTCAGAAACAGAGTTTATAATTTCTTTATTTGGCACCACCAACGTGTTCAGTTCTGCACTGAACAAAGAGATATAAATAACAAACTAGTTAAATGAGTCCCATGTGATCAGAAGGGTCTGTTCAGCTCCCCTGAGCTATGCACCCATCTTTATGCGATTCCTCTCAGTTCAGCTAAACTGAGAGGTATTGTATAAAGATGGGCACACAGATCCTAAAAGAGACAACAGTGAAGGGAAAGGAACTCCATCCTGCCTTTCTCCAACACTTTCTCACTCCACCAGAGCCCTGCCATCTTCCAATATGGCAGACAGCCCCATTTCCACTTATGACACAGCAAACTGCTGGGAACTCAGGCAGCTGCAAACGCGCACATGAAATCTGATCATAGGAAAAATGGGGTTAATTTCAAAGCCAAAACTATTGGTTTGGGGGGGGGGCAGGGCGGGGGGGGGGGAATGGAATTTACAAACCTATTTCAAACCAGACTTGTAAGGTTTTGGATTATTCTGTTAAGAACATAGCTTCTTCAGCATATGGGAGTCAACAGACCTCAGTGATTGGTGTACGTGTTTCACAATATATTACTTTCAGTATATTTTAATATGATTCATAAAGAAAATTTAGGGTGAAGTGGCCAATTATTTCAATTTCCTGACCAGATTATCATGTAGTATTTACTTAGTGAGTCGGGCAAGAGGTAGATTTTTATAAAATATCTGCTTTAAAAACAGCCATTCAACAGACTCATATTGAAACCAAATATATTTCTCAAGGATTTTACACACTCACAGCCATAAAATCTAATTGCAGGGATCTTTGTGCATCGTGAGTTGTATAGTGTGTAACATGAAGTGAAATAACACCAGGTTTTAAAGCAATATCATTAATGGGTGATAGAGAGGTTGGGGAGGAAGGTGGACAATATGTACTCAAGGAGCTATAGTCAGAAAAAGATGGATAGTAAAGGGTCAGTAGTGTTTATGGATGCTGAATTGTCACGATACAGATCTTTTTTGTGAAGTTCCCAAGGGAACACCAGTCATACAAGAACATCAGAGAAGTCTTTAATAAGCTAGGTGAGAAATTGTGGTCCCACTAGAGTCAACAGCAAAACTACCATTGACTTCAGTGGGGCTATGATTTCACTCTAGATCTTTAAATCCTGACACCAACACTGTGATACCTGAAACAGAGGCAGGTAACTGATAGATAAAGGATGTGACCAAGTCTCTGTGACCTGCAATTCTTTAAGGTAACAGCAGAACAATGAGTGTTATGATAATGCTTCAGGTCTCAGGCATCAGGGTATTAGTTACTACAATTAGAGGTTAAGATGGCCCCTCCGTAGAAAGAGTGCAGCATACATTTTAAAGACTGTTGAATACCCTAATTATTGAAAAGTAAAAGAAAAAAAGGGGGGAAGAAAAGAAAAAAAATCAAGAGATGACTCACCCATAATAATAAATCAAAACATATGCTGCAATAGCTTTGAAAATTGACCATACTAACCATGTAAAACAACATGATGATGCTGAAGGAGTGTCTGTGACCAGAGGCAATTTGACAGGAAGATCAGATTTTTTAATGACAGAGAAAAAAAGAGTAATCTAACAATGAAGAAAGTGGATTTACATAAAGATACAAATAGGAAAGTAAGCCCAATCGTCACCTATCTAGCAAGTCACAAAAAAGATCTTAATATCATGCATATCCTATGCTTTTATTCCTTTTTTAAATTTTGACAGTGTCCTCAATTTTTTTGTTTATTTTCAAATATTCAATCATGTTTCCATGTGATTACATGACAAACAGTCTTGGAATATTGCTGATGTGTTTCATTGATCTTTTTGTGTTTTATTTTCTGTGGCAGAACACAACCAAAGTCTGTTCATTTAATAAAATGACTCCCTCTTCAGAAATATGTAGACTATAGCTTTCAGCTTAATTATTTTTTAATATAATGAAATCAAGTTTCTTATGAACAACTGAGGTGTTCCAGGAGTAACAATGGTGGCTCTTATTTTGCCACAATGGAAAGGAATTTTGGCATGCTAATTACAGACTGATATGTAATTAAAATCAGCAGAAACTGAGGGGCGGGGGGAGGGTGTTGGATGAATTAAGGAATCGAGTGAGTAAGAACACATTTGTAAATATATTTTTGCCTTGAAAGAGCAGTGAGTGGAGGAGGAGAAAGTTTTAACTGTGCTTACAAAACATTTGTTCAGATAATTGGCTTTGTCACAATGCAAATGTAGTTATCACCAACTGGAAATATTCTGTAGTTTTATCAACAATAAGAGCACATATTTAACCATTTGAAAACAAGCATTATCACCTTTATAACAATCAAAGAAGGAAGTCAGATAGCCTTGATTTGATTAGAATGAATACATAATTAGGCTTTTATCACTTGAAGATAAAGCCCATATGAAAGCTGGGTCAGAGTAGCAGGTGGTCACATTGGTAAAAGGAATCTGCAATTTTTATTCCTAATGTAAAACCAGGGCTTCTTCTAGCCAAAGGTCAAACAAGATGGATTTCCTAGATGGATGAAGAATACGACTCACACCAGCATAGGTTCAAATAAAAAAAGAAAAAGGGTGTAGATTCCCACAGCTCAGAAGCACTGCATAGGTGAGCTATGGAACACACCCAGCCGGTCGTTATCTTCCAGCAAACTCCCTGTGTAGCCCCACTCTCTAGAAAAAAATAGATGCTTGTTGCCAGTTAGCTTTGGTAATTTGAGTTTCCTCAGAATGCTGATAATCCAAGCTCTGGCATGCTCAAGACAGGGTTTAACTCTCTACTTGCCAGGCACAGCCCAGGTTCATCTATCCTATCAAAGTCTTTTGCTGAAGATATCAATACAAACCAGTAAAATTTAAAACCAAAGTCTTAATTTTAGTTATAAATGAAGGAATCAGTGCATTCATAGTATAGTTAAACTGAAGATATTGTTTAAAAGGTTTCATGAGCAAACATATCCACATCACTATAAAATAAGGGAAATGTTCATAATTACATTTTACAGGGAACAGCAATGTGGTGAGCCCTGATACAGTTCAAGACATTTACTGAGTAAAGTCTCACCTATTGTAAGTGTGAGACAATTGCATCATCCTTTTGTCTGATGCATACAAAATTGCAATACTACCAATTTACAACCCTAAAGAGCAAGTTCTTAAGCACAGAATTGGGAAACACAACTCTCTCCTCCTATAGTTAAATTAGGAAATTCCATTTTGAGCAGAGATGTTCAGCAGAGGCGATGACTTCCCGAGTTCCTGGGGGGTGCTCGACTCCTGCTCCGCCCGAGGTCCTGACCTCACTCCGCCCCTTCCCCCAAACCCCCACCCCTGCCCTACCTCTTCCCATCCCCTCTCCGCCCCACCTCTTCCTGCCCCTGCTCCGCCCCCTCCCCCCAGCACCTCCTGCACACAGCGGATTACGGCAGGTGCTGAGAGGGTGGGGGAGGAGCTGATCCGCACGTCTGCCAGTGGTTGCTGAGCACCCACTATTTTTTTTCCATGCCTATGATGGTTAGGCTCAAAAATCCATCTTCTCCACCCTAAAGGTTGCAAACATTCCTACCTAAATTCTAATTCCAAAAGTATGTTCCCAGCCTTTAAATAACCTATTAGCACCAACATAATGGTATGACAAACTGTTCCACGTTTACAGCCTAACGTGGGGCTTGTGCCCAGGTACAGACTTAACGGAGGAATTAATCGTTGGGCACTTTACTGTTAAAAAAGGCTCTTTTTTCTTGAAAAAAATAAATCGAACCTGAAATTATTACAAGTTATGACCAAGATCACTAACTGAAAGAGATTTTCATATTTCCTCTGCATAGTCAATTTCCCCTTATTTATGTGGATCTTTCATGCAACAACAGAGAGGAGAAAAACATATTTGAACAAACAGGAAATTGTGATTGTAAAGCCACAAAAATTAACAGAGGGATTCATGGCCATGTGTACTACCTGAAACTACCTTCAACTAATATTTTGAAATGGACTACGTTTCATGCTGATGATGTCCTTTCAAATATATTTGAAAACACATCAAAAAGCATGAAACAATCATAATATTTTCTGTAGCCTGCACAAGAATAACTCTTCCACTTGTGCATATGCATTATAATACAGTCATTAATTATCTGAATGCATACTCCTTTTTCCTGCAGGGCCACAGCCTGATTCAATGTGTAGGTTAGAAAATGAAATGGAATAAGCTTGTGTAGTGAATCTGAAATGGTATTTCCACATTCACTAAATAATTTGGATTGTGTGCAGTGAATAAGGAAGACTGAGAAACAAATGAGACAACAGTACACAGTAAACAACAGTACACAGGGCCCTTGCTTCATTCAGTGTACGGGATGCATGGTGGGAAGCATATTAGCCATGGGGCCACAAGTTGAGTAACGAGAATAAATATAAAGAAAAACCACAATCATTCACAGAGTAGTATCCGACTTGCACACTAAATGAAGCAGTGGTCCTACAGCAATCTGAACTTTGGGATTTCCACACTTTTGAGAGCTTCATTCTACAACATTAACATTCTTTAGTTATTATAATGAGGAGTCAAGATACAGTGCCACCAGCACCATCATGAGTATGTACATTAATCAGAAAGTAGTAAGGACAACACTGGAGGCCCATTCATAATTGTCCTTAAATCTTATTAAAGTTAATAAAAACTAAACAGGGAGATTAAATTTCCTCATGCAAACCCCTTTTCTTTAGAGTTGCATAATGTGAGGGCTATGAAATTAACTTTTCTGAAGGACCAGTGGAGATAAATCAGTGGAATAGGAAGAACTAACCTAATATAGATTCCCCATATAACATCAACAAAACAGGCAATCATAGCAATGCTAAGTTAGGCTCCATCATCAGCTCCTTTCTATAAGCAGAAATTCCATGGAATTCTTGCATGCCTATCAGATTCAGATGGATCAGCATTTAGACAATAAAAGCACAATCCATTTTTAAATCACCATGGCAAATAATTACCAGATTGCCTTCAAATAGTATAATGAAAGTTACCAGTGACCCCATGTAACTGCTGATTATTTACAAGATTAAAACCTACCATTCCGCAACTGGTTTGGCAATGCTTTCAAAAACTGCATCTTGTTTTGCCTCCTGATCAAAAATTTTCTGAAATCTGAAAATAATAAACAAATAATCATGCAGTATCTTAAAACACTAGTTGATTTATAATTTTTGTTTTTCTGTTTGTAACTAGTCCATGTTTACGTCATTGGGCTTACATAACCTAGTACAATGTTTTCCCTGTAGCCTTAATAACCAGTGTCCTGTTGTGCTATCGTATACAAATAGATTGTAAACAGTAGTGCTTTGACAAGATCTGTACAATAAAACCCTCTGATAAAATGAGGCAATTTAAGGGGGAAAACCTGTATTTTACAGTTATCAAGGGGATCAGTGTTTGCAACTGGCATCACACTGAAAACTGGATAAATTAATTATACTATAACCAAGCAGCACATATAAACAGTACAGTCAGGCTCTCAATTTTTAGACTACAATGAAATGTAGCAACTAGGAAACATTGTAATCAATAGATGAACATCAAAAAAAAAAAATCTAAGCTTCTATCACTTACTATAAGCCAACACCTGCAGTTGCTCTGTTTGGCACTATAAGTTTACATAGTTCTTTCTTCACAGAACATATAAAAAACGTAGTCTGGGCCTCAAAGGGTTTACAGTGTACAGTTACTCAGACAAATGCAATACATGGGGAAATATTCAGTGCATGAGGTATGGAGACATAGGTCCTTATCTTGTAAACCTTTATTCAGATGAGTAGTTGTACTGAATTTGTTTAATCTTAATGACACTGCGCACAGGAGTATAGAATTGCAGGATCAGGCCCATAGTTGGTGAGATGACCAGTGTAGGAAGTCTTCACCAAAAAATAGTGAGTTTTAGGGAGGAAAGAGAAAGTGTTTGGCATATAGCATTCCTTTTGTATGTATGGCTTTATGATAAAAGATTAAAAACAAAGAGCATTTCCTTAAGGATCACAATGCTCAGTATTTCTCGGAATTCATTTTCACAGACTCCCATAGGAACAACAAAGACACCAAGAATGTCAGCATCCATTAAGCTGACATGGGCATCTGCAACCTAAACTGGTGTTGCATAGAGCCTGTCTAGTGACATCAGCATGAGTTACAGATGTTTGTTTGGAGTCCTACTCTACAGCAGATTTTAGATTTTCTTCAGCATCAAATTTCAATTGATATGAAATTCCATACAAAATGTTGCATCCAAATTTTCCATACAAAGATGCTATCAAGTAATTGTTTTTATTTCTCATCATTTGTAATATCTTCTTACAAATGTATAAATGTTTTTTCTAAGATGATAGTTTCCCTTTTCATTTGACAAACTATAATTTTCTTCACTGTGTTCTGATTAGGCCTGAAATCAACAAATTCCAGTTAGAAAGTACTTTTTGTCAACAAATCTTTGGCTAAAGTCACTATTCACCCTATGCTGGCTCATTAGCTTCTGCAGGAGCATAAGGTCCCTCCCTCACTCTGGCCTTGTCTACACTAAAACTTTATAGCCAGCTGCTCGGGTGCAGGCCTGTAAATAGGAGTCAGGCATTTTTACCACAATGTCATGTAATAGTTTGATGAACCATACAAGTTCAGCTATTAAACTTTTCTAGTTTTATCATGTCTTGCCCTGAAATCATGATAGAGAATAATGTACTGTAGCACTGAAAGATTCCTCTTGTTAAAAAGTCTTTTTAAAAATCTTACTAAATATACCAAAACTGTATTGTGTGGATCAGAGATTAATAAGAAACTTTTACTGACTCTCCACGGGACTCGCACACTGAATCTAGTGGCTGATCCTTACACAATTATCTTCTCTGTAGGCAATGGTGATACTGAGTATAGAAAATGGACTCTCTTTAACAGGAGGAAAAATAATAAGCTGGGCTATAACACAGATCTGGTAATGTTGAAAGTGATCTTAGTATAAATTGCATGAGGAAAAAAGCAGAACAAAATAAACTTACTTAAACTTGTAGCTTTCTCGTTTATTATTGACAAATCCATCTGCCAAGTCACGTGGTACAATAATCTCTAAACTGGAGGCTGATTTCTCATCTTCACCAACTGAATAAATCTGCAAAACAAAATGACTTCAGCAATACAACAGTGGTTTGTACCATGGCTCTATCATCTTGATGTGTTTAACTGCATGATCTCATTAAGATCATATACAGGAATGTAGACTAATCACAATTCCATGGTGACAGAAGGGAGAAAGCCCAGTTTGCCCTCCTTCAAAAATATAGCCCTTGCCATTTGAGCTCCAGAGGATTCTGCATTACACAGTAGACAACTGTCTCTCTTTCACCCACCCACCCCAAAATAAGATTTCAAAATATCTAAATGCAATTAGAAGCCAAGTCCCTTGACAGAATGTGCTTAATAAAACCACTTTCAAATATCTGACCAAAGTTTTATTTAAAAAAAAAAAAAAGAAAACCTGAAGAAGTGTTTATTGTGTGAGATTAATAAAGCACTCATCAGGTAGTTTTTGGACCACAATTTAAGGAGCTTGGGGTTTATTGGGGGGGGGGGGGCGTTGTTGTTTTTTACATACCATTTATGAAAATGTTTTCCTTAAACTTTTTATTTTTCATTTCAATGAAGGTGAAATATTTCAACTCAAGCATTCACTTCCAATATGCACAATGATGGTTTCATTAAACAAGCTTCCTGTAAGCATGTAGAAAATCAGCTCCTTGCCCCCAAAGGTCACCAGCTTTACTAGAGCACAATTTCGTGTTTTAAGGCTCCCTTTAACACTCGATGTCTAGGGCTTTCTACTCTGCACCGGGCCACTTAAAATCATCCCGGCGCTGCAACAAGTCCTGCCCTTCGCTACACGGGCAACCAGCCTCATAAACGAGGAATCATGAAAGGGACCCTCAAACAGCTCCTATCAACCCCCGCCCCCAGCGGGGCGCCCCGGGCTGCCCCCTGCCCCAGGCACCCCGGTCCACCCCCTGCCCCTCCCACCCCGGGCTGCACCACGCCACCATGTGCTTCCCAGGTTGGCTGCAGTCCGGCTACCTTCCCCGCGGGCACGTACCCCCGCCTGCTGCCGCCTGGCCAGGGGCTTCACCCGGGCATAGATCTGGATCGTTTGCTTCATCATCTCTCCGCTCATCAAGGGGGGAGGGGGAGACTAAGCCCTGCCATAGCAACGGTAACCAAGGAACACTACCCAGCATGCTCTGCGCCGGGGGGCGAGAGGGGGCGGTGCCAGCGCAGCGAGCTACGCATGCGCATGCCGGAGAGGCTGCCTGCCGCCTGCGTGTGATTTCGTCCGACTTCCCCCGCTCCAATCAGCGAGCGGCGTTAATTCTCTGGGGCGCCTACCCGGCCCCCCCTGCGGAACGCGGTGGTGATTCGCGCGCTCCCCGACCCGTACAGAGGCGGTGAGCCGCCCCGCCCCCGCTTTGGTCGTGCAGGGGGCACTGAGTCCCGCCTCACCGGCACCGCAGAGTTGAATGTAAATGTTCCCGCTGCTCCTGGTGTAACAGTGGCCATGCCCTGTGTGCGAGAGCAGGAGTCCCACGGCGTTTGGCGTTTGCCTTACAGCCCCAGCGATCATGTAGCTACATGAGACTTTGCGTTAAAAAAAGGTTTCTAGCCCTCATGGCAGAGAGAAGCTGAACCACCAATCAGACAAACGAGACATACCGTGTATTTATTTAAAATAAGTCTCACGCTATTTAAATCAATTTCATTATTTTGGGAAACAGACTCAAGTTTTTTTAATCTTAGCGTGGGTAACCCTACAATTAATACTGTATCTTCTTTTGAGGGAAAAATTGTCAGGTACAGGAACACCGATGCATGGACTGAAGACGTTCTTGTCAACTGCTGGAAATGGCCCACCTTGATTATCAGTACAAAAGGTCGTCCCCCGTCCCGCTGGCAATAGCTCACCTTGCCTGATCACTCTCGTTACAGTGTGTATGGTAACACCCATTGTTTCATGTTCTCTGTGTATATAAATCTTCCCACTGTATTTTCCACTGAATGCATCCAATGAAGTGAGCTGTAGCTCACGAAAGCTTATGCTCAAATAAATTTGTTAGTCTTGAAGGTGCCACAAGTCCTCCTTTTCTTTTTGCAGATAGAGACTAACACGGCTGCTACTCTGAAACATGGACTGAAGAGTGTGGAGGATCGGAAAGAGCAATGATAAATTACAGCAAATTGAGTTAGGGCAGGTCTAATGGTGTGGCACACAGGATTCCACTTTAGATCTGGTCATGTTTACTGTATTCACTAACAGGCTGTTAAGAGGAAGGAAGCAGTATGCTTCAATAATTATAGCTGCAGCTGAATGAAAGTACAAAATGCCACTAACACCTGTAAAGATGGAGCAACAACATAAAAGGGAGCGAGATTAGAAATGTGGTCAGGTAATAAGAATGGATGTAGAATCATACAAGTAATCTCAAATACACTCAAGAGAAAGAGAGAAAGCATTACTGCTTTCTTTGGGAAAACAGCAAATTAGATGAATTTACAGCGAAATAAGGCAACAAATAGAATCAACACAAAGGTGGAGAATATCTTATTGCCCTTATATAAATCCATGGTATGCCCACATCTTGAATACTGCATACAGATGTGGTCCCCTCATCTCAAAAAAGATATACTGGCATTAGAAAGGTTCAGAAAAGGGCAACTAAAATTACTAGGGGTTTGGAACGGGTCCCATCTGAGGAGAGATTAAAGAGGCTAGGACTTTTCATCTTGGAAAAGAGGAGACTAAGGGGGGATATGATAGAAGTATATAAAATCATGAGTGGTGTGGAGAAAGTGAATAAGGAAAAGTTATTTACTTATTCCCATAATATAAGAACTAGGGGCCACCAAATGAAATTAATGGGTAGCAGGTTTAAAACCAGTAAAAGGAAGTTCTTTTTTACTCAGCGCACAGTCAACCTGTGGAACTCCTTGCATGAGGAGGTTGTGAAGGCTAGGACTATAACAGGGTTTAAAAGAGAACTGGATAAATTCATGGAGGTTAAGTCCATTAATGGCTATTAGCCAGGATGGGTAAGGAATGGTGTCCCTAGCCCCTGTTTGTCAGAGGGTGGAGATGGATGGCAGGAGAAATCACGAGATCATTACTTGTTAGGTTCACTCCCTCTGGCATTGGCCACTGTCGGTAGACAGGATACTGGGCTGGATGGGCCTTTGGTCTGACCCAGTATGGCCATTCTTATGTTATGTTCTTATGTTAATTGTAGGCTGTATATGTGTAAGTGTTACAGGGATAGAACTAATCTGAGAAAATTGAAGAGATAATGAGCTATGATAAGTGGGAAGTTTTGTGTCTACATGATGATATTGTAACTATCACTATGGCTATTTAAAAAGTCTCATCTCATAGAAGCAGGTAGGGTAGAACTCAAGATCCTTCTGATCCAAGACTACAGACTCCTATGATTGAAGCAAAAAGAGAATTCCCTTTAACTATTAGTAGTATCTGGCCAATTACATACAAATGAGCAGTTCCAATTTTACCCATTGGAGCACAGTAGCACATCTCTTGATCTAAAGTTTTTTTATAGTGTGACCATCACCATACTATCTAAGTGCTTCCTAAGTATGTTTAACTCTCATGGTGAAGTTCTTAATGGACTTTTCTACATTGCTCCCTTCCATCGTAAAGGAGGAATTTGCATTAAATATACACACTGTAGCCATTTTGTTACATTATTTTATTCCTCAACACGTAATTCTTACTTGTACTATACAGGATCTCTTTAAAGAAAAAAGAAACTTGCTCTTAATTTAGACTGTCCATGTTTGATGAAACTGACCATTGAAATTACTGTATACAGTGGTGTTGGAGCTCTGTTGGTCCTAGGATATTAGAGAGACAAGGTGGGTGAAGTAATATCTTTTATTGGACCAACTTTTGTTGGTGAGAGAGACCGGATTTTGAGTTTACACAGAGCTCTTCTCCAGGTCTGGGAAAACCTTGTCTCTCTAATTCAAATTACTGAACTGAAACATCAAAAATGTTTGCCTTGAAAACAGTAATCTCACATAGGACTCACATTCCCTCTTTATCTTTATGACAGGTTTTATATTGATATCTGCTGTAGGTGGTTTGACTAGGCAGATGGTGTCTGTTGTGATATAATATGTAACAGATCTAGCAACCATCATTCATAGATTCCAAGGCCAGAAGGGACTATTGTGATTATCCGTCTGACCTCCTGTATAACACAGGGTATAGAACTTCCCCAAAATAATTCCTAGAGTCGATCTTTTAGAAAAACATCTAGTCCTGGATTTTAAAATTGTCAGTAAAACTGGCACACCCCAGAAGACCCTCTGAAGATTGTGTGTGTGTCAGGGGGGGAGGCATAGTGGTATGTACGATGTGTATCCACAGTATCTGGATAGAGAAACAGCCACACAGCTAAATTCAGACAGTGCTCACAAGGGAAAAGTAACTCATGGAGGAAGACTATGAAGCCCTCACCATATTGCCTACTGGTTTAGGTCATTTAAATGACTTTGTTCTAATTCAGGTATCTTTTCCCCTTACTTTCAAAGCATCATTCTCGTTTCTCTTGTGCTTAGAAACAGGCATTCCTCATGACAACACTAAGTGATTCAAGAAGCCTTAGTCGCAATTTTATGATTGGATATTTTTCAAAAGATATGCTGTAGCTCAACCAGAAATGACCCACTTGTAGGAATTGCTGGGCAAAATTCTATGGCCAGTATTATTCAGATCAGACTAGATAATCATAGTGGTTCCTCCTGACCTTAAAATCTATGATTCTCCACTTCCTTGCACTCTTCTATCATCACAAACACTTGTGGAAATTTTTACCAGCTCAGACTGATAGCATTTTACGCTCACTTTGCATGATGTACCTCACAACGCAAAGGTTCAAGGCAATGGAGAATCAGGCCCTCTTTTGGTAAATAGAACCATGGCACAGATCCATATTATTTAAGTTTTTTGTAACTTTTGAGAAGCTAACATTCATGAACAAAGAACTTTGTAAGTTAGCAGTGTTTCTCAACCTTTTTAATATCAGGGACCGCTTGCTGTCTTCCTAAACTGTGTCAGGGAGATCTCAGGGACTGGCGCTGGTCCATGGACTAGTCATTGAAAAACACTGAGTTAGAGGACACCCACCTTTTGAGGTTTAGCATCTCCCAAGAGCTCCATGGCCTGGAAACACTTTGGCAGAGAAGTACACATGTTTGTAGGAGCAGTAAACTTCCTCAAGCACTAGGCCTGGACCAGTAAGCAGAAATCTATTTCTTCTCGTAATGTTCCTTTGAAAGGAGTTGTGCATAGGGTCAGATGGGACACCTGTAATAGTAAACAGTATGTTGAAGAAGCAGCCCACTATCAAAACCATTTTAAACACCCCCTTAGGAAAAAACAAAACTCTTAGTTCTAAGAATAAAATTTGTACATAGCATCATGTTTATATGTAGCACATTATTGAGACTAAATGTACATTCCCTGTGTAAAATGGTTTCGGTCTGAGCTGAGTCCAAAAAGCTAAAACTCTGTGGAATAGGACACATCAGGCAACAGGGGATTGGGGGCAAGAGAGGAGAAATAAATTCCTTTTACAACTGCATCAAGTGATAAAAAATGGGTTAGATTCTCCCTTAAATTACATGCGTACAACCTCATTGACTTCAATAAAAGTGCATAGATGCACATGAGGACAGAACTCGTCCTGTATCTTTAATAGCTAGCTAAAGGAATCCCTTTCTTTGAAGTTGCAAAAGTGGGTCTCAGAGTAAAGAAGCAACAGTCACTCCTGTCTCCTTCATTAGAGGAAAAAAGGCTGTTATAATGTCTAACCCAGCCTCCTGAAAAGCTCTTAGAATACACTACTTGATATAACCCTCCCCCAGTAGCTTTTATCCTCTCAATGAGAAATTATCCCCAGGTGGAACCTCATTTTTTTCATTGTAGAAGAGCAAGGTGCCTGTTTAGGGGGAGGAATTAACCCTTTCACTTTCCCCATTGAGCTGAGTCTGCACGCCTCATCATGCTACCAATTTATCATATCAGTGGCAGGATTCACCAGACTTGAATTCAATGGGGAACTTAAAAATATCTGCAACTATATGTGCAATTTTGGGGAGGGAACAGCAGATTTTCACCCTTTAAGATGACGTGAGGCAGAATGGTGAAAAAGAGACAACTGTGACGAGCCTGCTGAGCAGCAGATTCACTACTTTTCTCCCTCCACCACTACAAGGTCATAGGTCAACAAGAGTGGGGAAGAATAGATCCAGCCCTCAGTCCTGGACAAGAAGATGAGGGGATTGGAATGGAAACCCACAGTCTGTCGAAAGAAGTGATCTGACCCTCTGGTGATGCAATAGGAGGAAGTAGAATTAGAGTTGGAAGAGGAGCCTGCTGCTAGATACAAGTGCACAAAGCCTGTGGGGAAACTGCAGGGACTCTGAGGTGGGGCTTACGCCCTAATTGTGACTATATGAAAAGAAGCTTTTTCAGCATCAGGATGACAGTGTAGAGAGTTCTAATGACTCAACAGACTATGGAACTGAATCTTGCCCAGGGGAACCTGTAAGTGATACCTAATTTTCCTCAAAATAATTTTCCTCAGCTAGCTGCAGCACCCTAGACAGTAGGCCCAAGAAGCCCTAGCTCTCCTGTGGACTGACCCTAACTTCGTGTTTAGGGGAATTTAGGGCTTTCTTTCTGCAGTAAATCATCCTTTTGTGTGAGGTATGTGCCAGACTGCTTATTTTGGAATGTACCACATAACTAAGCCTAGTAGCTGAAGAGCCTTCAGCTCTTGCTTATGAGTTTGGGTACACCTATCATACTATCAGCTACTGTTTTTGAAAAAGTTCACTCCATCAGATGAGGATATTATAGAGTTGCAGCTTATATGTAAGTTCCAATTTCTGGTAATTTTATGTTAAAAATTGCCCATAGAATTTTGAACGAGTAGTTTAAATATTATAACTAATCATCCCTTTGGCTCCTCTGTTTTTCATCTGATTAAAAAGTAATCTGGATCACAATATATAATGGAAACTGGAAGTTCAGGGATGATATTCCATGATGTCACCTAGCAACCTAATGTGCCTCCAAATAAACAGCCTTGTAAGTTTCAGAGTAGCCCAAATTTTTATTTTTATTTTTTTTAAGTTTTACATTTCATAGGCTTTACTTATTCTTGGCAGCTACCATGACTTTTTGGCTGGGATGATGATTAGAAGCTAGAACACTAAAATCTTTCCATGGATCAGAAGGATGGATGCAGGGCCAAAGCTCTTCTGTCAAAGACTGAATTTGTCTCATCATCCAACTCCTGGGAAACCTGGTGCTATTTGTGGGTCTTCCACATGGCCAGACAACTTCTTGTCCCTTTTTAAATGAACAGTATTTAAAATATGAAACTTGGCCTTTGGATTAAAGTTCAAATGCAACAAGTTTAGCATCTGATACAAACTCTATCAGGGACTACAATCTGTATTTGTAGAACAGACTTGAAAATTTGGGGGTGGGAGCAGGTGGAGGGTGAAGTAGTACACGTACTCTACACAAGTTCCACTCATAATCCCAACCTCCACCCACCATCCCAGAATATTTAGGTGTTTTAGCCTAAATGTTCATCAGTGAAATAGTTAACAGCATTGACATTTAAATTGTCAATAGCAGAGTCTGGTATTAAGAGCCCACTGAAAGGAAATGGGATAATCCACCCCCCTTGTCAAACTATTGTTACATTCTGTCTCTTTGAAGACAAAGCTACATCCCTGCTCCAGTAATGGTTAAACTTGGCAAGTATCTTGAAATATCCCTCCTCTTTTGTCCATTCCATGGCATTCTTACCAAACACATTTATATTTTTCTAAAAATTTATGTATTGTTAGACAAAGCCAAGAATGGGAAAATCTTAAAATACTCTCCTAAGTGCTTTTTTATTTTTATTCATTTTGGAATTTTTATAAAATAAATGAAAAACACATGAAATAATATGGAGCAAAATAAGGGACTCCTAGGACTCTGCTTCAGCAGCCAATACATTTTTGGCTGAAGAATTTTTTTTTTCTAAATGATCAACTGAGTCCCCTGTTGGAAACTACATTGATAGTAGGCTTAGATTAACACACTTTTACTGCAGTGCTGATGGAATCTGTATTGATTCCTCAACTCAAGCTCTCTACCCCATGCACATTTCTAACAGTGGTTCTCAGCTATTTCCTAATGTGGACCAATTTCTAAAATCAATATCTCTTCGTGAACCTTCCCATTCCAATCCCCAGTCCTGAACCTTCTCCTTCCTTGGGGCAACTCTAGTGCGGGGTGACCCTGGGCAGTAAAGGCTATATTTGTCAGTCTGAGAACCAAAGAGACCCGCACGTTTCTGTCTGTGTCCAGTGGCCTCAATAAATAATCCATTTTATATTCATTACATGACAAATCTGTCTCTTCTCTTCCATGAAAAAGACAAAGACAATCTATCAGTCTCAGCAAAGGACTGAGGAATGTTATTATTCTGTATTTATTATTTTGAATACTATAGCATCTAGGAGCCCTAGGTGGTGGTGGTGTTCACAGTGATCAAGAAAGGAGGTGGTGGAGAGAAGATTAGGAACTCTGTTTTAGCCATGTTGTGCTTGAGCTGATGGCTAGACATCCACAGGGATATGTTAGAGAGAGAGCTTGAGATTGTAGTTTGGACAGAAGGAGGCAGCTTTGGAGTAGAGAGGTAGATTGGTGAGTCATCAGCATACAGACAGTAGTTGAATTTTAGTTTGTCAATGAGATTATCCAGAGATAAGGTGTAAAAGGAGACGAGATAGGGGACCACCACAGAAAGTTAGAGGAGTATAAGGAGGATCCTCCAAAGGACACGCTGAAGGAGCGATTAAAGAGATGGGAGAATCAGGAGAGGACAGAATCATGGAAGCTAAGGGAGGACAAAATTTCAGGAAGAAGAGCATGATCAATGGTGTCAAAGGCAGTGGACAGGTCAAGGAGGGTGAGGATGGAGTACTAGTTCTGAACTTTGTCTAAGAAAAGGTCATTTGCGATGTAGCCTATAGATAAGGAATAGGCATAAATTGAGGCAGTAATGCAATGAGCCTACAAGCTTCAACATCTGTAAAACAATAGCTTAGCTAAACTAATCAAGGTATAAGACCCCCAAAACCTTAGCATAAGTAGTTAATCAGGAGTAACTCTAGATAATAAGGTATCACAAAAGAGAACGTTGTAATAACTGAACTGCTGACAGGACACCACAAGATGCTAGATTATACCAGCTTGGGATATTTTAAAATTAGGAACATCTGTAGATGTTGGACCACAAGAATATCATGGTAACTGATTAACATATATGCTAATAAGATGGAGGTAAATAGACTGGTAACGTCTGGGAGAAGGGCACCCCAATATTAGTAGGGTTAGGAAATATAAATAAGGAAAAGGGCATGAAACCCTCTACTGAATATGCAGTAAGCATAGTTGTATCAATATAACACATTATAAAAGCTGTATCCCTGCCTGTTTGCTTTGGAAGTTGTAGTTGATGGGAGATGCCAGGATGACAACCACTGGTGATGGTGACAAGTAAGATGATGATGATGGATAATGACTAACACTTCAGATTATTCTGTAAGGGATGTTGCAAGTATACAGATGCTCAGGTGCACATTTTGAATTATCTTTATCTGCCTTGCTGGTTTGGAGTGTTTATAACTTTGTTAATTATTAATAAAACTATTACAAGCATAGAAGGTTTTTCCGAAGTCTGAGTGTTGCAACCATACAGGTTGGGGTTCCCAACTTAACAGTAATTCTAATATTCCTGGGCTTGATCTTAGGACAAGAACCTATCAAAACTCAGAGCATTAACTGGAAATTCTTAAGTAATCAATACAATTAACACTTCAAGACTTTAGCGAGAGTGGTTTCAGTGGAGTGAAAGTGGGGGAAGCCAGACTGGAGAGGGTCGAGGATGGAATTGGAGGAGAATTCCAGCCAGCAGTTGTAGACAGTGCATTCAATGAGCTTAGAGATGAAAGGGAGAAGGCCTGGTTGCTGGAGAAGCAAAAGATGGGAGAGACTAGAGCAAGTTTGTATTATAAGGGGAACGAGCCAGAGGAGAGTGAGTGGGTAAGGAAAAGAGTAAGGGAGAGGATTGAGAGTGGGTGCAAGGGAGTTCAGGAGATGGGATGGGGTCAGTAGGGCAAGTGGAAGTGTTAGATGAGAGCAGATAAGAAACTTCTGCATCTGTGACAGAGGAGAAGGAGGAGAGAGTTGTAGGAGGGGAAGGGAAGGCACAGAGGGGCAGAGGAAGGTCACATATTTTGCCAGTTTTCTCTTGGAAGAACTTGGTGAGATGCTGTGCTGGGAAAAACGTGGAGGGAGGAAGAGGGGAGGGTTTGAGTCAGGCAGCTGGGATAGTGAGCACGGGATTCAATTAAGTTGAAGAAGCAAAGATGTGGCACTAAGAAGATGGCAGAACTGAAGGAGCAGATATTCAGAAATGTCCCTGCTATAAGAACACAATTGAACCTACGGAGAGATATGCACCCCACTTAAAATTTGACTTAGAGCATCAGTTGCAATGAAAACATGAGTATACATGTATGCTTGTTGGGGCCATTGCATGGATTTAATAATAGCTCCTTGTGCATCTCTAGTACCTTCCATCCAGGATGTCAAACATTAACAAATTAGCTTCACAGAGGGTGCTTACCCCATTGCAAAGAGGAGGAAATGGAGGTATTCTGGGGGGGAACTGGGTTTTCCTAAGCCAGAGTGTGGCTTTAATTTATTTCATAATTTTGTGAGTGTGTATGATACATACATTCTGTTACTGAAGCACACAGAGTCTTAATGGCTCCTGAAAATAATTCTTACCATACTCTAAAACAGACCTAGGGGAACATCAGCATTAAAGAAATGTGCAAATTAGAAACGTTCTCAGACTCTTTGAAACAAAATAGAAGACTTTTTATTAAGGCATTTTCCAACAGTGTTTATGCAATCTAATTTTTTTTATGAGGCTACATATTTTAAAATAATGAGGAAAAAAGAATTAGGTTTTCAGATTTGTTTATTTGGCAGCTTCCAACTTTTCGTTTAAAATAAACCAACTAATGTAGCTCATTCAGGCCCCAAGTGCCAAGTATATTTAGTGCTGAGTGATTTTGTCATATGCTAGTACTTGTGTGCCCAGTCTGGTAGTTGAGAAATCCTATAAATGGGTAACAGTTGATAGTTAGCGGCTGCAGACATCATTTGCTTGCCACTGTGCAGAGGCAGACTTTCTGTCTGATTCACCAGTGGTAAAAAAGACTTCTTTAAAAAAATATTCATTTATTTACCTAACTTTGACTTTGCATCTCTATCCTGACCACTAACTTTCCTTCAGAAAGACAGCAGGACGGTGCCCAACTGGGCACCCAGTCCCTGCTAAGAACTCTTACTCCTGGGGGCATTCTGCACCAAAAAATTAAAAATTTTGTGCTAAAAATTTAAAAATTATGCACACAATATTTTAAAATTCTGCAAAATTCCACAAATTTTATTTGTCAAAATAACAGTACTTAATCACACCAGTTTCAATTATTTTGGTAATTTATTTCAAAATACCTGTCAGCAAGTATGCCTGTAACAATACAGACACAGACAAAAATTCCCCCAGGAGTAGAGAGTTAAAGAAACCCCTATGACAACTCAGTTCCTGTTTCTCTGCCCCCTTCTTGCCCCCCAGAGTCCAGCTGTGGGGCTCCCCCCAGCCAATACACCCTAACCCCCTTGTCCCCAGAGCCCCACCTCAGGGCCACCCCCAGTCCAGATACCCACATCGTGTCGTCCCCCCCGAGCCCAACTGCAGGCCCCCCCTTGCCCAGACACTCCTTCCCCAGAGCCCAGGGATCCAGAGGCAGAAACAGCCTGATGCTTGTTCCCAGGCTTGCACGGAGTTTCCTGAGTGCCACCCTCTCCTACCCTCAGGGCATGCTGGGAACTACAGCTGCCAGGAACCCTCTAGCTCCCCCTCCTTCCCCCCAGAAGTGTCTTCTGTGTGCAAGCTGGGCTCTGCTGAGTCCAGTGGCCCCTAGTGGTGGCTAGGAGCACTGCAGCCCATTTCTGTGGGGGAAAGGAAATTCTGCACACACATCAATTTCTGCAAAATTCTGCATTGCACAGTGGCGCAGAATTCCTCCCAGGAGGAAACTCTGTTTGTTGTCCAGGGTGCTTATACTGTATATGAGTCATTAGGCCAAGGGTTGTAAAGGTATTTTGTGATGCTGCGTTCAGCGTTGCAACACTTTACTGCTTTAGGAGCCTAAAGCTCATTTTCAAAAGGGATTTGGGTACTTGAAAAGAAGAGAGATGTAGGCTCCTAAATGAATTCAGCATTGTGATGCTGAGCACATCAAAACCTAAATACCTTTAAAAAACTGGGCTTTAGTGCATTCATTCTAAATACTATCACTGATTTAGTATTTAATATAATATAACTGATCACATATTTAATAATGACCTGTGCTTACATAGTACCTCTTTTCAAGGATCCCAAAGCACTTTCCAAATTGGTCAGTTTTAGCCCTGGTATAAGTGGAATTACATCCCTTCCATTTTAGGGCTGAATTTGGCTCACTAGGCTTTGAAGAATCCCAGTGAAGTACATTAGGTATGTATTGTTATAGCTACATATTTGATATATGAGTAAACTGAAGAATGCAGAGGTGAAGTAACTTGCTCAAGACCACTTGACATCTTAATAGTAGAGTGGTGAGCAGAACACACAAACACTCCCTCCCAGTGCTTTATCAGGGTTTCCTTACCTGGGGAAGTGGCACTGTCAGGGCAGTGAACCGGAAGACTGAGGAGTGACTGGGTCATGGCACTGGGCCTGAGGACTGCTGGATGCCCCTTGAAGAGAAGAGACTTTGAAGGACTCTACCCTGGAAAGGGAAACCACTGAGTGACCTGGCCAGAGGGCAGAGTCACAACGAGGCTGCAGCAGCTCCTGGAGTGAAAGAAAGGTTATAGACCGAGACAGCGAGACGGAGTACAACTGCAGGGAAGGGTATCCGCCGTGCAGAGCCAATCCCCTGGAACTGCCAGGAGGAAGCGCTGTCCAGCAATGAGTAGAACACCCCATCACATGCCCTTTTGTTAATGTTGAACATAAATGTTCTCCGTAAATACAAATATGTAGAGTAGGGTTTTATGCTTTTTTACATGGTATATTGCACGAGTGTAGTAGGCAATGTCACCTTAAAGAGAATGATCACTTCTATAATCCTCTCTTTAGGTGAATTATATGCATAGTTGAACAAAACAAAATGTTATGCAGCAAACATTCCTGAAGTCACAGTGTTTAAGTGGATCTCTTTTCTTTTAAATAGATGCATTTAGTAATAAATACATGTGGTTGTACTAATGTCAGCTTTCTATATAGAGGAAACCTGCACCAGTGTCACTGATATAGTTAAACGCATGTGAATCCCAGTGTGGACATTCTTACTTTGGTTTAAGAGTGGCTTTTTCTGGTGTAGCTCAAGTTAATTAGGAACAAGTTAAACTGGCTTAAACTTATTGATTTCAATTATTGTTATTGTTGTTGCCTGATTCTTAATGATTTTTCTCCTGTAGTTGGGTCACCTTTGCACACCCTGATTTCTGGGGAGAACACTTTCCAGGTCCTGGCATAAGTTACAGCACCCTCACGGCTGCTCTTATTTACATTCTGCTCCCCAAGGTCCCTGGGAATTAGAGAACACCTGTGTAGAGAATAATTAGAGATGATGTCCCCATCATCAAATAAAGACATTCTCTTTCTGGTCCCTCTGACCAAGCAGTGGGAAAGCAAAGAAGTCAGATAATACAGAACAGGTGCAAAGGAGAAGAGTCATTAGCATATTGGTGGTACTACAGCCCAAAGTACCTTTGCAATTTCCCTTAGCCGGGTCATATACACTTTGAGGGTGATGACTGACTGAGTAGGACCCTGTGGGAATTGACAAGAGAGGATCCTTGGTGTGGTTGAACAGCTGCTCACGATCACCCTCTGAGATTTCTACAGAGAGGAGGGAATAGAGCCACTGAAGAACAAACATCAACATATGTCCAGTATGCCCTGGCCCAAAACTGTATGGGAGTATCCCCCTTTCCTCTGCCAGAGAGGAGGCAGCTAGAAACTGAAGCCAGCAGAGCAACTGCAGAAGTACCTTAAGCAAGGGCTGATACTGATTATATTTTCTACCGTTTTGACTGTGCTGTCTCTGCCCTGTGCTGATTGTCTGTTTTCTCCGACCATCTCCCATCCTCATCACATAGACTGTTCACCTCGGCCTCATCCTGCTCCTACCCCTCCTGACTTCCATCCCTTCCCTTTCTCCTCTGCTCTCTCCCTCTCACCCTTCTCCCTTCCTTTGTCTTACTATTTAGCTAATCCCGCCCCCCACTAAATCCAACTAAAAGAAATAAATAAAAATAATGGAACTAACAGATTTGTTGGTCACCAGTCATATTGATTACTGTGCCCTTTGCCCTTCCCGTTGTCTTGTCTATTTATACTAAGCTCTTTAGTACAGTGCCAAGGACAATGGGACCTTGATCTTAGAATCTTAGAACCATGATTCGGCATGGCTGGTCCCTGGCACTACTCTAATAAACAATGGCTTGTGAAGTAGCCAGGGATAACAAGTGCATGATGTGGTTAAAAATGAAGTGACCTTGGGGCAAAATATTGCAGATGCGTTATTGCATGAGCCAAATCTTTATATCCATTCATGGCCTAGAGCAGGGCTGTCATGTTTTTCCTATAAAATATTTTCCCTAAAAGACAAGTTGTTGTGGAGCATGATCCAGAAGGAGGTGGTGCAGAGTATAATGTGGTGAGGGAAGATAAAAAGGGAGTCCAAGGATATGTTATTTGGGTCCAGTACATAAGCGAGAGGGGCAGTAGTTCAGTAGATGTGGACAGTTGTTAATGAGCTTAGGGCTTGATCCTGCACCGTAGCAATCAGTGGGAATTTCACCATTCACCCTAAATAGCAGGATCAGGCCCTTAATAACATACAGTGATAAACAATGGTAGAAGGAAAAAAGAAAAGGAGTACTTGTGGCACCTTAGAGACTAACCAGTTTATTTGAGCATGAGCTTTCGTGAGCTACAGCTCACTTCATCGGATGCATAGCATATCGTGGAAACTGCAGAAGACATTATATACACACAGAGACCATGAAACAAAACTTCCTCCCACCCCACTGTCCTGCTGCTAACAGCTTATCTAAAGTGATCATCAAGGTGGGTCATTTCCAGCACTAATCCAGGTTTTCTCACCCCCCCCCCCACACACACACCCCCCTCCAAAAACCACACACACAAACTCACTCTCCTGCTGGCAATAGCTCATCTTACAATGTGCACAGCAATAATCCAAGTTTAACCAGAACGTCTTGGGGGGGGGGGGGGGGTTTGTAGGAAAAAAACAAGGGGAGATAGGCTACCTTGCATAATGACTTAGCCACTCCCAGTCTCTATTCAAGCCCAAATTAATAGTATCCAATTTGCAAATGAATTCCAATTCAGCAGTTTCTCGCTGGAGTCTGGATTTGAAGTTTTTTTGCTTTAAGATAGCGACCCTCATGTCTGTGATTGCGTGACCAGAGAGATTGAAGTGTTCTCCGACTGGTTTATGAATGTTATAATTCTTAACATCTGATTTGTGTCCATTTATTCTTTTACGTAGAGACTGTCCAGTTTGACCAATGTACATGGCAGAGGGGCATTGCTGGCACATGATGGCATATATCACATTGGTGGATGTGCAGGTGAACGAGCCTCTGATAGTGTGGCTGATGTTGTTAGGCCCTGTGATGGTGTTCCCTGAATAGATATGTGGGCACAGTTGGCAACGGGCTTTGTTGCAAGGATAGGTTCCTGGGTTAGTGGTTCTGTTGTGTGGTATGTGGTTGTTGGTGAGTATTCGCTTCAGGTTGGGGGGCTGTCTGTAGGCAAGGACTGGCCTTTCTCCCAAGATTTGTGAGAGTGTTGGGTCATCCTTCAGGATAGGTTGTAGATCCTTAATAATGCGTTGGAGGGGTTTTAGTTGGGGGCTGAAGGTGACGGCTAGTGGCGTTCTGTTATTTTCTTTGTTAGGCCTGTCCTGTAGTAGGTGACTTCTGGGAACTCTTCTGGCTCTATCAATCTGTTTCTTCACTTCCGCAGGTGGGTATTGTAGTTGTAAGAATGCTTGATAGAGATCTTGTAGGTGTTTGTCTCTGTCTGAGGGGTTGGAGCAAATGCGGTTGTATCGCAGAGCTTGGCTGTAGACGATGGATCGTGTGGTGTGGTCAGGGTGAAAGCTGGAGGCATGTAGGTAGGAATAGCGGTCAGTAGGTTTCCGGTATAGGGTGGTGTTGATGTGACCATCGTTTATTAGCACTGTAGTGTCCAGGAAGTGGATCTCATGTGTGGACTGGACCAGGCTGAGGTTGATGGTGGGATGGAAATTGTTGAAATCATGGTGGAATTCCTCAAGGGCTTCTTTTCCATGGGTCCAGATGATGAAGATGTCATCAATATAGCGCAAGTAAAGTAGGGGCGTTAGGGGACGAGAGCTGAGGAAGCGTTGTTCTAAATCAGCCATAAAAATGTTGGCATACTGTGGGGCCATGCGGGTACCCATAGCAGTGCCGCTGATCTGAAGGTATACATTGTCCCCAAATGTAAAATAGTTATGGGTAAGGACAAAGTCACAAAGTTCAGCCACCAGGTTAGCCGTGACATTATCGGGGATAGTGTTCTTGATGGCTTGTAGTCCATCTTTGTGTGGAATGTTGGTGTAGAGGGCTTCTACATCCATAGTGGCCAGGATGGTGTTATCAGGAAGATCACCAATGGATTGTAGTTTCCTCAGGAAGTCAGTGGTGTCTCGAAGGTAGCTGGGAGTGCTGGTAGCGTAGGGCCTGAGGAGTGAGTCTACATAGCCGGACAATCCTGCTGTCAGGGTGCCAATGCCTGAGATGATGGGGCGTCCAGGATTTCCAGGTTTATGGATCTTGGGTAGTAGATAGAATATCCCAGGTCAGGGTTCCAGGGGTGTGTCTGTGCGGATTTGATCTTGCGCTTTTTCAGGAAGTTTCTTGAGCAAATGCTGTAGATGCTTTTGGTAACTCTCAGTGGGATCAGAGGGTAATGGCTTGTAGAAAGTGGTGTTGGAGAGCTGCCGAGCAGCCTCTTGTTCATATTCCGACCTATTCATGATGACAACAGCACCTCCTTTGTCAGCCTTTTTGATTATGATGTCAGAGTTGTTTCTGAGGCTGTGGATGGCATTGTGTTCTGCACGGCTGAGGTTATGGGGCAAGTGATGCTGCTTTTCCACAATTTCAGCCCGTGCACGTCGGCGGAAGCACTCTATGTAGAAGTCCAGTCTGCTGTTTCGACCTTCAGGAGGAGTCCACCTAGAATCCTTCTTTTTGTAATGTTGGTAGGCAGGCCTCTGTGGATCATTATGTTGTTCAGAGGTATCTTGGAAATATTCCTTGAGTCGGAGACGTCGAAAATAGGATTCTAGGTCACCACAGAACTGTATCATGTTCGAGGGGGTGGAGGGGCAGAAGGAGAGACCCCGAGATAGGACAGCTGCTTCTGCTGGGCTGAGAGTATAGTTGGATAGGTTAACAATATTGCTGGGTGGGTTGAGGGGACCATTGCTGTGGCCCCTTGTAGCCTGTAGTAGTTTAGAAAGTTTAGTGTCCTTTTTCTTTTGTAGAGAAGTAAAGTGTGCGTTGTAAATGGCTTGTCTAGTTTTAGTAAAATCCAGCCACGAGGAAGTTTGTGTGGAAGGTTGGTTTTTTATGAGAGTATCCATTTTTGAGAGCTCATTCTTAATCTTTCCCTGTTTGCTGTAGAGGATGTTGATCAGGTGATTCCGCAGTTTCTTTGAGAGCGTGTGGCACAAGCTGTCAGCATAGTCTGTGTGGTATGTAGATTGTAATGGATTTTTCACCTTCAGTCCTTTTGGTACGATGTCCATCTGTTTGCATTTGGAAAGGAAGATGATGTCTGTCTGTATCTGTACAAGTTTTTTCATGCAGTTGATAGATTTCCACTCCATGCGGCTAAATGCAGTGCCTTGCATAATGACAGGTTTCAGAGTAACAGCCGTGTTAGTCTGTATTCGTAAAAAGAAAAAAGAAAAGGAGTACTTGTGGCACCTTAGAGACTAACCAGTTTATTTGAGCATGAGCTTTCGTGAGCTACAGCTCACTTCATCGGATGCATAGCATATCGTGGAAACTGCAGAAGACATTATATACACACAGAGACCATGAAACAAAACTTCCTCCCACCCCACTGTCCTGCTGCTAACAGCTTATCTAAAGTGATCATCAAGGAAGGCCATTTCCAGCACAAATCCAGGTTTTCTCACCCTTCCCCCCCCCCACAGACACACATACAAACTCATTCTCCTGCTGGTAATAGCCCATCCCTCTTTGAAACCTCTCTTTATAATGCGCATGATAATCAAGGTGGGTCATTTCCAGCACTAATCCAGGTTTTCTCACCACCACCCCCCCACACACACACACACCCCCCTCCAAAAACCACACACACAAACTCACTCTCCTGCTGGCAATAGCTCATCTTACAATGTGCACAGCAATAATCCAAGTTTAACCAGAACGTCTTGGGGGGGGGTTTGTAGGAAAAAAACAAGGGGAGATAGGCTACCTTGCATAATGACTTAGCCACTCCCAGTCTCTATTCAAGCCCAAATTAATAGTATCCAATTTGCAAATGAATTCCAATTCAGCAGTTTCTCGCTGGAGTCTGGATTTGAAGTTTTTTTGCTTTAAAATAGCGACCCTCATGTCTGTGATTGCCTGACCAGAGAGATTGAAGTGTTCTCCGACTGGTTTATGAATGTTATAACCTTCAGCCCCCAACTAAAACCCCTCCAACGCATTATTAAGGATCTACAACCTATCCTGAAGGATGACCCAACACTCTCACAAATCTTGGGAGAAAGGCCAGTCCTTGCCTACAGACAGCCCCCCAACCTGAAGCGAATACTCACCAACAACCACATACCACACAACAGAACCACTAACCCAGGAACCTATCCTTGCAACAAAGCCCGTTGCCAACTGTGCCCACATATCTATTCAGGGAACACCATCACAGGGCCTAACAACATCAGCCACACTATCAGAGGCTCGTTCACCTGCACATCCACCAATGTGATATATGCCATCATGTGCCAGCAATGCCCCTCTGCCATGTACATTGGTCAAACTGGACAGTCTCTACGTAAAAGAATAAATGGACACAAATCAGATGTTAAGAATTATAACATTCATAAACCAGTCGGAGAACACTTCAATCTCTCTGGTCACGCAATCACAGACATGAGGGTCGCTATCTTAAAGCAAAAAAACTTCAAATCCAGACTCCAGCGAGAAACTGCTGAATTGGAATTCATTTGCAAATTGGATACTATTAATTTGGGCTTGAATAGAGACTGGGAGTGGCTAAGTCATTATGCAAGGTAGCCTATCTCCCCTTGTTTTTTTCCTACAAACCCCCCCCCCCCAAGACGTTCTGGTTAAACTTGGATTATTGCTGTGCACATTGTAAGATGAGCTATTGCCAGCAGGAGAGTGAGTTTGTGTGTGTGGTTTTTGGAGGGGGGTGTGTGTGTGTGTGGGGGGGGGTGGTGAGAAAACCTGGATTAGTGCTGGAAATGACCCACCTTGATTATCATGCGCATTATAAAGAGAGGTTTCAAAGAGGGATGGGCTATTACCAGCAGGAGAATGAGTTTGTATGTGTGTCTGTGGGGGGGGGGGGAAGGGTGAGAAAACCTGGATTTGTGCTGGAAATGGCCTTCCTTGATGATCACTTTAGATAAGCTGTTAGCAGCAGGACAGTGGGGTGGGAGGAAGTTTTGTTTCATGGTCTCTGTGTGTATATAATGTCTTCTGCAGTTTCCACGATATGCTATGCATCCGATGAAGTGAGCTGTAGCTCACGAAAGCTCATGCTCAAATAAACTGGTTAGTCTCTAAGGTGCCACAAGTACTCCTTTTCTTTTTTCTTTTTACGAATACAGACTAACACGGCTGTTACTCTGAAAAATGGTAGAAGGGGCTGCCTAGCATCTTGGAAGAGGATTAGACTAGATGATTATTCACTGTGCACATTATGGAATAAGCTCTAGAACGTAACTGATGAAATTGGATCACGGTGGGATGAGGCACTTTAGAAATAAAATTATTTCTTATTGCTATTATATCTTAATTGATTCTGTAAAGTAAAAATTATTGAAATATTCCTGTTAACCAAAAGCATCCCAGGGATATGTGTATATCAGAATTCTCCTCCAATGCATATAAAATTACTTAATGAAGATCGGCTTGCATGTTTGTTATCTTCACATCCAGCTCGCAGTCCAACCCACTTTTTCATGGGCTTCTTGCCACATTCCCTTTTCCCCATACTGTTGATGTTATGTAGAAGTGAAGTATGGAAATATCCACAGTTCATAACATAATCTAACAACCCTATGTTGTGTTTGTCTGTTATTAATTGGCAGTAAATGCAAACATAAGCTAAAAGAAGGCAAAAGGAAAAGCCAAACCAATTCCTAGGGAAATAATGTAAAGGCTTGTCAAATAATTCTTCAAAGAGAGAAGAATGATTATTTCCCATATAGCCATTGTATATACTCTGGCATTGTAATTTTTGCTTTATATAATATTTTGTTCAACTTGCATAGGGACATCGATTGAGAGATCTCAAAGAGATTGATAAATGTTAATGAAATCAGACTTATAACCCCTATCAGGGAAAGATGCTAGTCAAAATATTTGTTGCCAACAAAGGGTCAGGTCTTTGTTTCTC